>NC_090924.1:690947566-691573400 GCF_040938575.1 Ambystoma mexicanum | reverse complement strand
GCATTCGGGGCCCCCCACGAGGTTTTCCGCAAGCCTTACACTCTGAAATGTGCTCAAAAAAATGAGCCCGGCTTGTCAGGAGTGGGATTTGAACCCACGCCTCCAACCGGAGACCAGAACACCCAGATGCAGGGAAGAGCTGCGTCTCTTGAGTCTGGCGCCTTAGACCACTCAGCCACCCTGACAGCTATGGGCAGTATTGGGAAAGATTCTTCAGTACCCAATGTCGCCAGGTGCCAGCGCCGGTTTTCATGCCCCGATCTCTGCATCAAAAGTACCCAAACACTCACTTAAGGACCCAGGGATGGCAGGAAACGCCCACTGATGGAGCCAGTGGACAGTTTGCAGGGTGCAAATAAGGGCTGGCCTCAGATCACTCATGGCGTAGTGCCGGCCTGTCCATACCTGTCGAAGACCTGCATGCGGTCAAATGTGTCCGATTGACATTGTGGAAATAAAAAGAAACCAGCACCATGTTTCTGCCCGGTCTCGAACCGGGGACCTTTCACGTGTTAGGCGAATGTGATAACCACTACACTACAGAAACAGCTCTGGTCGGCTGCGCTCTAGTGTGCTGGGACAGCTTTCAGCTGAAAGGCTTTGTGGCACTGATGTCTCATGGGGCCCGCTGGTACCTGCCAGGTGGCACACACCAACGTGAAAGTTTGGCGCAAGCCTGCGCCGGACCTACATGGCAGCACTCACAGCACCTCACACACAGGCTGCAGACACATACAAAAGACCAAGCTGGATGCAACAGTGGCGCGAGCCATGGCAGTCCCCACCCAGAAGGCATGTCCAAACCTTTATACATCAGCTCGCCGCCAGCGCATCATTACAAAGGAGGGGGAATTTCCAACACTGCCTCTTGGGCCATGGGCTTAAAAGCAGTCAACCATTGGCGACGGGCATCGAACCAGATACGGTCACGCACAAACTATTTTTGGGGGGGAATTGGGGACTCTGTGTTTTTTGTTTTCGGCGCTCCAAAAAAAAAGGGCTCGTGCGGGATTTGAACCCGGGACCTCTCGCACCCTAAGCGAGAATCATACCCCTAGACCAACGAGCCACAGCATTCAGAGAACAGTGAGGGGGAGGGGGGTGGTCTGCTTACCTCACTTGGCGCCATGCCCCAGTCGCTCCACGGCCTGACCCCAGCGTGTCACGTGGACTGCCCCTGGCGCAAGCGCAGAGGACTGAGCTGCCTCTCAAGCAGAGAAACAAGAAGAAGAGCGGCAGCCTTCGCTGGCCAAAGGCCATCTGCTGCCGCTCGATCGGGCTCGATCAGACGAGATATATGTGGCCGACCGGCCTAGAGCGCAAACCTGTGCTGCTCAGGGTGGGCAGCTTCCCAGCAGGAGGATGTGTCTTGAAAGCCGACAGAGGCAAGAAGGCGCACTCCCTCAGCCCGCTCCAACCTCTGGATTCCTGCGAATTTCAGAAGAGAACTCTGGGGCAGCATGGCTTCTGTCATCTCCCAACAGCCTCTCT
Source organism: Ambystoma mexicanum (assembly GCF_040938575.1). Classification (NCBI taxonomy): domain Eukaryota; kingdom Metazoa; phylum Chordata; class Amphibia; order Caudata; family Ambystomatidae; genus Ambystoma; species Ambystoma mexicanum. Next base: position 691,571,909 of record NC_090924.1, on the reverse strand, counting down.
GTTCTTGCTATGTAAATACCTTTACATCCCCCGAACTGAGCATTTCTGTTTTTTTATTTTTATTTTGCTGAGGTGTGGTGCCTTCAACGACCGACAGGTGGCAGGAGAGCACTTTCTCCAACTGTGATGGGGACTTTTTTCACTTCCTGAGTAGACTGGGCTCAGTGACATATGCCACCAAGCCAGCCCCTAGAAAATGCAGGATTTGCAGCCGTGGGCCAGTGGGGGTTTAAGGGCAGGTGTGCCTCCTGCGTCTCTGGCAGACAGCTCCAGTTGCAAGGCAGCAGAAGAGAACAGGGAGGCTTGCCGGGCGCTGCATTCGGGGGCCCCCACGAAGTTTTCCGCAAGCCTTACACTCTGAAATGTGCTAAAAAAAATGAGCCCGGCTTGTCAGGAGTGGGATTTGAACCCACGCCTCCAATCGGAGACCAAATTTCAGAAGAGAACTCTGGGGCAGCATGGCTTCTGTCATCTCCCAACAGCCTCTCTGTCCTTGCTATGTAAATACCTTTACAGCCCCCTGGACTGAGCATGTCTGTTTTTTTATTTTTATTTTGCTGAGGTGTGGTGCCTTCAACGACCGACAGGTGGCAGGAGAGCACTTTCTCCAACTGTGAAGGGGACTTTTTTCACTTCCTGAGTAGACTGGGCTCAGTGACATATGCCACCAAGCCAGCCACTAGAAAATGCGGGTTTTGCAGCCGTGGGCCAGTGGGGGTTTAAGGGCAGGTGTGCCTGCGGCGTCACTGGCAGACAGCTCCAGTTGCAAGGCAGCAGAAGAGAACAGGGAGGCTTGCCGGGCGCTGCATTCGGGGGCCCCCATGAGGTTTTCCGCAAGCCTTACACTCTGAAATGTGCTCAAAAAAATGAGCCCGGCTTGTCAGGGGTGGGATTTGAACCCACGCCTCCAATCGGAGACTAGAACATCCAGATGCAGGGAAGAGCTGCGCCTCTTGAGTCTGGCGCGTTAGACCACTCTGCCACCCTGACAGCTATAGGCAGGACTGGGAAAGATTCTTCAGTACCCAATGTCGCCAGGTGCCAGCGCCGGTTTTCATGCCCCGATCTCTGCAGCAAAAGTACCCAAACACTCAGTTAAGGACCCAGGGATGGCAGGAAACGCCCACTGATGGAGCCAGTGGACAGTTTGCAGGGTGCAAATAAGGGCTGGCCTCAGATCCCTCATAGCGTAGTTCCGGCCTGTCCATACCTGTCGAAACCTGCATGCGGTCAAATGTGTCCGATTGACATTGTGGAAATAAAAAGAAACCAGCACCATGTTTCTGTGTTAGGCGAATGTGATAACCACTAGACTACAGAAACAGCTCTTGTAGGCTGCGCTTTCGTGTGCTGGGACAGCTTTCAGTTGAAAGGCTTTGTGGCACTGATGTCTCATGGGGCCCACTGGTACCTGCCAGGTGGCACACACCAACGTGAAAGTTTGGCGCAAGCCTGCGCCGGACCTACATGGCAGCACTCACAGCACCTCACACACAGGCTGCAGACACATACAAAACACCAAGCTGGATGCAACAGTTGCGCGAGCCACGGCAGTCCCCACCCAGAAGGCATGTCCAAACCTTTATACATCAGCTCGCCGCCAGCGCATCATTACAAAGGAGGGGGAATTTCCAACACTGCCTCTTGGGCCATGGGCTTAAAAGCAGCCAACCATTGGCGACGTGCATCGAACCAGATACGGTCACGCACAAACTATTTTTGGGGGGGAATTGGGGACTCTGTGTTTTTTGTTTTCCGCGCTCCAAGAAAAAGGGCTCGTCCAGGATTGGAACCCGGGTCCTCTCGCAGCCTAAGCGAGAATCATACCCCTAGACCAACGAGCCACCGCATGCAGAGAGCAGTGTGGGGGGTGGTCTGCTTACCTCACTTGGCGCCATGCCCCAGTCGCTCCACGGACTGACCCCTGCGTGTCACCTGGCCTGCCCCTGGCCGAGCGCAGAGGACTGAGCTGCCTCTCAAGCAGAGAAACAAGAAGAAGAGCGGCAGCCTTCGCTGGCCAAAGGCCATCTGCTGCCGCTCGATCGGGCTCGATCAGGCGAGATATATGTGGCCGACCGGCCTAGAGCGCAAACCTGTGCTGCTCAGGGTGGGCAGCGTCCCAGCAGGAGGATGTGTCTTGAAAGCCGACAGAGGCAAGAAGGCGCACTCCCTCAGCCCGCTCCAACCTCTGGATTCCTGCAAATTTCAGAAGAGAACTCTGGGGCAGCATGGCTTCTGTCATCTCCCAACAGCCTCTCTGTCCTTGCTATGTAAATACCTTTACAGCCCCCTGGACTGAGCATGTCTGTTTTTTTATTTTTATTTTGCTGAGGTGTGGTGCCTTCAACGACCGACAGGTGGCAGGAGAGCACTTTCTCCAACTGTGAAGGGGACTTTTTTCACTTCCTGAGTAGACTGGGCTCAGTGACATATGCCACCAAGCCAGCCACTAGAAAATGCGGGTTTTGCAGCCGTGGGCCAGTGGGGGTTTAAGGGCAGGTGTGCCTGCGGCGTCTCTGGCAGACAGCTCCAGTTGCAAGGCAGCAGAAGAGAACAGGGAGGCTTGCCGGGCGCTGCATTCGGGGGCCCCCAGGAGGTTTTCCGCAAGCCTTACACTCTGAAATGTGCTCAAAAAAATGAGCCCGGCTTGTCAGGAGTGGGATTTGAACCCACGCCTCCAATCGGAGACCAGAACACCCAGATGCAGGGAAGAGCTGTGCCTCTTGAGTCTGGCGCCTTAGACCACTCGGCCACGGGCAGGATTGGGAAAGATTCTTCAGTACCCAATGTCGCCATGTGCCAGCGCCAGTTTTCATGCCCCGATCTCTGCAGCAAAAGTACCCAAACACTCAGTTAAAGGATAGTTCCGGGACTTTTTTTTTATTGTCCCTACGGTTCGGCCATGTGTTTTTAAGCATAACTCGGTAGATCGTAGAAAACTTTCCTATGGACCTTACCCGACTTTTCGTCCATTAACGCACTCGAAATCAGCCGCCATTTTCTGATAATCCTATCATTTCCCCCCATCGCCCTGGCTCACCTGCTTTTGCGGCACTAAATCAAATCCCCCGCCCCTGAGCCTGACATCAGCAGACGCGTACCGCCCATTTCCCAACGCCAAAGCACGTTTCGTGTCAACAATCCCTGCGCCTCAGCTAATGACGTGTCGCCATGGAAATGGCAGGACGCCTCTTTCCTCAATAAGTATAAACACACCGTTTCACAACACACAGCAGCAGATTTTCGATTCCATTACTCTCTCTGTGTTACTTTGAGTATTCTGTGACTCGTTTCTGTGCTCTGGTCAGCTACCTTCATTGATTGTAGCCCGTGTGAACAGATACCAGTACCACCGCTATAAAATATTTTACTTTCTTTACCACACAATGGCTACAATAATGCCGTATATGTACGAGCCCGAGTACACCGAGGAAGAACTACTGGAAAGGCAAGCACGCGAAAACGATGGGGATTCAGACGGCAGTTGGGAGGACCAGTCAACGGATGAAGAGCCTGGACCATGTCGCATGGACGGCGTCTCCACCTGGTGCACGTGCAATCGGTGCGAGCTAATGCCAACTGAGGAGGAGAACTGCTGCTGCCGTGAAAATTCCGGGTGCTTGGCCTACATTTCGGAAGGCGAGCCAAGTCCGCAATGCATCACCGAGCTGCCAGAGTTCAGGGAAGCCTGCCTCTCACGGACCGTGTTGAGGATGATGATGGTGCTTATGCACGAACTTTGCGGCACTGTTCGTCCGCTTAATCAGAGTAACGAGTAAGTATACTCTGGTTGTGATGTCAGTGATGCCACTACTATTTCATGGTCGTCTCATCATTCGAATGCATGTAAATTGGTTCCATGTTGTGCATTTTCTAGATAGATTTTTTTTCAAAGCAGAATGACATTTTTTACCTGAATCGACAGTGATAAGAAAGTTGTCATTTTAATACAGTTTGCATCTTTCATTTTCACAGGTGGTACAGGCTGGTGGCCTATCGTTGCTTCACTTGGTGGCTTCATGGGAGGCTCGGACACCGCGTTCGGAGAGTAATACCTGCCTTTGCGGTACTTGCCATTAGACAACATTTCCCCAGCGACAGTGGACAATACCGCGGATTTTCCCTGGATGTGCTGCAACCGCAACTTTACAATGTGTAATGTTTATAATTTATGTTCAATTGAAATTAAGATCTAAAATAAAACCCAACATATATTTTAACAATGGTTGTTTTGATTTTTTAAATGAATCTAGTGTGTCTCCATTGAATAGTCTTCCTGTGCCTTGTCTTGTCACACCACATGTCTCCGGCCAGCATCCTCCCTCACGCTGGCCGCCCACCTTCAATCCACATAACCGTTGAACCCATATGCAGCAGACATACATATGTTATTTTGCGGGTTGGCATCAAGCCTCCCGGCCTTGCCTCCGACCCCAAAAATACTTACCACACCACTTTGTTCAAGCGTTGGCAATAAAAGGAAGGCCGTTGGATTTTATTGATACAAAACATGGTTATAGGTAAATAATCAATATGGTTGATCATAATAAATAATCCTTTTGGGCACCGGGTACAGAGATGACCCCCTCTGGCCCGTGCCGCCTTGCCACCACAGGCCAGCCTGCTGCTGACTAACTGCCTAGGCATCCAGGGTCTCCAGGGTGAACTGCACCCATATATTATCCTGGGAGGGTGAGGTATTTATAAACTCACCCCCCTGCCTTCCATGTACTAGATCCTGCAGCCTGCCTCTTACATGCAGTTAGATGGCCTCTCCTTGGTGAGGCCCTGCGGCAAACGAGTCTTGTCTGCACGACCACCGCCCCAATCCACCCCCCGCCCTATCAAAGGCAGTTCGCACCGGGGTACTTGTGCTGCCAAGTGGAGCTGTCATTATCGTAAACCAACACCCTGTGTACTGCACACGAACATCGCTTGCCTCAAGACGAACTATTTTGGATCGAGAGCAAAGAAAAATGAAAATCGCTGAATATTCTCTAAACATTTGATGTCCAATAAATGTACTTTGCCAAATGTACAATCTTGCAGTTTGCTTTTAAACCACAGTTTCATATTCCGAATTGTGGCGCTGTATTGTGAGATGATCTAAGACCCTGTGTACAGCAAAGGAACATCGCGTGCCTCAAAATGAACTTTTTGGAACCTGAGCAAATAAAAATGCAAATCGCTGAATATTCTCTAAACATTTGATGTCAAATAAATGTACTTTACCAAATTTACAATCTTGCGGTTTGATTTAAAAGTACAGTTTCATATTGCGAATTGTGGCGCGCTGTGTTGTGAGCTGATCTGTGTTGGTTTCCGGGTTCTGTGTGGAGTCGCGTAGAAGACGCCTGGGCGCGTTTGCCTACGCAGCACAGTCACGTCACGGATAGAGGCGGGGAATATGAATGTTTTGATAAAGTCTGTTTCAGGGGCGGGGGATTTGATTTAGTGCCGCAAAAGCAAGTGAGCCAGGGCGATGGGGGGAAATGATAGGATTATCAGAAAATGGCGGCTGATTTCGAGTGCGTTAATGGACGAAAAGTCGGGTAAGGTCCATAGGAAAGTTTTCTACGATCTACCGAGTTATGCTTAAAAACACATGGCCGAACCGTAGGGACAATAAAAAAAAAGTCCCGGAACTATCCTTTAAGGACCCAGGGATGGCAGGAAACGCCCACTGATGGAGCCAGTGGACAGTTTGCAGGGTGCAAATAAGGGCTGGCCTCAGATCACTCATGGCGTAGTGCCGGCCTGTCCATACCTGTCGAAACCTGCATGCGGTCAAATGTGTCCGATTGACATTCTGGAAATAAAAAGAAACCAGCACCATGTTCCTGTGTTAGGCGAATGTGATAACCACTACACTACAGAAACAGCTCTGGTAGGCTGCGCTTTTGTGTGCTGGGACAGCTTTCAGTTGAAAGGCTTTGTGGCACTGATGTCTCATGGGGCCCACTGATACCTGCCAGGTGGCACACACCAACGTGAAAGTTTGGCGCAAGCCTGCGCCGGACCTACATGGCAGCACTCACAGCACCTCACACACAGGCTACAGACACATACAAAACACCAAGCTGGATGCAACAGTGGCGCGAGCCACGCCAGTCCCCACCCAGAAGGCATGTCCAAACCTTTATACATCAGCTCGCCGCCAGCGCATCATTACAAAGGAGGGGGAATTTCCAACACTGCCTCTTGGGCCATGGGCTTAAAAGCAGCCAACCATTGGCGACGGACATCGAACCAGATACGGTCACGCACAAACTATTTTTGGGGGGGAATTGGGGACTCTGTGTTTTTTGTTTTCCGCGCTCCAAAAAAAGGGCTCGTCCGGGATTGGAACCCGGGACCTCTCGCACCCTAAGCGAGAATCATACCCCTAGAACAACGAGCCACCACATGCAGAGAGCAGTGGGGGGGGTGGTCTGCTTACCTCACTTGGCGCCATGCCCCAGTCGCTCCACGGCCTGACCCCTGCGTGTCACGTGGCCTGCCCCTGGCGCAAGCGCAGAGGACTGAGCTGCCTCTCAAGCAGAGAAACAAGAAGAAGAGCGGCAGCCTTCGCTGGCCAAAGGCCATCTGCTGCCGCTCGATCGGGCTCGATCAGGCGAGATATATGTGGCCGACCGGCCTAGAGCGCAAACCTGTGCTGCTCAGGGTGGGCAGCTTCCCAGCAGGAGGATGTGTCTTGAAAGCCGACAGAGGCAAGAAGGCGCACTCCCTCAGCCAGCTCCAACCTCTGGATTCCTGCGAATTTCAGAAGAGAACTCTGAGGCAGCATGGTTCTGTCATCTCCCAACAGCCTCTCTGTCCTTGCTATGTAAATACCTTTACAGCCCCCTGGACTGAGCATGTCTGTTTTTTTATTTTTATTTTGCTGAGGTGTGGTGCCTTCAACGACCGACAGGTGGCAGGAGAGCACTTTCTCCAACTGTGAAGGGGACTTTTTTCACTTCCTGAGTAGACTGGGCTCAGTGACATATGCCACCAAGCCAGCCACTAGAAAATGCGGGTTTTGCAGCCGTGGGCCAGTGGGGGTTTAAGGGCAGGTGTGCCTGCGGCATCTCTGGCAGACAGCTCCAGTTGCAAGGCAGCAGAAGAGAACAGGGAGGCTTGCCGGGCGCTGCATTCGGGGGCCCCCACAAGGTTTTCTGCAAGCCTTACACTCTGAAATGTGCTCAAAAAAATAAGCCGGCTTGTCAGGAGTGGGATTTGAACCCACGCCTCCAATCGGAGACCAGAACACCCAGATGCAGGGAAGAGCTGCGCCTCTTGAGTCCGGCGCGTTAGACCACTCGGCCACCCTGACAGCTATAGGCAGGACTGGGAAAGATTCTTCAGTACCCAATGTCGCCAGGTGCCAGCGCCGGTTTTCATGCCCCGATCTCTGCAGCAAAAGTACCCAAACACTCAGTTAAGGACCCAGGGATGGGAGGAAACGCCCACTGATGGAGCCAGTGGACAGTTTGCAGGGTGCAAATAAGGGCTGGCCTCAGATCACTCATGGCGTAGTGCCGGCCTGTCCATACCTGTCGAAACCTGCATGCGGTCAAATGTGTCCGATTGACATTGTGGAAATAAAAAGAAACCAGCACCATGTTCCTGTGTTAGGCGAATGTGATAACCACTACACTACAGAAACAGCTCTGGTAGGCTGCGCTTTCGTGTGCTGGGACAGCTTTCAGTTGAAAGGCTTTGTGGCACTGATGTCTCATGGGGCCCGCTGGTACCTGCCAGGTGGCACACACCAACGTGAAAGTTTGGCGCAAGCCTGCGCGGGACCTACATGGCAGCACTCACAGCACCTCACACACAGACTGCAGACACATACAAAAGACCAAGCTGGATGCAACAGTGGCGCGAGCCACGGCAGTCCCCACCCAGAAGGCATGTCCAAACCTTTATAAATCAGCTCGCCACCAGCGCATCATTACAAAGGAGGGGGAATTTCCAACACTGCCTCTTGGGCCATGGGCTTAAAAGCAGCCAACCATTGGCGACGGGCATCGAACCAGATAGGGTCACGTACAAACTATTTTTGGGGGGGAATTGGGGACTCTGTGTTTTTTGTTTTCCGCGCTCCAAAAAAAAAGGGCTCGTCCAGGATTGGAACCCGGGACCTCTCGCACCCTAAGCAAGAATCATACCCCTAGACCAACGAGCCACCGCATGCAGAGAGCAGTGGGGGGGAAGGTGGTCTGCTTACCTCAGTTGGTGCCATGCCCCAGTCGCTCCACGGCCTGACCCCAAGGTGTCACGTGGCCTGCCCCTGGCGCAAGCGCAGAGGACTGAGCTGCCTCTCAAGCAGAGAAACAAGAAGAAGAGCGGCAGCCTTCGCTGGCCAAAGGCCATCTGCTGCCGCTCGATCGGGCTCGATCAGGCGAGATATATGTGGCCGACCAGCCTAGAGCGCAAACCTGTGCTGCTCAGGGTGGGCAGCTTCCCAGCAGGAGGATGTGTCTTGAAAGCCGACAGAGGCAAGAAGGCGCACTCCCTCAGCCCGCTCCAACCTCTGGATTCCTGCTAATTTCAGAAGAGAACTCTGGGGAAGCATGGCTTCTGTCATCTCCCAACAGCCTCTCTGTTCTTGCTATGTAAATACCTTTACATCCCCCGAACTGAGCATGTCTGTTTTTTTATTTTTATTTTGCTGAGGTGTGGTGCCTTCAACGACCGACAGGTGGCAGGAGAGCACTTTCTCCAACTGTGAAGGGGACTTTTTTCACTTCCTGAGTAGACTGGGCTCAGTGACATATGCCACCAAGCCAGCCACTAGAAAATGCAGGTTTTGCAGCCGTGGGCCAGTGGGGGTTTAAGGGCAGGTGTGCCTCCGGCGTCTCTGGCAGACAGCTCCAGTTGCAAGGCAGCAGAAGAGAACAGGGAGGCTTGCCGGGCGCTGCATTCGGGGGCCCCCACGAGGTTTTCCGCAAGCCTTACACTCTGAAATGTGCTCAAAAAAATGAGCCCGGCTTGTCAGGAGTGGGATTTGAACCCACGCCTCCAATCGGAGACCAAATTTCAGAAGAGAACTCTGGGGCAGCATGGCTTCTGTCATCTCCCAACAGCCTCTCTGTCCTTGCTATGTAAATACCTTTACAGCCCCCTGGACTGAGCATGTCTGTTTTTTTATTTTTATTTTGCTGAGGTGTGGTGCCTTCAACGACCGACAGGTGGCAGGAGAGCACTTTCTCCAACTGTGAAGGGGACTTTTTTCACTTCCTGAGTAGACTGGGCTCAGTGACATATGCCACCAAGCCAGCCACTAGAAAATGCGGGTTTTGCAGCCGTGGGCCAGTGGGGGTTTAAGGGCAGGTGTGCCTGCGGCGTCTCTGGCAGACAGCTCCAGTTGCAAGGCAGCAGAAGAGAACAGGGAGGCTTGCCAGGCGCTGCATTCGGGGGCCCCCATGAGGTTTTCCGCAAGCCTTACACTCTGAAATGTGCTCAAAAAAATGAGCCCGGCTTGTCAGGGGTGGGATTTGAACCCACGCCTCCAATCGGAGACTAGAACATCCAGATGCAGGGAAGAGCTGCGCCTCTTGAGTCTGGCGCGTTAGACCACTCGGCCACCCTGACAGCTATAGGCAGGACTGGGAAAGATTCTTCAGTACCCAATGTCGCCAGGTGCCAGCGCCGGTTTTCATGCCCCGATCTCTGCAGCAAAAGTACCCAAACACTCAGTTAAGGACCCAGGGATGGCAGGAAACGCCCACTGATGGAGCCAGTGGACAGATTGCAGGGTGCAAATAAGGGCTGGCCTCAGATCCCTCATAGCGTAGTTCCGGCCTGTCCATACCTGTCGAAACCTGCATGCGGTCAAATGTGTCCGATTGACATTGTGGAAATAAAAAGAAACCAGCACCATGTTTCTGTGTTAGGCGAATGTGATAACCACTAGACTACAGAAACAGCTCTTGTAGGCTGCGCTTTCGTGTGCTGGGACAGCTTTCAGTTGAAAGGCTTTGTGGCACTGATGTCTCATGGGGCCCACTGGTACCTGCCAGGTGGCACACACCAACGTGAAAGTGTGGCGCAAGCCTGCGCCGGACCTACATGGCAGCACTCACAGCACCTCACACACAGGCTGCAGACACATACAAAACACCAAGCTGGATGCAACAGTGGCGGGAGCCACGGCAGTCCCCACCCAGAAGGCATGTCCAAACCTTTATACATCAGCTCGCCGCCAGCGCATCATTACAAAGGAGGGGGAATTTCCAACACTGCCTCTTGGGCCATGGGCTTAAAAGCAGCCAACCATTGGCGACGTGCATCGAACCAGATACGGTCACGCACAAACTATTTTTGGGGGGGAATTGGGGACTCTGTGTTTTTTGTTTTCCGCGCTCCAAGAAAAAGGGCTCATCCAGGATTGGAACCCGGGACCTCTCGCAGCCTAAGCGAGAATCATACCCCTAGACCAACGAGCCACCGCATGCAGAGAGCAGTGTGGGGGGTGGTCTGCTTACCTCACTTGGCGCCATGCCCCAGTCGCTCCACGGACTGACCCCTGCGTGTCACCTGGCCTGCCCCTGGCCGAGCGCAGAGGACTGAGCTGCCTCGCAAGCAGAGAAACAAGAAGAAGAGCGGCAGCCTTCGCTGGCCAAAGGCCATCTGCTGCCGCTCGATCGGGCTCGATCAGGCGAGATATATGTGGCCGACCGGCCTAGAGCGCAAACCTGTGCTGCTCAGGGTGGGCAGCGTCCCAGCAGGAGGATGTGTCTTGAAAGCCGACAGAGGCAAGAAGGCACACTCCCTCAGCCCGCTCCAACCTCTGGATTCCTGCAAATTTCAGAAGAGAACTCTGGGGCAGCATGGCTTCTGTCATCTCCCAACAGCCTCTCTGTCCTTGCTATGTAAATACCTTTACAGCCCCCTGGACTGAGCATGTCTGTTTTTTTATTTTTATTTTGCTGAGGTGTGGTGCCTTCAGCGACCGACAGGTGGCAGGAGAGCACTTTCTCCAACTGTGAAGGGGACTTTTTTCACTTCCTGAGTAGACTGGGCTCAGTGACATATGCCACCAAGCCAGCCACTAGAAAATGCGGGTTTTGCAGCCGTGGGCCAGTGGGGGTTTAAGGGCAGGTGTGCCTGCGGCGTCTCTGGCAGACAGCTCCAGTTGCAAGGCAGCAGAAGAGAACAGGGAGGCTTGCCGGGCGCTGCATTCGGGGGCCCCCACGAGGTTTTCCGCAAGCCTTACACTCTGAAATGTGCTCAAAAAAATGAGCCCGGCTTGTCAGGAGTGGGATTTGAACCCACGCCTCCAATCGGAGACCAGAACACCCAGATGCAGGGAAGAGCTGTGCCTCTTGAGTCTGGCGCCTTAGACCACTCGGCCACCCTGACGGCTATGGGCAGGATTGGGAAAGATTCTTCAGTACCCAATGTCGCCATGTGCCAGCGCCAGTATTCATGCCCCGATCTCTGCAGCAAAAGTACCCAAACACTCAGTTAAAGGATAGTTCCGGGACTTTTTTTTTATCGTCCCTACGGTTCGGCCATGTGTTTTTAAGCATAACTCGGTAGATCGTAGAAAACTTTCCTATGGACCTTACCCGACTTTTCGTCCATTAACGCACTCGAAATCAGCCGCCATTTTCTGATAATCCTATCATTTCCCCCCATCGCCCTGGCTCACCTGCTTTTGCGGCACTAAATCAAATCCCCCGCCCCTGAGCCTGACATCAGCAGACGCGTACCGCCCATTTCCCAACGCCAAAGCACGTTTCGTGTCAACAATCGCTGCGCCTCAGCTAATGACGTGTCGCCATGGAAATGGCAGGACGCCTCTTTCCTCAATAAGTATAAACACACCGTTTCACAACACACAGCAGCAGATTTTCGATTCCATTACTCTCTCTGTGTTACCTTGAGTATTCTGTGACTCGTTTCTGTGCTCTGGTCAGCTACCTTCATTGATTGTAGCCCGTGTGAACAGATACCAGTACCACCGCTATAAAATATTTTACTTTCTTTACCACACAATGGCTACAATAATGCCGTATATGTACGAGCCCGAGTACACCGAGGAAGAACTACTGGAAAGGCAAGCACGCGAAAACGATGGGGATTCGGACGGCAGTTGGGAGGACCAGTCAACGGATGAACAGCCTGGACCATGTCGCATCGACGGCGTCTCCACCTGGTGCACGTGCAATCGGTGCCAGCTAATGCCAACTGAGGAGGAGAACTGCTGCTGCCGTGAAAATTCCGGGTGCTTGGCCTACATTTCGGAAGGTGAGCCAAGTCCGCAATGCATCACCGAGCTGCCAGAGTTCAGGGAAGCCTGCCTCTCACGGACCGTGTTGAGGATGATGATGGTGCTTATGCACGAACTTTGCGGCACTGTTCGTCCGCGTAATCAGAGTAACGAGTAAGTATACTCTGGTTGTGATGTCAGTGATGCCACTACTATTTCATGGTTGTCTCATCATTCGAATGCATGTAAATTGGTTCCATGTTGTGCATTTTCTAGATAGATTTTTTTTCAAAGCAGAATGACATTTTTTACCTGAATCGACAGTGATAAGAAAGTTGCCATTTTAATACAGTTTGCATCTTTCATTTTCACAGGTGGTACAGGCTGGTGGCCTATCGTTGCTTCACTTGGTGGCTTCACGGGAGGCTCGGACACCGCGTTCGGAGAGTAATACCTGCCTGTGCGGTACTTGCCATTAGACAACATTTCCCCAGCGACAGTGGACAATACCGCGGATTTTCCCTGGATGTGCTGCAACGGCAACTTTACAATGTGTGATGTTTACTATTTATGTTCAATTGAAATTAAGATCTAAAATAAAACCCAACATATATTTTAACAATGGTTGTTTTGATTTTTTAAATGAATCTAGTGTGTCTCCATTGAATAGTCTTCCTGTGCCTTGTCTTGTCACACCACATGTCTCCGGCCAGCATCCTCCCTCACGCTGGCCGCCCACCTTCAATCCACATAACCGTTGAACCCATATGCAGCAGACATACATATGTTATTTTGCGGGTTGGCATCAAGCCTCCCGGCCTTGCCTCCGACCCCAAAAATACTTACCACACCACTTTGTTCAAGCGTTGGCAATAAAAGGAAGGCCGTTGGATTTTATTGATACAAAACATGGTTATAGGTAAATAATCAATATGGTTGATCATAATAAATAATCCTTTTGGGCACCGGGTACAGAGATGACCCCCTCTGGCCCGTGCCGCCTTGCCACCACAGGCCAGCCTGCTGCTGACTAACTGCCTAGGCATCCAGGGTCTCCAGGGTGAACTGCACCCATATATTCTCCTGGGAGGGTGAGGTATTTATAAACTCACCCCCCTGCCTTCCATGTACTAGATCCTGCAGCCTGCCTCTTACATGCAGTTAGATGGCCTCTCCTTGGTGAGGCCCTGCGGCAAACGAGTCTTGTCTGCACGACCACCGCCCCAATCCACCCCCCGCCCTATCAAAGGCAGTTCGCACCGGGGTACTTGTGCTGCCAAGTGGAGCTGTCATTATCGTAAACCAACACCCTGTGTACTGCACACGAACATCGCTTGCCTCAAGACGAACTATTTTGGATCGAGAGCAAAGAAAAATGAAAATCGCTGAATATTCTCTAAACATTTGATGTCCAATAAATGTACTTTGCCAAATGTACAATCTTGCAGTTTGCTTTTAAACCACAGTTTCATATTCCGAATTGTGGCGCTGTATTGTGAGATGATCTAAGACCCTGTGTACAGCAAAGGAACATCGCGTGCCTCAAAACGAACTTTTTGGAACCTGAGCAAATAAAAATGCAAATCGCTGAATATTCTCTAAACATTTGATGTCAAATAAATGTACTTTACCAAATTTACAATCTTGCGGTTTGATTTAAAAGTACAGTTTCATATTGCGAATTGTGGCGCGCTGTGTTGTGAGCTGATCTGTGTTGGTTTCCGGGTTCTGTGTGGAGTCGCGTAGAAGACGCCTGGGCGCGTTTGCCTACGCAGCACAGTCACGTCACGGATAGAGGCGGGGAATATGAATGTTTTGATAAAGTCTGTTTCAGGGGCGGGGGATTTGATTTAGTGCCGCAAAAGCAAGTGAGCCAGGGCGATGGGGGGAAATGATAGGATTATCAGAAAATGGCGGCTGATTTCGAGTGCGTTAATGGACGAAAAGTCGGGTAAGGTCCATAGGAAAGTTTTCTACGATCTACCGAGTTATGCTTAAAAACACATGGCCGAACCGTAGGGACAATAAAAAAAAAGTCCCGGAACTATCCTTTAAGGACCCAGGGATGGCAGGAAACGCCCACTGATGGAGCCAGTGGACAGTTTGCAGGGTGCAAATAAGGGCTGGCCTCAGATCACTCATGGCGTAGTGCCGGCCTGTCCATACCTGTCGAAACCTGCATGCGGTCAAATGTGTCCGATTGACATTCTGGAAATAAAAAGAAACCAGCACCATGTTCCTGTGTTAGGCGAATGTGATAACCACTACACTACAGAAACAGCTCTGGTAGGCTGCGCTTTTGTGTGCTGGGACAGCTTTCAGTTGAAAGGCTTTGTGGCACTGATGTCTCATGGGGCCCACTGATACCTGCCAGGTGGCACACACCAACGTGAAAGTTTGGCGCAAGCCTGCGCCGGACCTACATGGCAGCACTCACAGCACCTCACACACAGGCTACAGACACATACAAAACACCAAGCTGGATGCAACAGTGGCGCGAGCCACGGCAGTCCCCACCCAGAAGGCATGTCCAAACCTTTATACATCAGCTCGCCGCCAGCGCATCATTACAAAGGAGGGGGAATTTCCAACACTGCCTCTTGGGCCATGGGCTTAAAAGCAGCCAACCATTGGCGACGGGCATCGAACCAGATACGGTCACGCACAAACTATTTTTGGGGGGGAATTGGGGACTCTTTTTGTTTTCCGCGCTCCAAAAAAAGGGCTCGTCCGGGATTGGAACCCGGGACCTCTCGCACCCTAAGCGAGAATCATACCCCTAGAACAACGAGCCACCACATGCAGAGAGCAGTGGGCGGGGTGGTCTGCTTACCTCACTTGGCGCCATGCCCCAGTCGCTCCACGGCCTGACCCCTGCGTGTCACGTGGCCTGCCCCTGGCGCAAGCGCAGAGGACTGAGCTGCCTCTCAAGCAGAGAAACAAGAAGAAGAGCGGCAGCCTTCGCTGGCCAAAGGCCATCTGCTGCCGCTCAATCGGGCTCGATCAGGCGAGATATATGTGGCCGACCGGCCTAGAGCGCAAACCTGTGCTGCTCAGGGTGGGCAGCTTCCCAGCAGGAGGATGTGTCTTGAAAGCCGACAGAGGCAAGAAGGCGCACTCCCTCAGCCCGCTCCAACCTCTGGATTCCTGCGACTTTCAGAAGAGAACTCTGGGGCAGCATGGCTTCTGTCATCTCCCAACAGCCTCTCTGTTCTTGCTATGTAAATACCTTTACATCCCCCGAACTGAGCATGTCTGTTTTTTTATTTTTATTTTGCTGAGGTGTGGTGCCTTCAACGACCGACAGGTGGCAGGAGAGCACTTTCTCCAACTGTGAAGGGGACTTTTTTCACTTCCTGAGTAGACTGGGCTCAGTGACATATGCAACCAAGCCAGCCACTAGAAAATGCAGGTTTTGCAGCCGTGGGCCAGTGGGGGTTTAAGGGCAGGTGTGCCTCCGGCGTCTCTGGCAGACAGCTCCAGTTGCAAGGCAGCAGAAGAGAACAGGGAGGCTTGCCGGGCGCTGCATTCGGGGGCCCCCACGAGGTTTTCCGCAAGCCTTACACTCTGAAATGTGCTAAAAAAAATGAGCCCGGCTTGTCAGGAGTGGGATTTGAACCCACGCCTCCAATCGGAGACCAAATTTCAGAAGAGAACTCTGGGGCAGCATGGCTTCTGTCATCTCCCAACAGCCTCTCTGTCCTTGCTATGTAAATACCTTTACAGCCCCCTGGACTGAGCATGTCTGTTTTTTTATTTTTATTTTGCTGAGGTGTGGTGCCTTCAACGACCGACAGGTGGCAGGAGAGCACTTTCTCCAACTGTGAAGGGGACTTTTTTCACTTCCTGAGTAGACTGGGCTCAGTGACATATGCCACCAAGCCAGCCACTAGAAAATGCGGGTTTTGCAGCCGTGGGCCAGTGGGGGTTTAAGGGCAGGTGTGCCTGCGGCGTCTCTGGCAGACAGCTCCAGTTGCAAGGCAGCAGAAGAGAACAGGGAGGCTTGCCGGGCGCTGCATTCGGGGGCCCCCATGAGGTTTTCCGCAAGCCTTACACTCTGAAATGTGCTCAAAAAAATGAGCCCGGCTTGTCAGGGGTGGGATTTGAACCCACGCCTCCAATCGGAGACTAGAACATCCAGATGCAGGGAAGAGCTGCGCCTCTTGAGTCTGGCGCGTTAGACCACTCGGCCACCCTGACAGCTATAGGCAGGACTGGGAAAGATTCTTCAGTACCCAATGTCGCCAGGTGCCAGCGCCGGTTTTCATGCCCCGATCTCTGCAGCAAAAGTACCCAAACACTCAGTTAAGGACCCAGGGATGGCAGGGAACGCCCACTGATGGAGCCAGTGGACAGTTTGCAGGGTGCAAATAAGGGCTGGCCTCAGATCCCTCATAGCGTAGTTCCGGCCTGTCCATACCTGTCGAAACCTGCATGCGGTCAAATGTGTCCGATTGACATTGTGGAAATAAAAAGAAACCAGCACCATGTTTCTGTGTTAGGCGAATGTGATAACCACTAGACTACAGAAACAGCTCTTGTAGGCTGCGCTTTCGTGTGCTGGGACAGCTTTCAGTTGAAAGGCTTTGTGGCACTGATGTCTCATGGGGCCCACTGGTACCTGCCAGGTGGCACACACCAACGTGAAAGTGTGGCGCAAGCCTGCGCCGGACCTACATGGCAGCACTCACAGCACCTCACACACAGGCTGCAGACACATACAAAACACCAAGCTGGATGCAACAGTGGCGCGAGCCACGGCAGTCCCCACCCAGAAGGCATGTCCAAACCTTTATACATCAGCTCGCCGCCAGCGCATCATTACAAAGGAGGGGGAATTTCCAACACTGCCTCTTGGGCCATGGGCTTAAAAGCAGCCAACCATTGGCGACGTGCATCGAACCAGATACGGTCACGCACAAACTATTTTTGGGGGGGAATTGGGGACTCTGTGTTTTTTGTTTTCCGCGCTCCAAGAAAAAGGGCTCGTCCAGGATTGGAACCCGGGACCTCTCGCAGCCTAAGCGAGAATCATACCCCTAGACCAACGAGCCACCGCATGCAGAGAGCAGTGTGGGGGGTGGTCTGCTTACCTCACTTGGCGCCATGCCCCAGTCGCTCCACGGACTGACCCCTGCGTGTCACCTGGCCTGCCCCTGGCCGAGCGCAGAGGACTGAGCTGCCTCGCAAGCAGAGAAACAAGAAGAAGAGCGGCAGCCTTCGCTGGCTAAAGGCAATCTGCTGCTGCTCGATCGGGCTCGATCAGGCGAGATATATGTGGCCGACCGGCCTAGAGCGCAAACCTGTGCTGCTCAGGGTGGGCAGCGTCCCAGCAGGAGGATGTGTCTTGAAAGCCGACAGAGGCAAGAAGGCACACTCCCTCAGCCCGCTCCAACCTCTGGATTCCTGCAAATTTCAGAAGAGAACTCTGGGGCAGCATGGCTTCTGTCATCTCCCAACAGCCTCTCTGTCCTTGCTATGTAAATACCTTTACAGCCCCCTGGACTGAGCATGTCTGTTTTTTTATTTTTATTTTGCTGAGGTGTGGTGCCTTCAACGACCGACAGGTGGCAGGAGAGCACTTTCTCCAACTGTGAAGGGGACTTTTTTCACTTCCTGAGTAGACTGGGCTCAGTGACATATGCCACCAAGCCAGCCACTAGAAAATGCGGGTTTTGCAGCCGTGGGCCAGTGGGGGTTTAAGGGCAGGTGTGCCTGCGGCGTCTCTGGCAGACAGCTCCAGTTGCAAGGCAGCAGAAGAGAACAGGGAGGCTTGCCGGGCGCTGCATTCGGGGGCCCCCACGAGGTTTTCCGCAAGCCTTACACTCTGAAATGTGCTCAAAAAAATGAGCCCGGCTTGTCAGGAGTGGGATTTGAACCCACGCCTCCAATCGGAGACCAGAACACCCAGATGCAGGGAAGAGCTGTGCCTCTTGAGTCTGGCGCCTTAGACCACTCGGCCACCCTGACGGCTACGGGCAGGATTGGGAAAGATTCTTCAGTACCCAATGTCGCCATGTGCCAGCGCCAGTTTTCATGCCCCGATCTCTGCAGCAAAAGTACCCAAACACTCAGTTAAAGGATAGTTCCGGGACTTTTTTTTTTATTGTCCCTACGGTTCGGCCATGTGTTTTTAAGCATAACTCGGTAGATCGTAGAAAACTTTCCTATGGACCTTACCCGACTTTTCGTCCATTAACGCACTCGAAATCAGCCGCCATTTTCTGATAATCCTATCATTTCCCCCCATCGCCCTGGCTCACCTGCTTTTGCGGCACTAAATCAAATCCCCCGCCCCTGAGCCTGACATCAGCAGACGCGTACCGCCCATTTCCCAACGCCAAAGCACGTTTCGTGTCAACAATCGCTGCGCCTCAGCTAATGACGTGTCGCCATGGAAATGGCAGGACGCCTCTTTCCTCAATAAGTATAAACACACCGTTTCACAACACACAGCAGCAGATTTTCGATTCCATTACTCTCTCTGTGTTACCTTGAGTATTCTGTGACTCGTTTCTGTGCTCTGGTCAGCTACCTTCATTGATTGTAGCCCATGTGAACAGATACCAGTACCACCGCTATAAAATATTTTACTTTCTTTACCACACAATGGCTACAATAATGCCGTATATGTACGAGCCCGAGTACACCGAGGAAGAACTACTGGAAAGGCAAGCACGCGAAAACGATGGGGATTCGGACGGCAGTTGGGAGGACCAGTCAACGGATGAACAGCCTGGACCATGTCGCATCGACGGCGTCTCCACCTGGTGCACGTGCAATCGGTGCCAGCTAATGCCAACTGAGGAGGAGAACTGCTGCTGCCGTGAAAATTCCGGGTGCTTGGCCTACATTTCGGAAGGCGAGCCAAGTCCGCAATGCATCACCGAGCTGCCAGAGTTCAGGGAAGCCTGCCTCTCACGGACCGTGTTGAGGATGATGATGGTGCTTATGCACGAACTTTGCGGCACTGTTCGTACGCGTAATCAGAGTAACGAGTAAGTATACTCTGGTTGTGATGTCAGTGATGCCACTACTATTTCATGGTTGTCTCATCATTCGAATGCATGTAAATTGGTTCCACGTTGTGCATTTTCTAGATAGATTTTTTTTCAAAGCAGAATGACATTTTTTACCTGAATCGACAGTGATAAGAAAGTTGTCATTTTAATACAGTTTGCATCTTTCATTTTCACAGGTGGTACAGGCTGGTGGCCTATCGTTGCTTCACTTGGTGGCTTCACGGGAGGCTCGGACACCGCGTTCGGAGAGTAATACCTGCCTGTGCGGTACTTGCCATTAGACAACATTTCCCCAGCGACAGTGGACAATACCGCGGATTTTCCCTGGATGTGCTGCAACGGCAACTTTACAATGTGTGATGTTTACTATTTATGTTCAATTGAAATTAAGATCTAAAATAAAACCCAACATATATTTTAACAATGGTTGTTTTGATTTTTTAAATGAATCTAGTGTGTCTCCATTGAATAGTCTTCCTGTGCCTTGTCTTGTCACACCACATGTCTCCGGCCAGCATCCTCCCTCACGCTGGCCGCCCACCTTCAATCCACATAACCGTTGAACCCATATGCAGCAGACATACATATGTTATTTTGCGGGTTGGCATCAAGCCTCCCGGCCTTGCCTCCGACCCCAAAAATACTTACCACACCACTTTGTTCAAGCGTTGGCAATAAAAGGAAGGCCGTTGGATTTTATTGATACAAAACATGGTTATAGGTAAATAATCAATATGGTTGATCATAATAAATAATCCTTTTGGGCACCGGGTACAGAGATGACCCCCTCTGGCCCGTGCCGCCTTGCCACCACAGGCCAGCCTGCTGCTGACTAACTGCCTAGGCATCCAGGGTCTCCAGGGTGAACTGCACCCATATATTCTCCTGGGAGGGTGAGGTATTTATAAACTCACCCCCCTGCCTTCCATGTACTAGATCCTGCAGCCTGCCTCTTACATGCAGTTAGATGGCCTCTCCTTGGTGAGGCCCTGCGGCAAACGAGTCTTGTCTGCACGACCACCACCCCCCGCCCTATCAAAGGCAGTTCGCACCGGGGTACTTGTGCTGCCAAGTGGAGCTGTCATTATCGTAAACCAACACCCTGTGTACTGCACACGAACATCGCTTGCCTCAAGACGAACTATTTTGGATCGAGAGCAAAGAAAAATGAAAATCGCTGAATATTCTCTAAACATTTGATGTCCAATAAATGTACTTTGCCAAATGTACAATCTTGCAGTTTGCTTTTAAACCACAGTTTCATATTCCGAATTGTGGCGCTGTATTGTGAGATGATCTAAGACCCTGTGTACAGCAAAGGAACATCGCGTGCCTCAAAACGAACTTTTTGGAACCTGAGCAAATAAAAATGCAAATCGCTGAATATTCTCTAAACATTTGATGTCAAATAAATGTACTTTACCAAATTTACAATCTTGCGGTTTGATTTAAAAGTGCAGTTTCATATTGCGAATTGTGGCGCGCTGTGTTGTGAGCTGATCTGTGTTGGTTTCCGGGTTCTGTGTGGAGTCACGTAGAAGACGCCTGGGCGCGTTTGCCTACGCAGCACAGTCACGTCACGGATAGAGGCGGGGAATATGAATGTTTTGATAAAGTCTGTTTCAGGGGCGGGGGATTTGATTTAGTGCCGCAAAAGCAAGTGAGCCAGGGCGATGGGGGGAAATGATAGGATTATCAGAAAATGGCGGCTGATTTCGAGTGCGTTAATGGACGAAAAGTCGGGTAAGGTCCATAGGAAAGTTTTCTACGATCTACCGAGTTATGCTTAAAAACACATGGCCGAACCGTAGGGACAATAAAAAAAAAGTCCCGGAACTATCCTTTAAGGACCCAGGGATGGCAGGAAACGCCCACTGATGGAGCCAGTGGACAGTTTGCAGGGTGCAAATAAGGGCTGGCCTCAGATCACTCATGGTGTAGTGCCGGCCTGTCCATACCTGTCGAAACCTGCATGCGGTCAAATGTGTCCGATTGACATTCTGGAAATAAAAAGAAACCAGCACCATGTTCCTGTGTTAGGCGAATGTGATAACCACTACACTACAGAAACAGCTCTGGTAGGCTGCGCTTTTGTGTGCTGGGACAGCTTTCAGTTGAAAGGCTTTGTGGCACTGATGTCTCATGGGCCCACTGATACCTGCCAGGTGGCACACACCAACGTGAAAGTTTGGCGCAAGCCTGCGCCGGACCTACATGGCAGCACTCACAGCACCTCACACACAGGCTACAGACACATACAAAACACCAAGCTGGATGCAACAGTGGCGCGAGCCACGGCAGTCCCCACCCTGAAGGCATGTCCAAACCTTTATACATCAGCTCGCCGCCAGCGCATCATTACAAAGGAGGGGGAATTTCCAACACTGCCTCTTGGGCCATGGGCTTAAAAGCAGCCAACCATTGGCGACGGGCATCGAACCAGATACGGTCACGCACAAACTATTTTTGGGGGGGAATTGGGGACTCTGTATTTTTTGTTTTCCGCGCTCCAAAAAAAGGGCTCGTCCGGGATTGGAACCCGGGACCTCTCGCACCCTAAGCGAGAATCATACCCCTAGAACAATGAGCCACCACATGCAGAGAGCAGTGGGGGGGTGGTCTGCTTACCTCACTTGGCGCCATGCCCCAGTCGCTCCACGGCCTGACCCCAAGGTGTCACGTGGCCTGCCCCTGGCGCAAGCGCAGAGGACTGAGCTGCCTCTCAAGCAGAGAAACAAGAAGAAGAGCGGCAGCCTTCGCTGGCCAAAGGCCATCTGCTGCCGCTCGATCGGGCTCGATCAGGCGAGATATATGTGGCCGACCGGCCTAGAGCGCAAACCTGTGCTGCTCAGGGTGGGCAGCTTCCCAGCAGGAAGATGTGTCTTGAAAGCCGACAGAGGCAAGAAGGCGCACTCCCTCAGCCCGCTCCAACCTCTGGATTCCTGCGAATTTCAGAAGAGAACTCTGGGGCAGCATGGCTTCTGTCATCTCCCAACAGCCTCTCTGTCCTTGCTATGTAAATACCTTCACAGCCCCCTGGACTGAGCATGTCTGTTTTTTTATTTTTATTTTGCTGAGGTGTGGTGCCTTCAACGACCGACAGCTGGCAGGAGAGCACTTTCTCCAACTGTGAAGGGGACTTTTTTCACTTCCTGAGTAGACTGGGCTCAGTGACATATGCCACCAAGCCAGCCACTAGAAAATGTGGGTTTTGCAGCCGTGGGCCAGTGGGGGTTTAAGGGCAGGTGTGCCTGCGGCGTCTCTGGCAGACAGCTCCAGTTGCAAGGCAGCAGAAGAGAACAGGGAGGCTTGCCGGGCGCTGCATTCGGGGGCCCCCACAAGGTTTTCCGCAAGCCTTACACTCTGAAATGTGCTCAAAAAAATAAGCCCGGCTTGTCAGGAGTGGGATTTGAACCCACGCCTCCAATCGGAGACCAGAACACCCAAATGCAGGGAAGAGCTGCGCCTCTTGAGTCTGGCGCCTTAGACCACTCGGCCACCCTGACAGCTATGGGCAGGATTGGGAAAGATTCTTCAGTACCCAATGCATATTTTCTTCACACGAACAGAAACACTACCTTGAGGATCCATGCGCATGCACGGGACCTAAAATGTAGTGTTCTCCTAACACACATGCGCGGAAAAGAAATGTATCCCTATCACGCATAAAACTTTGAGAATATATATTTTTTCCTTACAAGTAACACTATAATAAAAAAGGAAAGTGCTCGATAAACAATTGAGGTGGGTCCGCCATGGAGATGAATGGTGACATACAGTACGAGATAGAACGTCACGCGCATGCGCCAAAAAGATTAACGTTTTATAAACTCTACTAGCGATGGTGGCAGCTCCTTTTGGGCAGCCAGCGTGTCGCTACAGCACGAAGAGTGAGAGGTAAGATGTCAATGAGGGAGAGAGAAACAGAATCACACGGGGTAATAAACACAAGCTCTTTAATCTACAGGGAATGCGTGCTGCTCAGGAGGAAATAGTGCAGAGTGGAAACATACTCTGGGTGATAAAAGGCGACCAGGTAGTGAAGGGAAGCTATTTCTATACATTTTAAAACAGTGGTCAGGTGACGATATAATGTATTATAATGAATTCTTTTTCTTCTTCTTTTTTTCGTTTTTTCCTAAATTTCATTTTGGACTGCAACAATCAATTGGTATGTGCAATTTACAATTTTTGATTTCTGTTGAATTTTACTCAATGATGATAAATTGGGAATGAATTTCATTAATGAATAATGTTGTGATGATTGGATCCTTATTGATGAATAAATAGCAGTGTTAATAGCCCTGATGATGGACGGAAGTCTGAAATGCATTGGCTGATATTATGTGACACTGATGAGTCAGGAATAAATAACGATACTCGAAAAATCATACAAGGAATCGTGAATTTATGATTTAGAAGCAGATTTAATGCTCAAAAGCAAATTAATTGATTTAAACATTGATTGGAACCCCAGAAAGGGTCTGTTGAGTGAGCTCATCCAGGAACGGAAGTTGTCCGTCCCTACTCTTTTGGACTTTAGAAGAAATCACATTGTTATTGAGAATGCAAGATTCTCTGTCCTGAAGAAAGCGGCTAGCTATCAGTACCACTGAAACCGGTTGACAAACTTAAGAGTTGAAGGGCTGATGACCCCCAACTCCGAAACCCTACATACGCTTGAGGAGAGGGCTCGAGCAATCGAACATCGTTTTAACCTTATCCAGCAGTAAAAGTTCACTTACTGACAGATAAAAAAAACATTTTTAAGTTTTATTCGACCAACTAGTCAAAGCAGTTATAACCATAAGACACATAGGGCCTCATTACGAGTCCGGCGGTAACCTGCCGGTTTTTCCAGCTCAGTTACCGCCAGACTCGTATTACCATTCCACCTCTGTGATTCCCAGAATTACCGGGGCATTACAACCCCGGTGACCCGGGAATTCTGGAGGTGGAATTCGGTAAATCCCCATTCCCTTTAAGTCCCATAGGACTCAATGGGAATGGGGACCATGGAAACACCGGCACCATCTTTTGATGGTGCCGGTGTTTCCACGTCCGCCTGCAGGCGGGCGATGTTAAACCCACCAGGTCAGACCTGGCGGGAATGACACCTCCGCCTGCAAGACTCGAGATCACCCAGTATGGAAACAACGGTGGCGGCGGGTTTACCGCCACCATTATTTCCATACCAGATGACTCGTAATGAGGCCCATAGACTGGGGGCGGTAATATTAAAAAAGAAAACCGACCACCAAGAAATTTGCACCTAATCACTTAGATTTAGGAAAGTAGTGAGAGATTTGAGGGCAAGGATCTCCACACCCATTTTGCAGGCGGTACACCATCGCCACCTAGGGATGGCTGTACCACACCACGGGTGCATGAGATATTTGAACACAGGGCCAGAAAGCTATCAATAGGGAGTTAGACACAGGAATAATTTGTTTTAATTAAACAACTACTGTCTATCTTGTGTTATAGATGTTAGGGCACAGACAGGGAGTGGAAGCCCATTGATTCCTACTGTTATTACCAGTTACCAGTTATTTAAAAACATAATACAAGAATGAAGAAGTCCTGCTTCCTGGAAATTAGCGATAATCGTGCCGATTTTTTAAAAAGGTTTGCCGAATGGAACCATCAAACTATTGGCCAATAGCCCTTTTAGACGTGATAGGCAAAATATTTGCAAGCCTCCTTCTTGCACAATTAACTCACTGGATCAGAACGAAAAGCGTCTTCGATGTGCGACAAACGGGTTCGTCAGAGGAGTCGGGTGGGGTCTGAATCTCCTCATCCTCAATCTCCTAAAAATGGACGCAATTAGAACTGGTCGCAAAGTATATCTAGCGTTCATAGATTTAGCTCACTCTTATGACGGTGTTGACCGGGAAACACTATGGGCAAAATTTAAATCACGAGGATGTCCTCAAAGTCTGATACTGGCAATAAAAGAACTTTATTCAGGTATGCATGTCCAGATCCATTTAGACAGGGAAGGACATCTTTCTAATCCAATAGAAACAGCTTGTGGTGTTAACAATGGTGCCCACTAGGAGCAACGCTCTTCAACTTCTATATTTCTGAGGTCGGAGATGCATTGGATGGAGTTAAATCGTTCCCTCCAAAACTAAACAGAACTCATATCAGCTGGATTCTTTATGCCGATGATATAGTCCTACTCGACCTGACTCCGATTGGCTTACAAAGAAAGCTAAATGCCTTGAAGATCTACACAGAGGGATAACGGCCTGGAAATAAATGTAGCAAAATCTGAAATCCTGATACTGAAAAATCTAAAAGTAAGGCAAAGTAAAAAGGAAAAACAGAGATGGACATTGGGACCCGACTGCTTGAAACAAGTAACATGTAGTCGATATCTGGGCACTTACATAAATGTAAGCATAAACAATGAACCGATGACAAAAAGAATTGTAAGTAATTGTAAACAAATAACAGCTCAAGGTGTGGTCATACAAAGAAAGTATGGTAAATTTTCTTACAAACCGGTCATAAATTTCTACAAGAGCAAGGCGATCCCTGTTCTAGTCTATGGAGCAGAAAGTATGTTTGGCTGTGCAAGTGAGATATGGTCAAGATGCGAAAGCACCTTTTGGAAGAGAATTTTACAGCTGCCTCAAGGCTTTCCGACAGCATGCGTACTATATGAAATGAGTTTGGCCACACTAAATGCAAGACTTATGTGGAACACACTAGCGCTATTTAGTAAGACCACAGAAGAAGCGACCTGCCGCAATTTGAAGTAATGATCGATCAGAAGAATCATGAGAAGGAGACCTTACTACAGAAGTGGAGACAAAAATGTAAAGCCATTTTAAAACAACTGGACACAGAAAAAAAAGACTCTCATAAATAACACGAATGGTGTAAAAAAAAAACTGTTCTAACTAGATTGGATAGAAACAACAGAGAAGAGTGCTAATCACAAATGTATGATAAACTGTCCTACAGAAGCGAAAAGTCTTAACTGTCTACCCAAATATATGGAAATATTCCTGTGTAAACGACTAAGAAAAATCTATTTGAAATTCAGGCTGAACCTCTTTGCAATGAAAGAAATCAAAAGACTAAGACAGAATGTTGGAACAGACGATCTAAAATGTCGCTTCTGTCATCATCAAGATGAGACATTAAAACACTTGGTTCTCTATTGCACAGAATTAAGAACACTAAGAACAAACTACTTAGGTCAGGAGTTGAGAAAAGGCATGACCTACAGCTGTGAAGAGTGGTGGATTAGAACGCACAGCAGTAACTGCAAAAACCTGACAATAGCCCTCGCACTGTATCTGGAACAGCTCCACAAGAAGATGTTGGAAGTTGATACAACACTCCTGCAGGATCAATAATAAAAACCAACAAAAAACTATAAAATGAAAAGCGAGAAAAGAAAAGTTGAAGGAAATGATGAAAGGAACAGTGATGTTTGCTTACTTATTTTAAGTTGTTGCCTTTTTAAAAAAGTTTGTTATAAACAAATACAATTTTTTTAAAAGTTTAAAAAAAAAGATATCAACCAACATAGTGAGTGCAGGGCGCTGGATCAGCGTGGGTGAAAGGGAGTCACAGAAAGAATCGGCAAAGTGTTGGTTGTAGCAGGGTGGCCTATATAGGAGACAGAAGATTTCTTTGGGTGACTAAAGAACTGAGGCGGAACTTAGCAAGAAAGGATTTGCTTTGGTGTTGCCAGGAAGACTTGTAGTGTAAATTACTAACAGGTGTTGTTTGTGCAGGATGGCTAGGCCCCCCGGCCTGCTGGGCCTGTTATGTACGAGCAGGGAGTAACCTGGTGGGAAGGCTTTGTGTGCAATGGGGTTGAAATTATCTGTGAACTAGGTTTCTGTGATGAATAGGAAGTCTGGGTTTTCAGTCGATATGAGGTCAAAAATGTTTTGTTTACTTTTTTTGCCCATCAATCTGGCATTGATGAGTATGCAGGATATGATATTTTATTTGTGTCATGCTCATACACAAGTGTTTTAGAGCACGACGAGGCAAGGGAGGGGAACATGGGAGGACAAAACAACGATCTTACTAGGCCCATAACATTGAGAACGCGCAAGTGCCTGGCAGGGGGAAGGGGGAAAGTGCATGGGGGAGGAGAGAAGTGGAAAGTGCTGAGCAGGGGAAACAAGGACAACAACTGTAGAGCAGCCAACAGGGTGGCAAGTGCAAGGTTGAAAGTGCAGACAGGAGAATATGATAAGTGCAGGTAAAGGGACTGTAGGGATAAAAATACAGCCCCAAGTGCAAAGGTTGCCAGGAGGCAGTGTGAGTGTGTGGCAGGGTGGGCAGGGACCTGGGCCCGAAATCAGAGGGTACCAGGTGTACAGTGCACCTGGGCCCCAAAATCAGAGGGTACTAGGTGCACAGTACTGAAGCAAACCGATCAGCACGGCAGAGGAAGAGTGAAGGCAGAATCAAAAAGGAAGGTCTTGAGGTGCTTCCGGAACCGGAGGTGGTTCTCCTCAAGTTTCAGAGTGGCAGGGAGGCTGTTCCAGAGGGAGTCCCCAGCCGAGGAAAGAGATTTACCCCCAACTCGCTGCTTGGAGAAGCGACTGACACTGAGAGAGTTGGAGGTGGAGGAGCGAAGAGCTCGAGCAGGAAGGTATTTACGTAGGGGGAGTTGAAGGTATTTTGGATTCAGGCCCCAGAACGCCTTGGGGACAATGCAAATGGTCTTGAATTTAATCCTTGCAGCCACTGGGAGCCATTGAAGAGATTTCAGGGCTGTAGAGATAATATCCCAGGGCTTGAGGCCAAGGACAAGTCTCGCAGTCCTGTTCTGGATGAGTTGCAGAGGGCGGAGAGTGGGGGCAGGCAGATTTAGAAAGAGGCTGTTGCAATAGTCCAGCCTAGAGAGAACCAGGGCTCTAGAGACAGTAAGCTTCTGGAGAAGGAGGGGAAAGGAAGAATACCTCTGAGGAGATGCAGTTTGACTTCTTAGAGGTATCCGCATAGCACTGAAAGTTGGAGCACAGAGCGGCAATGCAGTGGAGAATTCTTATTATTTTATTGGACATTTTGTAACGTGCCCATACACAAGTGTTTCCAGGTGCCACAAGACAAAAGGTGGTGGGGGGACAGAGGAGAAATAACAACAATAAAACGATCCTACTAGGGTCCTACTAGGCCATTTGACATTCGGACCATGCAGGTGCAGTGACAATAAGTGCAGGGGGAGGGGGCCGGTCAGAGTGGAGGGTCTGGAATAAGGGAAGGAGAGAAGTACAGGAAGGCTGGGGCCCCAGCGGCTGGGCAAGTGTTGAGGGGATCCCAGGACGACAAGTGCCAGGGGAACCAGGGATAAGGGTCAGCTAGTCTGAGGACGGGGTGGACCAGATTCAGGCTAGTCAGGGAAGGGTGCTCAAGAGCAGAGGGTTTGCTGTGAGGTTGGCATCGGGAGAGGGAGTTGGTTGTGCATGGGGTGGGAGGAGCATGGTTGTCTGAGTGTGTTGTGGGAGGTTCAGAAGGAGGTAGGTTTAAGTGAATATTGATCAGGCCAGGGTGTTTTGGAGTGGACGAGAATAGGGCTAGGACAGCGTTGGGAGTGGGCAGGCAAGGCTGTAGTGAGTAGGGCAGTGTGCAGGAGGTGACCTAGGGAGAAGGGGAAAGCAATGGGTAGCTGGCATTATGCCCACAGTATGGTGTGAGTGGTTTGTGGGGTACTTAAGGGGTATAGAGGTATGCAGGAGGGTTGGAGTGTTTTCAGACCGGGTTGTGTTGGCCAGGGCTGTGTGTGCTGCACTGAGGGAGGGGACGTGTGAGTTAGGTGTCTGCAAGGATGGAGTGGAGGGTGGTGAGTTGGAAGCCGAGCAGTGGTGCCACATCGCCACGGAAAGGGTTAAGGGGGTGTTCAGTGTGGGTGAGAGGTTAATAGTGCGAGATGCACAGTGGGTTGTAAAGATGGGGTTAAGGGTGTTTGCATGCCAGTGAGCTGCCGAGGGGGAGGGGGTGGATATGGAGAAGTGGGTATTGATGGGGTTGTAGTGAGTTTCGCATCAGTGGGCTGCCCGAGTCTTTAGGGTGGAGAAGTGTTTCTGTGAGGGGGGCTGCTGAAAGAGAGGAGAGGATTGGGGCATGGGAAGGCAGGCGGAGGGGCTGGGTGTGATATGTCCTGGCCGGGAGAGAAGGTAGAGTCAGCTAGAATAGACTATGGTACTGCACTTTGGCAAGAGCAATGGGCAACCCTTAGAAGTGACTTTGGCACAGCAATGGAAACACTTGTAAATCAACTTTGGCACTACAGTGGTAACACCTGGATTTAACTGTGGCAGAGCAGGGGACGCCTACAGTGTAAACACCTAAATTCAACTATTTCAGTGAGAGGCGGAGAAGGCCTAAATCCAACCTTGGCAACAGCAACGTAAACCCTCAGAATTCACTTTGACTTTTTCGCAAAGTCAGAAATCAACTTGGGTCACAAACACCATGAGGCCGAGGGGATAGGTCAGGGGCAACGCATTTGTCTTGGAAACAAGACAAGACAAAACATAGCAATACAGGTTTGAATCCTGGTCTTGTGCTTAGAAACTGATATCCGGTATTAAGCGCGTTATAAAAGAATAATTATAGCCATGCATGCAAGGGATACTTTGAAGACACAGGAGAAGAAGCTATTGGAGGCGACAGTGGTCAATCCATGTACATTATTGATTGATGGTGCATAAGTACATAGACAGGGTGGCAAAGATGGACCAGGCTCTTCCGGCACTATTTAAAGGACTGGGAAAACTAAAACACATGCACATACAACTACACATTGATCCCACAATTCCATAGGTAGCCCAACACTATAGAAGCATACCGGTAAAAATTCAGAGACAGGTGGAGGATGAGTTACACAAACTATTAGAGCAAGACATCATTCAACGAGCAACAAGACCCACACCCTTGTACCAATACCAAAGAAGGGCTCAGAGGCCATTATACTATGCGTGGACATAAGACGCCCAACCAAGCAATCAGGAGAGAATGTCATCAAGCCCCACGCATCATGGACATGATACATCTACAGAACAGCACCAAAATAGTCTCAAAATTAGATCTGAACAAGGTCTACCATCAGCTAGAACTATGGCCAGAGTTGAGCTACATCAACCCTTTTGTGATGAACATAGGACTCTATCGCTACAAAAGGCTTCAGAGTGTCGTCATCAAACACATTCCAAACAGTTTTAACTTCAGTGATGACATTCTGGTTTTCAGCACTTACGGCGAACAACACAATGACATGCTAGCCAGAATATGCATGGCGCTGGAGGCGGCCAACCTCAGCCTCAACAAAGACAAGTGCAAATTCCGCAAGGGTACTTGTGGTTTTTTGTGCACATATTCTCAGCACAAGGGATAACACCTGACCTGGAGAGAGTAGCAGCCTTGAACGGAATGGCCCCACCAGCCAACGTATAAGAGTTAAGATGGTTTCTAGGCCTTGCAAGCTACTGCACGTGATATATCCAAAACTTTGCGACCATAAGCAAACCACTGAGAGAACTTAATAAGCAACAGACTCCATACCAGTCGTCGGTAAAATGTCAGTAGGCTTTTGAGAACTACTGTCAGAGGATATCGACTGAGGAAAACATGGCGTATTTTGACACAAGTGCCACTGAACTGACAGTGCACACTAGTCCAGTGGGACTAGGGGCCATATTGGAAGAAGTGGATTGGGACGTGTCCCAACGCCATCAAGTAGTGCCATATCCCATTAGGAGTTTGTCAAAAACAGAACAAGCATACTCCTAGGCGGAAAAGCAAAGTCTGTCTGTGGTGTGGGCCTGTGAACACTTTCATCTGTTCCTGTATGGAAAGCCTTTTACTGTCATAATGGACCACCAGGCGCTGTTGTTTATATATGGAAACCCTCAAGCCAGAATGCCCCTATGTATCGCAAGGTGGGGTCTGTGGTTGCAAGCCTACGCAGTCAATATCATACATCGGCCAGGCAAAGAAGAGAACCCAGCTGACTTTCTTTCCAGACATGATGAAGTCGGAAATCCCAGAGCCATCAGCGGATGACAGACAAATTCATTATGTGCTACAGCAAGCCGCTCCAAGAGGGCTGGACAGTCTACGAATATTGCACGAGACAGAACAAGATATGGTCTTCCCTATCATTAGAGAATGTCTTAAATCAGGGAGGTGGAAGCAAGCAAAAAAAGCATGGGGAAATGGAATAACAGGAGGTCCAAAGTGACATCAAGAACTTCCTATTGGTCCAAGAGGACCTCTAAATGTCAAGAGAACAGCTCCTCCTAAAAGGAAAAAAGCTAGTCATACCTGCAGCACTGCAACAATGGAACTAGCACATGAACAGCACAGGGGCATTGTGTCAATGAAATGACTCCGGAGAAAAAAAGTCTGGTTTCTGAAGCTCGATATGCAAGTGGAAGAACTGTTGAAAGGGGGTCCCAGTTGCTGCATCATAACACCAACAACTGATCCAGAACCCCTGCAGGTGATTTCTTTACCTGATCGGGTCTGGTAGGCGACAGCAATCAGTTTCTTTTGACCTATTGCTGCAGCCCTTATGTACTGGTGGCCGTAGATGAATATTCAAGGTTCCCGGAAGCTCAAGTCGTAGGGTCCACGGTAGCTCATCATGTCATCCCTGCCTTGGGATGTTTACAGCCTATGGTATTCCACAGGTCGTCAACTCGGACAATGGGACACTATCTACTGGACAAAACGTTAATACTTTTGTGGAGTACATGGGATTACAGAACCGATGAGTGACCCCACTCTGGCCTCAGGCCAACGGGACCATGGAGAGGTTCAAGGCGAATCTAAAAGAAGCTTTACAAATAGCGCATCTCACGGGCAAGCCGTTTGAGCAATTACTGTATCAATTGTATTGTTGTGGGACTATAGAAGTACGCCACATAGCACACAGTGATGTTTGGATGCAACATATAAACTCGGATACCCTATGTCCCAAAGCGGTCTGAGACCTATCCAGAAGACGAGGACATGAGAAGTAGAGACAGATAAGCAAAAGACAAAATGAAGAAGGACACAGACACTAAGCGGAGAGCCCAGGAATCAAGTTTAGAGGTTGGTAAGGTGGTAGTGGTGCGTCAAACCCAAACACACACACTTGACGGCATTTCATGAAGAATCTTGGTGATCATTCAAATGCAAAGATCCGTAATAACGATGGAAGGAGATCATTGACAGGTGACCCGAAATTCCTCACACTTCCAAAGGATTCTAGGTGGAAAGTGGGGGAACAAGTGGCCAGACTACAGTGAAGAGTACAATCATTTGTCGGATGGTTCATATCAAGGAGATACTGAAAAATCAGAAAGCTATGGGAGGGAGATCCCTGCTGGAATTCGACTGGAGTCGACTGGAGTCAAGAGAGGGAGCGTGTCTAGAGAGACCCCAGAAAGCACGAGTGCGGCCACACAGACTCATTGAAGAAATGGGATAAGTGGGCCACCAGTTTGAAACAGGGGAAGGTTGTAGTGCCTGGCGGCATGGTCTAGTGGTTGGACAAGGGGCAGGCAGGCCTTGAGAAGGAAAGTGACATGGAGATGGGGGTCATCGGCAGGCAGTCAAGAAATAAAGAGGTACCGTAAAACCTGTCTGTGTGTCCGTTGTAGAGGGAAGGCACCGTGTGGCAGGAAGGGGTCGATGAGGACTCGGGGTGGACCCCTGAGTCCAAGTCGACACCAATAATACAGAAATCAAAGATATTTTTCCCATATGCCACGTCAGTGCCTGGAGTGGCTACCTCTCTTTAACACTCCCCATCCTTCAATAAAAGATAAACCAATATAATGAGGAACAGGGTGGCTAAAACAATAGCGAACAACTTTATTATTATAAGTTAGATTTATTTTCAAGATGAAATAACATTCCTGTGAAGATTTATTTGCATGGAAATTTGAATAAATAAAAGAAACCTTAATGTCAATGTAAGAGCTGCAGATATCATTAAATCCCTCATTCCTTTTTAAGTAAACAGCGAAAAATTGAATTCTGGAAATAAAACAGAAATCACTGGCTACAAATATTGTCACACCATCTCAGTAAGACTCCTAATGCTGCAGCTTGAAGCTTGGTTGCCTCCGTGTAATGGCTCACTGCAAGGGTTTCAAGGGTCGCGTTTTCCATAGAATAGTGCACAGGGTCTTGGAAGCTCTCTGCATCCATAACATGAGGTCAAGAAGCGAAATGTGTCGCTGAGAATTCGATGCCTTTGGTGGCCTTGATGACTATCGCTGCTCTTTGGTTTAGGAGATCGGCAAACGTGTCCTGTTCAACTGTAATTATGGGACTGGCTACCGCTCTGCGCCCTTTGGTTTGGCCCGCTGCTTGATGTACTGGGTTGAGAATAGCAAAGTGCCTGTACTATGCAGCCTTTTTTGTTGACCCAGGGCTTAATGTTTGGGCCATAAACAAAGCCAACGACTTTACTACAATGTTGTGTCTCTTGTTAAATAAAATAAGGACGACCGTGAATTGACTTACACCTCTATGGTTATTTTGTTGGCGACATATAACTGTCCAAATACCCAGAGAGGTGGTCCTGCCTGTGCAGAATAAACTAGCTACAGCCTGCAGCTCTAATCTCATGACTTTAGAGTTGCCCCATACTGTTTCTAGGTGTTATGCCCAGGGTCACTGGTCCATTGGCTTCCATACCAGAGAGGCTTATTTAATAGTTTCAACATCCTGTCCTCTGCTGTGTTTGGTGGATATGAGCAATGGCTCCTGTACAAGTGCCATGATAGTTTTTCAAACATTAGCAGAGGGTTTTCTGACTGATAATTGTACAACTTCAGAAAGCCAAGACATGTGAGGAGCCTCTTTTGAGCAAGGGTTTAGCTGCATATTATGCATCCATGTCTTAATATTGGCACACATGTTTTATTATACAATGTGTAACTAGCTGGGGAAACTGTATGCTCTACTCTGATGTACATATGCATGGTCAAAGACAATACGTATTTCATAATATACGTTCATTTGGGACCAACTATCTTTTCAATGTTGACTCAAAGGTGGCAGTTTAAGTATCTAATACACATTTTATAAAAAATATAAAGCACGCGGCTCGGTGTGCTTTTACCCATTGCCATTGTCACAAAAGCATGCGGGTCATGAAGGAAAAGCCTCCGGGCGGGAATGTATTTAGGAAAGTGAGGAACACTCTTTCTCCCTATGCGCCTCTGGATTTTGAGGTGCTGGCCGGGCAAAGGCATACGGGGAACCTGCCATCTGCCTCCAAACCAGAGAATGATTGCTCTAAGGGAAAGGTGATGAGGACTTTCCGCACAGCCAGCAGTTTGCAGCAAATGGGACAATTCAGAAAGTCGTGGAATACTGTGGCTTGGATCCGAGGGAGATTACGTACAGCATCTGAGGGTCTGTACGAGTGGACTCTACCAAAGAACCCTTCCTTAATGTGGTGCTATATGGTCATATCGAGCCTACATGGGAGCAGCCACGTGGCAGGCCTTATTGTACACCTTGTAAGCCACTGATGCCGGTAGAAGAAACTAAATCATGCTGCAACTGTGTGGGGCCAACCAGATACTAAAGAACCCTTTGTCTGAATGTTTGTCTTCAGGGAAGCAAGCGAGGACTCTCAACACCACAAGGGATCAAGAGTAAGCAGAATCAGACAATCTCCTTTAGCAGGCTTTATAATGCCATGTGTACAACACCGGGAAAAAGGCACATCTGCCTAGGCAAATAGTACTGCTTGGACAGTGCAATATGTATTCAAACTACAGATGTATACAGTCAAAATAGAAAAGAGGGCAAATATTTGCAAGAGATGCTTCATTTTTTGAAGTTCCGCTCCATGGTCACACTCAAACCAACGAAAGCAGGTACTATGAAACATAATTAAGATGTTAGGTACAACTGTGGGGGTTCCGTTGTCAGACTCTGCCCCTGCGGCTGGAGCTTTGAAGTTACTTTCCCGTTTGTGTCGCTATCCTTGAGTTAACGGATAGAAACCGCTCCTTTAGTCAAATAATCCCATATATTTACTCTTAAGAATGCGTCAAACAAATATTGTTTTTTAGTTGTGCTTATTTCTTTTATCTTTTACCGGGGAGAAAGAACACATGAACGAAAGCGGGATGGGAGTACCCAGGATGATAAAACAGCAAGAATGAAAGCAATCATCCATGTAACTACCTGGGAGTGAACTAGGCAGGTTTTGAGAAAGGCTCAGTAGCCGAAACATGTGTCAACCAAGAGGGGCAGTGAGATATGTAACGAAGTCAACCAAGAGAGGTTGAAGGATTCCTAGTTAAAATAGGGAATATAAAAGAAATAAGCACAACTAAAAAAATATATTTGTTTGGCGTATTCTTAGGAGTAAATATATGGAATAATTAAGATGTTGTAGACACTCAACAAAGGTGAAATAATCATATTTCACGTCAATTGAAATTAGATATCGAATCTTTTGGCAAAGCTAAAGGGCACAATCCACTTTTATAGTATATGAAGGGACCCTGTCTAAGGCTGATAAGAAGAGGGGTTATTGGGTAGGGTCCCAGGGAGCCGGATTTGGTCAACCTTTTCAGCACGGGCCCAGATAAAAACAAGCATCTTTTGCCCGCAATTTATTTGATCAAAAGGGGTATTTGACATGACCTGCGTTTCTTGCCCCAGGGCCCATGCTAGCTCTTGATGCCCCTTAAATCCAGGCCAATTAGTGCACATTTTCTCAAGTCCACATTTTCTTCTTTTTATAAATAAAGACAGCGTATTGGCTTTGACAAAGAGCTCTGTTGCGGTGTGCATCACTTGCTGAGGACCTGCTCTCCACTGGACCCCGGGCGCTGCGTCACATTGACTCGGATC
Source organism: Ambystoma mexicanum (assembly GCF_040938575.1). Lineage (NCBI taxonomy): Eukaryota > Metazoa > Chordata > Amphibia > Caudata > Ambystomatidae > Ambystoma > Ambystoma mexicanum. The sequence goes on along the minus strand of NC_090924.1, from coordinate 691,535,825 downwards.
TCGGGATCTTGGATGTCGAGGAGTGAACTGTTTAGGGCCATAGAGACCGGTTGTCTTGTGCGAGAAGAGGACATGGCTGGGGGAAAGAAAAAAGGTGAGAAAATTAGAAGAGAGGACAGAGATACAGAAATCCAAAAGTATTTAATATCACAGCTCAGGCAATCAACACGTCAACTGTTAGATTGATGGGAGTTTGAGAAGACATGGTCCTCTGACCACCTTTCACAAGGGAACTACACCTGCCGCCTGCCCCCTTAGAGGAAAGCATTCAAGATCCTAACTTTCACCCAAGGAAACAAATCGGCTTGCACAACCCAACAAGTCTTCTCAGATTTGCAGCACAGAAAATCTAAATCTCAAACTTAGCCATTTGGAATTTTTCAAGCTAGGGAATTAAATCCCTAAGGAATGAAATCCCACTACCTTTTTGCCTTTACCCTTTGGAACTTGTTTCGGCTGGAAGCAATGAGCCAGATTAACAAACTGGGTTTAGTGCTGTGCTGTCCGGACCTGCAGCGGCAGGGCCAGATCTTTAACCTGTGACTAGTGTTTTTACTGGATGCTGGGCACGTTAACTATGTGCTGATGGTGGGCACCACTCCACTCCACCTCACAAATAATGATATTAATATATTTAATGAATTGACCACTGGGGAAGAAGTAACTGCAGGAGACATAGGCATATGTAGGGGCCTGCCCTCCCCCCCAACTCAAATAGGAACTGGGCAACATGTACAAATTCTAACAAGAGGAGATGTTCCCAGGACGATAGTTTGTTTCGCACTTGCATGTATTATTTATACAGTCAATGAATTAAAAAGAAATAGGCACAAGACAAAACAGAAAGTAAGTTTCATATCTCGCACATTGCTGTTGTCAAAAATGCCTTGAGAACATAAAACGAGTTAGACAATGCTTAAAACATGACAAACAAGGAGAAATACATTGCTGTAAACATATCCACACAAGGGGAAATAAGCGTACACATTTTGAAAAGCATATTATAGATCATATCCCTACATATTCTCATATTCTGATTCTTAAATCAGAGAGAGCAAAGAATAATCACTCTTTCAAGTTTGTCCAAAAAACGAATGTTTACTTTTCAGCATCACATGTACTTTTGAAACCAAAGGGCAGTCAGAATATTGCCAGTTGCAGGAGTGGTCCAAGGGGTGCACTTTTTCATGGAAGGTCAATGTCCGCCTTAAGCTTGATTGGCTATTGTGGCAGTGTTGAAGGGGGTATGTGGACGTTTCGGCGAGGCAGTTGGTCATATCGCCATCGCATTCGTCAGGACCGGGGCATGGCTAGTAGACCCTGTCCATAAAGATACAGGCAAAACTACCCAAAACATTGAAAGGGGTCAGGGTAGCTCTCAAAAATGCTAAGTTGTCTGTCAGATACTGCTTCACTCTTTGAACCTACAGTTGTATTGATACAGAGGGTGAGAAATAAAACCTGAAAGTACTACCTCGCCATACTCGGATGTGTGATAGGGGGAATCACATGGACTTGAAAGGGACCGAAAAGGGGCCCGCAATGGCTGATTGGCTTGGTTGTGCAAAAGGCCTTTGCTTCTGCTTTCCCCAAACAGTGTAGTTCTAAATATTAAAGGGAAAATGGAGGACTCAAGTTGTATATGTGTAAAAGGGCAATATTGCACCAGTGAGTGGGTCAAGAAGTGGGTGACAAGGCGGTGAAAGAGAAGGAAACCCCCCCTGCTTGTTACTGTCTTGGCTGCGTGAGTACGAAAAACGAGTAAAAAAACGCATCAAAATGCCCTTCTAAAAATAAGTCTGTGCCTCTGAGGGTTCGGATAGGCAAACACGGGAGACTACTGCTCGCGGCATGGGCTGGGAGGGGCGCTGCAAGGGGCTGGAGGCTCGAGTTCGGCGCCCAGCTGCATGCTGCTAAATGCAGTCTCATCAGGGAAGGGGAAAACCAGCGTTCTGGACGTGGGACAAAGCCGCATACCAAGGAGACAGCAGACCTCCTCCCTGCTTTCAGTTTCCGAATGCACCGGCATTGCGACCCCTGTCCATTTCAAGGAATAGCGTTGGCCATTCGTGATGCGTTGGCAAATGGCCTTTGAGGAGTAGGTGTGGCGTGGTCTCTGGGACCTCTACATGCTCCTCTGCTGTTGACAGCTGATCCTCTGCATAACGGCGGAAGTTTTCTACCATCAGAGGCGTTGGTGGGAGGACTGAGGGGGTTATAGCCCTGGGTCTTTTGGTGTAGCTCCGATAGAAGCTTATGTGCTACAGCCAAAAGGCTAGCTAGCCCCGAGTCCCAACAGTCCTGACATTAGCACAGCCCGGGATCAACACTCCTGTCGACCATGATGGACCACCTCTACCATGCAAAGGTTGCTGCTTAAGAGTGCATGTCCTTGTAAGTGGTCTTTTCTTTTGCTGCACCAAAGCTTTCACGATAAGGTGATTGTTCATCACAATGAGATTTGCAAATGTTATTTTCCCATCAGTGCAACGGTGAACTTTGCATGTCCACTCCTTGCACAGCGCTGGCATTGCAACTCCAAATCACAACACAAATTGGACCAATAGATAAAAGATGACAAGATTCTATGTCAATATAATACATTTTTAACAATACATGATATTTATTTCATTTTTTGATCATGAACATTTCATTTATAAATCACAGCAAAAAAAGCTCACACATTTTTCCCCATCATTCAAACTTCATTCGCAACTCAGAAATATCGTACTCATTCCAACAAATACTCCTAAGATAAGTGTCTATTTGTTGCCATAACATAATATCAAACCACAATTTCAAAATCAAACTCATTTGTTTTACAGATGTGTATCTCTATATAATTTACAGAAGATATATGTCTGTCGACACGTGTTTCGGTTGTAGTTCACTGCGGGCGGAAGATACCTTGCCCCAATAGTTTAGCCAACCTTCATCAGGAGGGAGGATAACTGACAAATGTACATTGCCTCTATCGTGGCTAGGCTGAGCCCTGTGATCTAGAAACACAATAGTAAACTAATTACAATTTGTTTCAACATCCTTGTCATCTTATTTCATTTCTACTATACACTCAATGTAATAAACAGTAACATCTCAGTTTGTTACCCAATCATGCACACCACCACTGGTATTTCAGGGGGTGATGACGTTGTGGTAGAGCCAAACCCGGTTAGGGTTCTGTCTCGTAGTGTGGCACACTGTACCCTCTCCTACAGAGCAAGAAACAAACAAACACAATGGCCTGTTTTGAGCTGTGTTTGACAGATAGTAGCAACGTACCTTTGGCCGCCTAAGCAGGCTCACTTGCTCAGACCTAGAAAAAGGCCTATGCGTTGAAAATAGTTCTGTTATAGCAAAGCTAAAACGGTTGGCTTTGACAGTGCGTGTATATACAGGGCTTAACGATAGGGTTCAAGCTCTGTTTCAGTGGTTTCCATCACTTTCCATTCATGGGAGCCCAATAAAAAAAACGATACAAGCACGCATGCAGCATACAGCCATACATTCATACAGATACAAGTGTTCCTAGATACCAAACAAAAGGTACTGGTGCATGGTAGTCTGCCTAATGACATAACACAAGGGTACAGAGGCACGACAAGCTTCCTAGATACCGACAAAGCCACGTCTCCGGCCTCTCGAGTATTGGCACAGCACCACAACCAATGACATGGTGCAGTAAGGGTAAGATTGCTCGGTGGTTTGAGCTCTTGCAGCAGAGAAATGTATGAAATATGCAAGTCAAAGCAGGTTAAAATCATGGCGGAAAGCAACACCAAACTTAGAACCACTTTTGTAATCATCTAAGACTGGCGTCTCTATGCTATACACATTGACACTATATAAAACAAATAGTTTTGACTTGCAGAAAGCATTGGAGACGCAGGGAATGGATTTTGGACAAAATTTGGACCAAAAAAATAAGATAAATAAATATAATTAGCACCATTGTAAATCTATTGTAGGGAGTCAAATATATAGTGTTACAGACAAGGACCTTCACGCTTCCCAGCGCTGTTATGTTATCCAAATCTGAATAGCGCACGTCCACCCAAGGGTATCTTGGCACTAGGATACTCAGGATCTAACTGGAAGCAAAATGTAGTGACGTAAAATAGAAGTATTTTTAATGACCACCTGAATTCAAAGTGGTTCTGGGTATGTCTGAGAGCAAGGGGGCAAGGCGTTCCACTATTTGCCAGGGGCAATCGAGAAGGCACGGCCACCAACCCTGGATAAACATAATCTAGGAACCGTAGCCAGACATGCGTCACTAAGGCGAAGAATATGCCTCGGAAGGTAAGGGGCAAACAGGTCTTGTAAAAATTCAGCCCACTGTAATTGTAGGTTTTGTTGTTACCTAACCCATTGGATACAACCTTAGACTGGGGAAACAATGAGTGCCCCTCCTTAATTGGATTTGAACGTGTGGCATAGGCTGAACACATATCTCTGAAGCAAATTCTGCTGTAGGTGTTCTGGATAGACACCTCTCCGATATGTTTGATCAAATATTTACACTGCACCCATCACCACTGTAGTGGTCTTCCTGCGCCTGTACCTTGTCAGAAAGGGAGCGCATTGAGAACTCGTCAGGCTATCTGTGGATAGTAAAGAGGTGAGTTGGGGCTGGGATGGAAACATGGAAGGGGCATAGCCAGCAGTCGACCAAACAAGAAGGGCAATGGTCCGTGGGATGAGGGGGAGGTAATATGTTTGTGGTGGTAGGGATGTATGTTTCCTAGCTGTGACTAGTTAGCTGCAAGCATGGGAGAGCATTTCAGGAATGCCAAGCTCGGTTTAAAAAAAAGGCTTTACTGTGATGGCAGTCTCTAGAGCAGATGATGCATGGGACTAGATGTATTTGGTTCATGGTTGAATGGTGGACTTGACGTGATCAAGCGAGCCATTGTAGTGTGGAGGCTTTCACCAAAATAGTTTGCAAGAAACACTCCTTGTGTCTGGGGAGAGAACTGTCTTATCCAAAACAGCTGACAAATGTATCTGTACCAATAGTTGGATGAGCATAGATGAATGCGTGTGAAAAACAGGAGCTAAGCAGAAGAGAGGGAAGAGGTGAAACAATCAACCCGAGACCAATAGTATTAAAGTCCTAAGCTGTGAACATTTAAGGTACCTGGTCTACATAGATAATGGTGAATGTTTTTTTGACTTATCCATTACCCCTGGTCCATATCCGTCAAGCATACAAAGCACAGGGTAAAAAACATAAAACCAGGCGTTGATTGGCACAATTCATGTTGATATTGGCAAAGAGGCAGCTAGCTATTGCCTGAAAGAAACCTCAAGGTCCGTCATTGATGCAATCGGTGGAGGACATTCGCAGATGGGGTCTAACGGAGCTGGACATTTTGCAAAAAACGTGGGACACTGACTCAGAAGAAGGGGTTGTGGTGGATTGGGGACAGATGTTGAATGAGCCTAACTCTTGGAAAGATTTGAAGCCCCCCTGAATGGGGAGGACACATATATGGGTTGCGTTGGAAGGCGGGGAATATGAGAGGGGATGGGAGATTGGGGTGGGGACATGATGTCCGGTTTCTGGTGGGAGGGATTTAGGTGGGGGGGGGGTAATGGATGTAACCTTTTCTGGACTGTATTTTGAAGCCTGTAATCGAAGATACTGTATTTTGATTTATTTGTGCACCAAAAACATGAATAAACACATTTTTTTTTAAAAAAGTATACAAAGCAGATGGCACAAATTAATAGGTAAGAGTTGTAAATATCAACGTGCACAGCCTATACACTAATTTGAGGGCATGCCAAATTTGACACACTTTTTGTAACTTAGTGTACATTTCTGTGCAAACATTTAGTCACCTGGGTCAATGAGATACTGGTGGGCAACAGGCGCAGAGCACATAGGCTGTGTTATGCCCACGTTGGGGGTGTGGCCCATCAAAACAAATCTGTTACCAATCGCTGTCAGAGCACAAAGGAATGATGCATGAGACTTTGGCATAGCAACTGGTGTATACTGCACTCTGTCAGAGTCTACAGGTTGTATGCCCATGCTAATAGAGACAGCATGGCTTTTTTTGTGCTGACAGAAACAGCATGGGTGGGGGGCGCTGTTGTGCGGCTGTTAAGATGGGCGCCACCTGAGAGAGCTTACTATCGGCGATGTTTCATATCCTAATGTATCCTGCTCCTGCCAGTCTGCAGACTGCTACAAACATGAGCAAAGTACCTGTGAGACGCTGGTGCACTCCCCGATATAACTTCGGTGCCCTTGTCCAGACTGCAGTTGCATGTGAGCCCTGGAGGCATGTGGTGGAAGCGCTGCTGTGGGGCATAAAACCTTGCGCCCCTGGAGAGCGCTGACAGTTTTCGGCCCTCGCCTCCCAGTAGGCGGGCACTCCATCAGTGCGACCCGCGCCTGAGGACGCCAAGACCACGGACCATCTGCCGTGGCCACCCTTGGAGGGACACCCGCAGCCGTCGGACTTGGTAAATCTCCCTCCTGCCGCTCCCCTTCCCCCGTGTGCATACACTGTGGCCCGGGGGCAGAGCACACCACAACCCAGAGTGCAGCACCATCGGTCTGCTCCTTCCCACGCGTGCACTCAGAAATGGCCCGCTACTTCTCCACATTGCTCAGGGTACACCACTTGTGGTCCCATTAACGGGGCCCTACCCAATCGAGCGCACCGCGTTAATCAATCAATGCTGCTGAACACAGTGGGCAATAACATTAATGTCCTGATTTGACCTGCTGGGGTAGCTTTATGCCCCAGATGCACTGGCACACATAATCCTCCAGACTGCTGGCCGTGGGATCTGGGCCTTGCCATTCTTCCGGAGCCGGGCCCTCCCTGGGCCAATTGGACACTCCTGGCAAACTCTGGGTGGCGCTCCTGCTAGTGCGGAGGACACTGGGCACTTACTCAGGTGACCGCACCTCTGGGGCACATCTTGTTGTTGCCGCCCCCGGTATCGTGGCTCGCCAGCATCTCGCCCCTGGGGGGGGCCCCACTTTTGTAGGGTCAGGCTACATTCCATCCGTTACACCCCTCGCAATAAGGCCTGAACCGAGTGCTGGTCCTACTCCCGAAGGACCCCATATGGCGGTGCTGCCCGATAACACTCCTGAACTCACAAACTCTGGTGTCACCCCCAACTGTCCGGTATGAAGCACAGAACCTCTGGATTCCGTGTGGGTGGTCACCATATCCATCCCAGCAGGTGGTGCAAAAGACTGTCCTGACCTGAGTGCCCACTCAATGTTTGCTTTGCGACTTTCGAAACATGGCAAATAATAGGAAACAGGCAAAGATGGACCAGTTTACACGTCAGGACCATGCTCCTGAAGCCCCCCCTTCGACCTCGGCTCCTGCAGCAGTCGATATGGCAACACTGAATCAGATATTGTTGAGCCTAAAGAACTGCACCGACTCCCTCAGGTCAAAAATTACCACGATGACCTGAAGGGTTGAATCCTCTGCCATACAGATAGACAAACTATGTGGCCACATGGCCGATGCGGTGCGGTCGATTGGGGACACACAGGATAGGGTCACATCTCTACAGAGGTAGGTTGTGTCTCTACGGCAGTCGTTGAGGTGGGTGGAGGTGAAGAACGAGGATTTGGAGGGAAGATCACAGAAAAATAATATCTGTATTGTGGGGGTTCCGGAGTCCACACACATTGACAATATGGAACTTTTCATTGAAAAATTCTTGGTTGAGTTACTCGAACACCCCCCCGGCTGTCTTCTGTTTTATGCTTGTGGGGGCGCAACACTCTTTGGCAGTTAAAACCTCCCAGGGCCACTGATCAGCCTATCATTGCCGAATCCTATATTGATCATCTACCATCAGACTCTTCCCCCGATTTCAGTCAGCAAGTCCCGGAGCAACAGAAAACTTTCCTAGCTGTCAAAACTAAATTGAGGAAGAAGAATCTAAACTTTGCTTGGCCCATTATGGCAAAAACCTGTTTTTCACTACTCCCCCCCACAGCAGATAGATTTGTCTCTTAACTACCTGATACTGCGGAGGCCCAGGGCGCCCCAGACTGAATGGTGGCTGAAGTCCTTCCTCCATGAAGTGGGATGCTCCCCTCTGGGGCCCCCTGCATCTACCTATACTGTAGGCAGGCGCAATATTGGAGCACACATATAAGAGTCGCTGTAGTGTTCAGGCTCTACAGTTGTGCGCCGCACCCCATTGACGCAGGCACTGCGTCTGGTTTAGTTTGTTTTGCTTAGTTGGGATCGGGATCGAGTCGGTGTGTGTATGTTTCTGGCATGGTTGGGGGGAGCGATGGGTAACTTATTGTTGGTTAAGGTACACTGGTAATTTCTGTTGTCTGCAGCAAGGCCTCATTATCTGTGGTTGGGGAAGGTATGCATATGGTGAATAGAAACTTGTCAAACTCTGGCTTTTAAGGTTATGTTTCCTGACCCAAATGGCAATGCCCTGTAATGCTTTCAATGTGATGTCCTGGAACATCAGGGGGGTCATCAATAACAAGACACTGTGAATGGTTTTTAATCATGCTAAACTACATGGGGTCAATGTGTTATGTCAGCAGGAGACACATCCCAGCAGAGGGCCCACTCCCCGTGGCCAGGGGTTGGGGTATACATAGGTATGGGGCCTCATACTCATCACAATACCGAGGGGTCGCAATTCACTTACACCAGTCCCTACAATTCCGCTTGCACAAACATATGACCGATGTGGAGGGTAGATATCTATTTGTCGCAGGGGAATGTGTCAGAATGAAGGTTTTGTTTGTTAACATATACTCCCCTAATACGGATTCGCCAGAATCCTTCCAGAATTGTGCTGCTTTGATTCACAAATTTCGGGCACACGAAATTATATAGCAGGGGATTTTAACATGGCAATGACACTACACATGGATCAATCCACCACTACACAAACCACGGCTGAGATGTAGCGGAATCCATGGGACTCATGGACATATGGAGGCAGAATGAGCCAGACCAAAGGGAATTCTCATTCTATTCGGGACTACAGGCACAGCCTCCAGGATTGATTACATAATGCTCTCTTTCCCCTTTGTCCGCAACACACAATTTAAAAAAATCCTGCGTAGGACGCTATGTGACCATTCCCCGGACCTAGCCATTGTGCCGGGAAGAACCTCAATGCGCCGCCCCTTGGGTGACACTTTCGTCCCTGCACCCTTGAAGATGCGGTATTCCGAGATGGAATGTGACAATATTGACAAATATTTTGGTACTAATGTCGGCTCTGTCCCGGACTATTGAATGATTTGGGAGGTATTCAAGGTATTCATTAGGGGGTGCTGTATCTCCAGAGAGGGTCGGGTCCTTAAGTCGCTGAGGGCAACTCTTCGCCGTCTGGGGGAAGAGATAAAGGAGCTTGAAAACAAGGAGGTCACAGACATGACTCACGGGTGGCTGATATACTTGGGGACAGGCGCCGCAAATTTTCCGAGACGGCACAAAGGGAAGATACATTCCTGGGGGATACAGCTCTGGCCACCAATTATGTCGAGGGAGGCAGACCTAGGTCCAGGGAGGTATACTTGAAGTTGCGGACCCCTACAGGACACTCCCCCAATGAATAGGATGTTCCAGGACTACTACAGCAGTCTGTACCTGTCCCAATTGTCAGCCTCTTCAGAGGACATTAGGTTATACTTAGATTGCGTCTCCCTGGGATGGCTAGACCCCGCTCAAGCACATCTGGTGAAAGCTCCCCCTAAGGGATGAACAGTGGCTATCTATCTGTAGGATGACCAGGGAAATCTCTCTGAATGGCAGGTTTCGCTTGATACAATTTAAGTTCCTACCAATCTTACTTGACCCCTGCACGTCTTCACAAATGTTATCCAGACAGAAGCACGGCTTGTCCAAGATGTAACGGTAACTATGCAGGCTTTAAACACATGGGGCCTCATTACGACCCTGGCGGAAGACCATGGTGCTGTTAGCACCATGGTCCATGCCGGTAAGTTACCGACTCCGCCATGGAGAAAGGGGGAATTACCACCCCATTACAAGGTTGGCGGGGTGGTAATTCCCCCTTCCTCCATGGCCCTTCCCCATTCCCGTTTTTGCCCCATAGGGCTCAATGGGAATGGGGAAGGCGCTAAGTACGGTGCCGCAAATTGCGGCACCGTAATTAGCACCAAGGTCCCTTTGCGGGTCCCTACTTTAACGGCTGGTCTACACCAGCCGTTAAGGTCGGGTCCCGCAAAGGGACCTCGTAATTAGGTGCTAATAGGTTAATGGCGCCGCAGCCTTTTACGGCGCCGTTAACCCATTAGCGCCTGGGTCATAATGAGGCCCATGGTCTGTAACTGCCCATATATGCAGACCTTCTGGAGGGGGTATCTGGTGTGATGAGCTCTGTGATCTCATACAGCCCACGTGACACGCCCGTGGCCTGGCTGCTGGCTTTGTTTACCGCCCCGACTAAAACCAAAAATAATTTTCTGGCCATGGCATCGATAAGACAGAGATCACCATCTGTGAAGGGAATGCTTAACTTGATGAGAACGTGTGAAATGTGTGAACCCTCTTATGTATCCGCACTCCCCCGGCCAAAAGGCCCATCGACTACTGAGCCTTATTCACGTCGTACGTGGCGAAATGTGACGATTCCACAGAGTTTTAAGTTGTCATGAACCACCCCTCCAGGACTTTCAAAGGACATTGTCACTCCCAGCTCCCTCTCTCCCGGTAGGGGGAATATTCTGAGACATGATGATTAGAGGACAAAAAATAAATACTGTTAACTGTACGTGAACACTGGTAGATCTTCACTGCTGGCAAGACTGCAATGGCCCCTGGCTGGGGCACCAATCCTTACAGTGTATACCAGTGTTTGTTGGGATGGGAAGGGTGGAGGGGGGTGGTAAAACGGACTGGATTGTTGTTAAAAGAGGAAAACTGAATAAAAAGAGTTTAAAAAAAAAGAAAAGCCTGGGTGCCCTGGCCTGCATTTTGAAGGGGCCAGTGGTCCACTCTTATTATAGGGCGGGGCTGGTGGCTGCATGATCACAGTGCCCCCTGAGGAACTCTGGGGATCTCCTTGCACATTTACAAATGGCATCCTAGGATTGAACTGTGCATGTGTGGCACCTCAGGCTACTTGCTGCAACACCATACGCTCTACTAAGTCACAAACTCTGGCATTGTATTAAATAAGAGCAGCAATGGATACAAGCTCTTAACAGGGATTTTATAATAACATTGAGGCCTTAACTAAGTACAATTAAAATGCCTTCTTGGCAGAGCAAGGGTAATGAGATGCATAGACTTTAAAATATTGGAGATTTCTGCCTCTTGCTTGCTATCACAATTAAAAAGCCACTCATTAGACTGCACAATTGCTCACTATCATGTCCAAAGAAGAATACTATTACATGTTTTCTTTCTGTCATGTGTGAATTCCTGAGCACAAAATAGCAAGCACAGGATATTATACATTTTGGGGACAGAACGAAATAGTAGAAAGATACAAGCCCTAATGCAGATTTAAGCAGAGATAACTGGAATGTTTAACGTGACTACCTTTATTTCAAAGGACGAACCGTGTCACATTTGAAAGGCAGGCACAGAACTGAAGTAGTTATCTTTCAGGGAATACAGCAAACCATGGAAGTAAAAGCTTCAAGAATTGTATGTCCTTGCCCTCAAGCCCGGGATCTTATTGCTCCAGGGGTGAAATCTCTGCACGTGCTCCCAGTGGCTGCAAGGATTAAGTTCAAAACCGCCTGCATTGTCCACAAGGCCTTTTGGGGCGTGGGACCTCAATACCCTCAACTCTCTTTTCCTAAATACCTTCCTTCTCAAGCTCTTCTCTCATCCGCCTCCAACTCCCTCAGGGTAAGTCGGTTCTCCAAGCAACGAGTTGGTGGTAGATCTCTTTCTTCGGCTGGGGCCTCCCTATGGAACATCCTCCCTGCCTCCCTTAAACTGAAGGAGAACCGGTTCTGGAAGCACCTCAAACCCTTCCTCTTTGCTTCTGCTTTCTCACCTCCTCTCCCCTGCTGAACTCCTTGCCGAATCGGAAACTGCACTGGTCACCTAGCCATCCTCTGATCTGGGCCCGGTTTCCCTCCCCCGCCAGTTGCACACCTGCACTGCGAGCCTGGCAACCCCCACTTCTGTGGACTGTTTTCTGTATCCCTACCAGCACTTGACACCTGATGTCTGCACTTACCCTTGCACTTGCCACCAGCTGGCCGCAATTCTTACTTATTGCTTTATTTATTCTATTTATGATATGATATGATAAGGCATTTGTAACGCGCCTATACACAAGTGTTTCAAGGCTCGACGAGGCAAGTGGGGGAACAAGGGGAGACAGACAACGATCCTACTAGGCCAGGTGTCATTCAGATCGCGCAAGTGCAAGGGTAGAGGGGAAGGGAAAAGTGCAGTACAGGGTTAAGAATACAAGATAAATAATAGGGCCAGCTGGTGGCAAGTGCAAGGTAAGTGCCGGGAGGAGGGGCTGTAGGATACAGAGACAGTCCCGTAGTGCAGGGAGGCAGTGCAGGAAGAGTGGCTGGGCCAAGGACCGAGATCGGTGAGTGGCCCCGTTGCAGATTCAGTGCAGGTTCAGTGATTTTAGCAGGGGAGAGAGGGAGAGAAAGCGGAGGCAAAGAGGAAGGTTTTGAGGTGCTTCCGGAACCGGAGATGGTTCTCCTCAAGTTTCAGGGGTGCAGGACGGCTGTTCCAGAGGGAGGCCCCTGCTGCGGAGAGAGAGATCTACCCCCAACTCGTTGCTTGGAGAAGCGGCTGACCCTGAGGGAGTTGGAGGTGGATGAGCGAAGAGCTTGAGAAGGAAGATATTTAGGAAGAGAGAGTTGAAGGTATTTTGGGCCAAGGCCCCAGAAGGCCTTGTGGACAATGCAGAGGGTTTTGAACTTAATCCTCGCAGCCACTTGGAGCCAGTTTAGTGATTTCAGTCCTGGAGAGATACGGTCCCTAGGCTTGAGGCCAAGGACAAGTCTTGCAGTCCTGTTCTGGATGAGTTGCAAAGGGCGGAGAGTAGAGGCAGGCAGATTTAGATAGAGACTGTTACAGTAGTTCAGCTTCGAGAAAACCAGGGCTCTAGAGACAGTGAGCTTCTGGGGGAGGGAGAGGAAAGGAAGGATACCTCTGAGGAGGTGAAGCTGGTAGTGTGACTTCTTAGAGACGTCAGATATGTGAGGAGAGAAAGAGAGTGTGGAGTCGAAGATGACCCCAAGGTTTTTAGCCTTGCAGATAGGAGCAGGAAGAGGGCCAAGAGAGGCCGGCCAGAGAGCTGCAGGGAAGTAGGGAGTGGGTGTGCCGATTAGTAGAATCTCAGTCTTAAGGCATTAAGGCAGAGGTCATTGGCGGCACACCATTCCTGGATAGCAGAAAGACAGTCAGAGATGAGGGAAGGAGAAGAGGAGGCCGAGGGTAGCCTGACAATGAGATGGGTATCATCCACATAGCACTGAAAATTGGGGCAGAGAGCGGCGATGCGGTGGGCAAGAAGTGCCAAGTACTGGTTGAACAGCCAAGAAGAGAGGTTAGATCCCTGGGGGACACCACAGGTAGAGAAAAAGATGTCAGAGAGGAAGGACCCCAGTTGGCCCTGGGAGGGTCGATTGGAGAGGAAGGAGGTCAGCCACGCCAGAGCCTGACCAGTGATACCCAGGTTATCACGGAGACGGTTGAGCAGTATGGTGTGGTTGACAGTGTCAAAGGCAGAGGAGAGATCGAGCAAAATGAGAACACAAGGGGCCTCATTACACGGTAGGCAGTAGGGGTTTACCGGTACCGGTAAGGGTACCGGTACCGGTAAACCCCGACCGCCTTACTACGAGTTCCCTTTGTGGGACCCAACTTTAATGGCTGGTTTTACCAGCCGTTAAAGTTCAGTGGCGCAAAGGGACCTCGGAGCTAATTACGGTACCGTAGTGTGTACACGTTACTGTAAATGAATTCTGACAGAAATGTATCAGGACAATTCTGAGTACTGCAGTCAGATTTTTAATAAAACTGCAGTTTACGTGTTTGTAGATACACTTAACTGGGAATTACACAAGATACAACAGTATTTACACATTTTTCAGGTATAGTAACCGGTTTGTAAGTGACAAATTTCAAATATTTGTAACGTCTTTCCAACGCTTACACATCCACTGAGGGGTCCTTGGGAAGGAGACCAGTGGATTTAGTGAGGTGATAGCATGTAATAATCAGCACATATACATCAAAACAATGTGGGGTTGAACAAGGACAACACAGACAATATAACAGTCAACACAACAGTGTTTTTGGCCAGAAGGTGAGCTGGGATGAGCTCTGATGGTGTGGCATTGGAAAGACGTTACAAATATTTGAAACGGGCCGGCATCAGTGAAGTAACTAGATCGCATTCGCCCACAAAGGACAACGCGCCGCTGCCAAGAAGGCAGGACGGAGAGCACACCTGAATTAACAACAAGGTGAGGAGAGGTCCAGAGGGGCTGCGGGCATACGGGGTGGAGGGGGGTTGCTTACCCCAGTTGCCCAGTCTTGAACATTGCCCACCTGTATTCCAGGCAGAACTTCCCCGCTGGTCACACCTGGGAACCGCAGAGAAGGATACCAGAGTCCCTACGGCTGGGTGGCGTCCCCGTGGATACCAGGTGAGCGTACCAGAACGCGAAGCCTGCCAAACCAATCCGCCTGGGTGCCATGGAGACCTCAGAATTAGACCAATTGGCCCAATTGTTAGGAGAACTTCGTGTCGAGGTTCATTCTGCCTGACAAGAGACTAACGCTCTCCGGAGAGACTTACTAGTGACTAAAGAGCGCACTGAAGAAATTAGCAGGCAATACTTGCAATCACAAGCAGGACAGACGCCTCTACCTGGAAACAACCCAACGATGCAAAATCCTACCATGCCATCCACTACCTCTACTCCGGTACAAATCATGTTACCGGGGACAGTTCCTTTGGCTCCACCGGAGAGATTTGCAGGTGATCCACGGAAATACGCAGCTTTTATGAATCAGTATCGCCTTCACTTTCTTTGCAGACCTGGAGCATTCCCAAATGACCAAGCTCGGGTAGCCTTTGTTTTATCATGCCTGAGTGGTAGCGCAGCAGATTGGTCGGTACCATTGGTGACCCATGACGATCCTATATTACATGACTTTGGGGGATTTCAGAGGGAAATGGAAAAACATTTTGCTCGCCATACCCCAGAACAAGAAGTGGACAATTAACTCCTTTCCCTCCGACAGGGGAATCAAGACTTGTTAACATACATTGCTACTTTCAACAGATTGGTTGCTGAAGCTTGGTGGCCTGAAAACAAAAGAACCACGTTGTTTCATCGGGGCTTACAAGGCGAATTAAAAGACGTTCTAGCTCAAGTGGTTGATCCTCCTAGAGACTGTTCTGAATTCATAGATTTGGTCACACAACTAGACCATCGGTTGCAAGACTGAAAAGCAGACCGTTCCAAAATGGACCCTCAGGCAGTGTACATTCGATCTAGAGACAAAGTAACTCGAGTGCAAGAAAATCCTGTGGAGCCCATGCAAATCGGAGGGGTACGACCTCCACTAACAAAACAAGAGCGAGATAAAAGGAGACAACAACAACTATGTCTGTATTGCGGAAAACCAGGGCATTTCCTGAAGGACTGCCCAATGAAACCTCCAAGGAAAATCGTCGGGGCCACGGAAAAAGATGAAGAGAAGAAATCTAAGTCGGAACACGACCCAGCTCGGCAAACGTAGAGGTCAGTTTGTCGAGTGAGAGAAAAGAGCCACCGACCTCACACGCAATACCGGTGATCTTAATTAATAACCAACGGTCGTCAAGAATGCATGCCGTTGAAGCATACATCGACAGCGCAGCTGTTGGGAATTACATAGATCAAGACCTGGCTGCAGAGATGGGGCTTCCCCTATGTTCCAAGCCGACTACAGACAAGGTGACTACGGTGGATGGGACAGAAATCGCTTCCAGACCCGTAACCCAATGCACAGCCGAGATAACCTTGTTGTGCCAGGACAGACATCGGGAACTTATTTTGTTCGATCTCATCAAGGCACCTCAATTCCGGCTCATACTAGGGATGCCATGGTTAGTCTCTCACAACCCTTTGATTGACTGGCGGGCAAAGAAATTAACCTTCCCCAGCGACTGCTCCCCAACCTGTTATTATCAAGAACAGAAACCTGCTTTCAGTATCTCTACGACTCCCGGAACGACAGCATCAACCCTGGCAGTAACTAATACCTTGCCTGAGGAATACCATGATTTCCAGGATGTATTCCAGAAGGACCAGGCAAACACGCTGCCGCCGCACAGGCCCTATGACTGTCAGATCGACCTTGTTCCAGGTGCTCAAGTCCCTTGCGGTAGAATCTATGCTCTTACAGAACCTGAAAACCTTCATCTGAAGTCTTATTTATACCAGTACCTTGCAAACGGATTCATCCGTCCATCAAAGTCCCATGCAGCCAGTCCTTTGTTCTTCGCACCGAAAAAAGAAGGGGACCTAAGAACCTGTATTGACTACCGCTCATTAAACCAGATCACCGTGAAGAACCGTTAACCCTTGCCACTTATCCCTGAAATGCTGGACCAGGTCAAGGATGCCCAGATTTATACCAAATTGGACCTTCGAGGAGCGTACCACCTGAGAAGCGGAGACAAATGGAAAACTGCTTTCCGTACCAAATACGGTTTGTACGAATATCAAGTCATGCCCTTTGGGTTATGCAACGCTCCCAGAGCATTTAAATATTTCATGAATGATGCCTTGAGGGTGTTAATTGATGTCTGCGCCCTAGTGTACATAGATGATATCCTAGTGTACTCAACCTCACAACAGGATCATATCAAGCACGTCCGTTCAGTCCTCACCAAGCTCCGTGAACATCGTTTATATGCAAAACTTGAAAAGTGTTTTTTTCACGTCACCAAAGTTGTTTCTGGGTTTTATTCTTACTCCAGGGGGCATCAGAATGGACCTGCACAAAGTAGACGCCGTTTTGAAATGGCCATCGCCAACGTCAGTAAAAGTGGTACAAAGCATGTTGGGCTTTGCGAACTTCTATCGCCGCTTCATACCAGACTTCTCTCAGGTCGTACACCCAATCACTGTATTGCTATGAAAAAACAACAAAAAATTTGCCTGGACCGAAGAAGCAGAAAAAGCTTTTCAGGAACTGAAGAAAAGGTTCACCTCCGTGCCAATTCTGCGACATCCAGGCCCAGATCTTCCTTATATCGTGGAAACAGACGCTTCCAGTATAGCAATGGGAGCTGTCCTCTCACAAAGAGATCCAGAAACCAGCCAGCTACATCCAGTGGCCTTCTGGTAAAAAAATAATTCTCACCTCCGGAGATTAATTACGCCATCACGAACATAGAACTCTTGGCGATCAAATCCGCCTTTAAAGCCTGGAGGCACTACCTTCTGGGGGCCAGACACACCATTACAGTTATCACGGACCACCGAAACCTGCAATATCTTAAAACAGCTAAGGCCCAGTCTTCACGGCAATTGCGGTGGGCCCTTTTCTTCGCCAAATATGATTATGTCATCACATTTCGCCCAGGGGTCAAGAATGGAAAAGCTGACGCACTCTCTCGTACAGGCACTGATGACATAGTATATACGACCACAGACCCAGTCCCCATCATACCGGAAGACAAACTCTTGGGCCTCACTACGGCCTTAACCCAAGTAGAACTGAGAAACGAGATTCAACGAACCATAAATCCAGATACTTTCCTTGCTTGGCAAGCGCAGGGGGAACAATATTCCATCAAAGACCACTTACCCTTTTTTAAGGATCGTCATTACGTACCCACCAAGGACTTACAACAAAAAATCATTTCAGGTTATCACGATTCTCTGATCGAAGGGCACCCTGGAATCACCAAGACTCTAGCCAAGGTAAAACAGAACTTCTGGTGGCCTGCCTGGCGTAAAGATGTCATCCAATATATTCAATCCTGCGGAGTCTGTGCACAAAATAAGTCGCAAAAACAAAAACCATCCGGTCTTCTGCAACCTTTGGACATTCCTCCCACTCCATGGCACACTCTTTCCCTCTACCTCATCACTGACCTACCTCCCAGTCAGGGGTTTAACACCCTTCTTGTAGTCGTGGACTTATTCTCAAAGATGGCACACTTTATTCCGCTCAAAGGCCTTCCTGACGCATTCACTTTAGCCAAAGTGTTCCTGAATGGTATTGTTAAACTACATGGCTTCCCATCAGTCCTGATCTCTGATCGAGGTAGCCAGTACATCTCCAACTTCTGGAGAAAGTGTTGTACAATGGTGCAAATTGACATCCAACTATCCACTAGCCATCATCCCCAAACGGACGGTCAGACCGAGAGGACCAATCAGACCCTCGAGCAATACCTACGGTGCATGTTGCACCATGAAGTAAGAGACTGGAAAGACTTACTATGGATAGCCGAGTGCGCATATAATAATTCCTTGCATTCCAGTACCGGACAAACACCCTTTTATACCCTTTATGATAGACACCCACGTACCTCAGAACTGGATCTCCCAACCAGTTTGGAAATGCCAGCAGTAAAAACCCTTCACACCAACATCACTCAAGCTTTCAAAAAGGCCAAAGAACATCTTATTCTCGCCAAAGAGAAGCAAAAGTAATTTGCCGACCAACACCGGAAAAAAGCCCCTGACTATCAGGTAGGAGACAAGGTTTGGGTGGCCGCCAGATTTGTACCCATCAAGGGAACCCAGACCTTTCAACCCAGGTACTTAGGGCCTTACACCATCAAGGCAATTATTAATCCAGTGGCTGTCAAAGTAGATTTACCACCTAACCTACAAATCCATCCGGTATTTCATGTGTCCCTTTTAAAACCAATGCAGCCCGGTACACGGATTGGGACACCACCAAAACCCATATTTATTGACGGAGAACCAGAATTCGAAGTTAGAGGCATCCTGGATTCCAAGTATTCAAGAGGCAAGCTATACTACCTAGTTGATTGGAAAAGATTTGGACCGCAAGATAGATCCTGGGAACCCTGTGAAAACATTCATGCACCACGTCTGATCAAAAAATATCATCGAAACTTTCCAACTAAACCTGGGCAGGACAGAAGGAACACCTTGAGAAGGGCCTTGTGGGGGAGGGAGTGTTGTCACGACCCACATCCAGAAACCCCCCTGGCAAGCCCATGGGCCAGGAGGGGTCTTGGTTCGGGTCTCCAACAAACTTAGGCATCCTTTGCCTAGGCCCTCTTGGGGCCAATCCAGGCGACTTTGACGGCAGGCTCATACTTAATAGAGACTTTTATTTAGGGAACTACTTTATTTCAAGTGCCAGCCAACATGGGGGCATCCACATAGCTTGGCTCCTTGGAACCAAGTTGTGCGGTATAGTGTTTTGGGTGTGGTGGCCTAGGAACTACTTTACCTGGACTACTTTCTTGAAGCTATTTAAACCACACCCGACTTGGATAACACGCTTCGCGTTACTTTGCAATCCTGCAACGTGACGCTCATCGTGTTCAGCTGCACCTGCGAACCTCGGAAGAACAGCCTCTGAAAAGAGATAAAAGGACATCGTTAACAGCAGCATCTTACCTGTAATTTCATTGTTAGCTGCCCACAGCTCCCACGATCAGCATCCTAGGATTAGCACGTCTCCCGGACCGGGGATCTGCAAAAAAGGAAGAAACAAGACATTAGACACTTTTACAACATAACGAATTGTGCCGAAAAGCTTACCTCGCAAGTCGGCCCTCAACCAGCATCGCCTCGGGATTTCATACACCGGGCGAGCACCGCAATCTATGGGAAAGAAAAGACAACAGGTTAGCAAAGGCAAGGCATCATAGCGCAGCGCATAGCGCCTACTTACCGCATCAAGGCGCTCTTAAGACGCCATAATTTACCGGCGAGACCCAATTCAGCCAATGCATCACATTGGACTTCCGCGCACCTAAGGAAGAGAAAAAGACATTATTTAAACCAAGAAAGGCATGCAAGAATAACAACAATATTCAACAGCAATAAGACCTACCTGAAAGACTCAAAACGGGCCATCATCAGTGAAGTAACTAGATCTCATTCGCCCACAAAGGACAATGCGCCCCTGCCAAGAAGGCAGGACGGAGAGCACACCTGAATTAACAACAAGGTGAGGAGAGGTCCAGAGGGGCTGCAGGCATACGGGGTGGTGGGGGGTTGCTTACCCCAGTTGCCCAGTCTTGAACATTGCCCACCTGTATTCCAGGCAGAACTTCCCCGCTGGTCACACCTGGGAACCGCTGAGAAGGATACCAGAGTCCCTACGGCTGCGTAGCGTCCCCGTGGATACCAGGTGAGCGTAACAAGTCCCTTCTCTCTGAACTTATAAGCCACCAGTTGGCTGCACTTGTGAGTTAACTGAACTTTCCCCTTCCTCTCCCCCCCGGCACTTCTCTCCTTCCCTCTTCCCCGCACTTGCGCGATCTGAATGACACAAGCCCAGTAAGATTGTTATTTTGTCCTCCTTTTTCCCCCCTCCTTGTCTTGTCGCACCTACAAACAATTGTGTACAGGTGCGTTATAAATGCCATATCATATCATATCATATATCATATCAATACCTATCAGATTATGTCATAACAATATATGTCCTACTGTTTCAAATCACTCTAAAATGCTAAAAACCTGTAAAATCATGAGAATGTATCAGAATGTAATCATCCAACATATCAAAATGTTTGGCCTGAATCACAAAATCTAAAAATATAGGTTTTATCGAGGCAGCACAGATGAGTCAGAGTATAAAAACACAAATAGTATTTCTTCAGAGCAAGCACCCGTCTAACTTTTAATCATGTGGTTGGAAAAACACACCCCTGAAAATCCAGGGTTGGGGTTAGATTGAAATACAATGGGATAACCATGGAAAGTAAGGGGATGGAATGATGGAATATGGATTTGGGCAATGAAGGCTAAGGAGGGGAACCAACTGGAGATTGGAGAGCAAATAAGGACTGATTGTACCCAAAGGGAAGAATGGTCCATTGGGAGAAGGATGCCAGAGCAGCCCATAGAACGATGGCCACTCCGCACAGAGGAATTGAATTCCAAATAAGCCGTCTGAATTGAGGGTTTGCTGACATAATGGAGCCTGCTTGACTGGGTCCCTTGCTGGTCCTCCCAAAATCATAAATTGCATTTTAGAAGGTAAATTGAAATAAAACCCTACCAATTTCCTACATTTTGCAACTTGATCAGGGTAAAATCTGGGAAGGTAATAGGACTGGGAATGCACTTAGGTGCAACTTGAAAACAGGGACACAGGTGCTAATAACCAAATGTTATGTGTTCCTTATATTTATCCAATAAAAAGTGAGATGTGGTTTCCTTAAGGCCCAGTCGACTTTGCAGTGAAAAACGAAATTCATATCTGAAAACATTACGGCTGCCACTTTAAATTAAGATTGCCTCTGTAAAGTGAAGTATTATTGGAAGTAAGTAGTGATTGAAACTGAGGTGGGGTCACAATGGGTCATAGTGCAATGGCAAGTGCTATCACCCGGGATGATTTCATGCAGATAATACTGTCAGTGGAGGCCACAGTATAGAGTGGAAAGGTGCACAACAAAATGTATGCTGAAAGAATCCATTATTTTCATGAATAACTGTATAAGTGCAAAGTTTCCCTGTTTTACAATGCTTGAGCAGAGTCAGGTGTAATGTGGCAGGGAAGAGGGTCTTGAACTAGATGTCCGTTACTGAATAATAGTACATCTCCAGCCCAGATGTCTAAAGAAACTGAAAGCAGTACAGGCAGCCCCTTTTAAAACTGTGCATCATCTGGATGGTAAGGAAAACATTTACAATTAAGGAAAGCCACACACACACTGATTCACCAATAAACGACAATAAGCAAAGCCAGATTTAATGAAAGCCACATACACATGTCTCTAGAAAAGTGTCCCACACATTCTTAAAACATAGGATACATGTCGACTTAGAACAGAACCTAAATATACTCTAAAACAATACCTGTGAATGAAAAGTTACATGAGCCAATGCAAACAATCACCTTTTGCATGTAGATGGCTTAATCAATAGTCCTATGCTAGCTAGTCATTGTCTAATTGTTAAGTGGCCTCTACATAGTGTCAGGGTTCCCCATCATTCCCTGTTAAGACGGAGGCTCAGGGTGGGGGCTGGAAGTAAGGGTTGTGTTATTTATTAAGTCTGGTAATAGCAGGGTGGTATGTCTTAACTTTGCTGTACACAGTATTATTCCTTAACATTTGTTGTAGGAAACTAGTGTTTGCCCAAGACAAGATGGAGTCTTTGAGACTCAGCACTGATTGGCCTGGTGCTTTTGTGAGGTAGTTTGGAATTCTTTTTAATATTCTAAACTGACTTTCATTCAACTAAGTTGCACAGCTGGTCACAGCAGTCAGAGCTCCTGTAAACAAGTCACAAAGAGTAAACCAAAGAACTTCCAAAAATCTTTATTCTGTTAAAATTGTATCAGCGAATATCAGTCTTTATCCAGAGAAGGTTAGATAATAAAGCTCCAGAGGAAACTCTCAGAAAATACAACTCAAGAAAAGCTTCAGTTGAGAATCAAGCAGAGCAAGAAAGTCAATCGAGCTTCTACACCAAGAAACAAAGTAAATTATTTTCTTAAGAAGATGCATTGAATTTATAAAATGGAATTTTGTGTGAATATATTCTTTAGGTTATTCAGTAGAGTTAGAGAGTGAGAGTTGGGAGGATAGTCAACTTCCCTTAATATGCTCACTAGAAAAGTCTTGTAGAATTCAAATGCGTGCATAACCAGGCAAGCAACAAGTATGCACGCATTGAAAACCAGTTTTTCTGCAGAGACTTGCGGGTGTTATTTTCTGTATAACAGGAGTACAAGACAGTAGAAGTTAAAGTGTTATGTGCCAATTTTGTGGGCATATGTCCATGCACACCAAAAGGATTTCCGCCATTTTCTGGAAAAGGTCAGCTGGTGGCAAACACTATTCAGACTGCAGTGCCGCATATAACACTCAACGTATTCTTATTTTGGGAAGGTATACTTAGGTGTGGAGGTTCATGTTTAATGGACTCGTGCGCTACAGGGAACTTTGTGGATCGGACATTACCTAGTAGATTAGGAGTCCCAGTAGTTAACAAGGGAGTTCCAGAGTGAGTGAGGGCTGTAGATGGCACACAACTTACTTCAGGGCCAATAACTCATACAACCATCAACTTGGTAATGAAAATTGCTGAAGGGCATATCGAGGAGATAGTCTTTGAACTTATCGATGCACCACGATTGCAAATCATTCTTAGAATGCTGTGGCTGATCTTACACAATACAATAATTGATTGGGGAAAAACAACTGTAGAATTTAAGAGCTATGTAGAAAGCAATGTACTGTGGAGATGCCGGAATGGGTGCAACAAGAAGCAGTGGAGGTATTGGGGTTGTGTGTGGCAGGAGACATGTGGTAGGAGCAATAGCATGATTTTGCCAGAATGTTATAGTGGATTTGAAGATGTATTTAGTGAACAGGAAGTGAGCAAACTCCCTCTGCATCGTCCATATGACTGCAAGATAGATTTGAAGGATGGGGCACCGATTCCTTGTGGCAGAATATACGCCTTTACTGAAATGGAGAATGTGTAATCCAGAATAGGCGTCCCCAACAACATCAACCCAGGGGAAAAAACAGAGCAAAGCATACCAAAAGAGGGGGAAGGGGATTCACGTGAATGAAACCATAGAATAGATCAATGGAATGAACTGCTCACTGTAAAGGAGCTAAATGTGGGGATAGATCAGGTCAAGGAGCATAAAAAGTTATTCAATCAATCTTTAATAAGCACATATTCAATTACCATACACATAATAAAAACAGCATAAAAACATATAATCAATGCTGAACATATCCGATTAAAGTGCATATTGGTTTAGTGGCCATCCTAAAATGTAAGAATGAGTACACTGTGCATAAAGTAGTTCAAAAGTACATAGCATCAGAGGACATCTTGAATCCCAAATTGGTGCCCAATCAATATTCAAAAAAAGTTTTTATAACCAAAATTAAGGCAGAAAAAAGAAAAGGAAAATTGGAAAAGCATACAAAAGATTCTTAAGAAAAAAAACAAAAGAAATATGGAGGGCAACCCACCCGCGCAGAACAAGATAATCAATATTTTCTGCGGGGTAAAAAAGGTTGTCCCCTAATTAAACCAACCAATTGTTATTGTAAACAGACAAGTAAGATAACATACCAAAGCAGAAGCAATACTAGTCTCCAATCTGACCAAAATAGTCAACGACCAGTACCTGGTACAGCTCCTAACCGTCTCATGGGCTGCACTGGTATCTAACGCAGGTAGTTTCGACGACTAAATAACAATGTCTAAGCTATCTGTCTCTCACCCTAGCAAGAGAGAGAAAGCTTGACAGTCATCTTCCTCAGGACAGGACAGATTAGATAATCAATTCTAAAATATAGACATGAAATTTCTCCACATACAATTATTCAAAAGGCACTTATGAACAAGCAATACAAAAGTGTCTTGATATTATTCCATGTGTCCATTCTTCTTCAAATGGTTCTTCCTTAGTTCACAAGGATGATCAATGTATTCCATCTTAGTAATGTTCAAAAACTAAGGATACATCGGAGAACAATATACAAAAAAACACAAGAAAAAAAAAAAAGAAAAAGTATAAGACAAAAGATAAAATGCAATTCATAAAAACTGCATAATTAAAAACATCCCTTGACCCGATCTAGCAACCCCACACATAACTCCCCACAAGCAATTTAAAATCATGGTACCCTTAGTTATAATCAAGGGATAACCCCACAATCTACTCGCAAGTCAGAGAAGGGGAGTCCCAAAATTATTTATAGGAAGATGTCAAAGGACATATTGTCCCTGCATCTGTGCCGTGAATATACAATAAAGTTGATCCAACCAGGCAGCGAAGGGAGAGGGAAGCAAATGTCAATCTGGGCTTCCACTACCATCCCGGTGGCAACAGAACTAGAGTGCAGAGTGAGAGGCATCCAAGCAGTTCAATACATAAACAAATTGCATTTCCATACCTTCAGAGGGAGAAGAAACTCCTCTTGAATATATCTGAGGGTAGCAATCAAAGTAGAAAGAAGATTCTCTTAATAATGCAACCTTAGGATCTTATCGGGGTGCAGTAAAGATCCAAACTGGGTGGGGAAGAGTCCCATCACCTGATGATCTTGAGCGGACCGAATCCTGCATTGGATAACTCCAATATTACTAGTGAAACTATTTTAAAGCTCAGAAAGAAAAAAATCCGTACGAGATGCACAGTCACCTTCTCACGGAATATTTGAAAAAGAACATCATTCCACAGGGTTTAGTAGTCCGGTTAGAACCCTGTCTTTTTGTTGACGACATTGATTACAAACAGGCCTTCTCTGGTGTGGCAATCAAGTGTAGCCGTGATTTAATGCTTCTTACCATCAATACAGCACTCAAGAAGAGTACGCTAATCGGGGATGAGATTGACAAAGCAGAATCGGCATTCGCCCTAGATACCTTTGTTGCCAATATAAAAGAAAAATTGAAACTTATTGATAAACAAACTAAGGAGTTTATTAAAATAACTACTAACAAAAAAATGGATAAACTTAAAAAAGATATCTTGGCCTTCACTAAGGAAGGTACATTTCCTTATCTTAATGCTGACTACAAAGGACCAGGACATTGGTCCAATTCCAATTCTCAAATGGGCATTATACCCAACAACAAAAGGATCACTTTTTCGGATACATCATCCGATCGTAGTCAGTCCTACCCCAATAATAAGGGGAGATATAACAGAGGCAACAAAAGGAACAGAGGGCAACATAGAGGTAGAGGAGGTAGACCGTATTGGCAATTTCCCCAATACGGCCCTCCGCCTCCTTTTGCCCAATATGGTCAGAATGCTCCCTTTCCCACCCCCAATCTCCCTTTTCCACCTCCCGATGTAGGACCACCGCCTTTAGACAACCAATTCCACACCAGGAGGCGGACCTACAGGAGGTAACACCTAAGTCATCGGTTTACAATATCTCTCACAGGATTCTGAATCCACTTGAAATTTCTACACTTTCGTACCTATGCAAAATCTATCCAAAATGAATACGGAAATTGAACTACGCAGTTTGTTCCGTAAAATTAGACTGAGAGATTTCTTTGGCCAGAATGACAAAGAACACATTGATGAAGACTCTACCACTCCATTCAGGAATAAGTCCACTTTTACGCCCAGTCGTAATATGGTTTCAGATGAAACAGCGATCTTTGAAAAAGCTGTCCTTAGGGACTTCAATTCATTATATAAATGAATCGCTGAGCATCCACGCATACCTAGCTTCAATTTTTCTCAAAAAGAATGGGAGTGCCTTAGGAAATTAAAAGAAGATTTGTCCATTATAATCAAGCAAGCAGACAAGGGGGGTGGCATCGTTGTTCTAGATGCCACCCAGTATGATCTAGAAGTGATGCACCAACTTAATAATTCTATGGTGTACCATAAATTAAGTGGGGACCCCACTGAAGGAATTAGTAAAGAAATCAATGCTATTTGCACCACAGCACGTGAGGTCAATATTATCAGTGAAAAGGAATTTCTCTTCCTCATGGACAAGGGAACTAGAGTCCCCCTATTTTACATATTACCCAAAATACACAAAGATCTTTTTAATCCTCCGGGTCGCCCCATAGTCTCACTTTGCAGTTCCATATTAGAACCACTGGGACAATTTCTCGATTACTTTTTGAAACCTTTGGCATCCAATACTGCGACTTATGTATCAGATACTACGGACGCCATCAAACATCTTGAGAATTTGCCTTTTAATCCAGAACATGAGATGCTAATCACTCTGGATGTAGAGTCACTGTACTCCAACATACCACAAGCTGAATCTCTAACAGTCATTAAACAATTTTTGGACACTCGTCCTGAGACCCAACATATACCGAGTGAGTTCCTGATTCAGCTTTTAGAACTAGCGCTTACTAAAAATTACTTTAGATTCAAGAACTCTTACTATCTACAGGTTAAGGGTACGGCAATGGGAGCCCCTAACTATGCTATCCTTTACATGTGGCAATTCGAGAAATCACTCATATTACATGAGTCCAATCCATTCTTTGCGGCCATACGTCTATATAAAAGATACATAGACGATATTATTATGGTCTGGGATACTACCAAAGGGGATTATACCACCTTTCTCCCTTGGATTAATTCCCTTAACCCACACCTTAAATTTACCATGACCTCTAGCAACATCTCGCTTCCTTTTTTGGATTTAACATTCAGTATTGATGGTGATCATATTTTTGTGGACTTATTTCGCAAAGATACAGACCGCAATTCAATTTTACAGTTCGATAGCTTTCATCCCAAAGCACTCAGAGAAAGTATCCCTTGTGGGCAATTTTTGAGAGCAAGACGGAACTGCACTAAAGTTAGTGACTATTCTATTCAGGCTGACATCATCACAACCAGATTAAAAGCCAGAGGATATCCTCCCTACTTACTTAGACAGGCACGGAAGAGAGCTAGATATCAACATCGAGATATATTGCTTACCAAACAGAATAGACCGGATGTTACTAGCCAACGCATTGTATGCGTGACCACTTTTAATTCTTACCATAAGGAGATCAAAAAAATGATCTATAAACACTGGCACCTCCTCCAACTTAATAATCCAGAACTGGAACAACCTCTGTTCGCTTTTAAAAAAGGAAAAAACCTTAAAAATTGGTTGTCACAGAGAGATCGAGCTAAACCTGTTTCTCGACAACCCACATTATTCTCACAGTGGGGTTTTCAACCCATTATGGGACACTTTCTATGTGGTTTCTGTAATGCTTGTAAATTTACTACAGCATGCTCTACAATATTCATCAATGGTAAAGTCTGGTCTCTCAAGCAACACACTACGTGTAACTCTTCTAATGTGATCTATGTTATTGTCTGCCCTTGTAATAAATCTTACATAGGCAAGACAGCAAGACCCATTAAAACTAGAATTTCGGAGCACAAATCGAGAATTCGGACGAATACCCACAATGCTCTGCTAGTGGCCCATTTTTTGGAATTAGGTCACAACTGTGATGATCTCAAGTGGTGGGCACTGGAACGAGTTGTGGGGACCGATCGTCTTAACACAGCAACTAGATTGGCACAAAGGGAGTAATGGTGGATGTACCAGACCGACAGTTATCACACTGGACTAAACCATCAAGAAGAATGGCTTCAGTGTGTGACCTGAAGGTTGCACCACGGCTGGTCATCACCCCTATATACTTGCTTCACTTATACCCAGAGAATGGTCACTCATCGGGTCATGCACTTATGCTTATATTACCACATTATGTGCATCATACAGTGATACTGTGTCAGTTAGAGATGTTTCTCTATTTTCTCTATTTCTATTTTTCTCTCTTTCCTGATTTGTGGCTCCGTTGGCGTCAATTTGGTAACTTTCTCGTAATGATGGGGGGCTTTGACATTTTGCGTATCCTCAGTGTGTTATGCTTCCTTAACCTGGCGGTTTTGTCCTCCGGGGGGCTTAGTTGGGGACCTCTGCTCCGATGCCATTATGGCTTCTCCTCTCTTTCTTCCCCTTTTTTTCTTCCGTTCCCCCGATTTTTAGGGGCTAGCCGTCATGGATTCAGCTTGTTTCTGATGTCTACTTCGAATGAGGTGGACCTGCTGGTCCCCCTTCCTGGGACTAAGGTGGGCCCAACACCTGTGGTCCCTTTTGCACGCTACAATTTTTACATACTGTGCCCCTTTAAGAAAGCAGACTAATGAGTCGTTGTCACGTGACTACCCGCGTTAGTCACGTGGCACGACGATATGCTATTTCAGGAAGTCAAGATTTCTCCTACTTTGACTTCCGACTTGACTTGTGGAGTCCGTTGAGGTACGCACGGACCCGGCAGCAGTTCGTGGAACCTGGATGTACAACGGCTGCAGCTCTACGGCTGCCAAGGATCACGCCGCATGCGCTGACGCGGTAAGAGCGGACGCCCCCTCGTTTTCACTTGCTTTTCACTATTTGCCGATTCACTCGTATTTCGAGTGATGTTCCCTATTGGCTCCAGTGTATGTAAGGGATGTGACAGCCTCATTTGTGGGCTGCTCTCTCTTTCTCTTCTCCCCTTGTATATAATCGTATAAGAGACATAGCCGTGGAGCAAGGAACTGGCCAAGGTACTAGCTGCGCACTGCAGCACTTTTTACAAATTATTTACATAATCTTGCCTATAATGTGGATTAAGGGCAGGACAGTAGCGCAGAGGACATGCTATGTTCTATCTGCTCACTATAGTACCACCTACAGCAGTTTTGCATAGTCCTGGAGAATGACACTCTGGGATTTTTGTACCACATAAATTACGGGGTGCCCACCGAATATCATTTCCTTCGAGACAGAGAGCTTGACCTTGTCAGGGGAGGGTATTTTTGAGTCCATTAGACTCATGGCTCTCTTCTGCATTCTTTCCCTTCTCTCTTCCTGTCTGTCTCTTTTTCCTCCAATGCAGGATTCGGTCCGCTCAAGATCACCAGGTGATGGGACTCTTCCCCACCCAGTTTGGATTTTTACTGCACCCCGATAAGATCCTAAGGTTGCATTATTAAGAGAATCTTCTTTCTACTTTGATTGCTACCCACGGATATATTCAAGAGGAGTTTCTTCTCCCTCTGAAGGTATGGAAATGCAATTTGTTTATGTATTGAACTGCTAGGATGCCTCTCACTCTGCACTCTAGTTCTGTTGCCACCAGGATGGTAGTGGAAGCCCAGATTGACATTTGCTTCCCTCTCCCTTCGCTGCCTGGTTGGATCAACTTTATTGTATATTCACGGCACAGATGCAGGGACAATATGTCCTTTGACATCTTCCTATAAATCATTTTGGAACTCCCCTTCTCTGACTTGCGAGTAGATTGTGGGGTTATCCCTTGATTATAACTAAGGGTACCATGATTTTAAATTGCTTGTGGGGAGTTATGTGTGGGGTTGCTAGATCGGGTCAAGGGATGTTTTTAATTATGCAGTTTTTATGAATTGCATTTTATCTTTTGTCTTATACTTTTCTTCTTTTTTTTTCTTGTGTTTTTTTGTATATTCTTCTCTGATGTATCCTTAGTTTTTGAACATTACTAAGATGGAATACATTGATCATCCTTGTGAACTAAGGAAGAACCATTTGAAGAAGAATGGACACATGGAATACTATCAAGACACTTTTGTATTGCTTGTTCATAAGTGCCTTTTGAATAATTGTATGTGGAGAAATTTCATGTCTATATTTTAGAATTGATTATCTAATCTGTCCTGTCCTGAGGAAGACGACTGTCAAGCTTTCTCTCTCTTGCTAGGGTGAGAGACAGATAGCTTAGACATTGTTATTTAGTCGTCGAAACTACCTGCGTTAGATACCAGTGCAGCCCATGAGACAGTTAGTAGCTGTACCAGGTACTGGTCGTTGACTATTTTGGTCAGATTGGAGACAAGTATTGCTTCAGCTTTAGTATATTATCTTACTTGTCTGTTTACAATAACAATTGGTTGGTTTGATTAGGGGACAACCTTTTTTACCCCGCAGAAAATATTGATTATCTTGTTCTGCGCGGGTGGGTTGCCCTCCATATTTCTTTTGCTTTTTTTCTTAAAAATCTTTTGTATACTTTTCCAATTTTCCTTTTCTTTTTTCTGCCTTAATTTTGGTTCTAAAAACTTTTTTTGAATGTAGATTGGGCACCAATCTGGGATTCAAGCTGTCCTCTGATGCTATGTACTTTTGAACTACTTTATGCACAGTGTACCCATTCTTACATCTTAGGATGGCCACTAAACCAATATGCACTTTAATCGGATATGTTCAGCATTGATTATATGTTTTTATGCTGTTTTTATTATGTGTATGGTAATTGAATATGTGCTTATTAAAGATTGATTGAATAACTTTTTATGCTCCTTGACCTGATCTATCCCCACATTTAGCTCCTTTACAGTGAGCAGTTCATTCCATTGATCTATTCTATGGTTTCATTCATGTGAACCCACTTCCCCCTCTTTTGGTGTGCTTTGAAATGGAGAATGAACATCTGAAGGAATATCTTGAGGAAAATTGGGCAAAGGGCTTTATCCAACACTCACAGTCTCCAGCAGCGTCTCTCTGATTTTTTGCATCCAAGAAGGCTAAAACCTTGAGGACGTGCATTGATTATAGAGCCCTAAATAAGAACACAATCAAAAATCATTATCTGCTACCATTGATATCAGTGATTATGATAGGATAAGGGAGCCAGAATATGCACAAAGTTGCATCTTAGAGGGGCACACCATCTGGTGAGAATAAGAGAGGGAGATGAGTGGAAGACGGTGTTTAGAACTCGCTTCAGAATATTTCTCTACGGACTGGGGGCCAGATCGCGGCTTTGGTCTATAAAGTGGGACGTTTTTGAAAGTCGGTTATGGA
Organism: Ambystoma mexicanum; assembly: GCF_040938575.1. NCBI lineage: Eukaryota > Metazoa > Chordata > Amphibia > Caudata > Ambystomatidae > Ambystoma > Ambystoma mexicanum. The sequence continues at coordinate 691,504,304 of NC_090924.1, read as the reverse complement.
AAAGGGTCCTAGGCCTCCCAGCATGCAGCTCCAATGGGAGTCTTAGATTTGAGCTTGGTTTAAAATCCCTGGGATGCATGGCAACCTGGAGATTAATCTCCCTATACCGGGAGATCATTATTGGAAAAGAGGTCACTCTCTATGGTGATATTAGATGCTATATGTTAAAGTCTAGATCTGCAATCTTATCATTGGAGAGCAAGCTGCGAGAGTCTCTTTCCAACATCGACCTCAATACAGATACCCTCATCTCCAATCCTTTGAAAGTTAAGAAGAAGTTAGAGTCCAGGGATTGGATAAAAACAATTGAGAAAGTGAGAATGTGCTCTCTTGTAAACCCCTTTGTACGGGGTGAAAAAAAACTAGGTTGCCTTTCAAGTAACATTATAAAATGTCCGGACAATTTGTTACGTACTAATTTTTTAAGGATAAGGTTAAACCTGGTACATTGTGGAGAGGTCCTTGAAAGGCAAAAGCAGCGAGATAGAGCTAAATAGCTGTGCAAAGTTTGTATTAATCCAGCAAAACAAACACTAAAGCACCTGCTTATGGAATGTGAAGGGACATGGAACCTACGCTTAGCATTTTTTAGGAGTTTTGTGCGACATGGAGAAAATCTTATGTCAGAATTTTTTTGGGATAGACTTATATCGAGCTCTAGCACTGCATTAACATCTGCGGTGGTAGACGTGCTAGAAACCAGTGAAATTATTATTTAGAAACTAACATAGCCTCAAAAATAAGAAGGGTGGAATTCAAAGAGATAGGCTCTGGCAAGTGCGATACTGGCAATTTTGAAAGAAATCAAATGTTTATTATGTATTTTGTATGAATGAAATTTGCATTGCTGGAAACAAAATATGCATTTATATATGTTTTAATAATTTTGTAAAGACTCACGTGTCATAAACAAATTAAAAAAAAAATGTAATACCAAGTAATGCCATTTGGCCTTTGTAATGGTCCAGTAGCGTTTACATTTTTCATCAATGAGGTGCTCCAAGAATTCCTAGGTGTTTTTGTAGTAGTCTACATAGATGATATTCACATTTTTTCAAGGGAGACAGACCAGCATGAAGAACATGTCTGAAAGGTGTTAATCAAGTTAAGGAAAACTCATGTTTGCCAAGCTTCAAAAAAGCCAGTTGCACACATCTCGAGTAGAATTATTGGGATTTGAAATTTCTCCGGAAGGTCTTAAAATGGACTTGACAAAGATTAAGGTGGTGAAGGAGTGGCTGGAACCCTCAAATGTGAAGGACATCCAAAGCTTCATTTGATTTGCCAATTTGAATTACTGCTTAATTTCTGATTTTTCGCAAGTTGTCGCTCCCATTAACAGATTGCTAAAGAAAGGGGTGAAAAGTGAGTGGAGTGATGAGGCTTTCAGATTCTTGAAGGAATAATAACAAGCCCACTGAATGTCTTGAATCGATGTATGCCTACACGACTGTAATGACATAGCTGAACCTGTATATATGTTTGTTTGTTGTTGGTTAATAAAAACATTGACAAAAAAAAAGGAACAAATACCATGCTCAAACTTGTACTACAGCCTGGCACAGCAGTGTTTCAGTCCTAAGGCTAAAACAGATAAAACCAGAAAGTATAACTTCTTCACCTCTAAAAGGGTAGCATGGTCAACAGCAGGCTATACTTTCCAGAGATGTGGAACAGCAGCAGAAGCTACCAAACAACACTACTGCCGTATGTACCAACAGAAAAGGAATGTCCAAGCAAGGCTTTACATAAATACACAACTTTAATCAAAATATGGACTCACTAAAAACAGTAATCACCCGGGGGTTACTTTTGCATGGCTGCAATATGGCCACAGCCTGAAAGTGCTCTGACTAAGGCTTACATATTCAGCAAAAATATCCTGCTTTCTCTGTGATTGCCCATTTGAAAAATCTCCCGTGAGCATCTGCAGGAGTGCAGCAATTGGTGGTCCTACTCTTGGAGCCAGAGACCGCTGCATTACCGAGTTACTCTGCGACACTCAGCAAGGTCGCTGGGCCTGGCGACCTGGGTAGAGGCAGGGCGCTGAGACACAGTGGTTCCCACTTCGAGCAATCTACGAGAGCAGAAGGAGTTCTGATCCGCACCGATCGCCGGCCCTGGGCTGGGCTGCTTGCCGTGCTTGGGCAGTGTACGGAGTGGGGCGGAAGTAGTGTGGGCCACACTGTGGTGGCTGGAGACTTGCTCGGCAGCCTGCTGAGCCTGAGTCCCCATGCTGGCCCTCTGCACGGGGGGTGTTCGGGCTGCAGCCTGAGGCGGCAATCAGCCTGCCACGCCCAGGGGCTTCATCCAGGCTTCATCCTGTGGCAGCGGTGCATTTCACTAAGCGGGCGCAGAGAGGGGGCACGCTGCGCTTCAACAACGAATTGGGCCCCGGTGCAGCTCCCCATTTGGCACTGTACCGCTGGAAGCACCTGCTGCTGAGATAATTGTGTGGAATACTACAGGGTACAACAACCTTTGGAAGTACTGTGAGGATCCCAGCCATAATTGTGTGCTCCTCTCGCTGTGGGCCTAATATGCTGTGTTGGTGCGCCCGGGGTCCTGGTGGAGACTGGCCCCTCCCGGTACGAGGGCTGACAGATCGTTTCTGTGTGTTATCCTGGAGCAGTGATCCAGCAGCAATCTCCCCCAGGTATAAGGACTTGGGCTGGTGTATCCCGGGGGGGGTGCTCTATGTCTGGTGTGATGCATTAGGTTTCAATATAGTGCCTGGTATACCTTTGCACGGTTACGGCCTCCGCCTCATCATGTTCAAAACCAAAAAGCAGGCCAAGATGGATTAATTCGCCAAAGCCATCTGGCCCTGCAGGCCCCTGCCTCCTCACCAGGCACCTCCTAACTCGATGTTTCCGCCCTCAAACATACATTATTAGCATCTAAATACAACAAGGATAACCTTGGGATGAAAATAGATGCCCTTACTTGCAAGGTAGACGTCTCAGCAAAACAGATCAACAAACTATGCAGCTGCATGTCCTCAGCAGAGCACAGGATCAGTGATGAGGAGGATAAAGTGGTGGTCCTGCAGTGAGAATGGCGCTCTTCCAGCAAACAGTGAAGAAGGTTGTGGCGAAGAATGACGACCTCAAAGGCATGTCATGAAGAAATAACTTGCGTATTCTGAAGGGGCCTGAATCCACTCCCACTTACAATATGGAGACATTTGTTGAGAAGCTGCTTCTAGAGTTCCTGGAAGGTCTGCCAGTCTCAAACATGTTCCTAGTGAAGTGTGTGCATCACTCCTTGCCTGCCAGACCTCCCCCTGGTGCGCCTGAGCGTGCCATCATCGCCAGAATTGTCTTTTTTTAGATTTTTTAAATTTTCTTTACATTGATTTTCACAACAGAGAAAAACATAAATATTTCAACCCTGCACCCCTATCCCCTGGGAGGATTCCTCTGTTGGTTCAGATGATGTACTCTGAAAACGGTCACATAATGTCCAAAATCCGTATTTTATGAGGGCATCAGTGGAGGATATAATCACTTTGGAGGTAACTCAGCACGTCCTCCCAGTTATGCTTAAAGGCAGCTTGGTCGCTTTGAGCCATGTGAGTAGCCCATTCCGGCACTATAAAGCTCCAGTTTTTGGGACCTTTTTTTTGTTTCCATTCGTGGGTGACTACTACCCACATGGTTATAAGTAAAAGCATAAAACTACATACTGTCTTTTGGAGAGAATTTTCTGTTTTGGATCCCACAAGCCACATAGCCAAACCCCTGAAACCCTAGAGCAAGGATTCGGGAATATCTTATCTATTTGTTCCTGGATCCCTTCCCAGAATGGCCTTATCATTGGGCATTCCCACCATGTGTGTCTCCAGTCTCCTTTAACTCTACACCCACACCAGCATAGAACTGACGCCGTCAGGTACATTAAATGTAATCTTTCCAGCGTGTAATGTCATTGAAACATTATCTTGTACCGCATTTCCCTCCAGAGATGTTCCCAAAATTTCCTTTATGTAATGTTGTCTAGTGTGGTTTCCATTTGTTAATGTAGTTCCATTGCACTATTGTTGTACCTTCATTTAGTAGTCTATATAGGTTAGAGACTAGTTTCCTCGAGCCTGTATATGTAGTAATGTATTTCTCAAAGCGAGTCAGTTGTCACATAGCCGCCGCTTTTATCTCTGGGTTATTCATCCAGTGTCGTATTTGATTATAGCAAAATCTGTCTTTCTCTCCCAGTCCCAAGTCCCTTTTACAACTTTCAAATGTTCTAAGAGTGTGGCCCTGGAACATATATCGTGTTTTCAAACAATCCACTTCCCTCCAAGCTCTAAAGGCTCTGGTTTCCAGCCCAGGGGGAAATTCCGGGTTCGGAAACATCGGGAGAAATGGGGAGGGGGATGTAGATAGAATGTCTCCTTTAATTACGGTGTCCCACACCTCGGTCACTAGGCCCACAACTTTACTAATCTTGATATTTGGGGGTCTGTGATCCCGACTTAGAAAAAGTAATCCTGAGAGGCGTATACCTGTGACTGATCTATCTTGTCAGGCCCATATCTTTCGACCCTCACCCGCAAACCATTCCTTAATGACCCGCAATTGTGCCGCTTCATAATATCTATGAAAATTAGGGAGGCCCAAGCCGCCCAGTCTTTTGAAGCCGTAAGAGTGGACATAGCTATTCTAGCCAGTTTGTTTTGCCAAATGTATGCCGATATGAGTTTTGTGAGTGAGCTGAAGAAGGTTTTAGGGATGCAGAATGGAAAGGCTTGGAAACAATACAATATTCTGGGAAGGTGCACCATTTTATTAACCGTCATTCTCCCAAACCAAGATTCCATCTGAGCAGGTCTGTTTTCACCCTTGCTAGTAGTTGTGGGTAGTATGCCCCATACATTTGTTCTGGCGTTTTTGTAAGAACTACTCCCAAATAATGTATACCCTTCTCAGCCAGAGACAATTGAGTTGGAATCCGTAGATGTCCCACTGTCTCTGGGTTGGCCGACAGGTTCAAGATTTACAATTTGACCTGTTATTTTTAGTCCGGAAACCGCACCAAATTCAGCCAATTCGGCTTCTATGCTGGCATGGATGTTTCCGGATCGGTAATCGCTATAAGCATGTCGTCTGCAAATGCCATTTTTTTATGTTCTACAACTGCCTTATCAATGACTCGGACCTGTTCCGAATCGCGAAGCCTAGAAAGTCGTCTTTTTGCATTGCCATCTTTGAGGTTTCCCTGCTAGTTTGCTTATTGGGAACTTCCTCCCCTTCGATGAGTCTTGATGGCATGCCAGAGGACCACAGTTTTCTGATGCTTTTGTCCGTATTTCTTTTTAGGTTTCTCTGACCCACCGTTGGTGCCTTCCCTTTGCTTCTGGGCATGGGGGTAGTGTAATTGGCTTCTTTCCGCAGTATGACCTATGGGTCGCTTCCCTTCTAATATCCTCCAAAGGTTGGTTCCGGGATGAGATAGTCATACATTAGTCCTTGGCGCCTATCTATTCTCACCAATCCACGTGGGCCTCAGGGTAGTTATGCCCCCATGGAATATACAATTCAGTGCTCAGGGGGCGCCATATTCCTCCTTTCCGTATTTTTGCCCCCCAGGGCTTCACTTTGGTTGAGCGCCCACCTCTTAATATGCTTCTCTGTGCCCTGTGTGGTCGCCTACCCGCTCTTTCCTAAACATTTTTACAATTCATGCATGAGCTCTGGGCTTATTGTGCGCTCTTTGGCATGCGGGGTGGCGTTTGGCTCCCCTGAGGGTTTTCATGCGCATTCTTCAGCTTCCTCTCCCTCACGCTTGCAAGCTGTGCCCTTCCCCAGGTGGTAGAGAGCGGAAGGGGGCTGCCTGACCGCTTTCCTCAGGTGAGTCTTGCTCCAGTCTCTGCCCCCACCTTCTAAGTCTATTCTCAAGGCCTTTTCACTACCTTACCGCTGCCTTCTCCGTTGTTCCTACCTCGATGAGCGTGGTCCGCGTGGGTCTAAATCCCCCCCACCATCACCCGTTGCTCGAGGGAATGTTTCATTGGCCACCCACTTTTCTTCCCACAAAGCCTCTTGTCTTGTGTCTTGTGAAGGGGCTTGGTTGTCAACGGCCCCTTCCAGTGGGCGTACTTCACCTCTCCTTGCCGGGGTTGTGCATTGCTCTCTGCCTACTGGGTGCCGTCCTTATTTGTTTTGTAACATGCCTGTGGGGGTCCCTTTCTAGAAACCGTTTCACTCAATGACGTGAAGGCAGCCCCATGTAACCTCCGGCTCTCTCTAGCCGTTCTGCTGGAGGTCGGTTGTGTCTCGCTGAGTCCGGTTCCCAGTACTCCGCTTCAGGGTTGGGGGCGTTTTATGATATGCACTGTGTTAGCTGGGCCGCCAATGCCTGTCAAGCTTGTTGCAAACTCGGGCTGATTTGCCACCAGGTTCCTCACAGATTATGTTATTATTTCTCCTAACTCATCCATCTCCATCTGACATGCCAGCTATGATTATCCACTTTGTGTGGCCTTTGAGGACGGAGCAGCTCACGCATGTCCTGCTCCTCCGGCTGCCATTTCGGAATCCATTGCCAGAAATTTCAACTACAGGGACGTGCTGCTTAAGGCTGCTAGATATAAAGGCGATCTACGTGAGGCTCTGAAACGATCTGGCTCTTCCCAGACTTTAGCTCACAGTTGAAGGAGCAAAGGAAAACCTTCCAGACAATGAAGAATATCTTGAGGATGAGGGAGGTCAGGTATGCAATGCTATTCCCAGCAATGTTGAGAGTGGTACAAGATGGCAAGACATTTATCTTTACGTTGCTTCAAGCCAATGAACACTTTGCCTTGGGGCTTCTTGATCCTGGAGGCTTCCCTCACCAATCACCTCGCTGCTTGTCTCACAAAACTGTCTTTGCCACTGAATTTTTGGTGGCTCATTGTTTTTGAGGTTGCAGCTCCCTGGAGGGGGGAGCGCAGCAGTAGGGTCGCGACAGCCACACAACTGCAAAGCGAACATTTTGGGTTGAGCCTTCCATCACTAGGAGCCAATGCAGCTCACTATGGCTCCCCGTTTCCGCAGTCACTGTGGGTGTTGAAGTGTGTTGTTTTATAGGGTTGGTTGGGAGGGCGGGGTGAGTAGTATTTCTGGTATGTTTGTGTTTCTGGCGTGTGTATTGGGAGGTTTGGATGTTTTGGGCAGCAGTACTGGTATTTGTAATTCCTTCCCCCTTGGAAACCTTGAAATCCCTGCCCCAAATTGCGTATTGTAAATTGTGGAGGATGGTCTCAGGGACCCCCGATGAGCATATACTTTGGCAGTCATATAGGGACAATGGATAAACCGACTGGCGATCATATTACAGTGATGACCTGGAATATACAGGGGTTCACCAATCATAAGACATTTAGACTGATCACGAAGTATGCGAAAATCCACTGTTTGAACATATTATGTTTACAGGAGACACATTTGGCTAGGGACGGTAGGCTCCCCAGTGCCCCGGTAAGGGGGACACACAGGTATTGCTACTCCTTTACCTCCCAATCAAGAGGGGTGGCCACGTTTATTTTCTGGTTGTTAGACTTCCGACTGCATGAAAAAATAGGAGATGAGGAGAGGTGTTATCTGATTCTAGCTGGGGAATTTAGGGGGTGAGTGTTGATAGCCCGGATTTGTTTCCAGACTTGCGCCATTTACTTGCATAAATTCCGGAATTATGAGGTCAACTGGGCTGGTGATTTTAACGTTGCTATATCATTAGACCTTTATAGATCTTCCACTGCCCAACTTGCGGTGTCCAGGGCCGCCATGAGTTGGGTAGCTATAGCTGAATATCATGGGCTATTTGACGCATTGAGAATTATGGACCCTGCCGCACGGGAATGCTTCTTCTGTTCCGGAGTACAAAGCAGTTCATCACGGATAGATTACATGATGGTCTCTGCGGATATTGCCAGGTCACTGGTAGAGGCTACAATATTACCCTGGATGCTGTCTGACCACTCCCCGGTGGTGGTCTCCTTTCTCAGACTGGCACAAGCCCCCAGGCTTCTTTGTTGGTGGTTTAGAAGATGAACTCTGGAAGACGGAGTCTTCAGGGACAAACTTGAGCAGGACATACAAGACATTTTTCAGACCAATGCAGGCTCCATTTCAGACCCTGGGGTAGTCTGGGAAATGTTCACGGTGTTCATTAGAGGGTCCTGTATTTCCAAGGAGGGGGCATTCTGAAATCGCTTCGTAGAACTATGGCATTGCTTGAGAGTGAAATGAAGGGCCTGGAACTTCAGCAGGGCAGCCGCGACAACCCTGCTGCCGGTGACCAAACCGCCGGAAGAAATGAAAGGAATTGGCCCTATTGGCCAGTACAGGGGAGAGATTCCTTGGGGACCCCATGGCAAAGGCAATCACCCCAGCTGGACTTTGGCTTGGGCTATAAAATGCGAATGACTCCAGTGGGCCATATTGGAGATTGAGACCCCCGCCGGGATGCAGACCAGGGACCTCACAGAGATCAATAACACATTCTCAGATTTGTATGATCGTTTATATTCTACTCAAACTCCATCAATGCGTGAGTCAATCGTGCAGTATTTGGATAGGGTGGCCCTGGACTGATTAGATCCGGAACACGGCGCCAGCGTAAATGAGCCCTCCTCCAATGAAAAACTCTGACGGGGGATTCTCTCTCTTCCCAATGGTAAGGCCCCCGGGCTGGATGCAAATACAGTGGAAATGTATAAGGAATATGCAGCACGCCTCATACCGCACTTACATAATATGTATGAATCCGCCATGACATCCAGTGTTTCATGCCCGAATCAACCAGAACTGGCTTGCTGATGGTGCTACTAAAGCCCAATAAAGACCCCCAGAGGTGCTCCTCATACAGACCGCTGTCCTTGATCAATACGGACAAAAAAAAAATCCTGGCTAAGGTACTGGCAGATAGACTTTTACCATATATGCCTGCCCTGGTTCTTGAGGATCAGGCGGGCTTCACCCCGGGGAGATCCATCCAAAACAATGTAAGGAACCTGTTTTCCCTTATGCGTAATTTGAACCCTGAAGTCCCAATCACTGTGCCACTCTAGATGCCAAAAAGGCCTTAGACTCCGAAAAGTGATCCTTTCTCTTTTAGGTGTTGAGGCGATCTGGAGTTGGGCTGACCTTCCTTCAATGGATTTGGCTTCTCTACACCGTGCCTAGGGCGGTGGTCTTACCAACCAAATGATTTCGGACTACATCTCACCCATGGGTGGAATGAGACATGGATGCACGCTATCTCCCATTCTTTTTGCCCTTGTGGTCGAAACTTTGGCCTGCTGACTAAGGGACTACCATGCCCACAGAGGGGTTAAGATCTATTCTCATATCTACACTATATCTCTATTTGCAGATGACATGCTTCTGTACATAAAAAACTCAAGCAGAAGCTTCAACCACTTGTCCAGGAGATCTGCCATTTCGACAATCTCTCCGGACTACAGATGTATTGGTCCAAATCAGAGGTGCTCCTGTTAACTCCCGGAGTACAACAAGCCGATGTGGGGGACGCCTTCAGATGGTGTCCTCATGGCATTCAGTACCTGGGAATACTAGTTCCAATGACCCCATTGGCGCCTGACGCAGAGAACTACATATCGGCACTTGAACAGCTGGAACATAAAGTGGAGGCATAGATACTCCTTCCCAAATCGCAGGCAGCTCAGATCTATTTGGCTAAGATGGTGGATCATCTGAAACTCTTATTTTTTTATTTTTGTACGGTTGAATACATTTAACCTTTAATAAGTTACATAGAGCATTGAAATGTGCACTTCAAAAAAGATTAAAACATCTAAAAACATTTTAAACGAATGAATATTCAATATAAAATAAAATACGCATTTCAAATAAGTAAAATAGTTCTTAGCCAGCTAAGACACTCCACTTATATGAAAAAAAGCTTAACATGTCTAATAATTCCTAAAAAATCATAAAAGGGAACAGGAAGTTAGTCTAGGTTGTCACAGGGATTACAATTCCAATTTCAGTGCACTAATAAAACCTGTTACTGCCACTACAGTTGCCGTTGTTCGCCCAGCCAAACAATTGGTCCAAATCAGTTTATTTCCGTCCACTAATTTCAATTCAGGGGTTTTGTTTTTATTCTCTTAATTTAATCTTTTTTTTTATTTTTTATTTTTCTTATTCTTATTCTTTTTTATTTTGTATTTTCTCACTCTTTTATTCACCTCACATCCCACTTTTTCTCTTTCGTTTCCTTTGTAGATCAGACTATTACGAAGTGTTTGAATAAGTGATACTCTGTACATTAGAATTATTGTATTTAATTTATTGTTTATTTAAGTGTTAAATGAATAAATACAATTTGGAAGAAAAATAAAAAATAAAATATCCTTAAGTATAGAGAACAGAGGCATAAAAGTACCAAACAATCTGTTAACCAATGTTTTACTATCTCAAAGCCACTATTCCAAAACCTACAGTAAGCCTGATCCTCAGAAAGTACACCACATCGTACAGCATTTTTTTTGACTGGATTAAATTCCAGGAAAAACAAAGGAAGTTCAACCGGGTGGCTCTGTCAGTATAGGTACTTAAAAATTGAGCTAGTATTCCTAGTTTTTTATGTTCACCTTGTAAGTGTTGCAGGAAACTATAGGAATGCAAAGACTCATGCGTTTTCATCCAATCATACCGAAATAGACAGAGTTTTACTTTCATGGGATTTTTACTGAGTTCCTCCGTTGAACTCCCAATGTTTTCCAAGATGACCGTACTAAAGTCTTGAATATTTTTTAGATGGGAACAACCTTGCCTTAAATGGATGTTATTCAAATCTACAAATAACTAGTTCGCCGCTGGGCAAGGAATCTTTCTCACAAGTGATAGAATCTTTCATTGTGCTCTCGCTGTCAAGGAGACTATTGCCTCTATTGGTAGAGACTTTGGTACTTGCAACACTCTTTTGCAAATGTTCCCGTCCAAAAGGGGGAGAAGCTCCAGTATCTTAAACAAATACATTGCTATAACATAAAGCAGTTTAGGGACAATCTTGGCTTCATAGTAGCGTAATGCAGGTTTTAGAGTAAATTTAGCACATTTCTTGTCAACTCTGGCTAAATGGTTAGTCTGGTCAGATGCTCGGGTTTTAAACCAGCCATATACACTTCACAACCTAGGACCAGCATTCAAAAAGAACCCAAATACATCAACGAATTGACTTTAGCAAGTTGCCTATCGCCAATATACCAGCTGAATTCCTCTCTTCCAAGATGTAGTCATCTGGATATTCTTAGCCTTGTCAGGATTCACTCACAGAGACAAATCCTCCAATAACTCACAAATGCATTGATCAGTCTCTGTAGACCTACTGCCATAACATCAAACAGAAGATAGTCATCTGCATAAGCAAGCCATCTAAAGGACAACCCAGGGAGTTTTGGGGAGACAAATGCCACAGGTGAGAAGTGGTCATTCACATCAGCTAAATATAGATTGAAAAGGCAGGGTGGTAACATGCAGCCCCGCCTTACCCCCCTACGAGCTGGCATGCTTCAGGATTATTCCCCTGAGTGATTCAGCCATACCCGTAGGTTTGTACTTGAGTATAAAGTGATTATAAGTTTCAACAAACCTTTGGGAATCTCCCAAAATAGCAATTTTCGCCATAACCGGCCCCTATCAACAGCATCATATGCTGCTGTAAGGTTGAGAGAGGCAGCAAATATAGTTTCATAGTGGCCATTCCAGGCAAGCGACTGCAAACAATTCAATACTACCCCATTCAAGGAAGCACCCATATTTCGCCTGAATCCCGTTTGCCATTTACCATTTGTCCCTGATACGTTCAACGAAGATTCTAGATGGGAAAGGAGGATATATTAAAAAACCTTACAGTCCGCACCCAGAATCGCTATCGGACGATAGTTCAGAGGACTTTCCCGATCCCCTTTTTTGTAAATAGGGACCATGTAAGCTGTTGACCAGTTGATGGATACACTCCCAATTTAAGGATGTTTTGATAAAGAGACGACAGGACGTCTGCCCAAAGGGCAAACAAAAAGTTTGATGGGCCGTTTGGACCCGGGACTCTTGATGCGCTAATCCTACGCAGAATTCCTATTACAATTTCCTCACTAAAATCTTCATTAGATAAATCATTAAGATTCTCAGCTAATAAGAGCTACTCATTCCCTACTAAGGAGCCCACTTGAGGGCCTTAGTGAAATGTGATACCCACATTGACTATGTGCCACCAGTCTTGTGCATGTGTGGTTGAGATAAATCCACAGCGTTAATAATTTGCCAGAATGACCTTACATCTTAGTCCTTGAGGGAGCATAGCATCGCCTCTGCATCATCCTGTGAGCGTTTGGCCCTCGACTGAAGCAGCCAATTTCTATGTGCTTGAGGTACCTTACTAATCCCCTCTAATCATTCCCCCAGAGAAAGAGAGAACATTTTTTTAAGTTGCGAGTCCGTTGCCTCAATTTTCTTGTACAAGCGGCTACCTTTTCATTGTATGTATGTTGATGAGAAATGAGACCCTGTGACGTATCTCCCTACTTTGTGAAACCACCCACCACCAACAGTGAGTCTACAAATTCCCCCAAATAAGCTGGAGCATAAACCTGATATTTCCATGCCTCTGAGGTTTCTGCCAAGTATAAGGACAGTTGGTAATTAACTTTCCTCACGTTTCCATTATTCCAGGAAATCCTATTCCCACTGCTGTTGGAAAGAAGAGCTTTAGAGCCTACTTGTTAGGGTTGAAGTTCCCCAAAATCAGTTCCATGGAGAAAGTAATTTCCAACATTGCATGATCACTGTAGGTTGTAAAATTGACCTCAAGGTCATTGCATCTTACGCAGAACCACTCGTCCGCAAAAACATAATCAAGCACTGAGACTATTTGTGAACATTTGACCATGTCGGGGCAAAAGTAGAGGCATGGTCATTTAACAGAGTTAAACCCAGACTGTCCAGACACTAGAGCCATCTCTTCCCATTTCCTATCTTCTTCTTACTACCAAGTCCTTTATTACCTAAGAGATACCATTCTCATGTGTATGAGCAATCTGAATTCAAGTCATCAGCCAGAAAGTCATGCCTCTTCTTTAAGCCTGGAATACCCATGCCACTATACACTCTTCAATACATAATAAAATTTCGTCCAGGTCACCCAGCCCTTCATGCCAGTATACGTTAACTACTAACAGCTAAAAAGAGCCTTCTTGACTAACTACTTCAATGGTGGTTGCTAGTGCTCCTGACTTATATATCTTCAATAAGGTACCAAATGCGCCTCCCGCCAGCTTCTGGACACGGCTGAGAAGTCTGATGGTGCAACAGGTATAGGTGGGCAAATAGGCCAGGATATCGTATGACGTACTGATCCAGCCGTATGGGAAAGGGGGCTTGGAATATCCCAGCTTGTACGCATACTACATTGCAGCACAAGTACAATACTCCATCTGGTGATGGTCTTATCTCTGGAACTCCCACACATCTTGCGACCACACACCCGAGCAATCTAAGGGAACTGCTGGGGGGAGGTCTAAGATCCAACCTGTGGAATCCACGTACAGGGCTATGGACCATGTGAAGTGTTTAGCAGGGTTGGGGGTACTTTACTCCCCAGTGTTTTACATTTACAGGGTGCAAGTGGTAGCTACTATTTTTGAAAAGATATTCTGAATTCACTTTGAGAAGCTGTGGGTGCATACTCTTGAGGACTTAATACAGGATGATACATTTGTCACCTGCAATACTCCTAAGGCAGTGGGGAATGGACAGCTGTGATAATGTTGGTGTATTTCAGATTACGTGAAGTACTAAGGGCAAAGTGGCCGAACTACCCAGATGGTCCCTCTGTCTCCCCACTGGTCCAGTTTATCATAGAGCCTCTGAGTTGCACTAAACTAGGGTCCTCCTTACATAGGGTCATTAAACAGCAGAAGGTGGACAAGCAGTCCAGTTTCATGGCCATATGGGAGGCTGCACTGGGGAGGGAACTATCGGAGATGCAGTGGAAATCAATATGTATGAAGTCTCGTAACCTGTCTTTAAATACTAGTTTCCGTTTAACCCACTGCAAATTCTTGCACCAAGTTTATTATTCCCCAGCACGGCTGCATAGGTATTATTCCGGCAGATCCTCCCAATGTCTTAAGTGTTCTTATGACTTGGCTGATTTTCTTCACGTGGTGTGGAGTTGTCCACATATTCGTCCGATGAGGGACAAGGTTGAGAGGACCATGGCCCAGATTCTACAAAATCAAATACAATACCCCCATATCTGTGGCTACTGTCACTGCTGGAAGTGGGGTCTCGTGTCGAGAAAAGGTTGTATGACATCTATATTGGCATGAACTTTGATCGCCAGGGCCTGGGGGAAGCGCAGGGCACCATGCTTTCAGGAATGGTTAAAATATATGAATCTATATGAGAAGCGTTAGACACAATACGCCGTATCCCTACCAGGCCGGAGCAGACCATTGGACTTTTGGGGACCTCTCAGGGTCTATATGTCTTGTGATACTGAAATATCAGTTGGGGCTTCCCCGCTCACTGGAGATATGACTGGAGCTGGCTAGATTGCTCATGGCCCTCCTTGGTATGCATGGATGGGGACTGGTTAAAGGACTATGATGCTAACAGGGGCAATGTTATTGTGTGCTCGACGGGTACTGTGTATAAATATGCAAAGGGGTCGGAGGGTCGAGGGCGGCGTGGTTGGTGGTCAGCCATGTACTCAGAATTGATGGGGGTTTGTTTCAGCTTTTCTGCTTTTAAATTGCTAAGTGCTTCCTTTTTGTTCAAGTAGGTTATGGTGGGGTTGGGCTTTGTTTGGGGTGCATGTTTTTTTGACCGGTTTATAATGAAAAACAATAAAGAAAGTAAAAATAAACACTAATCACACACCCCGGCAAGGGAAAAACACACAGTACCTCTGGATAAGTATATACTTATATGCAGGGAAACATATTGCAGGTATATGCAGGCAGGTAAACTGAGAAACCTATTACAGTAAGTATATCAAAAATAGAAAAAAGAAAGTGCACATTGCAAAAAGATAGTTTAAAATATCTTTGGGTAAGGTATAAAAAGGGGATAAGTGGCCCAATGATGCCTGAAAAAGGCACCTGGTCTGTTAGCTTACTACCTTATACTCTTTAAATGGCACAACAGCACTGAGGTGGTCTTCTTGGCACTTCCTTATGGGCTCAAGCAACGTTTCAAAGGATACAAGCTGGCTCTATATGGTTCAAGCACCCAAAGATGTATCAGCATATAAGGACATCTCAATGTCTCAACAGCATTTCACCCCTGCAGGGGTCTTAACAGGTGTCTTAAAGCAGCATAAAAGGCTTGATCAGCAAAGACAGTTTTGAAGAGTATGTCTCTGCTGGTTTCACAGGCAGATTCCACAATTATAGCAGGCCCCAGAGCACGAGAGGGCATAAGGCAGGTGAAGTATTGGGCAACTTGATTAGACAGCTCTATGTCACAAAATTACTTGATGAAATGCTGAGCAACAGCAGATGTAATTACTCTGGAGGTAAAGCTTCTGGCGGTCTATCAAAAGGAAAACATCAGAGCAGGAGATGCCTTCATGCACTTCCTTCACAATAGGAAATATGCAGAGTAACCTACAGGTGCACTCTCTCCACTGTCAGTATCTAACCGCCCAGCATTGTCCCTTTTGTTCCAGAGGGATCTGAAGGTTAGGGTCTCTCCCCCTTCTTGGATTGGCAATGTTTACTCCCTTTCGAAGGGAACCTTTAACTGTCAATACATGGATGGTAGGAAAGGGTAGTAGTGTTTTTTTTAAAAAAGAAAATACCTTTTAAGGTTACCACTGGTGGAGGTGGTTTTTCTGGAAAAATATGAATTGGGCACATGTTGTCAAATACCATCAGCAGAGATGGTAATGGCTGATGGGGGTATTTCACACAGAAATCTGCCCAACTTGTACTTACATCCTAAGCCTTAAAGAAAGACCCAGAGGAGTTTTAGGGCTCTGATACAATCAACAGAAAGTCATCACAAAATGCAATAGTTTGGAAATGCAATCTGCACCTGTAATGCTCTTGATCCCAGCATCGTTCCAGGTTAAGTTTGTTGTGAGATCATTGAAGATACCAAAAAAAAGAGAGATTGATAGCTGTCCCCCTGTAAATAAGGAATTCAGCAGATGTCACCCCATTAACCACGAATTTCCACCCTAACATTATCATAAAGGGTGTTACACCCAGGAAACCCCAAACGCATTGCATTTTATGTAGAACCGCCCTAAAATAATACCACCTCACCATGTGAAAGGCTTTCTTCGCATTATTCCAACAAGCCTTTGTGATGGTGAATTACATTTGTCAACTCTGTTATATTGTCTTAAATATTTGGCCCTATTGCGTACCGCGGCTGCAGTAAATTGGAACCTTGTAACGTTGCAGAGTTTATGTGCCAATTTGCTCCAATCGTTCAGGGATAAAATCATTAAAATCCAATTGAAATGAACCCATCCAGTACTCGGGGCTGTGCCCCTATGGGCATCTGAATGCTCTCGTCCAGTAACAGCAGGGGATCCGCTGTTTGTTGCCGTTGATTCAATCACAGAGCCTTATCTGTTGGAGGTGATGAATACCCGCCATCCGTCTGGGTCCGCGTCTGACCCTTGTCCGGGAGGGATATTAAAGAAGGTGAGGTCCCCACGATCCCAAAAGACAGGACTGGCTGAGGAAGATGTGGGAGTTGGTATCTATGGAGTGGGCCACTTAGCGGTCAACAACAGCCTTGTGAACTTTACAGCCGAATGGGGAGAGACTCTGGCCTATCTAAAAGGAGATTTCAGGGAACAGTGGTGTCCTCAAAGACTAAAACTGGTGGATCTTTACGGTTGATTCTCCGAAGGAGGGAGGGATGGACACGATGGATTACCAGCGATATGGCAGAAGATTGAGGTGGGACGGGGGTCCGTTTTGTTGTTGCTTTTTAATGTTATAAAACAATAAAAAAGAAGTTTTAAAAAAAAGTGCGGTCACTCATAGCTCCTGATCTCTGTCATTTGATTAATAGCTCTTTCAGCACCAGAATGGTCCCAGAGCGCTTGAAGACAGCAGCAGTGACTCCGCTTCTTAAAAAACCTGCATTTAATCCATCCCAATTATCCAGCTATCACCCAATTTTGTTACTCCCGTACCCTAGTAAAATGGTGGCGACTGCAGCATCTCAACTTCAGTCATTCATGGAAACCTATGGATTACTAGATCTAGCTCAGGTGGGCTTTAGACTGGGCTGCAGTACTGAATTGACAGAAGTGGCAGAGATTGACGACCTTCGTGGTTTGGCTGATATAGGGTGTGAGGGGCTCTGATATTATTGGCCCTCTCTGTCGCCTTCGAAACAGTTGACCATTCAGTTTTGCTAGTATGGCTTTCTGCAGCTGGTATTCGGAATACAGCATTGGCTTGGCTGTCCTCTTTTCTTTTCTTCGCAATAGAGCGCAGGTGGTAGTTCTCCCCCCTCTTGTATCAGTGGCTAAACTTGTGCCTTGTGGTGTTCCTCAGGGGTCAGCCTTAAAACCCCTTCTATTTAATTTTCATATGAAGGCTTTAGCAGACCTAATTAGATCTGTTGGTGCTAAGTTTTATATCTATCCTGATGACACCCAGCTGATCTTCTAAGTTTGAGTGTCAGCGGGGGATCCTGCAGGCGATATGAAGACCTGTCTGAAACAGATTGGTGGGTGGATGACTGCCAACTGATTGAAATTTAATTTAATTTAATTCTGTTATGCCCTTCCTTGCTCCCAGCTCAGTTATCTGACAAGCTTACACTTCAAAGCATGCTTTAGCCTGGCTCTGGCCAGATGAGCTGAGAAAGTGTCCAATTCCTGGTTGAAGGCAAGGAATCTTAGGGTATGGCTTGATTTCTCAATTTTTCTAGAGAGCCAAGTAGCCTTGGTGGCCAGTTCCTGTTTTGCTTCATCTCCAATCTCGTAAGCGATTTCGGGACGGTTTTTCATTCCTCCATAAGATTCAACTGCTTAATGCATTCATCTCGAGTAGACTGGTCTTGTGTAATGCCATTTACTTGGGTTTATATAAACGAATATTTCATAGATTGAAGATCATTCAGAACGCCTCTGCAAGGTTTGTTTTTCGTCACAGACATCATATCTCATCTACGCTGCGATTTCTCCATTGGCTCCCTGTTGCTCAACAGGTCAAGCTTAAGCCACTTTGCCTGATGCACAAGGTCTTCTATAACACTCCCCCTCTTTTTTCAGTGCTAAATGTCTGTGTTACACCTCTGCCAGACCGCTATAGTCATCCTTTGCAGGACTTTTTTGTGACTGTGACTCCCAGATTCAAATATGAAATATGGGCCAGCCGCTCGTTCACTGTGCAGGCAGCCAAACTGTGGAATGGCCTCCCTGTGTCCTTGTGCATGATTAGCAACTATCTGGAATTCAGACGAGGTGTACACCTTTCTTTTCCCCAAATAATTCTTCGTAGGTGGCTGTGGGTGTGACTCTGCTATATGGAGCCTATTACAGTGCCCTAATGCCTTCTAAAAGGGGTATGCTTGTGCTCTATAAGTCTCATTTCCATATCATACCTAGACCTGCTATAAGTCCAGTCTGATGCTTATGGATAATTCTGTACTTTTGCAAAGAGCTTAATGTTCGCATGTAGGAGGGGGATAGGGCAGAAATTTGCACAGTACGTGAGGACATTGTCAGGTTTTAGAATCCCAGTCATAAGTGCTAATAGCATTGTCTCTGTGATTGTGCCTCTCTGTATATTATCTGTATGACGTTTCTTTGAGGCCAAGAGTCAGCACTCCACTAAATATTTAATATACTTCAACCCAGACTTTTCCCTGTTTACATTATGTTCATGGCTTCAAGAAATACACCAGTAGTTATAGCAGTCACTAAGCATTCCAGTTCTCTCACTGATATGCCTAGGAGGTCAATGCTGTCCAGAAAACCTTACATTAATGTGGTGCCTGTTAGGCTTTCCTGGCTATAGAAGTTTTCTTAGAAAGCCATGAAGGCTTCAGTGATCTCCTCATTCTTGCTATATACCATTCCGCCCACATCAATAAAATATGGGACCCATCTACATTCCTCATCCTTCTTCAGACGACTCACCAGCAGGGAACCAACCTTCTTTCCATGCTCTTATAATGCTATTAGGACAGGTTTTGCTTGCGCATAAAGCACATGATCTAGGCAGCGTCTCGCTTTCAAAAGTACTTCTACCGTTAAGTCAGAGGGGCTTTCGTTGTGCGCTTGGACTGCGCTGTACAGCACTTTTTCTAAAGTCCTTTCTTCCCTTTGTTTAAATTAGCACTTGTGGAATGCAAAAGTAACCACCTTACCTCTAAAGGTGGAACTTAAGGGGTTCCAAAGTATGAATCCATCAGACACTGAACCCTCATTGGGAGATAAGTAGATTGGCATTTCATCCTTTATTTGTTCCCCAAAGGTTGGGGCAGTAATGAGGGGGCTGTTCATTTACCAGTGGCTAGCTACTTGAACCCCCCGCTGTTGGGCAGTCTAAGGTGATCTCAATATTAGCATAGTCTTGGATCACTACATTTCCCCATCCCAGCCTTGACCACAACCCAAAGACGGTATTGTGGACTAAACATAAATCTACTAAACCCAATCTATATCCCTAGATGCAAGGGCTTCTCAAAAGATTAAGCAAATGTACTCGAAAATTGAGATCAAACTATTAACATTGCTTGGGTAACAGCTATTCAGACAAATACGTGAAACCACTTGACAATGTATATCAAACATTTTGTATTGAAATTAATAACTTAAATATTCTGAATAATACTGTTGGGGTGTGTTACTAAAGAGACACATTATTACATAAAATTTGCCAACTGTATGGCAATCAGTTTCGCCCTCTAGGGTTCATTAAGGCAAATGAATCAAATGCAGATAAATGGTAAATAAATGCATTGCTGTCAATTACAAGGGAACTGCGACAGCAGACTCTTGTGAGTGTGCAACACTAAATTATTCATCCCTCCATCATTTTGCCGACTCATAGTTAATCAATACGTCTTTCTTTAACATTCTCTGCCATGTGTCCCAACCTTTTAATGTAGTGAATGAAGGCCATTCCTTATTGATTCCTGTTGATCTTCTTAGATGTTTGCATGCCTCATACTTCAAAAGATTCAATATATAATGGCAGAATTCCTGAACTTATTTGCCAGGGCACGGCCGTGCGCAGCATAGATGCTTTTCATTTGGGGAACGGAACCCCGGCAAATAAATTCAGAAATTCTGCCATTACATATTGAATCTTTTGAAGTATGAGGCATGGAAACATCGACAAAATGTGACAGGCCAGTGCAGGCTGCAGAAGAAGAACTCCAAATCAAACTGATGATACAGGAGATGCAAGCACTGGGAAAAGGTTATGGAAGACCCTATGTGTGTGACAGTACAACACAAAAACATGCATATAGTTAGACCAACTTGACACAAATACTCACACACTAATGGGAAATGGAAATACTCACTTGGAACTGGTGGACTGGTTCGGCCAACATGAGGTGTTGCAGAGCGTGCTCTTTCTGGAAGGTTTCTTGTTGGAGGACGTGGTGTCTTTTTCCCTAGAGGAATTACAAATTGCATTAGCACTGTGATTTATTGGAGATGGTCACTGGCCACTGGTGTGGCTACAGCCAGCGATCACTCTTGAGGATGTGATAGTTTCCAAGTGTCACCGCCAAATGCTTCATGTGGTTATTGTAAGTGGTGGGATGGCTCCTTTTGCCAGGGTCCGGGTAGGAATGTCAGAGGTGCCCTTTCTCACCACAGGATCAATTAGTGGTATGTCCGACAGCACTGGATTATGGTCAGGTGGTCACAGTGAGTGGTAACGCAGCCAGTGGTTTAACATCTCCCAATGGAGCACAGGTAAAGACTGATAGTGAGGAGGGGCTCTTGTCAAAGTGATATCTTATGTAGTCAGGGTCCATGGAGTAATGTCCATCATGGAGCCATCTAATGTCATTTATTTGACCCTATGGGGAAGTGATCACTGGTGTGATAGTTCTCATGTACTCACAGACACTGGTATGAGGACCCAGAAGGTCAGTGATTAGCATTTTTCATTCTATGTTGTCTTGGTTAGCAGTGTTTGTGGTCCTATAGTATGAAGTTAACTGCAAATGTTCTTTAGGGAAACAGTGAAAGCATCTTGAGTATTGCCACGCTTCTGCAGCTGGCACCCAGGCTTTGGAGTGTAGAAAGATGATTGCAGACAAATTCACCTATAATATATGTTTGTTAAAAACAGTAGAGATTGTCTGTTTGGAAAATAGGATAATGGTTTTATTTGGAGTTGCGAGGTGGGGGTTAATGAGGATTTAGGAATATGTTGGTACCACAGGACTAAAAGTAGCATTGGGTTTTAGTGAAAACGTGAGTGAGTTGTCAAATCCGAGGAAGGTACAGACAACTGAAAGCCAAGGTTTAATACAAAACAAAATAACACTAATGGATTTGTTGGGACTGTTCAAAACAGGATAGAAACTTCAACACACAGCTACTCAGGCTTCCTAGACAGCCACGGTCTTCCAGTTATTCCTCAAGCCCTTAGGCTCCACCCACAAGCCTTTAAAAGACCTAATAAGGCCTTTGGGGTTTTTAAGTGTCCCAACATTTCTCTCTTGGTAGTTGTAGCAGATCAATGGTAGCAGATCAATGGTCTTTCATCACTCTTGTCAGGCTGAGATCGGAAGTCGCTGCCACCACCTTATACTTGTCTAAAGTTGAGGCACTTGGGTGGGCCCATGGTTAGGACTTGAAGAGTCTTGACCATGATCTCAAAGTCACAGGGAAGGAGCAAGCATAGCTGGGCCGGTGCTGGTCCCATACACTGGCAGAGTCTTCCCCAGTACTGGGATGTCTGGACAGACCTCCACCTTTCGCTGTAGGCACCACCTCCACTTCCTCTTTGACGATCTGGTTTGTCTTCCCTTCCTTTCTTACCTTTACCTGAGACTGTTTTTACACTCTTCCCTCCTCAATGATTTTAAATACTATACTCTACTCTCCCTCCCCTTTAAATTGTTTCCCCCCATTTCTGCTATTCTTTTCAACTCCTTCACTTCTATCTCTCTCTGTAACTCCTCTGATGTAACATTTACCACCTCCATTCATCTCTTTCATGTTCCTTTCCACCACCTAGCTTCACCTCATCTGCTGTACTACTTTCCAACTTCTTCGATGTAACTTTTACCAACATCTTGTCCTTCACCTCCTTCTCCTGTCTCTCTCTCTCCCGCCTATTTATTTTCACAGCACAGCCTTGCCCCCCCCCTTCCACTGTATGGGATTTATAAAGCACAAACCTAACAGGAAAGCAATGTAGCACTGGCTCCCGCTGCAGACATGCTTTACGGTCTGTCTTTTCTGTTCATTCCCTGAGTGGGAGGGACAGAGCTAGTGTGACATGTGCCAATACTTAAGTGGCATACCCCGGAAGTGCAGAGGATGAGCACAGCGGGCTAGAGCTTTGCGCGCCAAAGTCGCGCCAAAGTCTGGCCTGTCTGTGCTCGTCCATGCGCAAGCCGGGCAAGGGGCACATGCTAAAGGTAATGTTCCTTTCCATATGCCCTCTAGCTACTTGGCCTGCAGTGATTTGCTGCTTCTTGCCCCCATTAAGACTGTATGGCCTCCTGGATTCTGTAAAGCATCCCCTCCTGCCAAGTGTCAACCTTCTGTTTCATTACACTGCTTTTTATTAAACACTTGTTCTCTAATTGCTCAAGTCCTGGGTTGTCATGATCTGCTGAATACCTTTCAACCTGATCTGCTGTTTATGACTGAGACCTGGCTCCGGGACAGCTTGGGCCCTTCCATATTTCAAGCCCTGCCCCCTAACTATGAGTTTGTCCATTGCGACCATTCCTCTAGTCATCCAGGGGGGCACTTACTTTAATTCATGAAGCCATTTCTAAAATCTCTTGCATTACGGTCGACCAAACGTTGAGGATGGAGAGCCTATTAGTCTGTATTGCGGTCTCACCCACCTTCACCCTGCCTTTTCATGTGATCTATCAGCCTACGATAGTATCTTCTGTGCTGAGTTTCCTGCCTTTGTGTCCGAACTACAGCTCAAGTCTTCCAACCATTTGATTGTTGGTGATTTTAATCTCCCTGTCAGTATGGCTAGTGCTCTGCAGATCTCCACTTTTTTAGCTTCCATGACAGATCTCGGTCTTCCTCAGCAGGTTGCTGACCCTAACCATCAGTTGGTCAACATCCTTGATTTTGTTTTTGCCACCAAGATCTTTCTTACCATTACTCTTTCTTTCCCTGTAATGGTCTGATCACTTTGTTGTGCCATTCCCCATTCCACTATTGGCTGCTACTTTGCCTGTGGTCAGACAGGACTTTTTTAAACGCAGTTGGTACCTTGGTTCTAAAACTGTTTGCGGCTAGCCTCATCTCTCAATGTGCTTGGACTGGGCCTTGCTCCGAGACAGCTTTGGCTTCTACATTCTCTATTGTTGCTGACTCCTTGGCTCCTCTTAAGCTTTGTAAAAGAAAAAAATGCCCCTCAGAAACCTGGTTCTCTGATGAACTTAAGGATTATAAACTTCTTTGTAGGCAGGCGGAAAGTAAGTGGAGAGCAAGCTACTGTGTGGCTGATAAGACTCTTTTCCACCTAGCCACTGCTACTTATCAGAAGGCCATTTTTTAGTCAAACAATCTTTTTTTAGTGCGAAAGTTGAGGCAGCAATAAACCAATCTAAAGCATTGTTCGATCTGGTTCACTTGCTGTCCTCCCCTGTCAAAGCCAGCTCACAGATTCTGCCTTCTCAGGATCTCTGCAAATATCTCTCTGACTTTTTTGCTGAGAAGATTGACATCATCCGTCAGAAACGTATTAATACTGCATCGCAGTCTGTGGCTTCCTCTCATCCTCCCTCTCTTTCTACTTCCGATGTTAACTGGTCTACCTTTCCTATTTTTATGTGATTTTCTGGCTGCTATTCATAAGCTTAAATATGCCTCATTGCTTGTCCCCATTCCTCTTGCTCTTCTTAAGGAGATTTTGGGGAACATTGTTATCACTGATTACATCAGCAGTTAATGCCTCTCTCTCTCCTCTTGTTATATTCCTAGTGCCCTCAAACATGCTCTAGTAAATCCCCTGCTTAAAAAACCCTCTCTAGATCCTTCTGTTCTTTATAATTTCCGCCCTACTTCACCCCTCCCTTTTCTTATGAAGCTTCTTGAATCCCTGGTCTCCCCCCTGCTTTCCTGATTCCTTGAATCTTCCAGTTTCTTTTATTCTTTTCAATCTGGTTTTCGCCCTAGGAGGGTCACTGAGTCAGTTTCTGTGCCCGTGATTGATGACCTTCCTCACCTGGTTGATCATGGTGGCATCGGGGCACTGATTTTATTAGAACTGTCAGCTGCTTTTGATCGATCATCCCACCCGATCACCCAGCTGTCCTCTGCGGGTCTGTCAGGCCAGGTCCTGGCTTGGTTCTCTGCCTTTCTGGCTGACCGTTCCCAGTCTGTTTTTCTTGCTACCTTACGCTCAAGGTCTGTTTCCTTGTCCTGCAGTGTCCGGCAGGACTCTGCTCTATCTCCTACTTTGTTCAACATTTATATTCGGCCACTTCTCTGCCTTATCCATTCCCATGGCTTCTTGTGTTACTCCTACACTGATGACATGCAGATTATGCTTCGTCTGGATCTCCCCAGGCCTTATACTGCTGCACGGCTTAAGGAGTGCATTGAAGACCTGGGTTTATGGATGGCCGAGAACTGGCTGAAGCTGAATGGTGAAAAGACAGCGGTTCTGGTTGCTGGCACCTCCAACCCTCTGTCTTTATGGACCCCTGAATTCTGGCCTGCCATTCTTGCCCCATTCCCCTCCCCTGCTTCCTCTGTTAAGGATCTGGGGGTACAAATCTCCTCCTCTATTTCTCTGTGTGACCAGGTCGCCTCCGTCTGTAAATCAGGCCATTGCAAATGTAAAATCTTATGGAAAGTCCTGCTTTTATTCCTCTGAAATTTCAGGCACCCTTGGTAGCCGCCCTTGTGCTTAGCAATATTGATTATTGCAACGCACCCTATCTGACTCAACCTGCTTATCTTGTGCGCCGTCTGCAGCTCCTTCAGAATGCCGCAGTGAGGTCAGTAACCTGCCCTCCTTTTGGCGCACATATGTCACCCTTTCTCTGCCACCTTCACTGGCTTCCTGTTGAGAAACGTGTCCTTTTTAGTCATTCTGTATTGTGCACAGAGCTTTTTATAAATGTGGCGCTGAATACCTGCAAACTAAATTCCTTCCTTATGTTCCCCCGAGATCTCTTTGTTCGCAAGGAACAAGTTACTTACCTGTAACTGTTGTTCTCCGGCATGGGTCTGGCATGGAATCACATGCTCATGAATATTTCCCGTCGTCAGGCTGGGAATCCTCGGTAAAGAATAAATCAGTATCAGTTTTGTTTCTGATCTGTCTTTCTTAGTAGTAACCAATGACTGGTCTCTGGGTCATACTGCCCCCAGCCAATGACTGCACTCTCCCCAAGCCCCGGCCCGGGTAGCCATCATCAGATTTGGTAGCACGCAAAGTGGCAGTATGACCAAGTGAAGAGCTGCAGGGGGGAAGGAGGGAGGGTTCGTATGGACTCCTCCCTGGAATCCCGGTCGACGCAGTAGAATCTCGTGAAGGTGTGCGTCGACCTCCACGTAGCAGCCCTACAGATGTCCAGCAGGGGCACACCAGACAAGAACGCTGTGGTAGCAGCGATCGCTCTGGTCGAATGGGCTCCCGGACGGCCGGGCAACGGTCGGTTTGCCAACCGATGACAGTGCATGATGCAGCCGGAGAGCCATCTGGAAATGGAAGCCTTCGAGAGAGCCTTCCCTTGGTTCACAGGCCCAAAGTTCACAAACAGCTGTGATGTCTTCCGGAAACTCTTTGTTCGGTCCACGTAGAACTTCAGCGCTCTAGCTACATCCAGCGAGTGCAAAGTCCTCTCGGCCGGCGACGAAGGCGACGGGAAAAAGACTGGTAAACCAAGGGCTCGTTGAGATGGAAGTCCGATGGCACCTTGGGCATGAAGGAGGGGTGCGTCCTCAGCACCACCCTTGTCTCGTGGAAAGTCAAGTATGGAGGCTTGCAGGAAAGGGCCTGAATCTCTCCCCTGCGTCATGCAGAGGTGATGGCCACAAGGAACGCTGTCTTCCACGACAGGAACTTCAATGGAGCCGAATCCAAGGGCTCGAATGGCAGGCCCATGAGCCTGGTCAGCACCACGTTGAGCTCCCACGCCGGGGCTGGACCCTTCACCGGCAGGAACAAATGTAACAGTCCTTTCATAAACTCCTTCACCAGGCGATGAGACCACAGGGAAGATCGTCCTGCAGTTCTGGTGTATCGGGAAATCGCTGCCTGATGTATCTTGATGGAAGCGTGAGCTAGTCCAGCTTTGGCCAGCGACAGTAAGTACGGTAGCACTTGAGGGGCTGTAATCCGTAGAGGGTTTATCTTCTGTGCACGGCACCAGCCAGAGAACCTCTTCCACTTGTGTCCGTAGCCCTTGAGAGTTGAGGACGCCCTGGCCTTTGCAAGAACCTCTCTGCAGTCAGCCGGGATATCGTACCCTCCAAACTCTAGTGCTGCAGAAGCCAGGCCTGCAAGTTCAGCGACTCCGGGTCGTGATGAAGAATGGCGCCTCCTTCTCTGGAGAGAAGATCTCCGTCCGTCGATAGTTTCACTGGCGGGGACGCTGACAAGTCCAGAAGGTCACCATATCTGTCTCGGCCACCTCGGTGCAACGAGGATTCATCCTGCACCGGGACCTCTTGAGTTGGTTGATGAGCCTGAGCAGCAACGGCAACGGCGGGAACGCATACAGGAACAGGCCGTCCCAGGGGAACGAGAAAGCATCACCCATGCTCCTCGGCTGGGGGAACCTTCTGGCGAACCTCTGGCACTTGGCTGCTAGATGGAAAGGTACCAGAAACATCCCATGGGCAAAGGCCCAGTGCCACAGATCCTGGGCTTCCTTGGACAGGGCTGGGGATCCGGTTCCTCCCTGCTTCCGGATATAGAACATCGTGGTGGTGTTGTTGGTGAAGATCCTCACCACCTTGCCCTTGAGGGACGGGAGGAATGACTTGAGGGCCAGAACACTGCTCGGAGCTCCAGTATGTTGATGTGGAGCGGCCTCTCCTCTGGGAGCCATAGGCCTGTCGCTTGAAGATCTCTGGTGTGCGCTCCCCACACCTCAAGAGAGGCGTCCGTCGTCACCGTCACCTGGTATGCTGGGTTCTGAAACTCCGTGCCTGCGGCGAGATGCGCGCGGGTGCCCCACCATCGAATTGCTTGGCGGAATACTTTGTTGAGCGAGATCTTGTCCTCGAAGCTGCCCGTCGCTTGCGTCCAACGGGCGTCGAGGAACTCCTGCAGAGGACGCATCCGAAGCCTGCACAGGCGCACCAGATAGATGCAAGAGGACAGCATCCCGAGAAGGGACTTGAAGGACCTCACTCTGGCCACGTCCGTGGCCGGCAGACGCTGTACCTTGCCCAGGATGGCCTGCGTTCTTTCCTCCGACAGCGAGGCCAACTGCGCTACTGTATCGAGCTTGGCTCCCAGAAACAGCGCGACCTGCGACAGAACCAGGTGGGATTTGGGGGAGGTTGATGGAGAATCCCCGGTCCGTGATCAGCCGGACGGTCTTTGCTGTGTGTTCGACGGCGAGGTCCCTTGTCCCTGCTCGGATTAGCCAGTCGTCCAGGTAGGGGTAGACGTGGATCTCCTGCAGGCGCCACTGCGCCACCACTGGTGCTAGGCACTTGGTGAACACCCTGGGCGCCGACTTCAATCCGAATGGGAGGGCCTTGAACTGGTAGTGCGGCCCTTGGACTACGAACCTGAGAAACTTTCGGTGTCCTTTTAGGATGGGGATGTGAAAGTACGCATCCTCCAGATCCAATGACGATAGGAAGTCGCCTTCCTCCAGCTGGACCAGCACGTGCTGGAGGGTGACCATCCGGAACTTCTGTGCCTTGATGTATGTGTTTAGCCGACGCAAGTCCAGGATGGGACGCCAACCTCCTGTCTTCTTTCTGACGAGGAAGTATCTTGAGTATACTCCGGAGCCCCAGAGCCTCTTTGGGACAAGCTCGATGGTTCCTTTCTTGAGCATCGCCCTTACCTCTAACAGCAGTTGAGGGACGTGGTTTTCCTTCCTGGCCACGGGCAGAATTCGGGGGCACTTCTTTAGAAATTCCAAAGTGTGCCCAGGGGCCAGGGCATCCAGCACCCAACGGTCAGTGGAGATGGACTCCCACACGCTGACAAACTTTGTCAGCCGGCCTCCCACCGGGGTGCTTCGGTGGGGGCCCGACGCGACGGGCGGTTCAGTCTTGCTTGGAAGAAGCCTTGCCACCTTGGCCTCCCTGGCGACAACGGCAAGATCCACCTGACTTGCCTCGTCCCCTGTAGGCTTCTTGCGACGAGGAGCGGGCCGCCTGACGGTAGGTCGAGGAGCCGCCGCCGAATCCTTTGGAGGCTCCTTGCTTGCCTCCGGAGTTCCGAAAGGGTGGCCGCCGTTGCTGCAGAACTCCCAAGGCCTGAGCCGTCTCCGTGTCGGACTTGATGGCCTGCAGCGATTCATCCACAGTCTTTCCAAACAGATTGCTCCCGTCGAAGGGCATGTCCAAAACCTTGGCTTGCACGTCCTGGCGGAAATCCGTCGCCTTGAGCCACCCCCGCCGTCAAAGGCAAACACTGTTGCCCAACTGGCAGAAACCGGTGTCGGCAATGTCTGTGGCCACAGTTATGGCGTTGTCCGACGCCACCTCACCCTCCTGTAGGATCGCCAGGGCCTCTGCCCTCTTGTCGTCCGGGAGGAAGTCCAACAGGGGGGCGATCTTGTACCACAATTCTCTGTCATAGCGGGCCACAATCGCTAGGACGTTGGCCGCCTTAATCGTCGTCACCGTCGATGAGATGACTCGTCGTCCCACAGCATCCAGCTTCTTTCCCTCGCCGTCCGGTGGGGAAGTTGAGAATGAAGCCGATGCCCCCCCCTGCTTTCTTCTTGGCCGCTGCTGAGACAACCGAATCCGGGTCGGCTGCGCCCTAAGGCACAACGGGGCGGCGTCGGGGACCCGGTACTTCTTCTCGTACCGATCCCTCTTGGCAGGTGTTGTGGATGGGTTCTTGAGGAGGGCAAGTCCCTAGTCCCAGATGTCATCTGGCAACGGCACCGCGAGGACCGTCTTCCTCTTGGCCTCACGCCGTTGGTAGAGGAAGCCTTCCTTCTTCTTCTCCTAAGGGCAGAGCTGAAAAAGCTCGGATGCCCTGGCAATCATGGCGTGGAAGGAGACAATCTCGTCGGGCGGGGACGCCTGAGGAATCGGAGATAGGAGGCCAGTGCCTGGAGCGACGGTTGTTCCTCCAGGGAACCTCATCGTCGTTGCCACCCTCGCTCTCGTCGTCCCGTGGGACCGGGCCTCTTCCAAATTCTCAGTCAGTTCCTCCTCAGATGTTGTGTCCATTTTTCAACCGGGGTCTTCACGGGGAGTATTCTCGATGGGCTTAAAAGAGGATTCCCTCCGCGGAGGCAGGGAAACTCTGGGCCCCGAGGTCGCCTCCACTGAGATAGCCTCCACAGGCTTCGCCAGGGCCGCAGCGACTCCCTCAATAGAGGCCTTAGCCAGGTGAATCAAGGCCTTCACCACCTTGGGTGTGCTTGAGGCCTTCACCTTAGGGCAGGGTCACTGCCTCGCTCCCCCTCGGCCAGTTCCTTCAAGATCGACCGGGGCCTCTCCAGAAGCTTAGCCGGGTTCTCGGATTTTCTCTTCCCCGAGCCAGAGCGTTGGCTCGCGGTTGATGGCGTTGTTGAAGGTGCGCCCTGCCTGGCAGCCGAGGAGCCTGACCGTTCGGCACTCCTGGTGCCCGCGGACTCACAGTGCTTTACCTTCTGTTGGGCCCCTGTCGCCGGGGCGCCCTCACAGGACTTAGAAGACCGCTCTGACTTCTTCTTCTTCTCACCTGCTGGGCTCTTGCCTTCCAGGCATTTGGAGAGACGAGTCCGACGATCCATCATAGTCTGATCCGACCTGTTCGTGCAAAATGCACAGTCCTTTTCCACGTGTGTTTTGTCCTTGTGGAGGCAGTAAAGGCATTTCCAATGCTCGTCCTCCTTGAACACATTTTGTAGGTTGCATCCAGGGCAGATCCTGAACAGTTTCCTGGGAGTCGAGCTTCCCTTCTCCTGGGCCATGTTCTTCTTGTCCGCGAGGTAGGCCTCAGAAACTTCTGAAATCCTCCAAGAATCGTAACTCGACGAAAACTTCACTCTTGAGGGGCGTAGATAAATCCGAAACGGGTCCCTGTTGATCGGAAGTAGAAACGCTGGAGCTTGACGCTCGATTAAACCAAAAAATGAGATAAATCTCTTTTAAAAAGCGCAAAATGCAGTAAAAGCTTGAGAGCTATAGCACGAGGACTCCCAACACTTGAACGTGCAGTAAAAATCTGAGGATGGCTGCCAGGGGTGGGGCTTGGGGAGAGGGCAGTCATTGGCTGGGGGCAGTATGACCCAGAGACCAGTGATTGGTTACTACTAAGAAAGATAGATCAGAAACGAAACTGATGCTGGTTTTTTCTTTACCGAGGATTCCCAGCCTGACGACGGGGAACATTCATGAGCATGTGAATCCATGCCAGACCCTATTCTGGAGAATCAGCCTTCTTGATTCAATTCACTCCGCCTGTCCCTGCGCACTACCTCCAACCATCTCCACTTTTGCAGAGCTCTGAAGACCTTTCTGTTGTGAACTTAGCCTACTCTATCCTGTTTGATCTTCCTGTTTGGTGAGCGCCCTGATGCCCTTGTGTGAACGTGTGCTATATAAATTCATATAACACAACATAAGATAACATAGGGAATGGGCCTAGTGAGTTAGCATTATCTGCTGTTTCTCTCACCGCCTTCTTTTCCTTCACCTCCCCACCTCTGTTTTTCTCTCTCACCATCTTTTTAGAATATCCTTTCACCACCTTCACCTCCTCTACTATTCTCCCCGACGCTTCACCATGCACTCTTCTGACCACTCTGCCTCTGACGTCTAATTCCTACACTCTTCTCCATTTCTGCAACCTTTTCATATGTAAGGAGGGCACCCGGTGAGCCAATTAATTGCGTGATTATCTGCAGCATTGTGCAAGCACTGTGAAGGGTTCTCCTGCGCTTGAACCACAAAACCTCCACCTGTTTCCAGCTCCTGGCATCTGTCAACGCTGCCCCAAGAACTGCAGTTTCCTAGCAAGGTGGCAGCGGTCTTGTTTTCACTTCCTTGCAACACCAGCGGTAAAACCACTGCATAGGAGAGTGTATTATGTGCAGATTGTCTTTCGGAAAACCAGGTGCTCTCTTTTGAATTGTTGGATCCGTTTGGATCTGAGGCGGTGGTTCCCCAGACAAGCATACACTGTGATCCATGTCCATGAACAAAGTAATCTCCTTGACTATCTCAGTCTATCGCTTCAGTTGATAACAACAGTGGATATCTCCATGGATCTTAGTTGGAAGGAATCAGGCTCTCATTGATCTTTACTATTGTTGCCAAACATAAATGAGCAGCGTGCCTACAGGCAGAGACAGGTTATTTTTTGGTAAAACGAAAGCTGGCTTCATGGGGCGGGTTACTGAAGGGCTCTGGATTTTTTATTCCCTTCTTCCATGGCTCAGCTAGTGTGTAGGTTTTATCAATTTCTCTACCTGGGTCTCTGGTAAAGGGCCAATTTCGAAATTCATAGAAAAGATGTCAGGGGTTTTGGAATCACTTAGGGATTGGAACTCCTTAATGTTCCCAATGTAGGTGGTTAACTGGGGAGACTGAGTGATCCCCAGTGTACCTGCTCTGGGTCCTACATCATGGCGTGAGTCATGGCACTCCAACTCCATCACCCAACCTCATCACAATGTCCAATTCTAGAACAATTCGCTTTTCTCCTCAATATTGACCATTCATTTTTTAGATTACCATAATATACCCAACCCATTGCAATTGTGGTCCTAGAAAATGTATAGCACATAGACTGCACCAGTGGCATTTTGACAACACTGAAGGGCCCAATAGGATCTATGGACAGAGGCATCAGCTCTTATCTGGCTACTTTGAATAAATATGCAGTGTTGAGCACACTTTTTAATAACAGGCTACGGGGCGCTTTGTAAATCAGCTGGAGGTATTAAGGTCAGTATAAAGCCGGAGTGACACCTTTTTTGAAAATGTGTTTAATCAAAGAGTAAAAAGATGAGCTATAGGATATGCCTACCCGGAGCACGTCTGTGGCTTCTGCAGAGCGTGACAGGACACAAGTAATATATTATTGGTCTGTTTGAAGCTTTTGCAAACCTAGCCTGCTTTCTCCACATCACTGACTGTGGGATAGCTAAGAATGTTTTCTCTGAGGTTTATTAGTAAACTGCCAGAGCACCTAAACGTTACATCCAAGGCTTTCAGCCTATTCATTTTGATTTGTACAGGGGCACGTCTGGAAATGTCTGGAGCCTTCTGAGATGTAAACCTGTTAAGATGCTTCAGCCAACCCAATATTGCAAATATTGGTAAAAAAAGAACAAATTATGGTGTTTAAAGCTCCATTAGCAGGTGTGGTGTAGGGTGGAGGTTTTCTTTGCCGTGCAGTTTCACTCGCACCGGCTAGCAATATCAGACCAACTTGATACCTGATACCCCAGAACCTGAAATCCTGAGGTAAGAGGCTCATGGCGGGAGGTGAGATGTAGTGACATGCATCTGTTCTACAGCGGGAACTGGTTCTGCCGCTCCTTTATGGTGGGAGCACAAGTTGAGTTTGCACGTTGCCACAGGTAAGCAGAGGATAGATAAGTATGATGGCAAAAGTCTAACTTGGGCACAGGATCTATAACCCACACATGATGCATATGCTGCACCTTGCCTGAGGCCACTCCCAGATGGTGACCATAGTACTTCTGATTTTTTGCACTTAACACCACTCCAAGACTGCACCAGTGGCATTATGTGTATTCATCAAGATCATGGCACCAAGTGGGCCCTATGAAAGGGTAGTGTTGTCAGTGATTTCTTTGTTTCTATTTAATCCCTGTCTATTTGTTCGCCTTTGGGGTTGTACCTTCCTGAGCCTCCATTGATATTTTGGCTCAGGAGGATAGCTCAGGGGCAACGTGCTTGCCTTGGAAGCAAGTTGACACAGAGCAATATGGATTCCATCCCCGGGTCTGCGCTTAGAAACCTCTGGGTATTAAGCATGTTATAAATAACCTATCATATAATAACTGGTGTTCCTGTGATGAGTTTCCACTTCATACTACCATCCCCTTTTGTGGTCTCTTGGACACCAAGTCCAGTAGTAAGGTCAAAGATACATATTTACTGAGATCCTCCAACCCTACTCCTCGTTCATGCACTCCTGGAATAAAGTTCCTTTTTTACTTAGGCCCAGCATATGCTTCAATACCTTTTTTCTCTTCTTAAATGTAATGGTGTGATCTCAGGTTACTGGTGCTTATTCCTCAACATTTCTGGTTGCCTACTGAACATTTACAGGAGGAGGCAAGGCTCTCCTCTCCCATCCTCGGCATGGGCTACCATGCAGACTGTTGAGTTTCTGAAGTGTACTTAATTTGCTCCATAAAGAATTACATAAGTGGTCCATTTGCACTTATTAGCTCTCAATAAAAATAATAATATTGCATCCTTAGTAGCAGCTTTATTCCAGGTTGGTCATTCTTATGAACACTGTACTAATATAGCCTTATAGACCGGGGGAGCCATTATGGCAGGATAATCATCTGCTCCCAAATTAAGGCGCAAGGCGAAGACGAGGGCCATAAATTAGGAAAGGATCATTATCCCAGGCAATATTAACATCGCGCTATTGCATCGAGCTTTATTCCAGGCTACTTGTGCTTATGATCACTGTAATAATATAGGCTTAAAGACTACAGATGGGGTTATTATCATGGGAAAAGCTACAAAAGTGAACACATTGTTACATGTTTTAGCTTTCAATTTATTGTGTTAAGATAGGTTGCAGTGCCTTGATTAAAGAAATCTTCCTTTGAAATCTCATTGTGGTTTGTCGAATGCTATGACATGGTTTATTTTGTTTTATTGGCAGCCCCTGACATCAGAATGTCTGGAATGCAGGCAATAGCAGAGGTTATTGACTGCGTTCCGAACTTTCAGAATCGCTGAGAGGAGGACACCAACGACTTCCATATGCTAATACGTGCTATTATTACCCAAATAAATGCTATCATAGTTGAAGGAGCAATTCCCACAACCATGTGTTTGCAGATTTTCGTCGATTTTTCTCTATGCGTGCTTCCTCCACGACGTGTTGCATGTGGTGACCCAGCGGATGGTGATTCACTCTCTGAATCCGATTAGCTTAGGCCTTAGATTACAGACGACACCGACTTCACTACTACCATGTTATGTCGCTATTGCAGAATACCTGTGAAACACATAACAAACATAACACCATGGGTCTCTGCCTCTCTAATGTCTGGAGCCCCTCTTTCCTCTAGTACGCATTAATTATACTAGGCATTAGTTTCTTCAGTACGCTACCTGGGCCGTCTCTTTCTGGCATTGTGTGCCGATGATTCTTGGATTCAAGTCTTCCCTTGTACAGCACACCGTCAACTCCAATGACATCTACTTCACTCTGGAAAGCGATGAGGCATGTTAGTAAGTGCCTAGCCACACATGTCCTTGAAAAGTGCACATAAAGCAGAGAATAAAATAGGAAAATATTCAGTGAGGACAGGTAGGAATGTGATCATGTATATCCAGGGGCTGGGGGTTCTAGTTCACTTTAGCCCCTACACGTTGGAGGATGAAGAATCTTTACTATTAAGGCCAGTAAGGTCTTGGGCAGATATGCTCTTGATCCCAGATATAAGAATACATCAGAATGCTGAATACATGATAGGAGGGTCTGGGGAGAAGGCTGCTGGATGCTCAGGCAGAAAGAGCCATAGGATGAAAGACACAAGAGTAGAGATGAGCACAACAAACTGGAAAGAAGAGTCTTGCAAGTCACATGATCTAGCGGGGAAGGCAAGGTCTAATGTACAAACTTGAACCAGAAGTAGACTAAAGCTAAGAATATGGAACTTGCATCCCCACCATAATGCTGTTCCCTAAGGAAAGAAGAAATCTAGGCAGCTGTGCAGTTTCATTCAATATATCTTAACATCAGATCCTTCAACATAAAGGTCAGAACAGCATTTCGTTCTCCCTGCCCAGAGCTCCAGATTAAACCCCTTCTTATTTATCCTTGCCCTCTGGAAAGAAAAAAACAAACCAGCCTTCCCACCTTCTGTGTTGTATTATAAAACAAGGTAACCTCAAGTGCCACTTCTAAGTTGTGACTGATACCTAAAAATGATAATGATTGAGACAACGACATCTGTGGATTGCGCATCAGGACTTTCAGCAGCAACCCTCCTTAACTGCAGTCTAATGATTCTGGAAGAAAATCTTGGACTCTAAGCATGGACAGGCTCTCACATTTTTGTAATTAACAGATGCAGGGTCCCCGTAAGGATATAGCGTTGTTAGATTCTGTGACTTTGATATCCGCTTGCCAGAAGTACTAGAGGAACATGGCCAGACACCGCAGTGGCGCATCGTCTGGTCAATCACGTCAAAGAACTGCTCACTAGGGAGGAGAAACAATATCACATGTTTAGCTTTTTGGAACAAACAGAATCAAAACATTAATGGACAATATGAGAAAAATAACTTGCATGGCTTTACAGAAGAGCATTATCATGTTAGAGTGCTGAAATCCTGCTGCAGGAAATAGTCTGTTGCAAAAATTAATAGAAATGATGTGTCATTGCTCATATTGCAGGAGAGTCCAAATCATTATGATGCAAGGTCAGAAAAGGTAAACATTACTAGTGATCTCAAAAGTGCCAAGCAGAGAGAATAGAATTTTTTATTTAAACAGAAAGAAAAACTCCAATAAAAATAAAGCAAAAAGAAGGAATTATAATTCATATACCCATATAAGAAAAACAAATGTCATTAAACATTTTTTGTAATCTATATTAAACACTAATTGCAAATAAATACTGACAACTATAAATGTCTTAAAACTGAAAAGAAGATTATTAAAATGTAAAAGTACTTTATCCAAAGAAGCAACATAAACAGTGTGAAGCATAATGTTGGTCAGGTCCGGAAAGGAGTTGCGAGGAGAGAGACCAGTGTTTTTCCTTTTAATATTGTGAGGGGGGGAAGGATAGCTCAGGGGCAACACGTTTGTCTTTGGAGCAAGACAACACTTCTCAACAATGGCTCAAATCCCGACCTCGCAATTGGAAACCAATCACTGATATAAGCGTGCTATAAATGAACAATAACATTTCATTTTTAATTATAATTTATTTCATACATTAGTGTTGGTACCTTCGTTTGTTAATTTTGTGGCTATGTTGTTTAAAATTGTCAATTTATTACAGTGAGTTGAGGTTATTTTTTACAGTTTTAATTTATTTTTAATTCATGTATTTATCACCATTCATAATCATTTTAATCATAAATTGTTCTTTTTGATCTCTTCAGTTTCACTTCATTTTAAATGTGTGTTTTAGCATCATGATTCCATATACGTATCTCACATCAGATGCACCCAGTGTATTCGTTTTACAATATTTAGTCATCCTAAAAGAATATGTGATGTACATTATTAACCTATCCGAATTGGCTCTGAACAATAGATTACTGCAGCCACATCATCGCGCAGCATAAAATCATGACTAGAATATATTGCCGGCAAAAGTCGACTCATACTTACTCTGTTTTCTTTTCACATAAGGTCACCTCCAGAAACGAAATTGTTAACCACAGACATATCTGACCATGAAACATTGCCTCTCTAAAACTTTTAACTTAATTATTCAAATAGCCTCCATGGCCATAATCATTGTGGGCATAGAAGGCTTCAGTTGCCACTACCTGGATCAGAAAATCCCATGCGTTTGCGTACTTTTATGCCGAAACTATGCAACCTGCCCTCCTTCCACTTCGTTTCCTTATGCTGTTTCCAGGTCATGTGCGGAAATGTTGACAGCGATGGTCCCCATGGCTCCCACACCTCCCATGGCTGCAGTGGCTAGAAAGCAATTGTATAATGGAGATGGGTGTCCCACATCGCTTGTAGTCTGTGGGTGAGTTCCACATCGCTTGTAGTCTGAGGGTGATGTAGTGTCCTCTTTCGATATCCTCCGTGTTAATGGAGGACACAGTCCTTCTTTGGCAGCCTGCTCTTCTCACCCTCAGATCAGTAGAGTCAGAGGGTGGGTGTTTTGGAGATGGTGGTTAAGGATGATCAGCCTAATCGGCAGATGCTACGTTAATGTTTTCATTGCACAAATGGATCCATGGTGGCAGCAAAGGTGGCAGTGGAGAAGGCTGAGGGTTCTGTATGGCAAATGTGGCACAACTTCCCATACCCCTTCACTTGTATCTTTAGTCCCAAGGCTAGGGCCCATAGTCACTCATACAAGAGAGGCTAGAGGCGAGGCAAGTCTGGGAGAAGGGGGATGCTGGCCCAGCTCTGCCCGACTTTTGTTATGTTATGTTATTTGAACTTTTAGAGCGCACGGTCACCAAAGGCATCTTGGCGCTGAGAGGAGAGAGGAGGTGGTCCATCCACTAGGCCCCAAGGAAATTAGAAAAGCAGAGTCTTCAAGGATTTTCTAAAGGCTAGATGGTTCGGTATAGCCTTGATCATAGGCAGAACTTTTAGTGTTGTTACAACCGCCACCCACTTTAACATCTTCCCCCTGCATTTAATTTACAGCACACAACATTCAGAGAGGAGTGAGGGGGAACTAGATTGATTACCTTGTGATATCACATTTCACTATCTCATTATTTATTCCTATTAAAAAGTAAACAACCTCAAAATGCAATGTATTTTTTTAAATGCACAGGGCGATGCCCAGATGGCAGACAGAGTGGTTGCACACGTGTGAGGCTCCACTCAGCGACAGCTCCCACATGATGATAGAGGCACTCTATGGGCCCCCGCAGCATAGACTTGACCACATCGTCTCTGGGGATCTGAGGGCGACATTCTCTGGACTGGCCTGGGTGTTCCAGCAGAATACCTTAGTGTAGTCGAGGGCCACAATGGTGGACAGTGCAGCGGCCCTCAACAGAGGTCTGCTATGACATCAGTGGGAGCTCGGCTTATGCCCCTGTGGCAGCTGTGGGTCGAGTCTGGGAGGAGCTCTTGAGAGAGGCATCATCCCGGATCCCTACAGCCTCTGGGAACGGAATCAGCCGTCATGGCAGCAGCCCTCCCTGCAGCACTGTAGAGTCCAGGAGAACCCGCTCGATTTGCGACTGCTTTTCAGGATTAAGGCAAACATGCCTTGAGGAAGACTTGGGTAGGTGATCAGGTGAGGCCATTGGTTGCTATAGATATGTGTGAATCAGTTTAGTAATACAAAATAATTTGCGATTTCCACCTCCAGTTTTTGTAACTATGTGTTCTTTATTAGAGCACTTTTGTGCTTAGTACAGCCGACACATGTTTCAACCTTTTGCAGGTTTTCCTCAGGGCTGTATAGTGGTGTTAATAAGATTTATATTCATCATCATATTACATAGTCCATAATGATACATGTTTATCACATATCCACACCATGATGAGGCAATCACCAGGTTCCCATATTCTAAACAATTAAGCCATTAAAGTTAGAAAATAATCACCAGGGGAAAAGAACGAAAGGTAAAAATAAAGGAGAGGGAGACAAAGACAAAAAATACATACACCTTGTTAGTTCAAGAATTAGTGTACATTACAATAATTTTACCATTAACGCTTGGCCATTCCCATCATTAATATGTTCATACCTAAGCTCAATTTTTTTTGCCTATACCCACTGTTAGGCAGAATTATATGCAGTACCCTTTCGGAACACCACACACAATTAAGACTACAAGTGACAGTACAAATTCACCTTTGGTACAAGCCTGTACTACACAGTAAAAGTGGTAGCTATGGCTGAGCAGCCAGACATATCTCAAGAGTAAGTGAGCATTATCGATAGTTACACAAAGACAGATTCAAACAAACACTGACTCAAGGTTTCTGAGTAAAAGAATATACATTTATTTACACATCAGTTGTATAACATCTCACTAAAGTAAAGCAGTCTAAAAATCACACTTTTAATACACCACACCACTCGCAATAGGTTCCAGACACGTTAAGCTCAGAAAATGAAGTGGGAGCAAAATGGCACTCCAGACATTTAAAAGGGAAGGAAAGACAAAATTAGGCAGAAATTGAACAGTACCAACAGGTAAGTAAGCAGGGGAATCTAGAAAGAGGAACTACAGTGATAGAATCAAATCAAAAAGACTTAGGGCCAAAGTCAATAGGACAAAGCTCTTTTGTTCAAGATCACACAGTTCAGGGTAGTTTGTGGTTAAGTCTTTGCCAAGAGTTCCAGACGATGTTGGTTGGCAGAAAAGTTAAGTTAAAGAGTAGAGAAGGACAAGCCCTCAGATTGGAGAAAGATTTCACACACTTTCACCGCGGCTGAACGGAATGAACAACCGGATTTGAACAGTACCTTTAAATGGAGAAGAAGCTGTAGCTGAGGTGGACGTTCCTGATAGTTCCTGCAGGCTCACGCTTCCTGAAGTGACTGTCGGACTGACACAAAGTAGGAAGACTGGAGGGTCTCTGTTGTTGGAGTTTGAAGAATCGGACCTGCAGCAGGCCTTCGCTGGGCGGTTCAGTCGTTGTAGGGGTCCTCTTCCATCAGCTCCTCATCGGTTCTTTCGTTCCAGTGGTGACTCTGCCTTTCCAGGCCCAGAGACCTGCATTTTATGGAGTTTTCCCCCATTCACACAGCCTGGCTGTCAGTCACACAGCAGGGTGGCTGTCCTGCCGGGACAGTCACCACAGCCAATCAGTTTAGAGTGTGACATGAGTCTCCAAGAAGATCCTGTGCAGAGAGTCCTAAACCCCTCCTTCACATCCTGTCCCCCCAGACATACAGGCGCCTAAGGAGGGCTTCTGCGTAGAAGCCTGTGAAAAGACAGTGAACAAAGGAACCAAACCTGGTTTGGCATGCAGAGTAAGACACGAGAAAGACTTTTACAAAAAGAAATGGCGAATAAACCCAGCAGAACTGAAATAAAACATATATGGTGTAGCGGGTTTAAATTCGAGGTTACCAAGATAGCCTAAAACAATACCAAGGTTATTTAAGATAACCGTGGTAGGAAAAATAGGATAGTTACCACTGCTACCAGCCAAGTCTTGATAAAAAGGGAGCGAAACAAGGCTCCAAGAGAAACAGACAAAAAGGGATAACTATTAACCCTTTCCAGTACTCCATGTAAGATGGTTTGTACTGAGTCTGTGGTTTTACAGAGGCTAATAAAGTTAACGGTAACTTTATATGTTCTGCGAGACAGCAGTCAGTCCCAGTAAATGAAGTCTGAGTTGGGAAGTCTAAAAGACAACCCTGTGTCACTGCACTGAAGGTGCTGTGTAACACACAGTAAAAAGATGATGCCTGTGGAGTGGGTGAGGCTCTACAGTCTAGGAACACAAAAATGTTAAACACACACAGCAAAACACATGTAAGAGTGGGAAAAAAGGCTCACACTCTTACCAGGTGAAAAAAATGAAATCCTAGAAATCCAGCAAAGCTGCCGAGGGACTCAGTAGGTAAGGGAAAATAGCCATTCTGGAGAATTCTCCCTAACACTCGCCCCCGCCAGACTAAGGGACAGGAGGATTTAATCCACTCCTGGATGCATCTCTACCTCTAGTCGGTTAAAAACATCCTAGAGAGACCATCAGCATTTCGGTGGTGACATCCTGCTCAGTGCTCAATAGTGAAATCAAACTCTTGCAGGCAGATTGACCATCGCAGAAGTTGTGGGTTTTCCCCTTTCATTTGCATTAACCACCTCAAGGGTTGGTGTCTGTCTGAATCACAAAAGTAGATCCTTACAAGTATGGTCTAAACTTCTTCAAAGACCACACAATGGCAAAATATTCACGCTCTATGGTTGCCCACCTTGGTTCTGGTTCCTTCAGTTTCCTACTGATGAAGCAAATGGGGTGCTCCCTACCTTTCTCATCCAGTTGACTAAGGATTGTACCTATACATGTATTGGAGGCATCTGTCTGCACAATGAAGTGTTGGTGATAATCAGGAGCTCTTAGGACTGGAGCTTGACAAAGGGATTTCTCCAGGTTTTCAAAGGCTTGAGTGCACTCCTCATTCC
Source organism: Ambystoma mexicanum (assembly GCF_040938575.1). Lineage (NCBI taxonomy): Eukaryota > Metazoa > Chordata > Amphibia > Caudata > Ambystomatidae > Ambystoma > Ambystoma mexicanum. Next base: position 691,462,958 of record NC_090924.1, on the reverse strand, counting down.
ATCTAAACTTCTTAGGGAATTTTGGAGAGGAGATCACATTCAAGGGAGAAGCTATTGTCTCATACTTCTCTATGAAATTCCTGTAGTACCCAGTGAGACCTAGGAAAGCTCTCACTTGGGTTTGAGTACTAGGGGTGACCCAGTTTTGTACAGCTTGTACTTTGCTAGGCAATGGCCTTATTTAACCTCCTCCTACCTCATGACCAACATAAACCACTTTGCTCTGACCAATTTGACATTTACTTGCCTTTATGGTCAGATCAGCCTGCTCAAGGGCCTGCAAAACATATCCCAAGTGATCAATATGTTCTTTCCATGTAGGGCTGAACACTGCAATGTCATCCAAGTATGCCATGCAGAAGTCCTCCATCCCATTCAGAACTTGACTGACCATCCTGTGGAGTGTAGCAGGTGCATTCTTTTGTCCAAAAGGCATAAACTTAAACTGGTAGAGTCTGCTGGCGTGGAAAATGCAGTTTTCTCCTTGGCATGGTCTGTCAGGGCTATTTGCCAATAGCCTGATGTCAGATCAAATGTACTGATGTACTTGGCTGAACCAAGTCTATCCACATGTTCATCTGTCCTTGGCAAAGGATGGGCATCAATCCTAGTGACTGCATTTAGAGCTCTATAGTCCACACCGAATCTCAACTCCTTGGATCCTGACTTTGGTACTAGAACAACTGGACTAGACCATGGACTTGTAGATGGCTCTATAACCCAGAGATCAAGCATCCTGTTGACCTCTCCTTTGATATGGGATCTCACATGTTCTGACATTTCGTACCCCCTGCTTTTGACAGTTAAACAGTCACCAGTGAGAATATCAAGCTGGCCCCAAGGGGTCAAGCCTGGTGAAAATGAAAACAGGGAGGCAAACTGATTTAACAGAACTTTGCACTCCTCCTGTTGTTCAGATGTCAGCTGAGAAGAGAGATTGACTCCTTCTATTCTTTCATCCAAAGGTTGGCCTCTGAGGAGGTCAGGTAGAGGTTCACTCTCCTCCTCCTCTTGAGATGAAGCTAGAAGCAAAGCTCCCACTTCTGGTCTCGAAACATAGGCCTTCAAACGGTTGGTGTGAAGACTCTGGGAGCCTCCTTAGGTCTGCCTAAATCCACCAAATAGTTCACCTCTCCAGGTTTGCCCACAACCTTGAAGGGTCCTAACCATTGTCATGCAAGGCCCTCTGCCTTGTTGGCACCATAACTAACACCAGCTGGTCCTGAGTAAACTGAACCATGTTGGCCTTCAGGTCATGCCAATGTTTGACCAGAGCCTGACCTGATCTTAAGTTATCACTAGCTGCCATCATGTGGCATTCTCCTCCAGAGACCTATCACATAGTCAGTTACTCTGACTGGCTTGGGGGAAGGAGCACTCTCCAACCCCTCCTTAATCAGGGCAAATGGACCTCTAACTGGATGGCCATAGAGAAGTTCAAAGGGACTGTAACCAACCCCCTCCCGGGGATTTCTCTATAAGCAAAGAGAAGGCATGGGAGTAGCAGGTCCCACTTTCTTTTAAGGGGTTCCTCTAAAGCACCTATCATGCTCTTCATAATACGATTCAACCTTTCTACCAGTCCATTTGTCTGTGGATGGTAAACTGTAGAGAACTTGTAAGTGACACCACAGTTTTTCCACATAGCTTGCATGTAGTGGGATATAAAACTGTATCCCCTGTCAGATATCACTTCCTTAGGAATCCCTACTCTGGTAAAAATACCAAGTAGAGCCTTAGCCACAGCCTGAGCCATAACAGTTTTCATAGGTATGGCTTCTGGGTATCTTGTAACATGGTCTACTACAAACAGGATAAACCTGTTCCCTGAAGATGTGGGAGGGTGAAGGGGACCAAACATGTTGATGCCCACCCTCTCAAAAGGAACTCCCACCACTGGGAGAGACACCAGGGGTGCCACATTCTTGGCTCCACTCTTGCCAGAGGTTTGGCAAGTGTGACAGCTCCTACAGAATTTGTCAACTTCTGAACCCATCTTAGGTAGGTAGAAGTATAAGGAGAGCCTTTCCTTGGTCTTCTTGAAACTCAAGTGACCAGCCAAAGGTATCTCATGGGCCAACTGTAATAACTGGAGTCTGTTGGCAAGGGGCACTACAATTATTTTGCAGTCCCCAGGGATAGACTCAGTCAGTTCACTGTAGAAGAGGCCATCTTCCCAGCTTAACCTGTGCTTTCTAACTTCTTGCCCATCAAGTTGGTTAGCAACTTGTTGTTGAAGACCCTCGTGAGGACACTCTCTTTGTCCTCCATTGAGGTCTGCCCTGTTGGGTCCACGTTCTGCCAGTAAAGACTGCAGCTCAGGATGGTCAACAGGGTCAAGATCCCCAACTAAAACAGTGTCTTCTTCCAGATCTGATTCTCCAGAAACTTGCTCAACCACACAAGGTTGCACCTCACACTCTGCCTCAGCAGGTGGAGGAGTCACAGGTGTGACCTTGGACAATCTTGGGGATGTCCTTGTTGATAGCACAGGGGTGCTGTCTGACTTCTTCCTTGAGGTCTTGGGTTTCCCCTTTGCCTCTTTCTTTCCAGAAATAACAGTGAGCAACGCTTGTGGAGTGGGAGTGATAGTTTCCTCTATCAACTCCTCTGGAGAGCCTCTCAACGTCCTCTCTCTTGCAGGCCTAGTGAGCTCCTTTCTCCTCTTACTGGAAGGCCTAGGGGTGCTTGACACAACTCCAAGAGTTTTCAGGTCATTACCCAACATGACTCTCCCAGGCACTTCACTCTGCACACTAACAGGTATTTTGACAGTCATATCATTACACTGGATGAGAGCTAGTAACTGGGGAAGCATTTGCACAGGGCCTCCAGCTAACCTGGTGAGGCGTTTGGGTGCCTTAGCAACATCCTGCACCTTGAATGATTCATCCACCACAGTTATGCTGGCTCCAGTGTCTCTGATGGCAGGAGTCTCCTGGCCATTCACAACAACACTAGCTTTATAATACTCTAGTATTATCTGGGATGGAGTTATAGACATCTAAATTATGTTGTTCCCACAAGCCCAGGGACCTAAAGAAACACTAGCTGAGACTCTCATGGGTTCATCAGCCAGTAGGCGAAAGTTTCCACTTGCCATAGGTACTTCCTCCTCTTGGGTGAAGACTAAGGAGACAGTGTGGATCCCTGAAGGTTTACCCTTACATATGGGATCCCCTTTCACAAGGTCAGTTGACCCTCAAACATATCATTTCCCAAATGTCTTGATGAATGGGGGTTTGTTCTGACCTCCATCTGGTTTGGGTCCATATGGTACACTAGCCTGATTTGGTTTCCCTTGTGGTTTACCCTTATGTTGCTGTTTGTGGCCCTCTTTTGGATAGGAGGTATTAGAATTCTCCTTGTTATCTTTCTTTGGCTGCTTTCCCTCATCCCTCTTCTGAGTTACCCCAGAATCCTTGTGAGTAGCCCTGTTGGCAGCCCACAAGTCAGCATCCTTAGTTAACTTCATTGGATCTATCTCCTTAGAATCAGCCAGCTGCTGTCTGACCTCAGGAGAGCAGGCATCATAAATTGACTCCAACATACAAGATTTCTCATACCTTCATAAGTGTTCACTCTGTAACCCTTAACCCAACCATCTAATTGTTTCAAACATTCACATACCCAGGTAGCCCAAGGGGTACCATCATGCTTTTTGAGGGTCCTAAACCATTTAAGGTACTGGGAAGGGGTCTTCCCAAATCTAGTAATTAAAGCTAGCTTCACACACTCATAGTCCATCCTATCCACCTCCCCCAACTGCATCACAACATCAGATGCAACAGTGGGTAGCCTAGAGAAGAGCCAGGGAAGCAACTGATTCCCTGTAAGACCTTGAACCCCATGGTTATATTGAAACATTGCCAACCAATCCAAAACATCAAGCTTAACCTCATACATACCCACAATGTCTTTAGGCATACAGGGTCTCTTAGGACTGGAAGACCTAGAAGACTCTGGGAGAGAAGCATTTTCAAGAGATAACCTTTTCATTTCTAGTTCATGATTCAACTCCATTTCTCTGAGCTTAAGTTCTTGGTGATTTGTGTTCAGTTTGAGCATTTAAACGTTTGAATTCCAATTCAAGCCTCATCTTTTCTAGAGCAATGAATTCAGGACTGAGTGTATGACCTGATGGGGTCCCAGTGGACAAAGGTTGAGGTTGCTGAGCAGACAAGGGAGCAGTGAGGCCTACATTAGGAGACACATTGGGCCTCATTAGGACCCAGGCGGTAAGGGGTTTACGGCGGCGTAAACAGCGCCGACCCTTACCGCCTGATTCCGAGGTCCCTTAGCGCCATGGAGGTTTTAACACCTGCTTTTAGCTGGTGTTAAAATCCATGGCGCTAAGGGACCTTGTTGTTAATTACGCCACCGTAATTTACGGTGGCGTAATTAACGCCTTCCCCACTCCCATTATGCCCTATGGGGCAAAAATGGGAATGGGGAAGGGTAAATGGGTTAATGGGGACTTACCGTCCCACTCACCTCGGAATGGGGCGTTAGGTCCGCCAACCACCATGGCGTAAACATAGTTTACGCCATGGTGGTAAAGGTACGACCCAGGCGGTAACTTACCGCCTGGGTCGTAATGAGGCCCATTTACTTCCTCTAACTCATCAATAATAGGCGCATTATCATCCTCATTATTTTCCAGATTTGCTGGAGAGTCAGGCATTTCAGACCCACTCCCCAGACTTCGGTTCTTCAACAACTTTTCAATCAATTCAGACTTTTTGCCTTTGGCAGAGAGGTTCCTGTCTCTACACAGAATTTTTAAATAATCCACAGTGTAACTAGGGAAGGTCTCCTGACTGTAGCTTTCCATATCAGACATGATTAATATTGCTTTTTAGTGATGATAGCCTTGTGGTTAGTTGATCCAAGGTAATAGCAGCACTCTAAGTGTAATTACTATACTTGATCCTCACCGCTGTACACCAGTGTTAGGCAGAATTATATGCAATACCCTTTGGGAACACAGCACACAATTAAGACTACAAGTGACAGTACAAATTCACCTTTGGTACAAGCCTGAACTACACCGTAAAAGTGGTAGCGATGGCTGAGCAGCCAGACTTATCTCAAGAGTAAGTGAGCAGTATCAATAGTTACACAAAGGACAGCAATTACTATGATTCATACAATCACTGACTCAAGGTTTCTGAGTAAAAGAATATACATTTATTTACACATCAGTTCTATAACATATCACTAAAGTAAAGCAGTCTAAAAATCACACTCGTAATACACCACACCACTCGCAATAGGTTCCAGACAAGTTAAGCTCACAAAATGAAGTCGGAGCAAAATGGCAATCCAGAAACTTAAAAGGGAGGGAAAGACAAAGTTAGGCAGAAATTGAACAGTACCAACAGGTAAGTAAGCAGGGCAATCTAGAAAGAGGAACTACCGTGATAGAATCAAATCAAAAAGGTTTAGGGCCAAAGACAATTGGACAAAAGTCTTTTGCTCAAGATCTCACAGTTCAGGGTAGTTTGCGGTTAAGTCTTTGCCAAGAGTTCCGGACGAAGTTGGTCGGCAGAAAAGTTAGGTTAAAGAGTAGAGAAGGACAAGCCCTCGGATTGGCGAATGATTTCACACACTCTCACCGCGGCTGAACGGAATGAACAACCGGATTTGAACAGTACCTTTAAATGGAGAAGAAGCTGTAGCTGAGGTGGACGTTCCTGATAGTTCCTCCAGGCTCCCGCTTCCTGAAGTGACTGTCGGACTGACACAAAGTAGGAAGACTGGAGGGTCCTGCACTACCCAGGAAAGAAACCAGCAGCAGAGCAAAGCAACGAAAAAAAGGTGCGCTCCTTAAAACCCAAGCAGGGTCCGACCTTTCTGGCTATCCGGCCCACTGTAGCTCTGTACAGCAAATTCAACCAGAGGAGGGAGTCCTGGCTTGCAGTTTGGGCGAACGGGTTGGTCCCACCAGCTCAGGGGAAGACAATTCCTGGAGGATCTTCTCTGTCGTTGGAGTTTGAAGATTCAGACCTGCAGCAGGGCTTCACCGGGCTGTTCAGTCGTTGTAGGGGTCTTCTTCCATCAGCTCCTCATTGTTTCTTTCCTTCCAGTGGGGACTCTGCCTTTCCAGACCCAAAGGCCTGCTTTTTATGCAGTTTTCCCCCATTCACACAGCCTGGCTGTCAATCACACAGCAGGGTGGCTGTCCCGCCGGGACAGTCACCACAGCCAATCAGTTTAGAGTGTGGCATAGATCTCCAAGGAGACCCTGTGCAGGGAGTCCTAAAACCCTCCCTCACACCCTGTCCTCCCAGACATACAGGCGCTTAAGGAGGGCTTCTGCGTAGAAGCCTGCGAAAAGACGGTGAACAAAGGAACCAAACCTGGTTTGGTGCACAGAGAAAGACATGAAAAGGGGGGATTCCCAAAACAAGCTACCTAGTGATGTCACACTTCTGGGCTGGAGATTTGAACTGACATGAGGCAACCATACATCAAAGTCTTGTGTGGGAGCATATATCACAAGATTTACACAGAAGCTAGTGTTTCAAAAATATATATTTTCAATTTTATTTATCTGATAAATGTTAAAAGAGGACAACAGTGAGTCCAATTCTTAAAAAACACAACATATAACAACACTGTTAGAAACAAAGTATTCCAAGGGAATCACAAATGTGTCAAATGGCATTGAGCAAGATTGAAATCAAACCCATTATTCCTTTGAGGTGGTGTTAGTAAGATAAAGTGACTTTTCATCATAAATGTTATTTTAAAATGCTTTTTTTCACAAAAATCCCAGTGGGGAGTGTGTCTTCACATAAACTCAAGTGGGGGAAGTGTCGACAAGGATGAATCTGTTTACAGCCTTAAATAGGTGCAATCGTCGGATGTTCAATGATGACTGTTGTACCCTGGACATCTACTAGACCAAGTAAGGCTTTCATCAGGACACATGAACGACAGTTTGAACCAGATGTCGTATTTTTCATGAGGAATGTTTGATTTTTACCAATGTATCTAAATGAAACATACAAAAAAGTGTATTAAAAACTAGCTGTTTGCCAAATGGCAATGATAGCGTTGCCGCATTCATCCTAATATTCCCAGACCTTTTATACATTATTCAGTGTGCATCCTGGATATATTAATACTTGATATTATATATATCACTTTATATTATTCAAGTATGACTGATTTTTTCCTCATCTATTTTGTATGTTTAGCTTAACTAGTGAACATTTTCATTTTACTCCACCGCTTATTTGTATGTGCCCAAAATACCAAACGTGTGAACAATCTGATTGATGGAGAAAGCAGTTGAATATACATATGTATGTCTGTTTACAATGGTACCTTTAGGTTTCTTTGGGGAACTCTCTGCATAATTTAGGCGGTGTCTATTTGTAGAGCATCAAAAGTGTCCGTACGGGCAAAGTTGTTGTGAGCCATATCAAGCTATGAAAGAAGCAAAGAAGGGGAGAAAACATGGGCGCGAGTCACCTTGTGTATAGATAGCAGCCACCTTAATGCTGGGATCTAAAATGAAGGAGTGGATTCCTACCTTCCGCTGGTTTTATTTGCTTATGAAGCTGTAGTTTCTGGTCCAGGGTTGCATCCGAAGGATGCTTTCTATTTTGGGACGAGTATGGCAAGTGGTACACTACGGGTGCTTAGCATATGGGCATATTGAGGAAAATTAGGGACATATGTCAGGATTCATTCTCTTATCATAGCTACGGTGCTACATATTTGCCGTGCAGGAGAGTCACTTACTTCTGTTTTCAAACGCGGCTCCAGCCATTCGGAACAGACGTGAGCGGGTCCCGTTACGTGAACCTGGTCACGTGGAGTGCCTCAAATAGCTTGGCACGTGACGTGATGACATCATCACAGGGATCTAGAGACAGCGGCCGCGCTGGATAAATGTGTCGGCCATATTCCAAGGTCTAAACGTCATATTTTCATATGTAGTTGTTGTGCGGTAGCTATTATTGAATATTAAATGAGCGCCAATATTGATATATTCGGGCATAAATATTAAATATACTTATTTGTAAATGTCATATTTGTTGAAAATATTATTGAAAGGAAGAAAAGCTATCATTGCATTTAGATGTCACGTATTCTCAGTAAGTGTACAGAAACGCACAACAATTTGAAGACAGACATGGGTGTTCCAAACCTCCGTTTTTGCTGATGCCAAAGGAAAAGGTTCTCCCTATGGTTACTATCTTCTTATATGGCCCGGGGGCAGAAAATGAGTCAGTGGTGAGAGACTGACATAAGTGTGGTGTGAGTCTCAAGGACCTTTGTGTGTGTGACCACACTGCTGGATACACTAGTGGTATGGTAGATGGGGACTATTTGTGGACAAACAGGTTCCACTCGATATATAAATTTAATCTGCATTTCACCGAATCTAGTCTATGGATCCATTTTTGTTCCAGTTTTTGCAGATTTAAGTCCCTATCCCCCCACGGGGGTGTGCATCCATAGTTTGTAGCACATAGCATACTATGAGGCCGATTCATGGAATAATTAGCGCGGCGCACGTGGGCAAAAACGTGCGAATCGCAGTGGAATAGCGAAAATCGCAGTGCAAGTGCGAAAATCGCACGAAAAGCAGCGCACGTCGATTCATGGAGGTCCGTGCGCGAGAAAACCAGCGGATGTGCGATAAAAAAGTGCGCCGCGCACGTTGGCGCACAGGCCATCTAACAGCGTGCGCCAGGTCACAGCGAAAATCGCACAGGCCACAGCGAAATTCGCACATAGCGCTGCGCACGCAACAAAAGTAGGCGGAACACGGGCGTAACACTCGGAATGGGGAACAACTTGCAAAAACGTGGGCGTCACGGGGGAAGTACAGGGCACAAGTGCGCGGAACGCCCACACGCTCGCCTACAACACATATTCATGGAATAGAATAGGGGAAAAAAGCGCACGCTCAAACCAGCGCACAGGCACAAACACGACCGCCACAAGAAAGTAGGCGGTAGCGTCTCTGCGGCTGTAAGAAATGTGCGCCAAAAGGTGCGCCAACAAATAGCACCTATATACTGCCATGATGAATGTCCTATACTGTGGCCCTCCAGGACAAATGACGTGCAAAGGGGTACCCACAAACACGGACACCCGCTGACAAAAAATACATGTGCGTGTATACCGGGTGCGCGGGAAGTCTCACACGCGATTTCAGCAGGGTACGTATATTACAGGGGTTCGCGTGAAGTATTTCACGCGATCGGGCCTGGGGGAGCGGGATACGTGTATTACAGGGGTTCGCGTGAAGTTTCTCACGCGATCGGGCCTGGGTGAGCGGGCTACGTGTATTACAGGGGTTCGCGTGAAGTTTTTCACGCGATCGGGCCTGGGGGAGCGGGCTACGTGTATTTCAGGGGTTCGCGTGAAGTTTCTCATGCGATCGGGCCTGGGGGAGCGGGCTACGTGTATTACAGGGGTTCGCGTGAAGGTTTTCACGTGATCGGGCCTGGGGGAGCGGGCTACGTGTATTTGAGGGGTTCGCGGGAAGTTATTCACGCGATCGGGCCTGGGGGAGCGGGCTACGTGTATTTCAGGGGTTCGCGTGAAGTTTTTCACGCGATTAGCCAGGGTACGTGTATTTCAGGGGTGCGCGGGAAGTTCCACACGCGAATAGCCTGGGCGCGTGTATTTCAGGGGTGCGCGGGAAGTTCCACACGCGAATAGCCTGGGCGCGTGTATTTCAGGGGTGCGCGGGAAGTTCCACACGCGAATAGCCTGGGCGCGTGTATTTCAGGGGTGCGCGGGAAGTTCCACACGCGAATAGCCTGGGCGCGTGTATTTCAGGGGTGCGCGGGAAGTTCCACACGCGATTAGCCAGGGTGCGTGTATTTCAGGGGTGCGCGGGAAGTTCCACACGCGAATAGCCTGGGCGCGTGTATTTCAGGGGTGCGCGGGAAGTTCCACACGCGAATAGCCTGGGCGCGTGTATTTCAGGGGTGCGCGGGAAGTTCCACACGCGAATAGCCTGGGCGCGTGTATTTCAGGGGTGCGCGGGAAATTCCACACGCGAATAGCCTGGGCGCGTGTATTACAGGGGTGCGCGGGAAGTTCCACACGCGAATAGCCTGGGCGCGTGTATTTCAGGGGTGCGCGGGAAGTTCCACACGCGAATAGCCTGGGCGCGTGTATTTCAGGGGTGCGCGGGAAATTCCACACGCGATTAGCCAGGGTGCGTGTATTTCAGGGGTGCGCGGGAAGTTCCACACGCGAATAGCCTGGGCGCGTGTATTTCAGGGGTGCGCGGGAAGTTCCACACACGAATAGCCTGGGCGCGTGTATTTCAGGGGTGCGCGGGAAGTTCCACACGCGAATAGCCTGGGCGCGTGTATTTCAGGGGTGCGCGGGAAGTTCCACACGCGAATAGCCTGGGCGCGTGTATTACAGGGGTGCGCGGGAAGTTCCACACGCGAATAGCCTGGGCGCGTGTATTTCAGGGGTGCGCGGGAAGTTCCACACGCGAATAGCCTGGGCGCGTGTATTTCAGGGGTGCGCGGGAAGTTCCACACGCGATTAGCCAGGATGCGTGTATTTCAGGGGTGCGCGGGAAGTTCCACACGCGAATAGCCTGGGCGCGTGTATTTCAGGGGTGCGCGGGAAGTTCCAAACGCGAATAGCCTGGGCGCGTGTATTTCAGGGGTGCGCGGGAAGTTCCACACGCGAATAGCCTGGGCGCGTGTATTACAGGGGCAGGGGTGCGTGGGAAGTTCCACACGCGAATATCCTGGGCGCGTGTATTTCAGGGGTGCGCGGGAAGTTCCAAACGTGAATAGCCTGGGCGCGTGTATTTCAGGGGTGCGCGGGAAGTTCCACACGTGATTAGCCAGGGTGCTTGTATTTCAGGGGTGCGCGGGAAGTTCCACACGCAAATAGCCTGGGCGCGTGTATTACAGGGGTGCGCGGGAAGTTCCACACGCGATTAGGCTGGGTGGGTCCTCACAGGTGTTCCCTGTACACCCTCGACGGCCCCTGCAGGCAGCCCACAAAACGGGGGACTACCCTGCACACCTGCTCATGTCCCCCTGCACCCGCACCCCCCAGCAGTGCAGGGGCAGCCTCCACCAGGCCCCCACCCATGTCTCCCACCACCCCCACCCCCCAGCACTGTGGGGCACCTGCCAGCAGGCCCCCACCCATGTCCAACTCATGTCCCCCACCACCCCCACCCCCCAGCACTGTGGGGCACCTGCCAGCAGGCCCCCACCCATGTCCAACTCATGTCCCCCACCACCCCCACCCCCCAGCACTGTGGGGCACCTGCCAGCAGGCCCCCACCCATGTCCAACTCATGTCCCCCACCACCCCCACCCCGCAGCACTGTGGGGCACCTTCCAGCAGGCCCGCACCCATGTCCAACTCATGTCCCCCACCACCCCCCAGCACTGTGGGGCACCTGCCAGCAGGCCCCCACCCATGTCCAACTCATGTCCCCCACCACTCCCACCCCCCAGCACTGTGGGGCACCTGCCAGCAGGCCCCCACCCATGTCCAACTCATGTCCCCCACCACCCCCACCCCCCAGCACTATGGGGCACCTGCCAGCAGGCCCTCGCCCATGTCCCATCCATGCCCCCCTGCACCTGGGTCCCAACAATCCCCAATCATGTCCGTAATGGCCATCCTCCGCTGCCAAAAGGCCCAACCAACTATCACATCCACCCACATATCAAAGGCGATTACATGTTACACACCCAATGTAAATAATGCAAATGAACACATGTCTGTCACACACAATGGCTGCAAGTGAATGTTAAAACACCCAACATGACATGCATGAAAGCAATGAGATGATACGACACATTGAAGGATGAAAATAAAAATGTATTGAAAATCAACTTGAATGGAAATGAAATTAGAAAAACCACAAAGCAAAACAACAAAAAGAAGATGAATGTCCATGAAAAAAATCCAAGAAATCAAACAATCCATAGAATAACTATTTACAAGACAATCCGGGGTCCATGAGCCCAACCAAATGAAACCTAACTATGTCAACTAACTAAAAACTGAACTATATACAAAAAAGTGGCGCATTGTCCAATCGCAACCAAATAAAAAAAAAAAAATTAAAGGAAACCTACCACTAACTATATAACTATATACAATGGCAGCGGGCAAGTCCTGCGGCTCACTCTGTGATGTTGCCGGCCAGGGCATCATCGAACTCCATGTCGATGTCCTGGAGGCGGGACTCTGTCCTGGCCCCGAGGTCTCGCAGGGATAACCCCATGTTCACCTCAAACTCCCTGCGGGCTTCCTCGAGGCACTCAGCCCGCCTCAATGCCCGACGCATGGAGAACTCCGCCCTGACCATGGTGAGCCGCTCCTCTTCTGCCCGCTGCCGCTCCGCACCTATCCGCTGGACCAACTGCTCCCACACGGAAGACACTACCATCCCAGGGTTCTCCTGCCCTCCGGCCGATGCCTGCCCCTCTGATCTTGATGGCCCTGAGCCATGATGCCTCCCACGTCGAGCCTGCTGCTGCCTCCGACGCCACTGCCTCTGCCAGCACAACGGCATCCAGGATGATGGAAACCACCGACGCCGTCGTGCACGTGCCCTGCCCGATGATGCCGTCACATCCTCCATCTGCTGGGGTCCAGTTGCTGTGTTGTCCACCCCTGCTGGACCTCTGACTCCCGACTGTGGCAGGGATGGGATCCCCACCGAGCAGGCTGCATTGGTCAGGGCAGGTCCACAGGGGGACCTGGTGGCATCTGGGCCGGAAGACGGCAAGGAGAACGACTGGCGTATAGTCTCCACAGAGGAGGAGAGGGCCGCCAGATTGGCCGACACATGCAGGAAACCCCCGAACATGGCCGATCGCAATTGGGCCACGTCGGCACGGTGCTCTTCGTGATGACGTGCGTGCTCCTCCTGGGAAGCACGCACGGCATCACGAATCACAGCCGTGCGCACCGCGACCCCAATCAGGACCTTCTCCACACGGCCAGGGGTCCCCTCATCCGCAGGTGGAGGGGAGTCAGATGACATGGACATCCCCTCTACCTGCGGACGGGCCTGGGACGGGGCATCCCTGCTGGTGCAAGGTGGTGCACCCACAGGTTCAGGCACAGCGACATGCACAGGCCCCTCCACGGTGACCTGTGCTGCCTCCTGCCCCTGCCCCTGGACTGCACCACTTGCACCAGCAGGGATGCCCCCACCAGGCCCCATGTGCGCCTCAGTGGCGGCCTCCTCCTCCTCTGTGGAAACCACCAACCTGGATGGCTCCTCGCCGTCTACCGCCGTAGCAGGCCCCTGTGGGGGCTCACCCACCCCTTCCGCTGCAGCCGTGGGGGCATCCCCGCCGCCTTGCTCCACAGCGCCGTCTCCGCCCTCTCCTTCACTAGCCGCTGCATAGAGGGAGACATAGAACACAAGCATCAGGGTACTGTACAATGGTCCCCTAGACAGGAAGCAATAGCAGATGAGTGCCACTGTCAAAGTACACTTCCATCATGTCACACCACAACACATGTGTCAGTCCAGGCAAAACACACACAGTGACAGTCATGGTGCGTGCCATGGACATTTCAATGCATGTCCAATGGACTCTCGAATCATACAATGTAATGGGACTCACATGCATCATGGGTCATGCCTATCACATGCACACACTTCACCTCAGTCACATCCATCTGGCCCCGTACACCCCAATCACAGTGCATACAAGGATGACTAGGCTGCATCAGTGAATCTGTACATTGTCACAGACATGTGTCATGCATCCATGGCACTCACAAGTCACAGACACGCAGGTCAGGCACACAGACATGGATACCACATATGTATCTGGCATCAGCACCCATCCCTCGCCCCCACCCATGTCCAGGAACAGAGACTGCCATGCTCTCATGTGTGCAATCTGCACAGGGCTCCCCATGTCGCATTCAAACACATGCAACAACCGTGCGGTTCACACATTACAGGTCGCACATGCATTCCCATGATGTCCCTGCACACATACATGCGTACATGGCCTATGTCACACATGCAGGCAAGTATCAGACAACCAGCACACTGCAACATGCCCTGTCTCACACAGCAATGCTTGGCCACTTACCGCTCAACTCCAGACGGGTCTCCCTCTCAAGGACCAGGGCGTGGAGCGCTGGGTGTGCGCGTTCCAGGACCCTCAACTGGATGGAACTCATGCCGCCCCGGCCCCCCTCCACGAGGCGCCGGGCCTTCATGAGGGTCCTGGACCTCAAGTCTTCCCAGCGCTTCTTGACCTTCTGGATGGTGCGGGTTGCCACCCCCTCCGCGTTGATGGCAACCAGACAGTCGGCCCAGATCCTGTCCCGACCTTCCTTGTTGGCGCGGGACGATCCGAAGAGGGCATCATACTGCCCCAGGACTTGCTCCACCAGGACACCAGCTTCGGTGGCAGTGAAGCTGGTGCCCCTCTGCCCCTCTGGCTGGGGGTTGCCACTGGTGCCAGATGTTGATGTGCCCGACATAGCAACCCCAGGGGCAGGAGTGGGTGGGCAACTGGGTCCTGGGGCTGGGCTGTGGAGCGATGTTATCCGAGTCGGGAGTCTTCTGTTCCAGCAGGGGTGGACACAGCAACTGGACACCTGCAGATGGCTGATGTGCAGGCACCAAATGGCAGGGCACGGTGGCAGCAGGCAGGCAGGCAGGCAGCAGCAGATGGCACGTGGGAGGCTGCTCGGGGCACTGGGGGGCAGTAATTCGGCCTTCTGGGCAGGAGCGTGGTCTTCCGTGTGTTTTCGCGTGGCCAGCTTGATACGGAGTGATTTGGCACGTGAAAATCCTGCACGTCAGCGTGAAAATCGAGGAAAGGCCCTTAGCGCGTAAGCGCGTCAGCATGCGTACGTGATTTCATTGGACCAAAGACCCTTACAGCGTAAGCGCGTCTGTGACGTTTTGCGCACGGGCGTTGCCCTGGCAGGGCTTGGTGATCCCGCCTTTATGTTCTGTACGTGCTTTTCGTGCGGTGCGTGTGTTTTCCATCCGTTGGGGTTCACACGCTATTACTTCACAGCGGGTGTTGGCCACGCGTTCTTCTACAAGCAAGGCAGACGGTGAGTGGTACACCGCTCCCCCAGGCCCGATCGCGTGAAAAACTTCACGCGAACCCCTGAAATACACGCGCCCAGGCTATTCGCGTGTGGAACTTCCCGCACACCCCTGAAATACACGTAGCACGCTGGGAGACATGAGTGGGGGCCTGGTGGAGGGTGCCCCTGGTGACTGGGGGTGGGGGTGGTGGGAGACATGAGTGGGGGCCTGGTGGAGGGTGCCCCTGGTGACTGGGGGTGGGGGTGGTGGGAGACATGGGTGGGGGCCTGGTGGAGGGTCCCCCTGGTGGCTGGGGGGGTGAGGGTGATGGGAGACATGAGTGGGGGCCTGGAGGAGGCTGCCCCTGGTGGCTGGGGGGTGGGGGTGGTGGGAGACATGGGTGGGGGCCTGGTGGAGTGTGCCCCTGCACTGCTGGGGGGTGGGGGTGGTGGGAGACATGAGTGGGGGCCTGGTGGAGGGTGCCCCTGGATGCTGGGGGTTGGGGGTGGTGGGAGACATGAGTGGGGGCCTGGTGGAGGGTGCCCCTGCACTGCTGGGGGGTGGGGGTGGTGGGAGACATGGGTGGGGGCCTGGTGGAGGCTGCCCCTGCACTGCTGGGGGGTGGGGGTGCAGGGGGACATGAGCAGGTGTGCAGGGTAGTCCCCTGTTTTGTGGGCTGCCTGCAGGGGCTGTCGAGGGTGTACAGGGAACACCTGTGAGGACCCACCCAGCCTAATCGCGTGTGGAACTTCCCGCGCACCCCTGAAATACACGTACCCTGCTGAAATCGCGTGTAAAACTTCCCGCGCACCCCTGAAATACACGCGCCCAGGCTATTCGCGTGTGGAACTTCCCGTGCATCCCTGGAATACACGTACCCTGCTGAAATCGCGTGTAAAACTTCCCGTGCACCCCTGAAATACACGCGCCCAGGCTATTCGCATGTGGAACTTCCCGCGCACCCCTGAAATACACGTACCCTGCTGAAATCGCGTGTAAAACTTCCCGCGCACCCCTGAAATACACGTACCCTGCTGAAATCGCGTGTAAAACTTCCTGCGCACCCCTGAAATACACGCGCCCAGGCTATTCGCGTGTGGAACTTCCCGCGCACCCCTGAAATACACGCGCCCAGGCTATTCGCGTGTGGAACTTCCCGCGCACCCCTGAAATACACGCGCCCAGGCTATTCGCGTGTGGAACTTCCCGCACACCCCTGAAATACACGTACCCTGGCTAATCGCGTGTAAAACCTCACGCGTACCCCTGATATGCACGTTACCCGCTTTGCGTTCCTTGTTTGGCAGCCCTGTAAACTGGTTCAGGGTTAGCGCAGCCCTTTGCGATGATTTAGCGATTTTGATGGCTTTTCCTTGCGCGAGGGTATTCTTGGGGGCGTTACTGGCGCTGCTGCAGGGTCGCTGCGATACTCTGCGCCACGGCTGGTTTGGGAGCCTAAAATCCATGAATACGCTGTGCGCAGAAATCGGTTTTAGCGCACGTGCCTGGCGCAGACAATCGCACGCGGACACTCTGCGCCAGCCGCTTGCGACACTTTTCTGCGAAATTCTATGAATTACCCTGTATGTCATTATGGGAATGTTTCATTTTGTGATAATGTTCGACTAATGGTTTGTCTTTAATTCCATTCTTTATGCAGGAGCGGTGTTCTCCTATTCTGGTCCTGATTGTTCTTTTTGTTTTGCCGATATACATAAGTTTACATGGGTAGATTATACAGTAGATGGCCCATTTTGTTGCACAGTTGGAAAACGCTTTTAATTTCCAAACACCAGTTTTTAGATCAATACTTTTGACATTTTTGGTAAAATTACACATAAGGCATTTGCCACATTTATAGTGGCCTATAACTGGAGGAAGGCTCCATAATGTTGATTGTGTAGATGCCTTAGTGGGCTGTCTGGGATATGTATGAACCAATCTATCGCCAAGGTTCTGTAACCGTTTAAAGGCAAAACGTGGAGGCAAAATAGAGAAAGACTCAGTATTTATCATCTTCCAGTTTTTCAAGATGGTCTTTCTCAAATCATTGCTTACAGGAGTGAACAATGTCACACACGTAATTTTGTCCAATTTGACGTTGGCTTGCTTAGATAGGCAGTCAACTCTTTGGGTGTTTGCCGCTCTTTTGTAGGATCTCCTGATAGTATGTGGAGGATACCCTCTGGCTTTTAAATTGCTTTTGAGTTGTTCACTATGCACTATAAAGTCTTGTTTCTCCGAGCAGTTACGTCTGATCCGTAAAAATTGCCCGAAGGGTAAATTTTCCTTTAGTGATTGCGGATGGAAGCTCCCAAAATGAAGTAAGGTTTTTTTTTGGGTAGGTTTCTTATATAGGCTAGTGCCAATTGAATTATTTGATCTTCGGTACACAAGGAGATCCAGGAACGGTATTTCTGTGTTGTTGGCTTGCCAAGTGAAGTGCAAAGACACCTCACATTGGTTAAACCAGATATTAAAACTCTTCAGTTTCTCCATCGTGCCACGCCATATCATGAAAATGTCATCGATATAGAGATGCCATGTGTGGATGTTTTTTCCAAAAGGGTTGGTATCACTGTATATATCGTTTTTCTCGAAATGGTCCATATATAAATTGGCCAAATCAGGGGCAAATGTGGCCCCCATGCTGGTCCCGTTCAATTGTTGAAAGAACAAACTATTGTGAATAAAGACATTTTTGGTCAAGGCCATGTGAATACACTCAGCAATAAAGGCCGAAGGTGGTTGTTTATCTGCCCGGGTTTCAAGCATTGCCAACATGACATCGATACATTTCATCTGTGGTATATTGGTGTAAAGTGATGTTATATCAAGTGTGACAAAAATGTCATCAGTCTGAATTATGACAGAATCCAGAATTTTTATCATTGCGGTAGAGTCTTGAATGAATGATCTCATTTGGTTCACAAATGGTCTCAGGAACACATCGGCATATACTGACAAAGGTTCTAGAAGTGAGCCGATGGCTGACACTATCGGCCGTCCTGGAGGGATGGTTAGATGCTTATGTATTTTAGGTAAGCAATAGAACGCAGTGGTAACTGGATGTCTATTAATCAAAAAAAGTTTTTCTTCGTCACAGAAAAAGACACCAGAAAGACTTTTACAAAAAGAAAAGGCGAATAAACCTAGCCGGAACCGAAATAAAACATATATGGTCTAGTGGGTTTAAGTTCGAGGCTACCAAGATAGCCTAAAACAATACCAAGGTTTTTTAATATAACCGCGGTAGGAAAAATAGGGTAGTTACCACTGCCACCAGCCAAGTCTTGATGAAAAGGGAGCGAAAGAAGACTCCAAGAGAAACAGACAAAAAGGGATAAGTATTAACCCTTTCCAGTACTCCATGTAAGATGGTTTGTACTGGGTCTGTGGTTTTACAGAGGCTAATAAAGTTAATGGTAACTTTATATGTTCTGCGAGACAGTAGTCAGTCCCAGAAAATGGAACATGGAACATGC
The DNA here is from genome assembly GCF_040938575.1 of Ambystoma mexicanum. Classification (NCBI taxonomy): domain Eukaryota; kingdom Metazoa; phylum Chordata; class Amphibia; order Caudata; family Ambystomatidae; genus Ambystoma; species Ambystoma mexicanum. The sequence continues at coordinate 691,444,424 of NC_090924.1, read as the reverse complement.
TCTCCTTATACAGAAAAATCACATTGTCAGAATCTCCAATACAGTTTAAGATTTTGCAAGCATCTACTCACTGTAATGAGAATTCAGTCTTTGCTTTATGGATGAAAAGATGCAGTGATATAATGTCAGATCTCGACATCGAGCTGGAGATTTTACAAACAAATCCAGATCACGCAAAATAAATGTTATGGAGACGTGATAGGTGTTCAACTTGCGATCAAAAAAGAAAACATCCAATAATGAAAAATGTTCCACATGAGAAAAGTGCATTTAACGAAATTCAAAACTTCTGGAAATTATTTCCAGATCCACATCGAAGACAGTTCTATATGCAATTTCGTTTAAATCTGTTTAAAACAAGAGAAAAAACAAATATATGGGCAGGACTAAACAATGCGAGTGACCAATGCAGACTTTGCAAAGCTACGGAGGAAACCCTAAAACATTTAACATTGTTCTGCCCTTCACCCAGGCGGGAAAGAACAAAACATCTGGGAAGAGTCATTGGAAATTGCTCAACATTAACCGCTCTAGACTGGTGGCAATTAATATTCGACGAGACCGTCAGGGCATTGATGATTACATTAACCTTTTTTCTTGAAGAAATACTGCTACGATTTCGTTCTGTAAATGAGGAACTGTTTTCGTCCTTCTGGTTTTTATTTGACATACACTAAAATGATGTGAACTGCTCAAAGATGGACCAGTATATGTTCTTGCATTATTGTTAGTGTTTATGTTTAGGTTCTCTTTGGTTTTTATGTTCTACCTCATTTATAGGATGCCAGTTCGGTCTTTTTAGAAGAGTGTGTTGATTTGAAGGGTTTTTGAATGAATGCTGACACAATTGTATGGATGATCTGTCTTTTTTTTTTTTTTAAAGGTTTGTAATAAACCATATAAAAATTACAAAAAAGAAAAAAAAAGAAAATGGAGTCTGAGTTGGGAAGTCTAAAAGACAACCCTGTGACACTGCACCGAAGGTGCTGTGTAACACATAGTAAAAAGATGATGAAAAAAATAAATCCTAGAAATCCAGCAAAGCTGCTGAGGTACTCAGTAAGTAAGGGAAATTAGCCATTCTGGAGAATTCTCCCTAACACCCACATAATGCCAAGGGTCTTATTAGTCTTCCATATTATGCTCCAAACATCATCTCCTCATATTGAGACGTGTACATGTTGTGTGTAATAGTGTGACCCATTTTCTTATCTGTATTTTCCAAGTGCCTACACACAATGCTCTTCACCATTGACCCCATGCCAACTCACCACCTTCACCAAACCAATTGTACTAGAAGTTGTGTGAAAGCCTTGCCACCTAACCACACCATATGTTTCTGAACTATCATTGCTCAATATTTACCTTTTAATTGTAATTCTTCTTATTCACCTCAGTTATGGGAGGATAGCTCAGGGGCAACATGCTCACCTTGGAAGCAAGACAACACAGAGCAACACAGGTTCAATCCCAGAGTCCGCGCTTAGAAACCTCTGGGTAATAGGTGCATTATAAATAACCTATAATGGATTAATTACTGCTACACGAAAAGCTGCTTTCCAACCTAATCTGAGATGTAATCGTATACAATTATAAACATAGAGTCTATCTCCTAGTTGGATACACCTACATAAAAATTTCATTAGGACTTGTAAAAAAAAATTGCCTATTTACATACCTCTTTATTAGAGAGGATATTAGTATACTTCTTTTGTTTAATTCCAAAGAGCAGGTTATTCTCAAAAATTGCATGAATTCCTTATATTGTCATCCCGTCCACTTGTTTCAACATCTATCTACAACAGCAGTGAAGTCAACACAAACAAATATATAAGGATGCCTTAGCATACATACTAGTTTGAGTCCTTTTAACTATAATGCCATCCTCATATATGTGTTATGCCCCTAAATCACACAGTGGAGCGCCATACTCATAGTCTGGTTTCCATTTAAAAGGGAAAACCCTTTCCCTCCCTTCTGTGACGTTCTGCATGGTGGCAATTGTCAGCTACTTTAAATTAAAAAAGGTTTCTATTAATATCCGCAGAGTGTGACGGCACATGTTCGGCCGTGTAACGTCACACGCTGAGTGACATAAGTAAATATGCCATTCGCAGCAATAATCGCTTGGTTTTGGGCGGCGATTATACATCCTTTGCCATCGCTCACAGTGTGTAGTTTACTCTGAGTCCATATAGTGTATTCTAATTACATTTCCACATCTCTTTATTAAATCTATTTTTATTATTACGTATCCATTCACTGCTGGTGTAATCTCTACAGTTGGCTATTAATGACATAATCATTTTTATTTTTTGTAAGTTTTAAAAATGGTATTCATTGATATATAGTCTCATGCAGAGCACAGGCTTCTGTCAGTGTCTCCTGCTGGTCATAGGTTTCCGCGGTTACCCCGTTCTGCTGGTCTCCGCCTATGTCCTCATCCTTGCTGCCAGATTTCTCTTTACGGTTTCGTCGCAGGCATTTTGGTGCGGGGCTCAGCTGGCCTTAGGTGCTACGGTGTGCAATGAACGTGGATGGGTACAATATGAATGTGTGCTGTCTAATGCGCTCACACTCTGCTGTTCCCAATATGGGTGGGGGGCGCCCTGTGTGCTCTCACCTTCTGTGCGTGCAGACAACTTCCTTGTACTTCTTCCGCAAAATCCAGAGCTTGTGTACCAGAGGCTTCTTGGGCGGCAAATCGGCCAGCATGTGTGTCTGCTTGTCCCTCACGCGGGTACATGCGGCTCTGCTCTGCCACAATGCCATGGCCAGCATCATGTTTCTTCACCAATCAGGGATTCCAGAAATATCGGATCTTTCTGTTGCCACTGTTTAGCCATTAGTAGCCCACAGAGACTGTCAGCCAAGTCCCTGCACTCTAGATTTGCTTCGCCGTCGTTCTATATTGTCGGCTAGGATTAATTGTTGGTTTCTGGAACAGATCTACAACGTATCAGGCAGGAGCCGCGAGGGATGCTATCCTACTCCATGGCTGCTGACCACGCCTCCTCAAGATTATAAAGCACCTTTACATATACCGAGTTATCGCACTGGTATACATTACCTCTATTCTGTACTTCATATTTAGTAGCAACACATATTCAACCTTGTGGCTTTATTCACTCATTATTACAATTGACCTTAAGCATACATTACCACATTTACATCAGATTTTTTAGCGTGTCAGTAGTTCCAAACAATCTCTGTGCTTTATTCCTCATTATTAGCCCCATCTCACATGGCTTATTGGTACATTTAATCCCAAAAAGCCTTGCAGACTTACTATCACTACCTTCCTTGGGTAATGCTTTTGCGATTTAAAGTTTTAATGTGATTCCATGTTCATCATGTCCTTAATCCTAATAATATTGCTAACAGTTGTTATTCGCAGTGAACACACACAAATCGTTTTTCCATATTTCACATGATCAACATGGAATCAAATAAACTATTGGTACTTTCTAGGGGCCGAACAAGTGACGTCATACGCCGCGGAAATAAATAGAAAGTTTTTTAAAATTATAAACGGCTGACAATTGCCACCAGGTAGAACGCCGCAGAAGGCAGGAAAAGGTTTTTCCCTCTTAAATGGATACCAGAATGTGAGTATGGCAATCCACTGTGTGTTTGGGGGCATAACACATATATGAGGATGGTATTATAGTTTAAAAGGACTCAAACTAGGAGTATGTATGCTAAGGCATCCTTATATATATATATATATATATATATATATATATATATATATATATATATATATATATATATATTTGTTGACCTCCCTGCTGTTTTAGATATATGTTGAAACAACAAGTGGATGGGATGACAATATAAGGAATTTGTGGAAGTTATGAGAATAACCAACCATGGAATGTAAACATTCTGAGAACTACTAATTGGAATTAAACAAAAGAAGTATACTAATATCATCTCTGATAAAGAGGTATGTAAATAAGGCAATTTTTGGTAACAAGTCCAAATTATTTTTTTTGTAGGTATATCAAACTAGGATATACACTGTATATTTTTAATTTTGTATGATTATATGATATAATATGGCATTCATAACGCGCCTGTACACAAGTGTTTCTAGGCGAGACATTTCCCAAATTAGGTTGTAAAGCGGCATTGTATGTAGCACTAATTAATCCATAACTGAGTTCAATAAGAAGAATTATAATAAAAAAGGTATATAATGAGCAATGATAGTTCAGACACATAAGGTGTGGCAAGGTGGCAAGGTTTTCACGCAACCTCTAGTACAATTGGTTTGGTGAAGGTGGTGAGTTGGCATGGGGTCAATGGTGAAGAGCATTGTGTGTAGGCACTTGGAATATAGAGATACATGAAATGGGTCACACTATTAGATACAACAAGTACAGGTCTCAATATGAGGAAATGATGTTTGGAGCATAATATGGAAGAGTAATAAGACCCTTGGCATTATGTGGGTATAGGCTGAATTGCTTTTGAGCTTAGGTATGAACATATTAATGAGGGGAATGGCCAAGGGCTAATGGTAAAATTATTGGAATGTACAATAATTCTTGAATTAACAAGGTGTATGTATTTTCTGTCCTTATCCCCCTCTCCTTTCTTTTTATCTTTCTGGTTCATTTCCCCTGGTGCTTATATTCTAAATGTAATGGCTTAATTATTTTGACTACGGATACCTGTTGATTGTCTCATCATGGTGTGGATATGTGATAAACATGTATCATTGTGGATTATGCAATATGATGATGAATGCAAATCTTGTTAACATCACTATACAGTCCTGAGGAAAACCTGCAAAAGGTTGAAACACGTTTCGGCTTTACTAAGCACAAAATTGCTCTAATAAATAGCACATAGTTACAAAAACTGGAGGTGGGAATCACAAATGAATATGTTTTACTAAACTGTTTGTGGTACAGCGGCAGGTGCATGGTTGGACAGTTTAGAACAATACTTTGCTTTTGAGGCTTGGAGGTTGAGCCTTGTATCCAGCATTAGCCTTAGCTAGCCAACCACTCCAATATAAAGGTAAAACACATCACTTATTAATACCGTACTAAATTGAAACTTGGAAGAATCTCTGACTGGGTGCAACCTACTATTTTCGGCTATGTTTGAATCAGCGCCAGCATATTTATATAGAGTGCATGAACCCCCTCCATGGAAGATCCTAGTAATAGTGCAGTTACACACTAGGAGTGGAGGGGTATTTCTGCAACGAATACCACTGCACATATGAAGTAGAATTTGGCAACAACTCCCACTGAGCCTACTACCTCAACACAAGTTGCGAGTGCAGGTCCTTAGGGCCACGCGGGTGCTGAAGTTCACAAAGTGAAGGTCTTTACATGGGGCACAACTGAGGGAATGAGGGGTGAGGAACCTGTGCGGCCACACTAATAAGCATCCCCTAATGAGAAAAGTCTCTGAGAAAAAGTGCAAAAAGGTGGAATGGATTTGTTCTTGCACGCCTCCTATGGCCACTCTTCACAAACAGCCAATGCAAGCAGCGCAACCTCAGAGTTCCAGACCCACACACGTGTTGCCTTCACAAACGAGAATCTTGTATCCTTTCTACAATCCCTTCAGGACAATCCGACCCATTAAATGACAGAATTGTGGACTGAAGTGTCTAAAAATGTCTCAGAGTTGTAGAGTGAGGTCACCATAATCAGGCGACAGAGTGAATGTTGTGCAGCAGGATGTAGGTGATACTGTGAACCAAGTACCGAACATTGCAGAGAACAAACGACCTGCAACAAGCCCTGGAAGACCTTAATGTTAAGTATGAGGACCTAGAAAACGTATCCGGATGAAATTCCTAAAAGAAAACATTGACAGGTAAATTCTTGTAGGTACACTGAAGGAACCTTTTTCCACATAACTACCAGATGAGCCAGATGGAATAATGGAAACTGATAGAGCTCAGAGGGTTGGTATGGATGAAGCAAGTGAATGATCGCCACAGACACATTATTTTCAAGCCACAGAACTATTCCTCAAAAGAAAACCTTCACCAAGTGGGGTGGGCAAATGAAATGTTTCTGGTATCTTTGATTTGTGTATATTTTGATGAGATATATTGGGGTGGAGCGGTCGGGGTAATTCTATTGTGTGGTTAGCATCTGCATTCTGGGTCGACTCTATTGTGTCATTAGCATCTGGATGGGCTTTGTGAGCAGAAGACCTACTGCTATTTATTTTATTGGGGTTAAAAGTTTTGGTGAGAAAGTACTATGAACATGACTGCTATTTGGTATTGCTCAGAGGGCCAGTGGGCTCTTCGAAAATGTGCAGGCTGCAGTGCTTTTTGGTTCATGGTTTAATTTAAGGAGCTGACACAGGGGAATGGGGATGCCTTCGCTTGTTCGGCATGTAAGCTTTGCTTTATGAAAAGGATAATGGGGCACCCTGCCTATTTTGGATGTTATGCAAGGCTTGAAGGGGGCAAGGTTCCACTCTCAGGAAATGCAGTCGCAATGAAGAAACTATGTAGATCTGTTTTTGATATTACCGCTACACATCGTTAAAATTCAACATCAGGGGTAACACTCGCCCTGCAAGAAGGTGTATATGTTACATATTCATTAAAGTTCAGATGCAGATAAGTTATATAGAAAACCCACCTAATGAGTAAAGACAAACACAGGTTGCAGAATAACTCATTGCCTACTCAGGACATCTCCACTGCCCGAAACAAAACAGCTGTAGTAGTGATTCTATGCACTACAGAGATCCTTTCAACGTTCCTAACACATTGCTGCATCCCAGGGACAGATGTGCCCTAACCTGAGGGCAATAGAGGTTATGCTCACTTTGGCTTATGTGCCCCAAAAAACACAGGAAGCATTTCTACTGGAGCTCATCCCGCCTGTTTCACAGTGTGCCAAGGGAGAATTCATATTTGGAGGTGACTTGAATAATATTATGCAGAAGACATTAGAACACTTTCAGAGCTCTCCAGTGTAAAGAGTCAAGCTAGGGCAAACTTAATCAAAACATTGGAAATGTAAGGGTTCTTCATATTAGGAGAGCCTTTCATGTGAAAGGAAGGGACTGCTCCTTTTTCACTCTGGTCCACAAAGGGTATACCTGAATCAATTACATTCTAGCATCACACACAATGAGGGATTTGATAGCACTGACATACATGGGGTGCATAATAAACTACAACTACTGCCTAGTTAAAGTTGTCGAGAACACCTGTCGCATGCAAACTGCCTGGACACTTCTCAAACATCTCCCTAGGGACACAATTATCTGTATGTAAGTGGCAGCTCAAACTGAGTTCTTTGAGTACAACGTTCCAGAAGGCACCTGCCATGTTGTCACCTGGGATGCGTATAAGGCAGTGATTAGGTGGAGGATTCTGGCATTGGGTTCAAATCACGCAAACATCAGGAAAATGCAAACGGACCATCTGATGGCAGAATAGCGCTTGCTAGAGTCAAAACATAAAGCCAAGCGGTCCAAGAAACTGCTGATGAACCTAACGACAGCGAGGGGTCAGCTGAACACATTCTCCTGTAACAAAGCTGAAAGGTTGCTTTTAAAACTAAAATTTACACTAAGATAAAAGTATTAAGCCGTGCAGGGAAGGCCACCTCCGAAGCTCTTATCTGCTATGCTGCGAGCAGATTCACACATGGATCAGCTGTTTTAATCCGATACATTTTGGAACGTCTGAGAGTTCCATTAATCCCTCGATGTTCGTCGCCTGCCCGGAGGCCCTGCATCCTGCAATGGCGTCCATGGTTGCCATGGAAACCATCAACACAACAAATAAGCCTGCCAGAGTTTCCGCCCTGGGCCCGAGCGGCCATTTGATGCCTCTATCAGCGGTGACACAAGGCGTCTAATAAAAGCCCCGCCCGCGCGGAAGGGAGGCAGTTCCGGGGCAGAGACCTCACGACGCGCGTCTGTGTTTCATTTCGCTCCGTCATGGAGCTTCGTCACAGAAGCCTACTTACACGGCCTTGCCCGCCCTGTCCCAGGCCGCCACAGCGATGGGACAGGATTCTACACTGGCGACGAGGACGCGAGAACCCCAGCACACGCACACGGCGCCATCAGCGGAGTTACCGTCCACGGCAAGAAAAAATATTTTTGGAACCCGGTGGGGGGGGGGCACACAAACCCCAACCCACCCAAAAAAATAATATATTTTTTTCAATTTTTTTTTTTTGTCTGTCATCTTTATCAATCACAAGTCGGATCTGAAGTACAGAAAGTGCCCTGCCATAAACAGGGCCACAAGGACCATTCAAGTGTCCCTGGACAGCGTGGGGATCTGTGACACGCGGCGCAACGCTGGGAAGGCCCCAGCACGGAACACAATGGCAACGGGACTCGACAACCCTGCAATTCGACACCTGACAGGGGTGGCACATCCACGCACGGCCCACGAGGGAACTCACACACAAGGGAGAGCGCGGACCTCGGCAGGAACCCACCCAGGTGAGCCAGAAGACCCCCCTAGTGGCTAAAAGTGAGGCCCTGTCATGGCCACCGGCACATCTACCCACAGGCCCGGCACGCCATCCAGACTCGCTGCGAACCTATCGGTGTCCACACCGCAAGGCGGCCCACAAGGTGGCTCATCAACATTGATACATCCTTTTGACCCCTACACTGACCCGCCGTCGGTTGGCCCCAGATGGCAACTATGGATCCAAAAGTTTGAAATGGCAATGGAATGCAAGGACATAACCACGGCCAGAAAAATTAGATCACACCTGCTGTTGAACTTGGGGGGATGAGGTTCTGCGAATTTTCAACTCGTTAACCATTGATGATGGCCAGGACATTTACCAGCAAGCAAAAGATGCCCTAGTGGCCCATTTTCTCCCACAACTCAACCCTGATTATGAGACATTCATATTCTGCACTACCATTCAAGCGGAAGAGGAGACCTTAGATGCCTACCACACCCGGCTCAGAAAACTGGCAATATCCTGTCAATTCACTAACACTGAGAAAGAAATCCGGAGACAGCTCATCAATGGCATCCAATCGGAAAAACTGAGAAGGATGATACTGAGTGCAAAAAGGCATATGACTAACACAAATTCTTGAATTGGGTCGTCAGAGGAAACTAGCACACGCCAGGGCAGCCTACATGGGCACCACACTCCAAAAACTACAGCCAGCACTTACGGCAGCCACAGTAGCCCAGATCACCAATCGACAATCAACCAGGGAAGAAACTGGTGGAAGCAATACGCAGGCCAGATGGCAGCTCCGAGTCCCGGGGCCCACAGAGTGCAGATGGTGCGGAGGACCGAGACATGAATGGCGGAACTGCCCAGCACATGGGACCACATGCGGCGCATGTGGCAAGAAGAACCATTATGCCAAAGTGTGCCGGTCGTCTGGTGCCCAACAACAAGCCCCGCAAGGAGCCCAAGAAAAGAGTGGGGGCAAGAAGAAAAAACAGGCTAGTGCCCGACGAGTGGAGACTACGAATTCCTCGACGGAGGAGGAAGGTGATGACACAACCAGGGCCCAATTTGAGCCTGTAAATGACCAACAGAGGAAAGGAAGGAAAGTCTACCTTGGATCAGCCCTCAATCACGGGCAGGCCACACCAAGGAAAAGACTCAGGAGACGCAAATGCCAGGTCATGATCCAAAATCAGCAAGTATTGATGACCACAGACACCGGGGCGTCTGTGAACGTCATGCCCATGACCACCTCCCAGACACTACAGCCACAACCGAATCTGAAGGAAACAGACACACTGTTGTTTGCATACGGGTGCAAGAAACCATTACCCGTGGTTGGCAGGTTCCGCACCACCCTGAGGCACGGCGAAGCCGTTCAACCGTCCAAAATCTACGTGGTAAACGCGGGGATCGAATGCCTCCTGAGTGGAGATGCTGCAGAAGATTTGGGGCTGGTGAGCTTCATCTGCGAAGTGAAGGACTCACAAGAAATCGAGAGGGTACTAGGAAATTACCCCAACCTGCTAAAAGGGATAGGATGCCTCAAGGGTAAGTCGATCAAACTCCACATTGATGAGTCGGTCCAACCAAGAGCTGTACGACACAGGAGAACCCTGTTCCACATGCACAAACTTGTAGAAAAAGAGCTCAGAGCGTTGGAAAAGGCTGACATTATAGAAGAGGTAACTGGACCCACGCCGTCGGTCTCCCCAATGGTGGTCACTAAAAAGCCAAAGCAACCTGGCAAAGTTCAAATCTGCATAGACATGCGCTTGCCAAACGCCACCATCAAGCGGGAGCGCCACATCACTCCAACACTGGACGAAATTGTGGCTGACCTCACAGGGTCCACAATATTTGCGAAAGTTGACCTGAAAGCTGGCTATCATCAGTTGAAGTTACACAGGGACTCCCGATACATTACCACCTTTTCTACACACATCGGTCTACAAAGGTACAAGCAAAGTTTTGCGATCTCCTCAGCTGCCTAGGTGTTTCAACAGACAATACAAGAAGTCATTCGAGGCATACCAGGCGTCCTAAATGTCAGCGATGACATCCTGATCCATGCAAACAACAGGGAGGAACACATGAAAAGGCTCCACATGCTCCTTAACAGGCTAGAAGGGGCAGGACTAACCATCCATAAAGAAAAGTGTGAATTCCTGAAAACCGAGATATCTTTTTTTGGCTACACCTTCAGTAGTCAGGTATCTCACCGGACCCCCAGAAAGTTGCTGACATCCAGGCCGCCGGTCCTCCCACCACACCAACCGAAGTGCGCAGTTTTTTGGGAATGGCCACGTACTGTGGGAGATTCATCCCCAATTTGGCCACACTGTCGGGACCCCTGCGGGAGCTTACGAAGACCAGCACAAAGTGGGAGTGGGGAAAGTTGTGCCAGGACGCGTTTGAAAGCATAAAAGCGTCGCTATCAGCGGACACCACAATGGCGTACTACGACACCACGCTCCCAACTGAAATATATGTGGACTCCAGCCCCGTGGGCCTAGGGGCAATCCTCACGCAGGTCACAAAAGCGGGTGAGCAGAGGCCGATCGCATACGCCTCCAGGGCACTCACGCAAACAGAGCAACGTTATTCCCACATTGAGAAGGAGGCGATAGCCGTACTCCGGGGATGTCGCCATTTCCATCTTTATCTGTATGGCAGAAAATTTACAACATATACAGATCAGAAACCTTTGCTGCCAATATTCATGGGCACATCCCCCACCCGCCAGCGAGGATTGCCAAGTGGTTACTACACCTGCAACAATACAATTTCGAACTGGCATACCAACCGGGAAGTGGAAACCCGGCAGACTTTCTGTCAAGGCACCCCCAAGAGGCAACGCAACAAGAAACTCAGATAGCGGAGGAGACAGAGGAGCACATCTGCCAGGTAGTACGAACCATGGGACCCAGGGCCGTCAGCCTGGAAGACATTGTGGAGGAAACGCACAAAGACTTGTGCTGCAACCTGATCAAGGACGCCATTATATCAGGAGAATGGAAATCATTCCTGAAGAACACCCACAACAGGACGGCAGAGGCAAAGGATTTCCTGACAGGAATGTTCACCATACGACAAGACCTCTCCATAACGGAAAAGGGGCTCTTACTCAGAGGGAATCGAATTATCATCCCACCAAGTCTCCAGGACCGGATAGTGGCACTAGCACATGAAGGCCACCAAGGAACGGTGCGGACCAAAGCTCGAGTCAGGCATCGAATGTGGTTCCCGCAAATTGATGACAAAGCTGAAAGACTGATAAACACCCGCCTACCGTGCCAAATAACTGGAGCTCCGCCAGACCCCGAACCGATCCAATCGGCCGTAAGTGGACTCAGTAGGTGGGACGCAATAAGCATGGATTTTTGCACGCTACAAGAAGGCCTCTACCTCCTAGTGGCCATAGATGACCACTCACGCTACCCAGAGGTAGAGATCGTGAACTCCACGGCAGCGGAGGCAGCCATTCCCGTGATTGAAAAGATGTTTGCGACGCAGGGGCTACCCACAAGAATCAAGAGCGACAATGGCCTAGCTTTCCAAGGGGAGGAGTTCAAGCAGTACCTGAAAGAACTCAACATACGCTACCACCACATCATGCCAAGGTGGCCCCAGGCTAATGGGGATGTGGAACGGTTCATGTGGACACTCAATAAGGTCCTACGGCCATCAAGGGCAAATGCCAGTCCGTGGCAATTCGATCTCTATCGGTTCCTGAGAAACTACAGAGTCACCCCGCACAGCACGACTGGCGTCCCGCCGGCGGACCTGATGTTTGGTACTGTCATAAAATCATCCATACCACATCACCCCAGCAGGAGCCCTGAGAGGATTGACCACGAGCGAACAAGGAAAGAAGAACGGGAGCCAACACACAAATGAGTGCCATGAGAAGGGCGAAACAATCCGACCACCGTGTGGGTGACCAGGTAGTCATGCTACGAAATCCGTTGAGATCCAAGTTGGACTCTCGCTATGAAGCAGTCCCGTGGAGCGTCAGCAAGCGATACGGCACCATGATAACAGTGCAAAGAGGACACCGACAAGTGACTCGGAATGCGTCGTGGTTCAAGGCCGTGCCGAAGAATTTGTGGACCGATGGGGACTGTCATCAGGAAGAAGACGACCGCCCGCCGAGTGATGTCAAAGCCGAACACGTGCACGACAGAGTCAAAGCAGATGACCGAACCCTGGTGCTGTGGAGTGAACCCGAAATGGGTGAGCCGGACACTGAAGGTGAGACCCCCACAGAGACATTGGGACCCAGGTCCAGGGGTGGGGGATACGGGTTGAGAAATGCCACCAATCCGCCAGCCCCGCTCAAAGACTATGTGTGGCAGGTAGTCCCACAATGACTCTAAAGAAAATGGACACCCTGTTGGGTAGTTTAAGATTTGTAGTGAATGCCACATTTTCTGTTTTGGTTTTAAAGTTATGATAAAGGAGGAATGTTGTGTTCCGCCTTGCGTCCCGCTACGCGGTGACGCAAGGTATCTAATAAAAGCCCCTACCCCGCGGAAGGGAGGCAGTTCCGGGGCAGAGACCTCACGACGCGCGTCTGTGTTTCATTTTGCTCCGTCCTGGAGCTTCGTCACAGAGACCTACGCACACGGCCTTGCCCGCCCTGTCCCAGGCCGCCGCAGCGCTGGGACAGGATTCTACACCCCTCTCCTCCTGCTTTAAATGGAGGGGGAGAGGGCCGAGAGGCGAAGCCAAGCAGGGAAGGCCGTGAGGAAAGGCCACCACCCAAGCTCCTATCTGCTCTTTGCTACCGTTGCCTGCTGCAGAGCCCTGACCTCTCCACAAGGTAAGGAGCTCCGATGCAATCCGCTCCTTAACATCACCTCCCTTCCCACAAGGCAAACAAGATTACGCGCACACACCTATGCGCCCCCAATACAATCACAGCCACCCCCCACGAGTGCCCCTAACGGCCGCCTCGAACCCAGGCACAAGCACATAACATAAAGGCACTCTCCACCTTGCAAGCAATGACCATCAGCAGTCTCAAATTTGACTTAAAGGAGGGTTTCATGCCTACTCACACCTCTCACCTAACCACAATAAGGACTCCCATTTCAAATCGTAATGTACTGAATACCACTATACCTGTGTCTACTACCCCTGAAAATGGGAGCCCCAATGCAATTTCTGTGATGCCACATTCTTCTACCACTAATTTGAATTGTAATGTGTTAAATACTGCCATACCTATGTCTACCACCCCTGAAAATGGGAGCCGCAATGCAATTTCTGTGATGCCACATTCTTCTACCACTAATTTGAATTGTAATGTGTTAAATGCCACCATACCTGTGTCTACCACCCCTGAAAATGGGACCCCCAATGCAAATGCTGTGATGCCACATTCTTCTACCACTAATTTGAATTGTAATGTGTTAAATGCCGCCATACCTGTGTCTACCATCCCTGAAAATGGGACCCCCAATGCAATTTATGTAATGCCACATTCTTCTACCACTAATTTGAATTGTAATGTGTTAAATGCTGCCATACCTGTGTCTACCACCCCTGAAAATGAGACCCCAATGCAATTTCTGTGATGCCACATTCCTCTACCCCTATCCCACATTGTATTGACCTGCATCCTATGATGCCTGTGTCTATGACCCCTGTTAATGGTAATGGGAACTTCAATGTTGTTAATGCCATCCCCACCACTACTGATGCCTCTTCTACCCCTCCCTCCACACCTACCCCTCATAGCCACCCAGCCTGTCCACCCTACAACCCCATCTCAAGTGCGCCTTGATCAATGCCTGCTCCATTAATGCTCACGCACTAGACATACATGACCTCATCACCACTCAAAACCTAGATCTCCTTATGGTTACTGAAACCTGGTTACATGAAGCCTCTGGCCCTGCCCTATCCCTTGCACTCCAACCTGGCTATACAGTCACCAGACAAGATCGCCCTTCCAAAGGTGGAGGCGTTGTCCTAATGGCCAAAGACTCCCTCGCCATCAGAAAGCTGAACAACACCATGAACAATAACAGTGATTATCTCCAATTGAAACTCAGTATCTCCCATCACTGTACCATCACCTTGCACCTTGTCTACCGCCCTCCAGGCCCCATAGGTGACTTTCAGGCCTCCCTAACCCGCCTCCTAGCAGACAAACCAAAAAAAAAACAACCAAAGCCATCCTACTTGGCGACATTAACCTAGAGCTGAACGACGCCAAAGACCCCGCCGTTAAATCGTTAGACTCAGCCCTCGAGACCCTAGGATTCCCCACACGTTAGGCAGAACTCTGGATTGGGTCGCCCAACATAACTGCCCTCTCTCTATCATAGGGAATACCCCTACCCCATGGTCTGATCACTACGTCATTACCTTTGGCATCCCCACTGCCAGAACCTCCCCTCCCACTTCTCACCCTCTTCCTCCCGCACTCAATAGAAGTGCCCGCCAACTCACGAAAGAAAGTCTCCTTCCATTCCTCCAGGGACCAACCTTTAGACCACCCTTCTTCAATGACACAGAAGCCCTCGCCTAAGCGTATGACACCGCTATCACAACAGCAATCAACTCCATTGCCCCACTCAAACCTTGAAAAACCAAACCCACTAGCCACACCAATGCATGGTTCACCCCAGACCTCATCAAACTCCGTTCTAACCAACGTGCGGGCCTAACCCTCTGGCAAGCCACTCACACCGACAAAGACAAACAAAACTTTAAAGCACGCTCATAGGAGTACAAGAACGCCATCATTCATGCCAAAGCTTAATCCTTCAAAACCAGAATTTTTGACGCTAAGTCTAACACAAATGAAATGTTCTCCATATTCAGAGAACTAGAGACCCCTACACCCACCCCCCAAAATTTCACCAAAGACAAATCATGGTGTGACGACATCCAAACAGCCATGCGTAACAAGCTGAACTCACTACAAACTATAATCCTGAACACCAAACACACACTCACCAACCCTCACACCCCTGCCCCCTCCTCTCCACCTAACACCTCTCCCCTCTTCTCATTTAAGCCCATACAGAAGCAGGACATAATCAACCTCATGAAAACTATAAAGCCTTCCAACTGCAAGGGTGACTCCTGCCCGGCCGCAATTATTAAGGACTGTGCTGACACTCTCGCCCCATTCTTAACAGCCTTTGTCAAAGCCTCTTTTGCTCCTGGGAAAGTCCCGTCTTGCCTCAAGGAAGCCTGGGTCCGACCACTCCTAAAAAAACACTCTTGACCCCACCTCACCCAATAACTACAGGCCCATCACCACCGCCCCCTTCTTACTTAAGATACTGGACAAAGCAGCGTACTTGCAAGTGCAACACTTCATAGAAGAGAACAGACTCCTAGGGCTACGACAATCTGGCTTTCGCCCCAGGCACGGGACAGAGAACGCATTCCTTGACCTCAAAAACCAGATGGACGATGCTAGAGACCAAAGTAAACCGTTCTTACTCCTACTTCTGGACCTCTCTGCAGCATTTGACCTTGTACACCATAATGTCCTATGCCACCACCTCACCTCCTCAGCCAAATTCTCCCCTGACGCCAATGCATGGGTTGCCTCCTTCTTACAAGGTAGGACCATGCACGTTTTCTCTGATCTAGCCTCTGCCTCACCCACCATCATGCTCCACTGAGTGCCCCAATGCTCCTGCCTCTCCCCTACTCTTTACAAGATCTTTTCACGCCCTCTCTTTCTCATCCTTGACGCCATGGGTATCTCCTACACCAACTACGCTGATGATACTCAGATCCTCCTCACCCTCGAAGGCAACTACGACACAGACTCTACGACTCTTAACAACATCTACACCACCATCCAAACATGGATGGCTGTCAACGGACTCTGCCTCAACTCTGACAACACAGAACTCCTGCTGGTAGGATCCACCGATAAGCTCAATAATCCTGACACTTCTGCAGCCTACCATGCAAAACCCATTAATGCTGCCAGGCCCTTTCTCTCGAAAGAGAACTGCACCAACATAGCCAGAGCTATCACCGGCTCTAGGTTGGATTACTGTAACATGCTCTTCCTAGGAACCTCCACTAAAAATCTAAAAAACCTGCAAGTAATCCAGAACAATGCTCTGCCTGCAGCCCAAGGTATCTCTAAAAGAGAACACATCTCGGCCGCCTGAAAATCAGCCCACTGGCTCCCTATAAAGGAGAGGGTTATATTCAAAGCCCTGACTCTTACCCATAAATGCATCCACCTCTCTGCACCAGCATACCTATCACAAAGAATCCACCCCGCCACATCTGCAAGGCCAACCAGAACACCCTACGCAAACATGCTCACTGTGCCCAGGTTAAAAAGAGCCAGGGTTGCTTCCCCTACCTTGACTCCCTACACTGGGACACCCTTGCTATGACGCTTCGTGCAGAAGCCTCACTCCTTGCCCTCCGCAAAGCCATGAAAACCACTCTGTTCGCATGATCAACACCACAGTCCCTATAGGACCTTGCGCCACCTCTCCCGATAAACCTGCATATGTATCTGCAACTAGCTGACTGCATTAATGTGTTACCAATGTAATTTATGTAAAATGTGAAATAAGTATATTATACCTCCCTTATGTATATTGTACCTCCCTGTAACTAAGCTCGCTGCAAGTAACAGCACCGCGATGCCCATGGGTTGTTTGTGCGCTATACAAATGTAATAAATTAAATAAATTAAAGCAGACAGATTATTGGCCCATGCATTGAAAACAAGAGCCAGTCAATCATGTATTCGCTCTCTATAGAATGGAAGAGGAGCCAAACTATCAAAATCTTGCCCCCTCAAAAGGCCATAGGTGCTCATCAGAGTGCATATTTTCTCCAAACAACTGGACATTAAGTGCATTGCACAATCCTAGCAGGCCAGTGGGGATCGTGGCTGAAGATCATTGCTGTACCCATTACTTGTGAGACCTACACTGTACACTTATTGAAAATATACGCTTATTGAAAGAGGGTGCATATCTGGATTTGTGGAGTTCAGAGAGAGTGTATCCCGCTGAACAGTGTGCCTAAACTAGTATTGAGTGGCTAGTGCAGGCGAGTGGAAGTAACAAGAGGGGGATTGGGAAAGTCACGTTCCCCAAATGCCCAAGAAGAAGGACAAGGATACTCTGGCAAGAACTAAATCCCATCATCTCCCCGCTGAGGGCCACATTGAACGTTGTTGGTGGGGAAAATCATTGGGGGGAGCCAGTTTACTGCTAAGTGATTGAAAGGCAGAAGGCACTTCGGGCTTACAAGAGGTACACATGGCGTTAAGTAAAGAGGATCTCATCTAATGCCTCCAAGAACTCCAGGACAAAATGACTGCCATATTCCAAGACCAAATTACCTCACTAAAAGATGAGTTGAAACAGTCATTGAAGGAAGTGAGGGAGGAGGTAGCAAATTTAGGCACATGGGTTGATACAAACGAGTGTGCCCTCTCGGAAAGGGTTGAGGAGGTAACGCAGAATAGCAAACTCATTGAACAGACTAAGGGAATAATTCAGTACCTAGACCTACAAGTCGAAGACTTGGAAAACAGATCCAGGAGATCTAATATATGCAACAAAAGACTGCAGGAGAGTGTGCCAGACCAGGATTTAAGCAATACAGTCCAGCTCTGCTTTTGAGATTTACTTATAGATACATCACCCAAACATATTGGCATAGACAGGATTCATTGGGTGGGTCCTAAAAGGACAGAACCAGGTGCTTGACCTAGGAATGTTTTAGTTGCTCTGTCCTCATACAGTCAGAAAGAAAGTATACTGCGATCAGCCAGATTGCAAGGGAATATTACTATAAATAGAACGGAAATTCAGGACTATCAGTATCTGGCCATGTCGGATTTGCAGAAGCGAAGGGCTATGGGGCTGGTAGTTTGTGTGGCAGTTTAGATATAAATGGACCTTCCCGTTTGGTTTTCTTGTTACTATAAATGGTAGACAGCGCCGAATAACTACCTGCAAAGAAGCACCATTGCTGCTACAAATGGACGAGGAAAGTGAAGACGACTTTGGGCCGCCGAGGCGTTAACACAATCCCCAAGGGAAGGCGCATATGGGACTGATCAAGAGCATCAAAGAAAGCTTGAGGGAGAGGAAATGGGCATGGGAGCCCATGAATATTGTATAATGAGGAGGCAAATGAACAATGGAAATGCCGATGGAGCTACTGGGATTGTACCAGTGAATTGCTCAAATGTGAATGGGATTTTGGTAAAAGTACTTGTTTCTAAGGTGGGCAAAGGCGTTTTCCAGATGTTTTCCAGGAACCAGATGGGGTCTGCAGAGTTTTAGACCGGGCGCAGAAGTATAATAATTAATATCATGAGGCCTGGGATAATATGAGGGAGGTTGAGGAGTCTATTGGAATCCATAGGGAGGTCTTAGGGTGCCTCCCTCCAGGCCAACCCTGAGTGTATGGTGGATGTAACATAAGCAGAGTCTGAAAGAATGATGCCTACGTGTCCTTCTGTCATGTGGAGCTCACTTATCATGGCCACTAATTACGTTGCCTCTGCTGAGTAGTGTGATGGCAATCTCATTTGGAAGGGAATATGAAATTCCCAGTGGATATGGCCCACCACTGCGTCACCAGTGTGTCTTCATCCCGTGCTTGAATCTATACTCGCGGACCCGTCAATGAAAACCATATACCCTCCCTCTATTTCCTCTTCCTTGACCTGAACGTTCCCTTCTATCATGTCCATATATGTTGCGCAGTCATGCATATACTCTCCTGGCGCTGCTGGCTCTGCTATGAAGGTGGCTGGGTTCACCACAAGGCACCAAACAACCATGATGGCTGGGTTTGTCAGTATTATCTCATAACATGAAGACCTCTGTGTGGTGAGAGTGCTTTTTGATTTTTCCAATATGGCAAAAAAGGAGTGTTCCGCCACCTACACAACTACGGGACTCCACATGGTGATTGTTTCTGCCTTTTCTATGGCAAACGCTGCAGCCGCAAGCATCTGCTCACAGGCAAAATGTCCCTGTATCACTGGGTCAAAGATAACCCTAGAGAAGGCCAGAGGCTTGTGTCCATGGAGTTTCTACTGCGTGAGGACTGCCGTCATCACTGAGCCGTCTGAATGGGAGAACAAGTAGAATTGTTCTTTGTAATTGGGGGTTGCCAACACTGGCGCATGAGCCAATACCTATTTGAGTTCAGCAAAATTCCTGTTCTTTTCTGAAGTCCATTTTATGGGTCTTTTCTCTTTTTGCGCTTCTTTGAGAGCCTGAAGGAGGGGCTTTGTGAAAATTGAGTAGTCAAACACTGATGCCCGGCAATAATTACACAATCCCAGGAACTGCGGTATCGCTTTCACTGTGTGGGGAATTGGGGTCCTATGTATTGACTGTACTCTAACTGGTATAATCTTCCTGGGAATATTCTAACTTGTCCTTGTCCACCTTGTACTGCTTGTCAGCCAGCAATGTTAAGAGGTGGACTGATTGATTGATATTTTATTTCTATAGCGCTCGTACACAAGTGTTTCAGAGCGCGACAAGGCAAGGGAGGGGAACAGGGGAGAACAAAACAGCGATCTTACTAGGCCCAGTGACATTGAGAACGCGCAAGTACATGGGAGAGGGGGGAGGGGAAAAGTGGATGGAAGGGGGGAGAGGTGGAAAGTGCGAAGCAGAGGAGAAACAGATAAATAACAATAAATAAATAATAAAGGCAACAAACAGTGGTAATGCAGCCAGCAATTTGCAAGTGCTAGGTTTAAGGCAGCAGACAGGGTAGGTCCGATAAGTGCAGAAAGAAAAAGGGGGGGTTGTATGGGTACAGATACAGACCCCAGTGCAAGGGGTGGCCCAGAGGCAGTGCGGGAGGGTGACGGGATGAGCAGGTACCTGGGCCCAAAAGACAGAGGGTGGCCAGGTGCACGGTGCCAAGAGAGAACAGATCAGCAGGGGGCAGGGGCAGCGAAGGCAGAAGAAAAGAGGATGGTCTTGAGGTGCTTCCGGAACCGGAGATAGTTCTCCTCAAGTTTTAGAGTGGCAGGGAGGCTGTTCCAGAGGGAGGCCCCAGCCGAAGACAGAGATCTACCCCCAGCTCGTTTCTTAGAAAAACGACTGACCCTAAGTGAGTTGGAGGTAGAGGAGCGAAGAGCTCGTGAGGGGAGGTATTTGCGGAGGGATAGCTGAGTCTGCCCTGCACTGTTCCACAGTCTCACTGCACACCAATAGATCATCCACGTACTCAATCACCGTACTTGCCATTTGCAAGTTACTCAAGTCCATTTGGATCAGCCTGTTAAAGAAACTGGGGTATTCGCAGTAACCTTGTGGTAACCTGATGTGTTCGAATCAGACCAGCCTGTATGTGAACGCCACCTGGAATCTAGGTGTAATGGGAGGGAGAAGAAGGCACTCTTAAGGTCAATTACCGTAAAGTATTTCCCTTTTGGTGGGATGTTGCATAGTATTGTGGCTGGATTTGACACGAGTAGGAATTTGGCATCTACAACATTATTTAGGGGGCAGAGGTCCTGTATAAATCTCCAGGATCCCCCTTTTGATTTCTTGATGGGGTATTAGGCCATAGTATATGTGGACGTGGAAGTCTGTATTATGCCCTGTTGCCATAATGCAAGAAGTGTGGTGTATATGCCCTCATCTGCTTCATAGGACAGTGGATACAGCTTTGTTCTTGGTAACAAATACTTTCTCTTTCAATTTTCTTCTTACAGCCTCTGCTCCTTTTAGCACTCCCACATCATGGGGTCCGGTTGTCCACAATTTCCCATGGACCTCTTTAAATCCTCCTGTGTGCACTAGGCCTCTTTTTTTTACCATTTGTGTTAATTGTGGTACTAACCTCTCTAAGACTTTTATGGGGCAAGGAATGTGTAGCTGGAACACTATTTCCCCCTCTCCCCCATCTGAAAAAATCTGTACATCAGTCACATCTGTTATTGTCAGTGTGGGGTCTATACAGAGTACTGTACACCATTCTATGTCATCCTCATCTGTTCCACATAGTATCACCATTTATTTTCTAGTGATCACTTCTTCGAGCTGCAGCAACATTGTTGTGCCTGGGGCAATTTCCTTGTGGCACTGATGCCTGAACAAGAATTCTGAAGTTAATCGAAATGTCTTCCCTTTTATCCATGGCAACCACCCTTGTAGTATCTGGACCCCATATAGAAATAGCTCAGGTATGTGTGTTGTCCTTGCAATGTGCAGTGGGCATATATGGCCTAGAGGATGGCTGCCACTCTGATGGAATACACGCCAGGTGTTGAGCAAACCATGCCCTTTTTTATAAATTAGATTGTTGGATTTAGTTTGCTCAGTAGGTCCCTTCCCAGTATGTTTATGGGTGGTGCCTTTCAGATACAATAGCAGTGCTATGAGGTGTTCTGTGTCTATCATTAAAGGTAAATCCTTTGGTACCGGAAATGTGACAATTGCCCCAGAGAAGCCCTGCATGCCCATTACTTTGTTTGGCAGTGTGAATCCACCCTCCTTTATACACGACTATCAGGAAAGATAATTCCTTCTGTCCTATCTTCACTCCTACCTTGGGTTCATCTTCAGGGTCTTCAGTTACTGGTAGGACTGGACACACACATTTCCTGTGGGCTCTCCTACTGGGACGTTATGTTTTGTGGGAACAGGAAAGGATTCCCTTCGAGAACAGTTACTCCTGTGTAGTGGGGTACTACATTCTGTCCTAACAATGTTGTGTCCTCTGGTGCTTGTACGGGTGCTTGCAGTACACTTGGGAGTGACCCCAGGACCCCAACCTGCCCTGCTGAAGTGTTAGGCAGCACTTGTGGATGCTGTGGTTGTCCCTGCTATGTTTGTAGTTGCTGGGGTTGTGTCTGCAGTTGCTGAAACTGCTGTGGCTGTGCCTGCTGTATGGATGAGCCCTGCTGTAGCGCTACTTGATATGCTTGCGCTTGTTGCCGAAAGGGGCCCGTATGAGAGAAATGTCCCTGGTTTCCACAGATATGAGGCATGGCCCAAGGAACAGAAATTCTGCACCTCTATATCCACCCCCTCACCCCCGTTGTGAGTACCGTCTCCCTTGCAGTTAATATCCCATGGGCTGGTACATCCCCCCTTGTGGTTAACTCCGCTGTGGCTGTACCCCCATTGTGTGGCCTACTGTGGCGGCATGTATACCAGTGCTGGGAACCCTCCCTCTTGGGCCAGGGCTACTGCAGCAGCATCGGGCATAAGCATGGCCCCTTCCATTTCAAATTTGGGAAGCTTTTTCTATACCAGCTTGTTCTCCTCCTTTGCAGCGTTCTCAGACGTCTGTCTCTCACTCTCCTTACTTCCTTTTACAATAGTTTACTATGGTAGCCTGTATTTCCGGCCACCTCTTTGCCTCTGTTCATACTATTTTGTCTAGGGAGGCCGGAACATCTGACGTGAGTCTCTTATCCAATATATGGTAAAACAAAGAATATATTCATCCCATGGTTTCCGCATCTCTAATGTCCAGAGCTCCTGGACCTGTTGTATATATTCTGCAGGGTCCTCGTCTGGCTTCATCCTATGGGTTATGAGAGCCCCTAGATCTGAGCTATCCGCATGCATGCTGCTTAATACTCTCTGCATGTGGGCATAACAGTTGTTGAACGGTGCTCCATTGTGTGCATTGGTGTTTAATTTCACCCCATTGTACGCCACTTGTTCCCCTTGCTCTCCTATTATTTTCTGCGAATAAACCTTTCATGGCCCCTATTGCTATTGCCACCCCTGCTGTTTCTTTTTCAAGAGCGTATATCCACTTGCTCGCTCCAGCTATGAGAGGGAAGAGGCTACAAATGAGATTGTCTCTTTCCATTGAGTGTGTGTCGCCCCTTCCCTTCTGTAGTAGCAGCATTTGCGAAGCCCCCTGGCCCTGTTTCCAGTCCCCCTCTCTTTGCCTATGCCAGTCCTATCTTCGTCTTCTCCCTACGGATGCGGAAGATGGTAGACCAGTTCCTACTTTGCTCCCCTTGGTCTCCTTTTTTCCTCTGCTTTCGCCCCATTCCTCTTTCCTCATCCGGTGTCCACTCTTCATCCTCCTCCTTTCTGGCCTCCTCTTTCTCTTCTTCTTCATCGGACACAACAATGTCCTTGTCCCATATTTCTGTCTCCTCCTTCTCCAATCGTGCTCTTCATTTAAATGTTATCATCCCTGATGCCCACCCTTGTCCTTCATCTGTGTCCCCCTTTCTTTTTCATTTCTCTTCACCTCCTTCTCTATCACTCTCTATGCTTCATTGAACAAAGTGTCCATCTGTTGCCATGTGCTTTTTTCTATTTTGCCAGATACTTCTCGTGCCCCTTGTGTCAGATCTCTCCCCCTGTCACGTCTCCCTGCTTTTCTTTTTCCCTTTTTGTTCTGTCTGGGGACACCCGCCATGGTTTGGTATACCTTGCTGCAGGTTTTAATTCTGGGTATGCTCTGTACGGGGGAGGTGGGGCATTGGGTAGTTCTGTCACATTGTCTATCTTACTGCCCTGCTTTGCGGGTTTGTCCTTTTTCTCTTCGTAGAGCTTCCACAACCCTAAAATGTTTTGTTTGCTCTTAAGTTTAGAACCTTTGTACTATGTTAATAGATATGAGAACATGTGTTCTGTGATCTTACTGCTGAACGTTCCTTCCCCTGGCCATGCATGAACACACTGTCCTGCAGTGTCCTGAACCCATTGAAAATTGTATTTTATCATTGTATCGCAATATTGGAGCAATGTTTTACATATATGATCGAGGGGACTATCCCAGAAAGCCATTACACTCTCATATTTATATGCCCCTCTTGTATTTATTAAATACTTTTCCTCTGCATCCCTATGGCCCCTTCCCCCTTTTTCAAATCACCATTGCCCCTGTTACTCTTTTTCCCCGCTTACACCTTCACTCTAATTCATGACTCAGACATGCATACTTACCTTCCTTCTTCCTTACACCCTATTCACAATCTTTGGCCCTGTCCACAGGCCTACCCACCACACCCACCATTTGCACTGGCCCTCTCCTCATGCCCGTCTGCTCATTCTGTGTTAATATACCACTGGCTGGCTGGCACCTCCTCCTAAGAGCGGGCGGCACTTGGCACCAGGCAGATCTTTGTGAGCTCGGCATCTGGAGAACCTCATCTTTGCTGTGCGTAGGACTGGTCAGCAGTCACCGGACCTGCGCCCCCCATGAGGGCAGCGGTATACCCTCATCTGGCCAAGGGAACTGAGGATGTCCCTGGGGCCGCCAAAAATGTATCAGGGGTCCTTCATGAGCATGTAATCACTGGGTTACCCGAAATAATCAAAAAAGGAGCATACTCCAAGCAAGAAGTAATGTTGTTTATTACAGTTGGGCAAGCACAAATAAAACAGCACAGTGGTACAGAACTGATTCAAAGAAACTGACAAAACCCCATTGCAGTCAAATCTTTTATGCGGTTAAACATTATTTGCATTACAACAGAAAGAAAGAACACATATGCACACCTAGAATGCTTAAGGATTCAACTTGTTTACTGGTTTTATGATTGGTAGTGAGGTGCTGAGCAGTGTAACACAACCCTGACACTAGGTTGTGAGTTTGAGAAAACTGGAAAGGAAAGGGTAACCACAAAATGTGAACCCCTCGCGTCCCCTGCACACTCGAGAATGCTGTGAGTGGACAGTCAATATATATAGTTTTCAGGATTATAATATTTTGGATACCCAAGTCAATTTAAAAATTCATGGATAGTTCAATATCAAATACTTCAATTACTTTCTTAGAACAGAAGGTTAATAATTGTGCTTGTAATGAATGAGTATACCTCTAGGTTCACTGAGACATATTTGTTTATTCACAAATATAGTAAGTCAGTTTCTTTTGTTAACATGCAAACCATTTCTCACCAATTTTTGTTGCATATCATACAATTTATACAAAACATTTAGCAATCTCTGTGATTTCTCATAGGTGTTAGTACATAAAAACTCAACGCGTTTCGGGAAAAATCCCTTCTTCTGGAGTAAATGTTAATGATTGTCAAAGTCTATTCATGTTCATAGAGTTTTCTTCAATTCCTAAACTTCAAAGGCGATATTTCTGGATATCTACAAGAGAAATGATAATTTTAAAATGGAATTACGCTCATTGAGCTAGTAATGAGTATTTCTTACTAATAGCTTACATCAAATTAGCACAGTAGTTCCTACCTCACATAGATGACCCACGGTTGTGTCTAAGGGTCTGAGTTGCTGAAATTAACTTCATTCCAGTCTTCTGTGGCCTGATATGGTAAATATGCCCCCTATAAATCAACGATTAATCTAATTAGCACAAGTGAAAAATATTTGTTTAAAGAAATTGAATGTACAATATTCTTTAAAGGAAGGATTTATAAAGAAATGTACCTTTTTTAATCGGGTTGTGAGGAGCTTGAGTTGACCTTGTGAAGATACTGTGGATGCCTGAAGATAAGGGTATAAAGTCCATGCCCTGACGAGAAGGGAATGGTTGTGGCTTCAAATTGGGTAGGGGGTGTTTCTGTCCTTCAGTGATTGGTCCCAATATGACTAGGTTCTCCTAGAAAGGAGAAACAGAAGGTAACCCAATAGGGCTATAGATGACATAAAAACCACCTGAGTATGGGGTCCATTATAATAGTAAACAGAAATGTGTAAAAACGTGCTCACAAACAATCTTACCTATTAGAGGCTGCTGGGGTTCTCTGACATGAAAGCCTCCTTGTGTGCTCCTCGTGTGCCGAGGTGCAATGGGCTGCCAAATAGCTGTAAAATCTGCTATGTGTTTAGTACGTTTTAAGAGCCACAGGAAAAGACTCCCTGTAGCGTCCGTGTCACGCGCGTCATGTGCGTGATGATGTCACAGGTGGCGTAATGTCTTAGTTTTATCTTCGCCCCTGTTCTCGGATGTCTTATGTAATCTCCTTTGGTGATGTTGTTACAGTTCCCGCAGTGAAGACATGCAAACGTTCCAGTTTTTTTGGTATGCGTGTTGGTTGTCGTCGTTCCTGAGTACGTTCTGCTCTTACCAGTTGATCCCGAAAGTTCTTTCCTCTCTTATAGGCAATCAGAGGTGGTTCAGGGAAAAGTTTATGAAGGTGAGTGTCCAACTGTATGATCCTCCAGTTCTTTCTTATCAAGCGAGTAATGTGGTGACTTTGGCTTGAGTATTTTTTTTTTTAACTTCTGTTTATTAGGTTTGCAATACAGCAGTTTTACATAGGATAAAACTAACATTGCATTATTCATTTTCAAATGAAAGTCATGAGCAAACCATTTAAACCAAATCCAATAATAAAATCAACCATGCAAAACGTATCTAAATGAACCCCGCTAATGTGGCTTGAGTATTTTAATGTGTATAGAAAGGGTATCTCTTTGTGTACTGGTGTTTTCTTCAATAGTTCTTCTCTTGATTTTAACGTGGAACGTTATTTTGCTGCAGTGATGATATTCTCTGTGTAACCTCTCTCAAGATATTTCTCAGTCATCTTGTCCATTTCAACTGTAAGTGTAGATTTCACCGAAGTTATCCTTTTGGCCTGGAGAAACTGACTGTAGGGTAGATTGTTTTTTAGGTGTCTTGGGTGGTGATTTAAGTAATGTAAACTGTTGTTCACATCAGTAGGTTTTGTGAAGAGGTTTGTGATGATTTCTCCATCCTTCAATTCTAATTCCACATCAAGGTAATGGATTTTAGGATTCCCTATTTCCATGGTGAATTTGATTCTGTCATTCACTGTGTTGATATGTTGATATGTGTTAGGAACTCCTCAAGAGACTCTTTATTACCTCTCCAAATGACAAAAACATCGTCAATATATCTCATCCAGCATACCAGTTTTAGTCCCCAATCTGGGTGTGAGATTATTTTCTCGGTCTCCAAATGATGCATAAATAGGTTGGCGTATGCTGGTGCCATGGCTGACCCCATAGAGGTACCCGATGCTTGCAAGTAGAATTGTTGGTTGAACCGGAAGAAGTTATTTTGTAGGATAACGGTCGCTAATTCAAGTATAAAACTTTTTTCTGCTTTACAGTCTGGTTCTTGTAGTAATGCCCATTCCAGTGCTTCTAACCCTTTGTCATGGGGAATGGATGTGTAAAGACTTTGTACATCGAATGTTACCAATAAGTCATCCTGTTGTAGATCCTGTAGGTTATGTATGTTGTTCAAAAAATGAGTTGTATCTCTTAGATAGGTACTTGTTTTCTGTACTGTGGGTTGGAGTATCTGATTAACATAAATAGCCAGAGGATGTAATAGGCTGTCAGTTCCTGCTACGATAGGTCGTAATGGTGGTTGATGTAGTTGTTTATGAATTTTTGGAAGTCCCTAGAATACTTATATTATTGGATCTGTTTTATGTAGAAACTGTCTAGTTTTTTCAGTTATCCAACCGTTGTCAGTTGCTTTTTCCAGGATTTCTTCAATTATTGACGATATTCTAGTTGTAGGTTTTTCATTGATGGGGATATAGGTGTCTCTATCCGCCAGTAATGTTAGGCATTGGGAATTGTAAAAAGAAGTGTCCATAATCACCGTCGCTCCTCCTTTGTCTGCGGGTTTCAATGTTATGGTGTTGTCTTCAGCCAGATCTTTGATTATTTTTGCATGGTCAGGAACAGTTGCGATTAATGTTACTGTTACGCTCACCTGGTTCCCACAGGGGCGTCAATCGACCCGGACAGCTGCGGTCTCCACCAACGTGATGCGTAGTGCCGAGATGACTGTCTGGACTGGCCCGCCTAATCTCGTCTGCTTGACCCGTAGAAGTATTCTCCTGCAAGTGGAGAAAGGGATTAAGCCAACCTCACCTTATGTTTTTAAATGATGACCTCTCCATCCTGCGTGCTATGCAGGGGTGCGTAGATACCAGTTACTTCACTAGTTTGAAGGTACTGGAGGAGCTCCGGAGGAATATTGACTCCGGGGTTTAGAAAGTTCAAAGAGTTCAATATGTCCGATTTTCACTCTTGTTCCATTCCCTTGTTGAATTGCAGCTGGTCCAAAAGAATATTGCCTGGAGGCAGCTGATGGCGTTCAGGTAAGAATCTGTATTACCCAACACTGTCCGGTAAAAGTTGCATGAGTTCAACTTGTTGTTTTCTCTCCCTTTATAGGTGCGGCATATGAAGATGAGGCGTATTAAAGGGTAATGCCTCCGGGGGTAAATCAGGTAAGCCTATGGTGGTAAGAGATTGTATTTGTCGGCTCTCTTGGCTCACCTTGTTATTTCCTTTGTTTTCCCCCAGGTGCTGGAGTTCGACGAAGAAAATGATGGAGGCAGCGCCGAGTCGAAAGATGCTGTGGACTGGTGAGTATGACGCGTGCTGGAATAATATCCTTTCCAGGCTCGGGGACGTGCTGGATCGGGAATCTGGTAAGGAATTAAAATAATGTCCGTGATCTAACCTTTTCTCCTTCTTTCCCCTTTTTCTAGGAGCTCCAGATTCGAGGTGCACGTGGCAGAAGACTGGATGCTGACTTGCAGGCACGGTGAGCGTTACGCTGCAGGATGCAGAATAACGCGAAGCGTGTGCTGCTGTTCGGGTGTGGTTTAAATAGCCTCCAAAGTAGTTCCAGGTAAGAAGTTCCCCAGAACCACACCTGAGTAAAAAATAGTCCCTGTAATAAAATAGTCCCATCCAGGCCTCACGTTGGCTTGGATTCATTTGCAGCATGGTCTGCATGAGGTAAGTAATGTCTAGGAGCCTGGCGCCTATGGCGCCAGGACTGGTTTCTAAGATGAGCTTGGTGCCAGGGCTGAACCCAAACAGCCCCAGCCGGGGCTGCTGGGGTTTTAACAAGTATCTGGATGCCTGCTCCTGGGGCTGATGGACTCGATCCGGATGCCCGGGGGTAGGCATCATGACAGCAGCACTCCCCCCCCCAAGTTCCCTCCTAAAGTTGTTCTTCCCCTTGGTCCTGGCTTGTCTGGGAAGTTCCGATGGAATTTTTTCACCAACCGAGGAGCATGAACGTGGTCACTAGGTTCCCATGACCTTTCTAGTGGTCCGTAACCCTTCCAGTCGATTAAATAAAAAAGTCTTGATTTAACCATTTTAGAGTCCAGGATTTTTTTTTACCTCAAATTCAGGTTCTCCATTTATCAGGATGGGTTCAGGTGGTTTGGTTAATCTTGTCCCGGGTTGAACTGGTTTTAGAAGTGAAACATGAAAGACAGGATGAATTTGCATATTAGAGGGTAATTCTAATTTGACGGCCACCGGGTTGATAATGGCCTTAATGGTGTAAGGTCCCAAATATCTAGGATTAAAAGTCTGAGTTCCTTTCAGAGGTATGTGTCTTGTAGCCAGCCAAACTTGATCTCCAATCTGATATGGTGGAGTCTTACTTCTATACTGATCAGCATTTTTCTTGTATTTTTCTTTTGCTAGTTTCAAATGTTCTGTTGCCTCCTTAAAGGCTTGTGTAATAGTAGAGTGCAGATGGGTCACTGCCGGCATTTCTAAGTGCTGGGGTGAATCGAGTTCTGAGGTTCGAGGATGATGTCCATATATGGTATAAAAGGGGCTTTGTCCGGTTCCTGAATGTACAGAGTTATTGTATGCGTATTCAGAAATCCATAAAATATCCTTCCAATTATCTTCGGTTTGGTGAAGCATACAACGTAGGTATTGTTCAAGAGTCTGGTTGGTCCTCTCCGTCTGACCATCGGTTTGGGGATGGTGACTGGTTGATAACCTTACGTCGATTTGCGCCAATTGACAACATTTCTTCCAAAATTGCGAAATGAACTGACTACCTCGGTCAGAAATTAATACGGAAGGAAATCCATGTATTCGAACAATGTTTTCGAGAAATTCCTTGGCCAAAATTGAAGCGGAAGGTAATTCTTTCAAAGGAATAAAGTGGGCCATCTGGAAAAAAAAATCCACAATAACTAGAATGGTGTTGAATCCATTACATGGAGGTAGATCTGTAATAAAGTCTAAAGACAAAGTGTGCCATGGTGTGGGTGGAATATCTAAAGGTTGTAAAAGACCAGCTGGTTTTTTCTTCTGACTTTTGTTTTGGGCGCAGATGCCACAAGACAGTACAAATGACTTTACGTCTTTTTGCCAGGTGGGCCACCAGAATTGTCTTTTAATTTTAGCTTCAGTCTTTGCAATACCTGGGTGCCCTTCCATCAGAGCCTCATGGTAATTGGAGATGACTAGTTCTTTTAGTTCCTTGTGTGGTAGAAATAGACGCCCTTGATAGTAAGGTAAGTCATTGATGACTGAATAATCTTAGCCCTTTTTCACCCAGTCCTGCAGGGCTGCCTAATCGAAAAGTTGTTGGATTTTTAAATGAATATCTTCTAAAGTCTGTAGAGTAGTTATGGATTTGAATATGCTTCTCCCATCCCTATTCGGAATAAGGCATCTGCCTTACCATTCTTACAACCTGGTCGATAAGTGATCACAAAATCGATTTCGGCAAGGAATAATGCCCATCGAAGTTGACGCGATGATTGGGCCTTGGCTGTTTTTAAATACTGCAAGTTCCTGTGATCGGTGATTACAGTAATAGTGTGCCTGGCACCGAGAAGATAATGCCGCCAAGCCTTGAAGGCGGATTTGATGGCTAACAACTGTTTGTATGTAACCGCATAGTTTAACTCAGGGGCCGAGAACTTTCTGGACCAAATAATTACTGGATGAAGTTGACCGGTTTCAGGATCCTTTTGGGAAAGGACAGCCCCCATTTCTAAACTGGATGCATCGGTTTCAACTATGTATGGGAGCTCGGGGCGTGGATGCTTTAAGACAGGTGCCGACGTGAATTTCAATTTCAGGTCTTGGAAGGCCTTTTCAGCCTCTTCGGTCCACAAGAAGCGTTTGTTTTTCCGCAAAAGTGCTGTGATGCAGTGTACAACATGTGAGAAGTCAGGAATAAATCTGCGGTAGAAATGAGCAAATCCAAGCATGCTTTGTACCTCTTTAACTGAACTGGGTGATGGCCACTTGAGAATTGCGTCCACCTTTCGAGAGTCCATTCGGACTCCTTTTGGAGTCAGGATAAATCCAAGGAATTCAACTTCGGTAGCATGAAAAACACATTTTTCCAATTTTGCATATAACTTGTGCTGGCGTAGTTTCTCGAGGACTGCACGAACGTGCTTAACATGGTCTGATTCTGAGGAGGAGTACACTACAATATCGTCTATGTATACGACAACACAGACTTCAATGAGTTCACGAAGGACATCGTTCATAAAATACTGGAAGGCTGCTGGTGCATTGCACAACCCGAAGGGCATCACCTGATATTCGAATAATCCGTACTTGGTGCGAAAGGCAGTCTTCCATTTGTCGCCTTTCTTTACACGTACCAGATGATATGCCCCTCGGAGATCTAATTTAGTGTAGATGCAAACGTCCTTTACTTGGTCTAGTAATTCGGGGATCAGAGGCAATGGGTATCGGTTCTTCACCGTGATCTGATTTAATGCGCGGTAGTCTATGCACGTTCTGAGGTCACCTTCCTTTTTAGGCACGAAGAACAAAGCTGAGGATGCAGGGGACTTGGATGGACGAATGAAGCCATTAGCAAGGTATTGGTCCAAGTATTGTCGTAGGAGAAGGTTTCGGGTTCCGTAAGGGCATAGATCCTACTACATGGAGGTTGTGCACCGGGTATGAGGTCGATTTGACAATCGTATGATCTGTGAGGTGGTAAGGTATTTGCCTGTTCTTTTTGGAAAACATCCTGGAATTCTTGATATTCCTGAGGTAACTGCACGACTGGATTAGCGACTGTGGCCAGGCCCTTGTTCAAGGTTGTTTCCGGTTAACAGGTGTGTGCACAATCCGGGAAGGTTATTCTCTTCTCTCGCCAATCAATACAAGGATTATGTGTTTCCAACCAAGGTATCCCCAGTATTATTTGGAACTGCGGGGCTTTGATTAAATCAAACACAAAAGTCTCATGATGCCCATCTTGACCCAACAGTGTCATCTCTGTGGTGGAATGAGTTACAGGTCCAGAGGCAATTTCAGTTCCATCGACTATGGTGATGACATCCGAAGTGGTCTTTTTGCAGAGAGGTAGATTCATCCTGGAAGCCAATTCGTGGTCCATATAGTTTCCTACGGCCCCGCTATCAATGTATGCCCTTACTGCGTGCATACGTGATGGCTGCCTTGGATCAATAAGGACCATTGGTATGATTAGGTGTGAGGTCTGAGTGTCCTTCTTCAAGCACGGCAAGTGGACCTCTATACTTGTCGGGCGTGGTCGTTTCCCGAATCAGGCTCTGTTTGATTTCTATCAGCAACTCTGACTACTTTCTTGGATGGTTTTATAGAGCAATCCCGTAGAAAATGTCCTGAAGCTCCACAGTACAGACACAAATGCATCTGCCGTCTCCTTTCTCTTTCCTTTTGAGTTAAGGGTCCCTTAACCCCCCCGATCTGCATAGGTTCTGATGCATCTGTTCCTTTGGGGGTAACATTGGGTTTAACCAATACCCGATTCTTGAATTTAGCTCGATCAGCCTTTCTATTCTGAAGTCAGTGGTCTAACTGGACCACTAAGTCTATATATTCTGCGCAATCCTGAGGTGGGTTCACAACTTGGGCCAAAACATCTTTGAGTTCACCCCGAAGTCCACGATGAAATAATATAATTCGTTTTACCTCTGGCCATCCGGTTTTCACCACCAACCTATTGAAGGTTGCGGTATAGGTTAGTAGATCCTGGTTACCTTGTCGTAAGGATAAAAGTTCGTTATCCAGAGCCTGTCCCTGTGAATATCTGGCAAATAGTCTTTCCATGCTCAATTGAAAACCTTGAAAATCCCGAAGAAGAGGGTCATCCTGGTTGACTAGTGGAATTGACCAATCCGCTGCGCTGCCACTAAGGTATGATTGTACAAAGGCTACTTTCAAGTCATTTGGAAAAGTTCCAGGTCTGCATAAAAAGGGCAAACCGCATTGGTTCATGAACACAGTGAACTTTTTCGGGTCCCCAGCAAAACGTTCGGTTGGAGCTAAAGGAATGCTCCCTGGTAGAACCACTTGCACAGGATTGCTCGATGAAACGGGAGTTGGATTCCCCCCGAGTCCAGGTAGTTGTGTTTGCCCAGCTTGGTTTTGCAGCAGTTGTCTAGCAAGATCATCAGTGCGCTCCTTTGACAAAATCAGTTCTCTCCTGAGGGCATTAGTTTCCTGGCGCACGGAGTGCACTTCTGCCCTAAGTTCCCCTAACAATAGGGCTAGTTGGTCAGTTTCTGAGGTTTCCATTATGCCCGGGTGGGGATTTGTAGATAGGCTTCGCGTTCTGTTGCGCTCACCTGGTTCCCACAGGGGCATCGATCGGACCCGGACAGCTGCGGTCTCCACCAACGTGATGCGTAGTGCCGAGATGACTGTCTGGACTGGCCCGCCTAATCTCGTCTGCTTGACCCGTAGAAGTATTCTCCTGCAAGTGGAGAAAGGGATTTAGCCACGCATGGATTTTAGTGATGGCCCCCTCCCACTGTTCTCGTTCTCCCCACTTGTCACCTCCGATATCCCCTTTTAGTAACCTCACCTTATGTTTTTAAATGATGAGCTCTCCATCCTGCGTGGTATGCAGGGGCGCGTAGATACCAGTTACTTCACTGGTTTCAAGGTACTGGAGGAGTTCCGGAGGAATATTGACTCCGGGGTTTATAAAGTTCAAAGAGTTCAATATGTCCGATGTTCACTCTTGTTCCATTCCCTTGTTGAATTGCAGCTGGTCCAAAAGAATATTGCCTGGAGGCAGCTGATAGCGTTCAGGTAAGAGTCTGTATTACCCAACACTGTCCGGTAAAAGTTGCATGAGTTTAACTTGTTGTTTTCGCTCCCTTTATAGGTGCGGCATATGAAGATGAGGCATATTAAAGGATAATGCCTCCGGTGGTAAATCAGGTAAGCCTATGGTGGTAAGAGATTGTATTTGCCGGCTCTCTTGGCTCACCTTGTTATTTCTTTTGTTTTCCCCCAGGTGCTGGAGTTCGACGAAGAAAATGATGGAGGCAGCGCCGAGTCGAAAGATGCTGTGGACTGGTGAGTATGACGCGGCGTTGCTGCTGGCGATGCGATGCGTGCTGGAATAATGACCTTTCCAGGCTCAGAGACATGCTGGATCCGGAATCAGGTAAGGAATTAAAATAATGTCTGTGATCTAACCCTTTCTCCTTCTTTCCCCTTTTTCTAGGAGCTCCAGATTCGAGGCACGCGTGGCAGAAGACTGGATGCTGACTTGCAGGCACGGTGAGCGTTACGCTGCAGGATGCAGAATAACGCAAAGCGTGTGCTGCTGTTCGGGTGTGGTTTAAATAGCCTCCAAAGTAGTTCCAGGGAAGAAGTTCCCCAGAACCACACCTGGGTAAAAAATAGTCCCTGTAATAAAATAGTCCCATCCAGGCCTCACGTTGGCTCGGATTCATTTGCAGCATGGTCTGCATGAGGTAAGTAATGTCTGGTTTCTAAGATGAGCCTGGCGCCTAAGGCGCCAGGACTGAACCCAAAAAGCCCCAGCCGGGGCTGCTGGGGTTTTAACAAGTATCTGGATGCCTGCTCCCGGGGCTGATCGACTCGATCCGGATGCCCAGGGGTCGGCATCATGACAGTTACAAAATATTAAGCATCCTAAAAAGCTGATTGGTGGGACTACATCCGTCCCCTATAGCTAGACATAGGTTAATCAGAGATGATTGGAGCAACAATTTTGACCCCTCTTTTCATCACCACCACTGTGTCACCACATTCCTTCCTGCTCCATCCCAGGTAATTCTTTTTATTTGCAATACGTAATCGTAATCGTGCTGATCCCAGGAACTTTATTGGCCAGCACACATAAGAAACACGAGACATCCTGAGACTGTGGTAAGGGAGACATTCACACGGCATCCAACCAATGAGGTGCCTCGCGGATATCAGCAAGAACATAATATACTTGTTGCTTTTCAGGTACACCAAAAGTCACCTGATGACTGGCTCCTTCTCGTGTCGTCCCCTCATCCCACATCCTGATTCCCAGGTCCACTTGTCAAGGAGCAATTTGAAACCGCTAACCCAACTGTGCCTGTACCTCTCAGAGCATGTTTTTATGTGTTTAATTTTCCCCAGCTCCAGTGATTTCCCAAGAGCCTGGCTCGCCGACCTTGTATGTATCTGCCGGTCCCTTTTCCCAGTGACTGCTGCCCCCTGGGAACAGCCAGCTTGCAACATTCCTCCAGCACCCTGTTGCTTCGGATTGCTCATGAAATAGTGATTGCCCCCTATGCAGGGCCTGTCAGTGTTAGACACAATTGATTTACTTACCTGTGGTTTTCACCCCATAATGGTGGCTAGGTGGTTCCCCTCGTGTTATGCTACCATATTTACCTCGTGATCCTACCTGAGATTCCCAAATCCCTTATTCCCCCCTTGAGCACCCCCACCCCAATCTTGTCTCCTGACTTCTCGAGCTGCAGGTGTGCCCTGAACACCTTTATTACAGCTGTCAATGATATCCTATCCTGATCTAGGGGTGCCCCGGCCCTGCTCACGTCATTCCCGCAGCTGGTAGGTACACCTCCTTGGCAGTGCTGAATCAGCACATCCACTGCACTTTTAAGGTGGTTCTTAGGGGGAATTGAAAGCAATGAAGGCTAATAGAGAGAAACAATGGGGGCAATTATACCTGGGAGAGGATATGTATGCCTTGGTGAATAAACAGACGAGGGCATTGCAAAAACAATTTAAACATCTCAAAGGACAACTAGATATAGTTTGTACAAGAAGAGCAGCATGTTCCATTTTCTATGCCAGGCAGGAATATTATATCAAGGCCAATAAAGCAGATTGTGTACTGTCAAGACAGTTAAATGCGAGAATGGCTGCCCAAACTACTCCTAGAATGAAAACTAGTGACGGGGTGGCAGTAACTGGGAATAATGCAATCATTGAAGCCTTTGTAGAATTTTATGGGACACTGTATACTGCCTTCACCCAGGATGATGGTGCGTCTGAGGACTATTTGAACCAGACTCAACCTCTGAAGCTGACAACTTTGGAGCGGGAGGAGTTAGAGCTAGAGATTGAAGATGACGTGGAAGCAGTTATTACGTCCCTTCCATTGAATAACGCCCCCAGCTCTGACAGCTTTCTAGCCCAGTTTGATAAAAAGTCTCAATCCAAATTAGTGCAGAGGATTGTAAAACTTTTCAATTCTCTCAGAATTTGGGGTTGGGGGAATTACCCAATCGATGAAGGAAGCAAACGTAGTAGTGTTTAAGAAACCCTAATAAAGACTGACCAATTGTGGGTCATATAGACCCATTGCTTTAATAAATATTGATGCCAAAATATTTACCAGTATACTAGCCAGACAGCTGCCCCAGCTACTTCCAAAACAAATTAATTTGGCTGAATCGGGTTTCATTACTGGTAAGCAGACATTTGATCATACCAGGCGAATCTGCCATCTTATTGAAAAAATAGCCTTCAAGCAGATGCTTGCAACAATTATCACTATTGACACCGAAAAGGCATTTGACCGTGTGGAATGGCTTTTTCATTTTTCGAACGTTGGAGCATATTGGTTTGGGGACTAGATTTATTCACATGATTCGGGAGAATTACAGTAACCCCTCTATAAGATTATCTATTAATGGTGACTTGTCTAGACAAATTCCGATATTACGGGGAAGGAGGCAAGGATGCCCATTGTACCAGCGATTATTTGCTACTTACCTAGGACCATTTCTATCCAGAATTCGACTTACTGAGTCTATAAAAGACATCCAGTTTTGTGGAGAGCAGCATAAGGTAGTGGCCTTTGCTGACGACATGCTACTGACATTGATGGAACCAGTTACATCGATAGAAGTTCTCATTTGGGCATTAGGTCACTTTGAACAAGTCTCTGGCTTGAAGATAAAGATGCAAAAGTCTGAGATGCTTAACATAACCATTCGGCTGGGCCACAAAGATCATATTCAACGGCATACTTCATTTAAATGTCCCAAATCGGGTGTTAATTATTTGGCGATTACTCTTTCTACTACTCTTGACAAAATGTATGAGACAAACTACCCATGGCTGTTATTGAATGTTAAGGCAGATCTGGGGAAGTTGAACCCTCTTACTATCTCTTGGTTGGGGCACATAGTAACAATAAAGATGGTGATCCTTCCCAGAATCTTGTATTATCATCAGGCCTTGCCCATTCGACTTCTAAGGACATTTTATTAGGTCACTGAATACAATTATAACATCATTTATTTGTCAGAATAAGCTTCTTAGAATAGCAATGACGACTTTGATGGTCCAAAAGATAGAGGGGACGTTGGACTACCCAATTTCATAAAATATGATGAAGCAACACAACTGTGAATAATTCAGGATTTTCTACTGGGAGAGTGGTCCAAGCAGTTGGCAAAAAATGTACAAAGCAGTGGTGGGGACAAATCTCGGAAGTGTCCTATGGCTGATGGATCTCCAGATACCTACATAAGCCACATTGTGTCAGTAGTATTAAATAGATGGGATAGCTTACTTGCACACAGGGCATTATCTTCTAAACCACAGGTCTTTACTCTATTATTTGGTAATCTTCAATTCTTGTCATGAATGGAGGGTAGTGTTTTTACACAATGGAATAAGGTAGGCTGTAATAAGAGATATGACGCAGGGTAAGGATATAATGTCATTCGACTCCCGTCAACTAGGGCTAAAAGAAGGGTATCAGATGAGCTATTTCCGGTTAAGGCATTGGCTCTTCGAGGAAACGATAAAAAAGGCCACTTGCACGGACTTGGTACCATTTGAAAAGTTTATTACTACCCAATCGGGGTCCAAACGTTTAGTGTCCTTGTTTTTTTTTCACATAAGTTTTTATTGCCATTTTAAACAGAAAACAAAAACATGAACTTTTTATTTTTATTTCCCTCTTCCCCAGCCCCCTCTCCCCTTTCCCCAAACCTCTTTTGCACCAACATAGAGTCAATGCTAAACCTCTGTTATTCCTCCCTTTCTCTTTGCCCTCCCCGTCCTTCTTACCCCCTTGTTTCCCAATGTTACTGACTGTTATTAAGCGCCTCTTCTCCTCTATAACCTGTCTTTTCTCCTCCAGACTTCTAATTGCACCTTATTTAAGAGAACCTGCCCTGTTGAATTTATGTCAATCCCAATAGTCTCATTGTCCTAGGGCACCATGCCACGCTGTGATCCCTTTGGAGGAACTTCAGAACTGAGTCCCAATCTGCTAGGAAACCCTGATGGTCGCCTTGTATTGTGTAGGTAACCTACTCTAGCGCTACAAAATTCCACACCTTTCCCACCCATGCATGTTCTGTGGGTGGGTCTTTCGTTCTCCATTTTTGAGCCACTACCAAAGTGCCGCCATCATACCTTCAGTTGGGCTTTCGACGATAACTCTTCCAGACAACCTTCCAGACCCAAGAGAGCGAGACCTATGTTTCCCTTTACCTTTATCCCCAAAGACATGCTCACAGCCTCTTGAACCTTTCACCAAAAGGGGCAGACCAACAGGCATTCCCACCAAATGTGACTCCATGTGCCTTCTGCTACACATTCCCGCCACCATGTGTTAGGTACATTGATACAGAAATTGTGAAGTTTTGTAGGGGTGAGGTGCCACTGAAACATCATCTTGACTCATATCTCCTGAATCTGTATTGAATTAGAAAGTCAGGGAAATTAGCCCATAGTTGATCCCAATGGTCCTCATTAATTGGATGACCCACTGAGTCTTCCCATTTCGCCACATATCACCTCTGCCGTGGTTCCTCCCCCTCTTTAATATATCCGTATATTGCCCCCACCAGATGCTTGTCCCCTGCATTTGAAGTAAGGAATCTCTCTAAAGGTGTTAGGGCTCTCGTGGCAACCTTCTTATTTTGGGGGTTTAGAACCAAGTGTCTTATTTGTATATAATGGAACCTTTCCCCCTCGTCCACTCCAAAATCAATTTTACATTGCAGGAAGGATTTGATCTCATTCCCCTCGAACATATCCTACAGTCTATGGCATCCTCCTTTCTGCCATTTACTAAAGTCTGATCCCTCGCCGCAAGGGTGAAATGGGGGTTCCCAAATAACAGAGTACACTGTGACGGAAAGGTTGTGACCTTTACCCTTTCCACCATTTCTTCCCAAGCATTACCTAGCACAGACCATATCTCACTGCAATACATATTTTGCGGTCTATCGATTTTTGGTTTCCAAAGGACATCCTCCAACTAATCCCCAATCACTGCTTTGTCCATGTCTCTCCAGATTTGACTGTGATTGTCCTTTAACAAGTCGCTTATTATTTTAGTTTGTGCAGCCAGATAGTATGCCCTGTAGTCTGGTTCTCCTAGCCCCCCTCTTTGCTTTGACATCATCATCAGTCGCCTTGATAATCTAGGTTTTTTGTGGTTCCAAATAAACGCCCATGTATGTTTTTGGAGGGAG
Organism: Ambystoma mexicanum; assembly: GCF_040938575.1. Classification (NCBI taxonomy): domain Eukaryota; kingdom Metazoa; phylum Chordata; class Amphibia; order Caudata; family Ambystomatidae; genus Ambystoma; species Ambystoma mexicanum. The sequence continues at coordinate 691,404,548 of NC_090924.1, read as the reverse complement.
CGAAAGAAGGATTTGGGCACTGTGATTGGAAGCATCATAAAATGGTACGAAAGCTTTGGTAGAATGACAATTTTTAAAACATTTATACATGTCAGCCATGATATTGTCAGTGGGCCCCAGTCGTTTAGCAACTTCCTAATATTATCCAGTTTGGGGGGAAATTAGCTGCAAATGAATATTCTATGCCCTTGGTGATTTAGATTCCCAAATATTGCATGCAATTGTCTGCCCACCAGTACGGAAATGCTCCCCTCAGTTTGCGTTCATTTTCTAGTGTGATATTTAGGTTTAGTATCTCTGATTTACTAATATTAATGTTTAGTCCTGCCACTGCCCCAAACTGGCCTAGCACCCCATCCAGTTCAGTAAGGGGCTGTTCTGGGTTTGTGAGAGTCAATAACATGTCAACCGCAAAAGCGGCCACCTTGTGTTCCCTTTTCCCAAAAGGTATTGCAGATATTTCCCTGGTTGCCCTCACTGTGGCCAATAGTGGTTCCAGGTGGAGCGCGTATAATAAAAATGAGGATAGTGGGCAACCCTGTTTTGTACCACTCGCCACCCTAATTGGCCTCGAAAGTTGCCCGTTAATCATAAGTCGGAGTGATGAATTTGCATAATTTGCCTTTATTCTTGATATATATTTTTTCCCAAACCCCATTTTTTCCAGATTAAGAAATACAAATTGCCACTCGACCCTATCAAAAGCTTTCTCAGCGTCTAGTGTGAGAAGTAGGGATGGGATATTCTTCTTGTTCGCTTTTATGATCAGGTGTGTCAGCCTTCTAGTGTTATCACCTGTCTGCCTGTTTCGGATGAACCCTGACTGGTCAGTACTGACCAGCTTTGGGAGAAGAAGATCCAACCCGGCCACTAAGATCTTAGCATATAGCTTTGCGTTGGTATTAATTAGCGCAATTGGTCTATAGGAGCTGCAAACTGTTTGATCCTTACCAGGTTTTGGCAGAAGTACTACCTTTGCCTCTTCCACAGTTGGCGTTAGTCTGCCCATCCCTTCAATTCCATTGAAGAGCTTTACCAAGTGGGAGATCAAGCTCCCCCCGAAGGATTTATAGAACTCCGATGTAAAGCCGCCTGGGCCGGGAGATTTGTTTGCTGGTAATGCCTATATAGCCTTTCTTACCTCACCTGCGGTTATATCTAAATCAGGTATTCTCTTTACTGCTCAGTTAATATTGGTAAAGAGCATTTATTTAGATATTCTACTTGTGTCTGTTCCAGAGGGTTCTCCGTACTGTATAGGGCTGAGTAGTAATTGGAGAACTCCCGAGTTATGCCTGGTGGATCTGAGCATTCCCCTCCCAACTTCTTTTTTTATTTTTTATATTGTTCTAGCCTTTTCTTCCTTTCTTAGTAGCCCTGCCAAGTGTCCGTCTACCCTATTTGCTTTTATATAATATCTTTGCTTGAGAAATAGCAATGAGTGCTAAGCTGCTTTTGTCTGGAGCGCTTCTAGTTGGCCTCTGATCGTTCTGTCTTCTCTCCTTACCTCCCTGCTCGCTCCGATTGCCATCCTGGACATCACTTGTTTTACTTTCTCCTCCAATTCTTTTTCTAGAGGTCTATTCTCCCTATCTCTTCAGGCCTTTATAGCTATTATCCTTCCCCTAATCGTAGCTTTAAATGTGTCCCAGACTGTCAATTTGCTGATAGTCGCATGTTGATCATCTTAAAAAAATTCTTCTATGGCCACTTCTGTCTCCTTCCTTACCGTATGGTCTTTAAATATATGTGCGGGGTACCTCCATTTCCATAAACCCAGATGTCCTCCTGTCCTACGAAGGCCCACAGTTAATGGTGCATGGTCAGAGAGAGCTATCACCCCCACTTCCATCTCCTCTACCCAACGTTAAAGAGACTGCGAGAGCCATATGTAATCGATTCTGGAGGAGGTCCTATGGACGTACGAAAAGAAGATGGTACCAGCTGTGTTGTCCCTCTTTTCTCTCCATGCATCCGCAATGGAGAGCCTCTCAATCTTCTAGGTCAAGTCCCTATAAGGTTTTCCCTGAGTGGACACACTCCCCTTACCCTTCGGTCCCATGCCATGTTGAAGACACCTGCCAGCACTATTTGGCCTCTCAATCTTCTAGGTCAAGTCCCTATAAGGTTTTCCCTGAGTGGACACACTTCCCTTACCCTTCGGTCCCATGCCATGTTGAAGACACCTGCCAGCACTATTTGGCCTTTAGCGAAACCCTCCAGTTTAGTAATGAACCTGTTCTGCCTGAGTTAGGAGCATAGATAGTTGCTATCATATAGAGAATTCCTCTCCCCTTGAGTGTGAAGGCCAAATATCTTCCACTGGGGTCTCTGTCAGTGGCAACTACTGAGATATCAAGGTTATTCCCGATTGCTATCAGGACACCTCCCTTCATGGATGTGACATTGGACTGAAAAATATTATTGTATCCCCTTAAACTGATTTTGTGTTTGTCCCGGATGTGTATTCGCGTTTCTTAAAGGGCTAGGAGGTAGGTTTTTTCTCTAAGGAAAAATCTCTCCAGCTTTTTCCTTTTTGGGAGGGAATTAAATCTGTTAATGTTTAACGAGGTAATGGTTAGTACATTGGGATTAGCCCGGGTCTTGGAAGAGTTTATGCAAGTGGCGCTTTCCTCTAGGTTTTTGGTTGGGTTCTCCCCCGTCTTCCCCCATCCTCCCTTATCCCCCATCCCTCTGGTCCCCCTCCTTCACTGGGTGTGCTCAGCCAGCCTCTAGCCCCTCCAGACCTGTGATCTCGGGGGCTGAGTCCACGTTGTGCCCCAGTTGTAACTACTGCAGGTCCTCCCATACACATGTCTTGATTCCAAATCCCTCCATCCCCAGCCCCTCCAATGCTATATTCAATTTCTAAAGAATGAACACCCTCCCCAGCCTAGCCTCGCCTCTTACCTTTGTCTCTGATCCAATATGTTTCAATTCCGGTGACACTGACCATGGTCGGACACCTCGCCTGCTATTCTGGCCGCCCTTCTCTGGGCCTCCTTGGGATGGTCCCCCCGTCCTTTTTTTCTTGAAGATTTTGGCTTGACCTTATTCCATTCCCAAGGCCTCCTTTTATTCTGAAGTTTCGGCACTACCTTGTTTGATCCTTGTTCCTTGTCTTCCATTCCCAGGATTCTCGTTCCTTCTTCACTTGAAGAGATGCAGTGTTGCCATCCTTCCCACTCGAAGAGCATGCCAAAGGGGAACATACATCGTTATCGAACGTCCTGTGACCTCAGAGCACTTCCGATTTGGCTATTTTTTAAATTTTTTATTAAGGTAGTCTGAGACAGATCTTAAAAGAGCTGTATCTCTGAGCCATTGTACATAATCGGCTCTGTTTTCCTGGATGCCCACAAGGTTCTTTCTTTCTGGCCGTAGTCATGGAGAGCTGCTAGCACATCTCTTGGCCTTGCTCCTGGTTCTTTTCTCTTTGAGGTCCCACCCTATGTAATCTGTCTATTTTGAGTTCTGCATTATTGTCCATTCCTAGCAGATCTGCAAATATTTGCATTGTAGTTGCTTTAAGGTCCTTGTCAGTCACTGTTTCTGTCCATTCTTTTATACGTACATTGGACCTTCTAGATCTGTTTTCTAGGTCCTGCGCTGGAATTTCATTATTATGCGTTGCCCTTGCTAGATGTTCCATTAGTTCGTCCGATTTTCATGCGTCGTACGCTAGCTCCTGGAGCGCATGTTCCGTTGTGTCCACCCATTCTTCTAGGACATTCATATCACCCATGATTTCTTGCAATGCCAGTGCCAGAGCTTCCCTCATTTTATCCATTTCTTTCTGTACCGAGCCTATTTTATCCCTGAATTCCTTGGAAGTACTGCCGAAGTACCTCTTGAGTAACTGCCTGGTCTGGTCCAGTGGCCTTGTGGATTCCCTCGTCCTCTGCTCTATCAGAGCACTGGAGACCCAGTGTACCTCTTCCACAATTTTTGTATATTAGTTTCCAGGTTTTTCCCCCCTTTTGCCGCTCTTATGACTTCCTTGCCTCTGTTTTTTGACATTTTGAAGTTTTCACTGCCCTAAAGTCCAAACTGTGCCACAGTCCAAAGGCAGGGCCCTTGCAATAAGTTGGTAGACTCCTATTATGGTACCAGGGGGCCCCAGGTCCTTGTGTCCCTCAGTGTTTCTCGACCCTGCCTCCTATGAATTCTCCTCTTTCGTGTGGATCCAGACGGGTTAGTATCTTGTCCAGCAGAACTCTTAAATGGTCCGGCCACTTCCCACCTGTTCTCTTTTCATCCCTTACCGTTGCTCTGCCAGCACCTCTGTTTTCCCCAGAAGGGGCTCTTAGTCCTTCGTGAGATTCTATTCCTTTATAGTTAGTAGGCAGATATGTGGTTTCCTGGAGGCCGGAGGCTCTTCCTGCTTTCCCTGGTTCCCTGGGCCTCTTTCAGGTCTGCAGTCTATTGTTCCATATAGGCCATTTCTGGGATTACAGGTTTGCTGTGGTCCCCAGGCTGTCCCCTGCTTCGTTGGTCACACCTCTGCTTCCTCACCCGCCTTGCAGGGATATGGTTGTTTGGATAGAGCTTTATCCACAGTGCCCTACACCTCTCCCCTGCTCAAGGCGCCGATGTCTGCTGGAAGTTTACCGCCGCGATGTGGAGCTCTGGGTCCACTAATTCCATTCAGCTTCTTGGCGGGGCCCCCTCAATAGTGTTTATTGGTGGCGGTACAGCTCATGCCCTTAAGTGTACAGCGGGGCACCCAGAAACCTTCTGGGCTCCCGGTCGGACTATCACTAACCGCATCGTTTGTCCTCTTTTTTCAGATTAGGGCAGGGGGGTAGGGATCTCTTCTTTGTCAGGCGCCTCCTCACTTCGCTCCCCTGGCCTCTGGGGGAGTTGGTATTCCCCAGACTCCTGGAACACTGGCTCGGGGGATTCCTATTAGTGCTGGGTCTCGCTCTCGGGGCAGCAGATACCCTGCTATGGCTTCCAGGTGCACCGCTGCTTGCCTGCTTCTCGTTCTTTCTTCTGGGAGTCCTGCCGTTCGGGGTTCACTTGATCCACAGAGGGCCCCATCTACATGGCGCACTTTAATAATTCTCATCGTTGACTTGGCTCCTGGATGTTTATGCAGCACTTCCAGGGGGTCACCCCAGGTCATGGTGGTTGTCCTGCCTCGGCTCGAGGGAAGGCAAAGGGGGAGCTCCACTTCTCTCTCCTCCACTGCACCTCACTCTCCTGGTCTCCACAGACTATGGCGGTCCCTGGTTCCTTGACATGGTAGGTCCGGGCTTCTCTTCGCGTGCTGGGTCGTCCTGGCCGCAGGCGCGGTCTCTGCCTACGCTGAGTTCCTCCTGCATTATTATTCTCTGCTTCGTTACGAGGAGCTCGAACATTAGTTGTTTCTGATGCCCCTGTGTTTGGATATCCAAATTCTTAGCTTTTCCATGCCTGGGGAGGGTTAGGGGTTACTGATTTCACCGGTGGTTCGAGAGAGTCCTTTTCACAGGGCTCTCTTCCCAGTGGCCATTTTGGAATCTCTGCCTAGTCTCCTTGTATTATAAACTTCTCATAGACGTTGAACTAAACCATAATTGGTCCTATATAAAGAAAAGGGACATTGCATTAGCTACCTGAAATCCCAAGAGCCCATTGGGAACATAAATGGAGGGTCATACCCAAGTTGACACGATCAATACAACTCAGAGAGGCCTGATATAAGATCATTATGCAATAGCATTATACCCTGGAATCATTGCATAAAATGCATTCTACTGTTTCTCCCGATTGTTGGAGAGGATGTAAAGGGAATGGAGACTAGGGGCATATATGGTGGGAGTGCCCCAAAATACAATCCCTTTAGTTAACGGTAACTACACAGATGAGAGACATTTTCACACCGGATCAGGGAATAAGAAAGAGGGAATGGATGTGTGGTCTGGGATCAAAGACAACAATTTCTTAAACAAAGCTCATAGAAAAGCCTTTATGATATTGTTAATTGCGGCATGGCTAGTGTTAGCCCGGAAGTGGAAACAGAAGCACCCCTCAGTACAAGTTAAAGGAATAGTGCGCTTAAAAATATTATTGTCCCAAAAGATGGGCAATAATCAAAAACATGCATGAAACATAATTTTAAAGAAAGTTCCTATGTAAACCTTTGAGCAAACGAGGCTCAGAGCTTTTACATTGGAGCATCCATTTTGCCATTTCAGGCAGCCTCCTCGGCTCATGTTAAGCTCTGCCCTGGCGGCATTAAACAAGCAGCAAAAGCCCCCTACTGGGAGCTTTTTCTTACTGCAGCCAGAGCAGAGCTGTACGTGAGCTGAGGAGGCTGCCTTCACTTTCATTTTACGTTTTCGGTGCTCCCCAAACCCAGGGAAGCACAGAAAACGTAAATTGAAAGTCAAAAAGCAAAGGCGCAGCAATTATAAATACAACATTGTTGTATTTCTGATTGCGGCGACTTTTGTTTTGGGTCTCCTGGCCTCCCCGATCCCGGGGGAGCCCAGGAGACTCAAAGCGAAAGCCGCCGCTGTCTTTCTTTCTACGAATACTGCAGCATTTACAAATACAACAACGTTGTATTTCTGTCTCCGGCGGCTTTCGCTTTGAGTCGCCCGGGAAATGTACAAAGAAAACTGCAGCATTTTTAAATACAACACCACGTTATAAATGCTGCAGTAGTTAGAAAGAAAAACGCAGCATTTATTTTGCAGTGCTTTTAAAAAAGAATTAAATTTAAAGCACTTACCAGCAGCAGCTGGTGTTAATCTATGCTCTCCGGCAATAATGAAGCAAAAGCAACCTGTTGGTAGCTTTTATTTATTACAGTTGGCTGGCTTTTACTTCATTAGTGCTGCAAGGGCAGAAATTAACACAAGCACATGAGGCTCATCCATTTCACAAAATGGATGCCTCGTAGTGCGTCATATTTGTGACCTTGAGTCTCATTTGCTCAAAAATGTACATAGGAACTTTCTTAATGAATATTTTTGATCATGGCCCATCTTTTGAGCCAATAAAAGTTTTGATGGAACTATTCCTTTAACTGGTTGCAAAAGATCTGGAAGCGACTAGCCATTAAATGGATAACATATGAAATTCAAGGATGAAAGTCTAGCATTGAAGCAGGATCGGGGTCTTGTATTGTCTTACCTGCAAAGTGACTTTAAAGAGCAATGGCGTCCAGATAATTTACTTACATTGGAATTTTTGTAAAAATATCCAGTGAAGGCTCATTGCTCAGTGGGAAATGGCTGTCTATGTATATTGCTGATGTCTCATGGGGGGGAAGGTGGGGTTTGGGGGGATTGTGAATGGGAAGGTTGCTTGCTTGTTCTTATATAAATGGCAATAAAAAAAAATGTGTTTAAAAATCTTGTGTAGCCTTTTGTTGCATTTGCTTGTTTTGTCGGCTGAAAAGACATACCAATTTGCAGGGCCTGGATAATTTTCCGTCTCCTGACCACTCTCAGCTGCTCTGCTGAGTTGTCTACAACCCTCCTTACACAACCTGTCGGTTTATCTCAGGGCGGCTGTCTTTTTTGCCAAGCATGTCAAATTCTGCATCCTCACCACCCAGGTTTGGCCTCTTGTTTTCATAACCCTTTTCTTGGGTCCATTGCAAGTATTTATGAATTGGCTGGCTACTTCAGTTTTTTAAAAACATTTTAATGTTTCAATTTCTTGCTATGAAATACAGGGTCCAATTGTTTCGGGTAGCAGCCATTCTTGACCCTTAGTTTTGCCAGCTCCCGGACCAGAATGGGCATTGGTCATGTAGCGCTGTTTTCTTCATAGATTTTCTTGCATGGACTATGATTCACCTTGTCGTCCAGTCTAGCTCAGAAACATTGACCCTACATTATTATCTTTGGCAATGCAATGACTTTCGTCCGCTTACGTAATTTGCTAAACTAATGTATGCATATTTCATTTTCTATATTTTCCCAGGGAACGATCAACTCATTTTGATATCTGTCTAAGTGAGTCTTGCTCTCCTTTGGCAGGAATTCTGTTTCGTCTTATCTCTGCACTGTTCACAGAGCGTTTGGCCTTGCAGGGCTTCTGTGCTGAAATATAAATGTGTGGTTCCAAATCAATGTGTTTCTGCTAAATGGGTCTTTATGTTCATTATGCAGTGTGTGATTCTATTGTACAAGTGTGTTGTACAGTTACTGTCCTTCTAAGCACTGTTTCTGCTTTAAGCGCTATCCAGGCATATTACAGCGTCCCTGCTCATCTCGGTGCTTTTTCTGCCCTTCTTTTACATACAGTGAACAACTAGTTTCTATGCACTATTCCTTCCGCTTACCACTATGCAGGTGTTTTTGTATAGTCCCCGATGTTCATACAAGGTGTTTTGTCTATTCACCGTAATCACGACACCACCACTAGTCCTGAGGCCATAATACACTCAAAGGCAAGATAATTAACTAGGCTAAGGATTACCTGTAACAGTCCTTTTGAGCCCTGACCTGTGCTTACCTGCTTCTAGGATTACTCGTCAGCACTCAAAGCCAACCTCAGCAGTGCTGCAGGCAGTGTTTACACCTGGATCTTGACTTTTGAAGTCTTTGTGGAATCCGCAGCAATAGCAATATTAGTTGTGGTAGCAGTAGCTGTCATAGTCACGTAAGGAGCCAATTCTTACTGAACACCAGTGCAACCGCAAATATGTATAGTAAGCAAGGTGAGTCAAAAACGTTATGCCCCTCAGTGATTGGACTAACGTTAGCAGGGGAAACGAAAGCTTCCAAGGAAAGGCCATACCCTAATGGTTTTCATGGTTCTTAATGGGCCCTACATTAAGAACCCTTCAGGCCCAATAAAATGCACAAATAAGGAAGTTAGCACTTCATGTCATTGATGGCTGAAATCAGTGGATTGCAAAGCATTTACATGGGTAAATAGAAATGGTGCACAGAGTCTCAGGGTGTGTAAAATCAGCGGAGCATGGGCACGAAAGATTACCTTTACTGCAAAGCATACGAAAGCGAAATTGGAGGCACATTTTGCCTCTTTCACTTTGCGGACAGATATTTCGTCCACCCGTAGTAGGAACAATAAAAAGGGTAATATTTTCAAATAGCAGCTGTTATTGCAGCCTTCCACATTATGGCAGATGATGTGTTTACTGCATGTAGCATTTCATAGGAATGCTGCACACAGGAAAATATTGCCAGATTATGATGTAAAATACTCCATATTTAACTCCACCCAACAGGTGTAGGAAAGAAATTAAATCGTCCCCTTTAACACATAGTCGAGGGAAGCAAGAATGCTTTTCTTGAATTGCATGAAATAAACTCAACTCCTTTTCATAAAACATTTCTGACACACATCATCTAACCCCCTTTCCAATGTAATGCGCAATCCATTTTCAGTGGTAGCTCGCCACTATGGGACACCTGAGTGACAGGCAACGCCGTCCAGCCATGTGCTTTATTTGCACAGGGGGCTCTGCTGCCTGCCTCTGAGCAAATAAATGACTCTGTGACATGTTTTATCCGTCTCTTTGCATCGACCCTGGTTGTTTTTCGCTCACGGCCACCATTAGTTATATCACTTCTACACTTCTCTGACACATATTGGTATAATTGGGGCGTTGGCACCAGTAAAATATGCTGTCTCTCTGACTATGCCAATGGAATGAGGAAATATGAATATGCTGATGTAATTAATGTATGGGTTGTGTGATATAATTCAATACTGTCACATGACAACATGATTTGCTCTTATTTAAAATAGCAATAAAGTAATCATGAGTGGACTAGTTCACTCTATGTATATGATGCAAAGACGTTCAATGCATGAGATTTGTTTCGTTATTCAATTGTTCAAAATGAAAAACTAACTTGATCCAACGGGGACAACCCTTTTGTAGTATTTGCCTATGAGCAGTACCACATCCCGTACTTTGCATTTTTTTGTTTGTATGTAGAGCCCTTTTGACTCCACAACAAACGCAGTGCCAGATAATGAGAGGCTCGCGGGGCATTGGAAGCCCAAACATGAAGCCTCTCATTATTTGGCTAACAGTGTAGACACGCTGACTGACAGGAGAGCAGAACTCTCCTGTCAGTCAGTGTGTTTACTTTGTGGGAAGAGGAGAGAGGTGGGCCAAATGTAGACTGTCCTATATTTAATGTTGCCCAGTCTAGCCATTCAATGAACTCTAGTCTAGCCATGTAATGCCACTTCTCATGTTTGATTTACCCTACATGGCAAGTAAACCCTACAGCCCATCATGCACCCTAAGGTCAAGCACTGCCCTCTTACTAGTGATGCCAGCTTCCTATTCAACCAGAATTGGAAGGTCCGCCTACTCATCCCTGGCTCCAACTCTGTGGAACTCACTCCCTCCTCACATTCGACACACCCAAGACTACATCGCCTTCCGTAAAATCTCTAAAAACCTGGCTTTTTCCGTAAACCATGACTTATGCCCGCCGGAACTCACCGCAATTATAGAATTATGATTTGAATGAAAACAGGCTCTCCGATACGGTTACATTAATGCCCCTCTGATCATGCAAATCATAACATACCCCGGTTCAACCTGTGAATCTACCTCCGAGTACATCTACCACGAAACATGAGAACGATCACGGCCAGCTCATCCTACCCACAAAGTAACCAGGAAAAGTGGGCTCCAAAGAGTAAACCCTCCACTATTAACACTCACCACTCCGATCACTATGCTCAGTCTCCACTTTACACCAACAAACAATAGAATGCAGCTATACCCCTCGATTAATTTCGGCATAGCTGCACATAAACAAAGAATTCATCATGAACACCTCAACAACCTGCTGGAACGCAGCTATACCCCACGAAAAGAAATCGGCCTAGCTGCACACATAAACTTCCTACAAAGTCCTAATGCCGCCAGAATGCAGTCTGAGACCAACCGCCTAACTGCACACATTCGACCGATCTCTTACTACATCCACACCTAGTGTTAGGATTCCGCCACCATCACGCAAATCGCAACGACTGCACACATAATGAGTGCACCCAAGCACTGTCTTTTACCCTACTCTCTCGACTTCCCTGGACTGCGGTCCCCAAGGGCGTTCAATCTACAAGCACTTTGAGATCATACCAATGATATATAGAGTGCTATATAATTGTCAAATAACAATAACAATAAACAATACCATGCCACATTAATAAAGTATATATGCAGACTGGCACTACTAGAGTTAGTATGCATATACTTTCTTAATGTGCCATGACATGTTTTACTTGGCATCAAGGGAAAAGCAAACATGATAAGTGGTATTATGTGAATAGCCTGGCCTACGTTGGTGGTGTCAATGTGGAGTTACTTTCTTACTGTGGCATGGCATTTGTTTCTTTTTACTTGCCATCCAAGGTAAAGCAAGCATGATGAGTTTTATTATTTGGCTAGACTGGCTTACGTTGGTGGCTCCAGTCTGGTCATATATACTTTGCATGTCATGGCATTTTTGTAGCGGGCATCAAGGGTGAAAGCAAACAAAAGTGTGTTTATATGTTACACTGGCCTATGTTGGTACAGCCAGTCTGGATATACATTTGTTCTGTGGCATGGCATGTTTTACTAGCTGGGAGACCTTATATGGTAATACCGTCATATACTGGTGCAGTCTGCATGGATATGTATGGGCACAGCCAGAATTAAAATGTTTTATATATTGGCATATGTTGTGGGCAAAGACATCATGAAAATGTGTTGGAAAAGGGTCCTGAACACTTCATGTGCTACCCTAAAAAACGGATTGCAAACGGTGTAACTTTTTACCCAATTTGTCACATAAAGTGCTTTAAAATGAATTTTTTAAATCATTAATTTAAAAATGTTCTCGAGGAGAAAACACCCACGAACCCCCTATTGTTTGATTCGGTCTCCCTCGCTGCACTCGGACGCACCCGTATTTTCAGTGGATACATTTACAATGCTCCAATTAAAAAATTCACCAGCCGTCCATGTCCATTTTCATACTTCATTCCCAAACATTTGACAAATAATGCATGCAGATGTACAGAACTACTGCTTGTGGAGTTCCAATAAATATCTTTCCGTTATCACCAAGTGGATGGATGGGGCAGATTCCTCGAATTAGCAAAAACGTTTAAATGTTCTCAGTTTAACAGATTATGATGACATGCGCCACATTGCCGCCACAGTGGTGGTCTCAGAGTATCTAGGCTTGTTTGGAGTCTGACATATTGTCCTCCCACATTAGCCTGCAGAAGAAAAATGAGCAGGAGAAGATGGGACGGGGAAAGAAGATGCAGGTGCCAATAACAAAGGGAAGGGAGGATGCAGATGGGGAAGACTTGTGTTATGGTAGCTTGAGTGCATGGAGGTCCAATTACTGAGGATCATAGGTCAGGATTGCATCAAAGAAGGTCCATTCTCACATGTTTGGAATCAAATGGACTGTTTAGGTGTGTCAGTTTCCAAACGCAATAAGGACTTAATAACAAATCATGTCAGGTTGCATGATGGGCTCGAGATGTGTTCAAGCGGACCCTTGAAGTGTGATGGCTTTTTGACTATGATTACCTTTAAATATTTCCCACGGGGTAAAATCTGAATAGTAATTCTGAGACTACCAAATCTAGAGGCCAGGTATGGCCCAATCCAGATTGCACTGTGTGAAAGGTGATTGAGTGTTGGATGAGAACAAAGGAAAGGAAGAGTTTTTATATGTCCATGTGCTAACCAAAAGGTCTAAGCATTGAAGAATTTGTGTGCAGACCTTGTTGTGACAGAGTCTGCTGCAAACATCTGAACATCTATTTCCAACAAGCAGCTGTAAAGGAAGGCCATCTGGCAGGGGTGAAGAAGCCCTGGCTTTTATTTCTATTAATAGTATAATTAGGTGGGTAATCCATCTCAGAAAGAGTTGTCTGCTAAACAGACCATCCATTTCAGTAACTGCATTCCAAAAGCATAATGCTCACCACCTGTTTCTTAATCTGCTTTACCGTGGCACAGAACAGGTTCAGATGTCACATGTGCCCTATTTGACAGCTCCTTTGACATTAAAGTCACTGTAGAGCAGAGGTTGAATTTCAATCTGCACCTCTCATTCAAAACCATATTAATTACGATAAACTATCACCGGGTGCAGGATAGTCTGGAAATAAAGGCCACACCTGAATTTTAATATGGTGGCTGGTAGTTCACATAATTATTAATGTCACATCTGATTGTATCATATTCATATCAACACTGGGAGGCCAGGCGAGCCATGGACAGGCCGAGTGTGTATTCTCCCTAGACTGCCTGTCTCCAATGCAGACAGCAGGACAATAGGCAGAGGGAATTTCCTCTCTTTTACTCTTTGTGTTTTCAGGTAACACCTCTCACCTTTCTTGATCTAGTCCTTGCAGCCAAAAACAGTTGAATAAAAAGTACAGTGTTTCATAAACCCAACAACAGAAACTCGCTATTGCTATTTCAAATTTACCATCCAAGAAGTCTCAGAGAAAACGTATCTTTCTGACAATTTCTGCTCGACCAAAGTAACTGCACCACCCCGTGGGACTATGACCACAGGCTGCAGACTTGCCACGAAAATTGAGGAACCGTGGATACCCCAAAAAAACAGTACGGCATGCCAGAAAGAGGGCTAGACACATCCCTAGGGACATCACACTAGAGCAACATGGGAGAAGAGACAATAAACAAGATAACATCACAGCAGTATTTAGCTATTCTCTATTAATCAACCATCTGAAATGGGAAGTGATGAAACTCCGGCCAATAATCAATGTGGGTCCCCAAAATATTGGGTCAACGAGGTTTCCCATCAAACGGAGGCGCTATCTCCAGGACTCCCTAGTACATGCCTACAAAGTAGAAGAAAAGACCGCCAACACCCCATGGAATAATCCCAGCCCGATTGGACATGCCCCATGTGGTCAATGCATAGTGTGTGCCCAGACACAGAGAAGCACACCCATTAATATAGGATGGTACTACCCATGGTGTCAGAAATATTTTATCAATTGCAAAAGCAGCAACATGAGTTACATCATCACGTGCCCATGCAACCGTAGGCATGCGGGGATGACAACTCGCCCAGTTAAAACATGAAAAGACGATTATCGCTCATGAAACAGAACAAAGAAGACCGCTGCCCCTATGGTAGAACACTTTTTGCAAAAAGTACATGAGTACTCAGATTTCACCTGGACTGTATTGGAGAAAATCGTTGTACCATGCAGAGGAGGCGATGTACACTCCTTACTTTTTAAAAAGAGAAGAACTTTGGATCCCTCGTCTTCACACAGACAGAAAAGGTCTGAATGAATGCACAAGTTGGCAAGTGCTGCCACTCTAACTACACTGAGGAGACAATTTAAAATGCAAGCAATTTTCAATGTATGTAACACTAGTGAGAAAAGGTGCCCTGCATCTAATTCTATATCTTGCAATACTGGAGATGCAGACATATTGTGAGGACAAGATATGGCACTTTTTATAGGCACCATCTATATGCTATATTCACCCTTAAATTACATCCTTCTTAGCCAACTACATCAGGGCTTGTCACCATTCACACAAGTAATTAGACACCATATATTCTATGCCACGCACCATGCCCAGCGAATGCGTACTCATTACATCCATAACACACATGTAATAATGACACTAGGCTTAACTACAGCAAGCCGCATGTCCTCGCACTAGATTGAAGCAAAATGTTTATAAATGATGTCCTTGGTTGCCATAGGAATGGAACCTCACTGGTCCGGGAATAATAATGCATACGTCTTAGTATACAGTGATCTACAACATCACTGTAATACTACAGTAAAAATGTGGGGTATTACAGAGAGTGACTCATCGCCTTGGACTATTCAAATATAAGTTGCCCATCACTATCAAAGTCATCTGGAAGTCTATACCCACTCCTTCTTGCATATAGATACAATGAATACAAGCGAGGTTGTGTGGTGCTACATGAATCGCGCCAGGCATGTTTTATTAAAATGTGTCCTTCGGTTAACACTTCTTTTGGTCTTTGGCCCTTATCAAAACCAGACATACATTATATCATTTTTCTACAAACAATAGATGTGCGTGTGGTGGACAGAGAGAAACGGGTTGGCAGAGGGTAGGATTCATGGGTAAGAAAAGTAAAAGAAAACCGAACAATAAAAATAATAAAAATAAAATAAAAAAGAGAGAAAGAAAAAAAAATCGAATGTTTTGTTAGTTATTGCTCATCAACATCATAGTATTCTTTCACATATTGTTTTGCTCAGTACATGGATTGAGTCTTAATTTTAACTCACCCCAGTGCTTCATTTGCGTGTCATATCTGTTTGCTAGGTTCTTCTGTGTTGTTTCCCATTAATGAGTTAGTCCCTTCTTGCTGTAATACAAATACCATTTGGTAATCGCCATCCTTACCTTGGTACTCAACTTGTTGTATCTAGCTCCTCAGTTCCTGTCTTATATATAATTTGTCAAGATTGTTCTAAAATTCGCCTAGTTTTATTCTGGATAGCATCAAATAGCTACAAAGTTTATTTCCCTGTCCGTTACATTTGTATCCTCATACTATATCAGCCCCATTATGAATTGTTAGGCGGGGCCAAATAGATTCAAGCTCAATTGATTCAGGTTGTCAGTCAGCCATTGAGAAACCCAGCTTCCCACTCTCCATGCCGTTAGTTTTCTGCATGTGACATGCTACTAATGAAATTGTAATCTCAAAGTGTTCTTCGTTCCCCCATGGCTCCCATCATAGTTAAGGACAACCTTCTTTACTTGCCTGAATTTCACAGGGTTCGTTCCACTGAGCTTCAGCCTTCCGTCTTGGTAAACGCGTCTGCCATTTTGTTTTTGCTTTTAGGCATGCTCGTTGGCTGTGATCCGCCCTATGCTGGCAGTTACTTTTTGTAATCATTAATTCCTTCCTTCCAATAACATGCCACTTGTATGTGACCCTACTAATTATTCATGGTGTCATTGTTCTCAATCTTCTCAATCTTCTATTTCAACCTTTATTGTGTTTAATATATACTTGTGTCACATCTTTTGCTGACCATTCTTCCTGTCCATTACTATACTTCAAAATCATTTTAGTATGTAATTACTAAATTATGTTTATTGTTATTATATTTTCCAAAATGAATGCATCTTTCTTAATCAAAATATTTGTATGTAACATTCAGTTATTTCATACTTGTTACACAGTTGTTTGACATGATTGTTAGACCATGATGGCTGTCTATTACAATTTCCCCTATAGATTGGCCCTCTAGTGTTAATAAGTTACTTTGCATAATTTAGCCCTGTCTTTATAGAAATGAGCTAATTTCGTTGTCTGCGTTCAGACCAATTTCAGTAGCTTGAAATTGGCAAATTATTCTTGCCTCTGTTTGTCTTAAGAGGCGCTCCCTGTTCCCCCCTTTCTTATGGTAATGGTAATGTTTATTTATAAAGTGCCTATACACAGGCAGTGTTTCAAAGCGCTCAAGGAGGGTGGGAACACAGGGTAAAACAACAGTCGCTAAGAACCCTTGATATTTTGAGACGATAATGGTCTTCACAGGCAAAGTAAGTGAATATGATACATTTAACAATTCAGATAGAGCAAATGGGCCTGGCAGCGATTCTGCAGTTTTTTCAAGTACACATTTAGGGGTGATGACAAGGGAGAACAGACAGATGATCTTCAGGCAGAGATGCATTCAGATCATGAAAGTGCAAGACGAGCGAGGGAGGGGCGGGGGTCCAAGTGCAGCCAGTCAGTAGAGGCTGGGGTAAGTGCGGAGAGAGAAGTTCTCTTGGATTTATTTACAAGTGCAGTAAGGGGTGCAGGGCCCGGAGGCAAGTGCAGAAAGGACTGGCGGGGGTTACAGTGACCTGTGAGACTCTGAGCTACCCCTAGGCGGCCAGTCAGCAAGCAGTATGGAAAAGGAGGGAGAGATGGAAAGACCAGAGCGCTAGGTTAGCAGGGTAGGGGGAGAGAGAAGGAGGAGGATAAGAGGAAGGTCTTGAAGAGTTTCTGGAACTTAAGACGATCAGGCTCAAGACAGAGGGTGGCAGGGAGGCTATACCAGAGAGATGCACCTGCTGAGGATAAAGATCCCCCTCCAAATCTCTGCTTAAGTATAATTTTCTTGTAAGAGGATACACTCTAGATCCCGAAAAAAGCCAACAACTATAGACCCATCACAACCGTTCCCTTCCTGCTCAAGATCCTCGACAAAGTTGCTTATACACAAATACAGGAATACCTGGAAGAAAACCGCATCCTAGGAAAAAGACAATCGGGATTCCGCCCGGGGCATGGGACCGAATCAGCCCTATTAGACCTCAAAATCCAACTAAATGACATCATGGACAAAGGCAAACCGGCACTCTTGCTCCTGCTAGACTTATCTGCCGCCTTTGACCTGGTCAATCACGATATTCTAGGCACACAACTCAAAAATGAAGCCCACTTCTCGCCAGAAGCCATCTCTTGGGTCAATTCATTCCTCGAGGGACGACGTATGAAAGTCTTTTCAGACTTTGCAAACGCTACCCCCACCACCATCCACTGCGGCGTCCCACAAGGGTCCTGCACTGCACCCACCCTATACAACCTCTTCACCCTCCCACTGTTCAATGACTTGGGCCGTCGCCACATAGCATACACCAATTATGCTGACGACACCCAAGTCCTGCTCCCTCTCACAGGGGCCTATGAACAAGACGCAGCAGCACTAACCAAGATCTATACAGCCATCCAAACCTGGATGGCAGCCAACGGCCTCTGCCTAAACGGGGACAAAACAGAAATCCTACTAGTTGGCACCAAAGAAACACTAAACAAACTCCCACCGCACTACAAATCCTTTAACATAGATAACTCTACCATCACAGTCTCCAGTGCAGTAAAAACGCTAGGAGTATACCTTGACTCCACTCTCTCCATGACACGGCAAGTCAATGCCATAGCCTCCTCTGCCGCACTCACCACGAAGATAATCAACGCTGTTAAACCCTTCCTATCCACTAAAAACTGCCTAGCCGTAGCTAGAGCCACAGTAGGTACCAAATTGGACTATTGCAATGCTCTCTTCCTGGGCACGTCTGCACA
Source organism: Ambystoma mexicanum (assembly GCF_040938575.1). Classification (NCBI taxonomy): domain Eukaryota; kingdom Metazoa; phylum Chordata; class Amphibia; order Caudata; family Ambystomatidae; genus Ambystoma; species Ambystoma mexicanum. Next base: position 691,386,477 of record NC_090924.1, on the reverse strand, counting down.
AAACCTAAAAAAAATGCAAGTCACACAAAACAATGCTCTAAGAGCAGCCCTAAGCATCCCTAAAAGGGAGCACATCACCCAAGCCAGGAAAGAAGCCCACTGGCTACCAATAAAAGAGCGGATACTATTTAAATCCATGGCCATCACCCACAGATACCTCTCAGCCAAGGCTCCGCCCTATCTTTCTGAAAGAATCACCCTTAAAACATCCACTAGACCCACAAGGTCACACATGACCAACCAGACCTACGTACCGACATTCAAAAGAAGCAAAGCCGGGGGGGCTAGCTTCCAACACTTAGCACCCAAAAACTGGAACACTCTCCCCACAGCGCTCAGGAACGAAAACTCTTACCATGTCTTCCGCAGACTACTCAAAACCACGCTGTTTAACTAACTCCACCCCACGTCCTAACTGTTTTTTCACAACTGTATATAAATAAGCACAACTGTATATAAACATGCATATATGATCAGCAATGTATCTATATCCATACCATGTTTGCCTGTAACAAGTAAGAATGCTTTCAGCGCCACGATGCCCCTGGGCAGATGTGCGCTATACAAATCCAAATAAAAAAATAAATAAATAAATAAATAAAATAAATAAAAATAAATACAAATGTAACAGACAGGGTAATAAACTGTGTAGCGATTTGATGATATCAGGAATAAAACTAGGCACATTTTAGAACAATCTTGATAGAATATACATTGAACAGAAACTGAGGAGGTAGCTACAACAAGTTGAGTACCAAGGTAAGGATGGCGATTACCAAATGGTATTTGTATTACAGAAAGAAGGGACTAACCCATTAATGGTAAACAACACAGAGGAACCTAGAAAACAGATATAACATGCAAATGAAGCAATAGGACGAGTTAAAATTCACACTCAATGCATGTACTTAGCAAAACAATATGTCAAAGAATACGACAATGTTGATGAGCAATAACTAACATTTTTTTTTTCTTTCTCTCTTTTTTATTTTATTTTTATAATTTTTATTGTTCGGTTTTCTTTTACTTTTCTTACCCATGAATCCTACCCTCTACCAACGCCTTTTCTCTCTGTCCACCACACGCACAAATATTGTTTGTAGAAAAATGATCTAATGTATGTCCGGTTTTGTTATGGCCAGAGTCCGAAACACGTGCTAACCGAAGGACACATTTTAATAAAACATGCCTGGCACGATTCATGAAACACCACACAACCTCGGTTGTATTCACTGTATCACTGTAATACTAAGTTAGGACATGCATAACCTCAGCGAGCTGCAGGTCCATGTATTCAGATGGGCGTGACATGTTTACAAGTTACGTCTCTGGTTACCATAGGAACTAAAAACCGCAGTTCCGGGAGAAATAATGCTCACGTCTATCACACTGTAACCCAAAAACTGGGACAGGTAGAAAATGGATGCATTGTCATAATAGTATTAAAATAAACATAATACAATAGTTGGGCATGTATATTTGGTGGAATGTTGATCTAGAATGTCGATGGAGAGGCATGAAAATACCAGAAAATGCAAGATAAAATTACTGATATTTATGAGTGTAATTAATAAAGCTTAACATTGGAGGTGCATACAGAAGCGATCACTCCAACATGGCCTCCCGTTTGGCAACTAGATTTAATGGCACAATCGCGCATGCCTGAAACCACAGAGCCAGGATTGCCGGCTCATGTATCAATGTCAGGGGAAGCCACGCACACCGAATAGCAGCCATGCGCAGAAGACCTGTTGCAATAGAAACACAGATTCTCCTAACAGATGAGGTAAGAGAGATGAGCAGGTCCTGGGACACACAGTGCAGACAGAAACACTGCTCAGTATGTCACCACGCTTTTAGGAAACAATGTGATACTGCGGCTTAGACCGCATTGTAAAGAAATAAGTATAAAATGACCCCCCTAAACCTAGCCTGACACAATACTTTTTGATTACGTCAAGGGCTTAACGGCACCTTTGAATATAGAGGCCACCCTGCTCCTTGCGGCTTTGGGTATGATATGTACCTGCATTCTGGATAAGCACAATGGCTTTGCAATGAAATCACCACTACTAGATATATAGGGATGGACAGCATTGGTAACCATGAACATCTTGTCACCCCCTCCCCTTTTCTGTCTTCCTACAGGCTACAGAGTCAAGAAGGGTATAACATGCTCTGGGTAAACTCAACAAAAATTAAAATAAATCAAAACATAAGATACCCTAACAGAAGCAAGGAGCAGATGAGCCAATGCCCCACATGATGATGGAGCATTCAAGGTCCTGAAGAAAGTGGCAACACTGACAATAGCCACTGAAATCGGTCGTCCAGCAATAACAAGGGCCTTCGTAGCAGCATTCGGAAACCCTATGTTAAAAATATGTGCTGTGTCATGGTCCACATTTTTACCATTATTTATTTTAAATAACAATACTTTCACAAAAGCAGGAACATTAAAGGAACTGTGGTTCCTGCTATAGCTAGTTCATTGGACACACCACCTATGTGTCGTATTGTTCCTTTTACAATAGTTGAGAAATATGATCAGTCTCTCTCTATCCCCTCACCCTAGATAGCCGGCACACCTCCGGCACCTAGGGCCAGATACCATCCTGAGGGCTGAATTAGCTTTGGTTGGAGGGCCTAATAGAATAAGTGAGAAATAGATTTTGAAAAGCAGTCAGTCAACTTAACCTATCCATGCTATGTGTGAGAACACCTCTCTCCAACCCAGGACACTCAGCAGGAGTTACCTGATAAGCAGCTTCAATGAGTCGCACCCTAAACAAAAGGGCCAGCCTCACAACTGGGTGTTGAATACCAAAGAGCCTTTGATGCTGCAGGCTTGGGAAGGGGGCGGGAGAAGACACTCAGTTTGAGCAGGAACACATAGAGGAAGGGTTACTGCATCTTGGGCTTATCATTCCTTCTTGTATCCTCCACTTCCTGCAGAGCAAAGCACTTTAGATATGCTGCAAGAAGGCATGGGTCACTTGTTACCTTAACAGGGATTGGACCTCTTAAAGCAGGCTTGCTTTTATCAGTCTCCTGGGACCTTTCGCCTTTGTAAGAAAGGGGTCTCCAACTCTTTCTTGAAGTGCCATTTTGACCGTCAAGGCCATCAGTAAGACTTTATCCAGACCTTGTTGGGAGAGCAGTCCTCTCCAAAGCCCTTTGCCAGAGGTGAAGGCAGGTGCTCCAAAGCAGGGACAAGTTCTGCTCCCTACATATCCCAAGGGCACACTGGATGTGAACTGCTGTTGGAGCAAAAGATGTCTCCCTTCCAGCTTCACTGGTACCCATACCCCTCACTGGAGGTGAAGGACACAAGAAGGTGCTAGCTAGCTTCCCCCGGGTGGCAGTAAAGAGAACAAGGACCAATCCGGTCCCTGAGGCCCTCGATTGGGACTAAAAGCACCAGAAGAAGTACAGCAATTGGATCCCTGTGCTGTACAGTGTCCAACCGCCTTCAAACCAGCGTGAACCACATTTGAGGGTCCCATGGTGCTGCTTTTGGCACTTCTTTGAAACAATGTTGTTACATTCATCGAACAAGCTCAACACAGCATTGTACCAAGAAAAGCAGTATACCTGTTTGGCTCGAACCACCAGCTTGCCTCTGCAGACAACTTCAAACTGTCAAGTCTCGAACAATGTATTGAACCACCATCATCTTCACATTGACCCATTACGAATGTTCAACCAACCTTAGTGAGCTTACAGAATTGCCTTGCTTGAATGCCATCTTTTAACCATACTGAGCTCCCACTTCGAACTGACTCATTGCCAGCTTGCTGATTGGATCAGCACAACTTGAGCATCTGAGCTTGGTTCAACACCCAGAGTTAGAACCTTGAGGCCTAGTTTGATGCTGTGAAACCACCAAGAACTGAGAAAGGTACTGTTGAGAGGCTCCAGCCCCCTATATCCACAATGAGGACCCTAGTCACTGATGAGTCACCCATTTGAACATTTTTCGCCAAAGACATATGCTTTTGGTAACATTGTTGCCAATTTATTAACTTTCACCCCGGCAGCATTTTTCAGAGTGCTTACAACATAGTAAACATAGTGTTTTTATGGTACAGTTATTGCATACGGTGTGTTTATGTAAAGTATATATATATTTATAGAACCTTGATTAAACATTCCTTTATTTTGGGCTGTTCTACTATTGCTGTTTGGGTTGCTACTATCACTACATTCACACCCCTCTTAAGAGAAAAGCCTGCCCTCAGCCAACATTACCCCAAAACGTGAAGGAGGCATAGCCAGTAACTGACTGTTTTCTGATTATGATTGGTGTCACTGTTGTTTTGTAGTAGTGTGAGGGCTGAGTAGGCAGTTTAGCTACTACTCATCTTTGTAGCCCTGCAGGGCAGTAGTCATTTCATCACAGAAGCTTGCCGACTGCCAGTGAGAAGCTCTACAGTCACCTTAAGCAGTGCCATCCTCCCGACTGTGACAGAGCAAGCTAAAATGAAGGGATTTCGGAATTGAAACATGGTGCCCTTTTTCTCTGACTAGTATTATGAATTGAAGGGAGTACCCCGCACCCTACGTTACCCCTTTCCTATATTCATAATGGAGGGATTTATCCAGATGAGGAAAGGAAATGCAAAGGCAGTGCAGGGAGCAAGCAATCATCACAATGCAAAAGAAAACAACACTACCAACAGGTCCAGGGAGTGAAGGATATAAACCGACAACTAGGTAAAAAGACACAGGAGCGTGCAAGCATTGGTGGCTCTTCTGTACTGTGACCCCAGATTAAACTGAATACGCACTTGAGATTGAAAGAAGGACCAATTTTGAAAAACGTAAGAAAAGCTGTTACTTACAAGTCTAAGAAATCAAACACTACATAAGAGGAAGCTATTCCTATGAACCACTTTGTTATAGTTTTTTTTATTCCATGCAGGTGGATATTTTGCCTGTGGTCAAAGATTATGTTGAAACATAAGAAGAAGCTAAATATAAATTACAGGATAATTTATTTTTTTCATATACAGTGGTAAAACCATGATATTTTGCTGATTATACATTGCAGAAAAGATTTACAGTTTGTGCCTTTTAGTGCATTTCCACCCACTTTGCCGATGAATATGTAGTGTTAATTTTTTGAATGGAAAATGCCAAAGAGATTTGTACAAATGGTTAATATTGATAATGCGCTCTGCTGAAACACAACAAATCTGTTCTTGACAAAAATAAACATTTCGGGTTCCTATTTTTTTGGCATATAAATTGAACCCTTGCTGTGGAGTTGCAGCACAGAAATTTGAAATCAATAGCAATTCAACTTTTAATAATACTGTGTTTATTACACAGCAAATGCATTACACTTTGCCCCATGAGTACCCCTATTGTCTTTAACACAGGCCAATGGCCATGAGCCATCACTGTGTAAATGTAGCTGCCATTTTAAAAGCCTACATCCAGAATTGGTCACTTTTGTGAGGTTACACATGGCAAGGGTTAGATTAGGTGCTGCTAGTGACAATGTGATGCTCTTAATGTTGTTCTGCAACACCCCAAAGGGTCCTTGGGGCTGCTTTGAAAGTAGTATTCCCTTCCTTTGGGAGTTAAATCCCTCCTCTTCTCTCCCCACTCTACTCTGCTTGTCTTGCTGCTGGACATTAGCATGCAGAGAGCAAGACGGTAGGTGCAGTGAGGTAAAATGCCTGCTGTTGTCCATTTGAAAATACATTAATTCTCTTTTAAATAATATGAATAACTTATATGATAATTTGCCTTCAAACCTCCCCACATTCTGCAATGTAGGTTGAAGACTCACCAATCCTCGCTCAGCTGTCAAACACTCCTCTCACATCTGCCACCTTCTGGAGGAACTTGACCTTGACGTCCTCGGTCTCACAGAGACATGGTTCACAGCCAGCTCTGTCACAAGCTTTGACACTCACTTCCCTGACGGCTACAAGATCCTCTCTGTGCCTAGGCCCAACCGTTCCGTAGGGGGTGTAGCCCTGATCTTCCCTGAGTGGATTCCTGCCTCTGTCATTCCTACGCAGGCCTACTCATCCTTCGAATGCTTCGTCTGCAGGCTCTCTCTGTCTCCTAGCCATTCCCTTACTGTGGCTACCATCTATCGGCCAACTGGTCAGATCTCCCTCTTCCTCTCTGAGTGGTCAGACCTCTCCTCTTCCCTCCTGGCCTCGACCACTCAACTCCTCCTTCTTGGAGACTTCAACATCCACCTGAATGCTTCCTGCCCTTCCTCTGGACTCTTTCGCGAAGTTTACGACTCTCTCTCACTCTCCATTCTCCCCTCTGGCCCGACTCACTCTGCAGGGCATACGCTGGATGTTCTGATCTCCTCTGACCTTCCCCTTCTATTCCTCTGACCACTCCTCTCACCTGGAGTGATCACTTTCTCCTTTCCTCCCAGCTCACCCTCTCTACCCCCCAGGCCAAGTCTTCTCCATCTTTGCCACCCACCTTCTCAGTCATCAGACCCATGAAGCGCATGTCATTAGAGGCTTTTGCTGCCACTTTCTCTCCTCCCCCTCCCCCTTTGGCTGACTCACACCCTGACACAGCCCTTTCTATGCTCCACTCTGCTATATCATACACTCTCGATGTTCTTGCCCCTGTCATGAGGATCCGCCTGAAGCCTAACGCCAAGTGCAACTCCTCGTACGACTCCATCCTCGTCACCCTTAAATGCAAGTGCAGGGTGGCTGAGAGAAAATGGCTTGCTTCACGTACATCCTCTGACAAACTGGCCTGCCGGCTGCTCCAAAGGCAATACCGGCTCTCTGTGCACTCTTAAAAGAGAGCTCACATCCAAGCCCGCGTCTCTGAGGCATCCAACAACTCAGCCGAACTCTTTAAAACCTGCAAGGAACTGGCCAATCCTGCCGCAGTCTCTACCTCTCCTGTCCCTTCCCAGGCCCTCTGCACGGCCCTGGCTTCTCACTTCATCACTAAAACTCAGGACATCTTTTACTCTCTTTCCCCCTCTACTCCCTGCGCTTCCCCGGGCCCTTCTGCGGCCTCCTCTCCTCCCTCCTTCTCTGCCTTTCCCCTGTTCTCCCCAGATGACGTTTCTAGACAAGTCCGATCTATGAAAGTCTCGTCAAAACAGGTACACCCCTTGTCCTCCAAAACCATCAAGGACCACATTGACCACCTAGCTCCTGCCCTTGCTGATTTCTGTAACCACTCCTTCACCACTGGAGTCTTCCCCCCCTGAAGCACTCCCTTGTGCACCCACCTCTTAAGAAACCCTCTGCTGACCCTTCCTGCCCTGCTAACTATCGCCCAATCTCCATCACTCCTTTCCTGGGCAAACTCCTGGAAAAGCTGGCTATCTCTCAGCTTAATCTTCACACTGAATCTGTTGGTTGTCTCCACGACCATCCGCCTGGCTTCAGGGCTGCCAGAAGCACGGAAAGTGCTCTTCTGAACATCCGCAAAGACCTGCTCTCTAGCCTTGATTCCAACACCCCCTGATTTCCTCATCTTACTTGATCTCTCGTCTGCCTTCGACATGGTCAACCATGCCATCCTGCTCAACCGTTTCTGTGATAACCTGGGCATCACCGGTCAGTCTTTGGCGTGGCTGACTTCTTTTCTCTCTGATCGACCCTCCCAGGTCCAACTAGGACCCTTCCTCTCCTCAATCTCTATCTCTACCTGTGGTGTTCCCCAGGGGTCTAACCTCTCTCCCTGGCTGTTCAACCAATACCTGGCACTTCTTGCCCACTGCATTGCTGCACTCTACCCCAACTTCCAGTGCTATGCGGATGACACTCAGCTCATTTTCAGGCTACCCTCAGCCACTTCTTCTCCCTCTCTCATCTCTGACTGCCTGTCCGCCATCCAGGAGTAGTGTGCCACCAACGATCTCTGTCTGAATGCCAGCAAGACAGACATTCTCCTCATCGGCACACCCACACCCTCCTTTCCTGACACTCTCTGGCTGGCCTCTCTTGGCCCTTTCCATAATCCCACCGGTGTGGCTAAAAACCTTGGGGTCATCTTCGACTCCACTCTCTCCTTCTCTCCACACATCGCTGATATCTCTAAGAAGTCACACTACCAGCTGCACCTCCTCAGAGGTATTCTACCTTTCCTATCCTACCCCCAGAAGCTCACTGTCTCCAGGGCCCTGGTTCTCTCTAAGCTGGACTATTGCAACAGCCTCTTTCTAGATCTGCCTGCTTCTACCCTCCGCCCTCTGCAGCTCATCCAGAACCGGACTGCGAGACTTGTCCTTGGCCTCAAGCCCAGGGATCGTATCCCTCCAGGACTGAAATCTCTGCACTGGCTCCCAGTGGCTGCGAGGATTAAGTTCAAAACCCTCTGCATCATCCACAAGGCCTTCTGGGGCCAGGGGCCTCAATACCTGCAACTCTCTCTTCCTAAATATCTCCCTTCTCGAGCTCTTCGCTCAACCACCTTCAACTCCCTCAGGGTCAGTCGCTTGTCTAAGCAACGAGTTGGTGGTAGATCACTTTCTTCGGCCGGGGCCTCCCTCTGGAACAGCCTCCCTGCCCCCCTGAAACTTGAGGAGAACCACCTCCGGTTCCGGAAGCACCTCAAAACCTTTCTCTTTGCTTCTGCTTGCACTCCTCCTCTCCCCTGCTGAGCTCCTGGCTTATACTGAAACTGCACCGGTTTACCTGGGCAACCTCTGATCTCGGGCCCAGGTCCCCCCCTCCGCCAGTCGCATTCCTGCACTGCCCTCCTGGATACCCCCGCACTTGAGGACTGTTCTCTGTATCCCTACAGTCCTACCACTAGCACTTGACACCTGATGCCTGCACTTACCCTTCTCCCTTGCACTTGCCACCTGCTGGCCATACTTTACTTTGTTATTTATTCTGTTAGCCCATGTTTTGCACTGTTCCCCTTCCACCTTCCCCCGCACTTCCCCTTCTCCCCTCGCCATGCACTTGCGCAATCTGAATGACACTTGGCCTAGTAGGATCGTTGTCTCTTTCCTCTGATCCCCCTCCCTTGCCTCGTCGCGCCTTGAAACACTTGTGTATAGGCGCGTTATAAATGCCATATCATATCAAATCATACCTTGCTGGATACAACCCTAAAACTGTGCCAATTCAACCTTTAATAAGGTTTTTAGATATTATATAGTAGTTTTTCCAGGAGATAATAAACAAGATATGTACCATTCCCTTCAATATTTAAAGGATCCCATAGTTGCTTAATTTAGTTATTAGCTCTGGATGGTTTACGTAGATTAAAGTACCTCTCTTCACACAAAAGGCTGAAGACCCCTACGCTAGAACTAGTTGGACCCACTAAGATGTGTAGGACAGGGCACATAATAAACTAAGCCAAGAAAGCAAATACTTTCAATAAGTTGACAGGAGAATTGGTAGAGTCTTATGTGCGAAGGTTTCAATCTCCTGCCACTATAACAGGGGTCTGCAAACTGTAGCTTTCCAGATATTTTCAACTGTGATTCCCATGATTTCTTACGATTAAATGTGCTGGCTAGGGCTGATCGTAGTTGTGGTCCAAACCAACTAGGGAGTCAAAGTTTGCAGACCTCTGTACTTTAGAGTTTATAGAGAGTAAAGGCCATCAAAGACACCTTAATATGGCCAGAGCTTTCAGCGATAAAAACACCAGATGTAGCTGTATCATACAATTTACTGTAGTAGCCAGTTTCGAAAGAAGGTGGAACCAGCAAGTCAGTATTGTTATTTGCTGGAAATCTTAATGAATTGCAGCAACCTCTACCCCAACCCCCACCATGAAGATTCATTCAAGGTCGCCACAGAAAATTCAGGAGAAGCATCAAGAATGACAGGACCAAAGTCTTAGACAAACCTTTTTTCGGGGCGCTAGATTATGTTAGGTTTTTGGACTTCAACACCATCATAGCCTGGGGACACCGGAAAGAGCCGAGCGGGGAGGCCCTCTCCTGTGCACAGATTTGGAAAGGACAGAGCTGGCTCACAGACCGCACCAGAGTGCAGAGCAGCACATGCGCAGGCCGGCTGTCATAGACGGAGCTAGTGCTCTGCGAGAAACACCCACCAGGCAGCACAGATGAGGAGCTGCAGATAGACCCCCGACAGGGTGCAGCCGATGATGTACTGAGAAGGCAAAGAGGTTGGGCATGGGGCATGGGGCATAGGGCAGAGCAGGTGGAAAACTGAAGAGACATTGGCTATATCTTCAGCAGGACATTTATGTAAGTGAACATCAGGAGCAGTGAAGGGAGGACACAGTGGCAGCTCAGATTGTATATAAGTCAATGGGGGAGAACTTCCTCCTGTATTGATTGCCAGTACAGTGTGCGTGTGGATAGGAAAGGAACAGCTACATAATTTGGGCACAAGGGCTCTATCATGAGCAGTGTCCAAGAGGAGAATGCACAGCACATAGGATTGTGCAGCTGCTGGGTGCTTCAGAGATTGGACTGGGCCTCGGTAGATACATATTGGAGAGACTCCTCACAGATGGATCTAGCCAGATAGACGTATCAACACTGTTGGATATGCACAGACCTAAAACAGAGTTTGGGTTTACATGCCAGTGGAGGTGCGATGGTGAAGGGACAACAGAAAATTGAGGCATATGTGAGGGCAAAACCAAAACAACACAACCAAGCTATGGACCAGCTGGTGGAGAATCTAGGTACTGGGCAGGTAGTAGGGGCGGTCACCATGGAAAGTCTTATGGCGGTGATACAGGACTCGAGGAAGGCATTGGAGAGTAAAATCCAGAAGATGGGGTAAATGTGTCCCTGGTGCGGGCAGACTTGAAGAAGGTCAACAAAAGAGTGTCTGTGGCCGAACAACGGGACAGTGATCTGGAGGACATGTTGGCACTACCACAGAATCAGGTTAAAGGCCTATTGGCAGCTACAAGACTTCTCGAAGACAGAGCGGAGGGCGCGGAGGGCAGCTCCCGAAGATGTAATATCCGACTGGCTGAAAGAGAGGAGAACAATTACAAAGAATTATTTGTGAAAAAATTGGTGCTGGAAACCTTGCACCCTCGGGGACTCTCGACATTGTTTACTGTGGAACAGGCACAGAGTGCCAGGTCCCCCGCCGCCACCAGAAGCACCCCCAAGAGCGATAGAGGCCAAACTGCTTAATTTCAGGGATTGAGATGTGATCCTGCAGGGGGCGAGATGAGTCGGCTGTGAATAAAGGATCCTCATTTTGCCTGATTTCACGGATGAGGTTCAGAAACAAAAAGAGGTCCGTTGACACGGTGAAACAGAGGCTCTATGAGCATAATCTGAAGTACATGATGTTTTTCACAGCGAAATTGAAGGTGCTGGTTGCATTTCCGTATCAGAAGCATGGTCCTGGTTGGAGTCTAGAGGGGGGACATCAGGCTGTCCGACAGATAGGTGTGAAGGGGGAGACTCACCAGCGCAGCAGGTGAGAGACGAAAGGTCAACGCATCGATGAAGGCCGGGTGAGGAGGCAGATCCTCACCCGGATTTATGGGGACATGACCTAAAACGATGGGTGGGACATTGGAGTGAGTGTAGATCGGCGGGCCGAGCCCATAGTATGGCTAAACCCCTGACAACAGTTCCATCGATCCTTGAGTATTGTTACTGATAGGGCAGATGGCCTTGATGGTCATCCCACACGATCCATAGATGGCCTGCAGCATGATAATGCTGCAAGTGAGCAAGAACAGCTTATGCTGCAGCTGCAAACTGGGAAAGTTTGAGGTTGAGAGGGAAGCGAGGAGGGGGGGGATTGAGGGGAGCAATGTTGCGTTAAACATCAGATGTTTCTGGAGGAGAGGGTATGTGGGATATGGGGGTATGAGGGTATGAGGGTATGTGGGGTGTGGGTGGTGGGGAGTTGGGGAGAATGGGAGGATTTTATGATCGAATTTCATACAACAGTTAGAGCACACAAAGGCACAGGACACTTTAGACCTTAGCACTAGCATGATAATTGAGGACGGGGGACCAAGTCCAACAAAAACAAGTGGGGTTCAGAGCATAGCACACATCTTTGGAGGTACCAATGCAATTTAGATAAGTACATGAAATGTCCGGGTCCAAGGTACAGAACTTCTTGCAACGACATGGTGTTCAGGTGGCACTGTTACAAGAAAAACACTTACCTGGTCCGGACATTGAAGGCTTTGGTAGGAAATGGGGCTGCATGGTAGTAGGATCAACATACTCATCTTATGCCTGGGGGGTTCTGATCTGGATAAATGGAAAGGTCCCAATGCACATTGAAACAACTAAAGGGGACATAGAGGGACGGACCCTCATGGTACGAAGGATACTCTAAAGCCTCTGCACAGTAAACTCTCATGCGCCCAACAAAGACAATGAGGAACACTTCCAGTCAGTCAAGGGGAATAAGGACCAACATCTTTATTTGTGGTGGGGATCTTAACTGTTTTTCGATCCGGGTAAGGACCGGCCTAGTACAGAAAACATACTTAGGTTGAAGTTGACAAGGTTACTGAATAAAGTGGTGTCTGGGTTGGACTTGGTGGAACTGTGCAGGGGATCACCCGGGGAAGATAGGAAATACTCCTTTTATTCACCAATGCACCGGTCATACTCTTGATTAGATCACTTATTTGCGGGAAGGGAACACACATAGATTTCAATACACTGAATATCTAGGGAAGATTCTATCGGACCATGCCCCGTTAGGGACAACTTTCAGGGGAACCCCAACTGAACAGTCATACCAACATGGAGACTGAGGGTGGATTCATTGGAGGATGTGGCATTCCGAACCACACTATGGAAGGAAATAATTGCCTACCTTGAGAATAATAAAGGGTCGTGGCTGAGGCGGGAACTATGTGGGAAGCCCTTAAAGTGACGATAAAAGAGGGGTTTGCATTTCTAAGGCAGTTGGGGTACGGAGAATGATGTTAGAATCCTTGAAGGAAATCGAACAGCGGATCAGACATCTGGAGAATGACATAGGGGAAGGGCGCAGGGTTGAGAAAGATCTAGAGGAAGCACTTCTCATCCAGCAGGAACAACAAGAGACATTGGTGCTCATTATTAGTCCGGCAGTAACCGAAGCGTGACTCCCGGAAATACCAGGGCATTATGACCCTGGTGTCCTGGGAATTCCGGAGGCGGAATTCGGTAAATCCCAATTCCCATTGAGTCCTACAGGACTCAATGGAAATGGGGAAGTGGAAATACCGGCACCATCTCGTGATGGTGCTGGTGTTTCCACGTCTGCCTGCAGGCGGGCCTGCAGGCGGGCGGTGTTAAACCCACCAGGTCAGACCTGGCGGGAACATCACCTCCCGCCTGCAGGAGTCGGGATCGGGCGGTCCGGAATTAACAGTGGCGGCGGGTTTACCGCCACTGTTATTTCCGGACCGCCCGACCTGTAATGAGGCCCATTGTCCAGGTGCTATAATAGTCAATACACGAGGAAGATACATGGAGAAGGGGACAAGGCAGGGCGCCTGCTAGCCTGGTTGATACAGAAAGAATCTCCAAGATGGGCTATTGCACAGATCTACAATGCGTCTGGGGCACGTGCAGTTACAGAGCAACATATTAATGAGGTATTACAAGCGTATTACAGAAAGCATATACCAGAGAAGGCACATACATAGAGGAGAAAGCAGCGGATCTGTTAGATATCGCACAATTACCTTGGTTGCCACAACACCTGAGGGAGGAGTTAGATGCATCCATTGAGAAGGGTAAATCCCTGGCACAGATGGGTTACCAGTGGAATTCTACCTTACATACCCGGACCTATTGATTCCCAAATTGAAACAAGTGTATGAGGCCGCATATGAGAATGATGCGCTGCCTGACGCTACAAGAAAGACGCTAATCACAGTTTTGTTGAAACCCTGAAAAGACCCGAATCACTGTGACTTGTCTAGACCTATCTCTCTCATTAACGTAGATGCCAAAATATTGGGGAAAGTTCTAGCCTCAAGATTATCTAAAGTGGTACTCGACCTCATACACCCGAATCAGTGTGGATTTGTGGGAGGGAGGAATACCTCCATGAATATTAGGAGATTACCTATTGGAGCAGGTATAGGGTTTGTAGGAAAATGGCCCTAGATGCAATTAAGGCTTTTGACTCTGGAGTGGCCTTAGCTTTCTTGGGTACTGCAGGCATTTGGGTTGGGACCCAGTATTCTGAGGTGGATGCACCTATTGTAAAGGGACCCATTTGCATGAGTCAAAACAGGGGGCTGGATGCCCTCACAGTTGACGCTAGAAAGGGGAACTAGACAGTAGAGTCGGGTCTCACCACTACTGTTTGCAATGGCTCAGGAACCCTTGGTGTGGTATTTTAACATTATATTTTGGAAACTGGGATCAGGGACTGAGGTATCATCCACAACATATCTCTGTATACTTTACCATTGCCTTGTCTTTAATGTGGCAATTGCTCTATGTAAGATGGTGTCATTGCCAAGATTGCTATATTACTTTGCAAACATAGCATACAAGATAAAAAAGGATCCTCTGTAAAATGCTGGATGGGATAAATTGGGGAATTCCTGTGGGGGACGGGGCGTAGACAAGTGGCATTAGACACGTTATGTGGACCAGATCTAGATGGGGGGGGGCTCACACGTCTGGATTTTAAATCCTACACTATGGCAGCCCAGCTGTAGATGATAACTTAATGGAATGACTCACCAGAAGGGGACCAGACAAGGTTCCTGCAGGGATTTCCGAGGAAAAGAGAAGGGATTGAGTTACTGTTGGTTCCAAATGGACACGATGGGAGTGGGAAATATATACAATGCTCTGAGAGAGAACTAGAGCAACCTCCCAAGGAAATTACACAGATCAAGCCTGCACATCCCAAACCTGCCACTAGGGTTCGATATGATTCTACGAGAGTTAACTAAAAATGTATACGCCGGTAAACTGCATGGCAATGGTTACACAAGGGTAGGAGATCTACATATGGAAGTAATACGTCTGCCATTCGAACAGTGAAGACAGCCATATGCTATGCCACAGTGTTCCTTTCTGGGATATGCAGGACTGGCAAAAAGGTTCACAGACTTATGGGACGAGAGTCCAGAGGAACAAGAAATAAACCCTGCTGGTGCTAGATTTGGAGGGGAGCTGTCAGGTCCACTAAGAGTCTTCCTGCGGGAGTGATGCTGGCCCACCAGACCCCCCCAAGTCTGCCCGCCCTACAGTCTCTCAACTGAAATAACTACCTAGCAGGCAAACCCAAGGGGAAAGGGGAATTGGGATAAAATAACAAACACAGATCTTCACAGCACTCACTGCTCCTGTATTCTTCCTGGACTGCATATGCTTGAGTCTGTTTTCTGATTCTCTCCAAGTGATACTGTGAGGATCTAAAAACAATTAAACTATTATTTACACTTGTCTCCCAACTCACTGTTACCTTATCTTCTTGCCATCTGAGACCCTCCAATACCTGCAGTCTATGCTTGTAAGCTGATAGGCTTCTTGTATCTTCTATTGAAGTTTCTGGCAAGTCTTAACACCACTTGGAAACTGCAGATGAATAAAACTTTGGTTGGTCTGCAATTTTTCTTACTCTACTCCCTGTCTCTCCAATTAGTGTTTTCTTTAACTCCATGACAGTTCAAGAGAGTTTAGAAATGTTTGGTCAATTTAATTGAAAAAAGCGTTCTAGTAACTTTTTTGGCTCAGTTACTTAGAGTCCACTCATATATTGCCTTGCCAACTCAGTGCACTGCTAACATTCTGCTTTAACTGACGTCGGAGATTTCACAGCAGATATCTGTAATCATTCAAAAAATTCTAAAACTCGCTTCTCACTACCTCCTCTGGATACTGTTCATTCCCTGTTAGCCTTCTCTCTGAAGAACTACAGATTGCTCTTAATTCTTACTGTTCTATCTCTGAAACTGATCCGGGAGGCAATCCTGTGAAGAAGAGCTGCAAACGGAAGACCGCTGTTGAAAAAATAACCCGACTGGATACGCGGCTCTGCTCATACGCATATACGCATGCAAAGAAGGTCCTTTCCTTTAAACTGCCATCGGAACAGAAAGACACGAAGAGCGTTACTAAAGTAAGAACTTAGCTACAAAATGTGAGTATTAATATCAAAGTAATTCTGAGTTGAAAGGTTAGTAGATTCAGTTTTGCGCCGACAGCCAGACTGCACGCCTCATTAAAAGGGTTAGCATTAATCTAACTTGCGCACTACAAAAACACGTGCACTGTAAAAATCACGCGCACCCTTCAGAAACGAAACGCGAACCTCAATGTTGCTATCAACTCCTTGACTCTCATTTACTTCAACAGTATTAACTGAAACAAACTTTAACTTGAGCGTATTCTTGAACTACACGCTTATTGCTAATTAAATGGAACAGTTCTACAGATAACTGGTTTCATTTTCAGTTTTGTAAGTAATCACTAGCACTTATCTTGCTTCATTTGCTCACGACTTCCTTTGTTCATCAGCACACATATTTTATTTACTTATTCAACTGCTTCAGATTCTTTGAGTCTCTCCACTACAATATAATCTCTAGCCTTAAACTATTTAACTCAAACCGCTGCTGAGCTATAAAACTGCGACCTGCTTCCTTGAATGCTTGAATGAAAGGCAGTTTATAATTCTCAGTAGAATTCCAAACTACCTCACTGGGGAAACAAAGGCCTCCTGAAGACTTAATTAAGGGAAAGTGTCTTTGGTTTCAAGCCATAACCCATACAACTACAACCACCTACAAACCACCACCTCTGTACCTCCTCCACCTAGAGTATTTCAGACATGCACTTTTGTATGTACTTCTAAAAGGACGACCTTTACAGTGAATGCCCTTATGTGAAAACCTTATTGTGTACCCTGGAACCCTGACAGGAGCAAAGGAGGTGTACAGGGGAATCAGTGAGCAGAAACAGAGACCTGAGCTAGGGATCAAAGTAAGGTGGGAGAGGGACATGGGGTATGGGATTCCAGATGATAAGTGGACTCACACATGGGAACAGGTCTAAAAAGTATCTAGAAATGTGAGGTTCCGTTTGATTTAATACAACTTTTTGCACAGAGTATACATGTCCCTGTCCAGACTCCACGTGAATAACCAGCAAATATCTCACTACTGCCCTAGATGTGGGAGAGTTTTTGGCAGATTTCTGGCATATGACCTGGGATTGTCCAATCATTAAAACCTACTGGGCAGAGGTAATGGTAAAATTACATTCCTGGACACATAGCACATATGAGTGTACCCCGGAGATGTGTCTATGGGGATTGATACCAGGGAGGGAAATGGGCAATAAAAGAAATACAATTGTGAAATTCCTGTTAATACTGGCCAAGGGCTGGATTGCAATATCATGGAAATGCCTTAGAAACCCATAGGTGCAATCTTGGGCTGGGGATGCGCAGCGCTGGGGGATGGCAGAAGCAGAGAATCTGAGGAGACAGAGAGAATTGGGGGACAAAGCTTAATGAGCTAATAACGACACCAGACTTAGGCCCACCGTGAATGGATTGACCTATGAGAAAAATGACTCATGGGTTTGTCAGGGTTGTTATGGGAAGTGAATGGAAATTGCAAGTTTGGTGCACTACTTGGGAAATGCTTTGTTCATATTGTGGTCCTGACACCGCACAGAGTGTGTATTAATGCTGTACACAAAAGTGATATTGTAGACTGTTATGTAAAATGAATTAAAAAAACATTTTTAAAAAGTGGCCTTGACAACTAAAATAGATACATTTGTAATTTATGTATGATGGTAACCTCTGCTGCACAAAGACAAAAACTGGTAAGGCAAATATGTTGATGGGGCATCAGGAAAATGATAGTCAGCATGCAGCACTTTATCCCTGGATGTACAGACGGTCCCCATCCGCAGTGACCCTGCTGGACATTTCTGCCCCATAAACTCCGATCTGGAAAGTCATGGATAATATGACTGTACTTCAAGCAGACGAGGCAATAAGAATGAATTAAAATGACCAGCTTTAACAGCAGAGACATTGGACATCCAAGCAGCTCGAATGCCCGCAGCTGGTGCGAAAAGAACAAAGAAAAGGCAACTTTCCTTATAGTCGACATCATAAAAAAAGTTTGTTTTTATTAAAAACTAGCAAAAAGTACCAATTCTCTGAACGGGTTCTGTGGACAGACATGACAACACTCTCCTGAATTGTTGAAAATCTATGATCCTGTAGGTCGCTGTTCCGATTCGCTTATCACTTGATGTGATTTGTAAACTGCAGTGAAAATGGGCATGTGTGGCTGGCTGATACAACCCAGAGCAGACGTGGGGGGGGGGGGGCAAGAGTTGGTGTGCTGCTGCATTCTGGGCCCTACTGTGCTTGCCCCACCTGTTGCCTCACCTTGTGTGGTGCAGTTCATTGCAGTGCATTGCAGTGCAAATGCCCCAGAAATCGTGCATTCTAGGGTTGAGGACCGGTCCTTCTACGACCACTTTGATGTTTCGTCGATTTCTGGCAACCCTCTCATGTGTGAAGGCGTTGAAATCCTGGGAAAGGGGTGGGGTGTCCACATGTCATGTAGCCAGTAATGTCCAAAGGGTCCTAACAGGTAACTATGCAAATGTTTTGCAGATTGGTGAAACAGTATGGGATTCTATAAGGAACAATGCTTCGGCAAGCCACAAACCCACAAACAAAGTTTTGCTGAAATCTGCAGAAATGGGTGGGGTGGCCATTAGCCAGTAATGTGCAGAGGCTCATAACAGATAACTATGCAAAATTTGGTGTATATTGGTGAAACGGTGTGGAATTGTATAAGAAACAGTGCTTCGCCAAGTCACAAACCCACAAATATTCACTTTTATAAATATAGATAGATAGATTGCATTAACATTCCAATATAAGTTTTAACTTTAATACACATGGAGTATTTTACTTGGAATTGAATTGAAATGAGCTGGTTGCTGTAATAATTCTGACCTGTTAGCATCATCTCTGTACTCGGAGTCCATGGCACTGCTCGGACGGGCCTTCAGCTGTAATGGAGAAGATCTCACTGTGATGAGGTGGCTAAAATGGAAACAGAGAAAGTAAAGACACTAACAAGCCCAGGAAAATGCAAACAGAAAGAAAATGCATTAAATCCAATGCAGAACCAAAGGGCGACAAATGATCAGAGAGAAGATGGGTGGTCTAACTTGGCAACTACAGACGAATGTCCAAATGTGTACATGAGCTTACGTTTGTAAACTGTTAATTTACAATGAGAAGGACTCATTGCTGAAATGAGTTTAACAGTGTTAACTCAAATCAGAAGCATTCAGTGTTGTAAGGAACTCATGGTGGCAACAGTAAAGACAGACAAGTGATCACAGTTCAAAGGTGTTTATTAAACTGTATGTGCAGGTTGGAAAAACGCCTAATCTAAATCTCAATCTAAGATGGGAGAAAGGTAAGACCATCAAATAATAATACGGCAGTCCTAGTTGCGTCTTGTCAAATAAACGGGCATATGTAACAAAAAAAAAACGTTTGCCAATCCTTACAACTAAATACAAAAAGAGTGTTGGATAGGGTTCACAAGAAAGAAAGAAGTGTTCATAAATAATAAGTCAGGATGCTGTAGCTGGGGGTCTCCCTTCCCCCCCGTTTTGAGCATGGGATAAGGCGGGATCCTGAGTACAGCACACTCTCGAGCTTTCTCAGCACGAGACAACAGTTTCATTCTCAGCTATCAAGACATTCGGTGGTTAAGTCTCTTTTCTGCAAAAAGTCTCTTGCCTCCGTGGACCTGATTCATTCAAAATAACAAACAAAATGTTTCTTTCCAAAAGGTACACTGGGTGATGACTTTTCACCCCAGGATCCCCCGCTTCCAGGCTCAGATCCACAAAAAGTTTGTAGCGATATCAGGACCTTCAGTGGTTAAGTCCCCTGCTTCCGGTGTCAAAATAACAATTAAAAGTTCCTTTCGGTACGTACTTTGGGTGAGGATTCTTCACCCCTTGATAGCCCTCCTCCGGGATCAGACCCCATTCGAATGTCAGCCTCCCTCCAACGGGTTCACTATGGCTTGTATTTTTCCTCTGCTATATTCACGTGTCATTGGGTGATGGCTTTTCACTCCTGGATCCCCTCTTCCAGGCTCAGACTCTTCTCAAATGTTTGCCTCCCTCTATTGGGTTCACTATGTCATTCACGTGTCCTTGGATGATGGCTTTTCACCCATGGGTCCCTCTCTTCTGGGCTCAGACCCCTTTCGAATATCAGCCTCCCTCCGTCGGGTTCACTATGGCTTCTTCGCAAAACAATTTCACCTATGGCATTCACAAGCCTTAATGTCTTTTTAAACAGTTCACTGTGGACATCCCTCTGTCGGGTTCACTCCTGTCAACACACTGTTCATTGGGACTTCAGACTTCACCTCTTTCCATCGACATCCCTCCGTCGGGTTCAATTTGCAGTTATTTCTCTTTTCTCGCTATGCAGGTTTCACCTCCCTTAGATTTTCAATTACGTATAGGTCAAGGACTTTCGACTGTACAGGGGGTTTTGCTAGACCCCTGTAAGACCATTTTGACCTTCTCCTTCTGGCTCTCCTAGGGGCTTCTGGTATTGGCAGTTTCAACAAACGTGGGATCAATCACAGTTTCTCGAATGGGAACGCACATGGTGCCAGACCCCTGTGTAGCTGGTTTTCCCTTAATTTTAACAGTTCTTTGAACTTTCCTTAATTTACCCATTGCGACTTTCGTTCATCACAGTTCGGTTTGTTATCAGCTCTCCCCTAAACTCACCGGCTGTGATGAACCGCTTGGCTTTTCTTGTCTCTGGTGTCAAGGCCGGGACCACGGTAGCAAGTGTCTCTCCCTGTTCTGATTATCAGTGTAGGCGTGCTCTGTGTACCATTGACATCTGCAGCAATACACGCTGGCTATTGTTAGCAGTCTTACGTTTTCTTTCAAGTAGGCTTCGCGGGTCTGGGTCGCTTCTCTCTTTGTCTCTTTGTCATGCTTTCAGTTCTCGCCACCTTTCTCCTCCTCTTGAACTACCAGGCTTGGATAGCTGTCTCGTCATGCGGTCTGCCTTGCTCATAGTGTGCTCTTGTTCTCCACAGTTTATCCCTGTGGGAAAGGGAAAGGGCCGTCAGGTGTGTGTGATTCTGGTCAATTGCCTGACTTTGCCTGACCCTTGTGTTGGGACATGTCAGGTAAACGGCTCTGGTGTTAGTCTGTTGTTTTGCGTGATGTGCGAAAGTGTTTGTGTCGGAAAAGGTTGGGGTAGAGTGTCTGAATATCCTACTTGGCAGGATGGGGAAAAGTTGTTAGAAGAAGGGGGATACCGTTTCTCACCCATCAGTGTCCCACTTCCACTCCCTGAGGAGCCCCCATCCAGGTGATACTGCATCAATGATCCAACCCCAAGAACTGGATCCAAAAGCGATGGCCGTGTCCTGGCCACCTGGATGACAGATCCCCGGGGACTAGTTAGGGAGATACCTTCAGGTTTCTCACACTGCTGACATGAGCTTAGGGGTGTGGACTGTTAACATGCAATCATCCAGTCATGATGCAAGTTTAGCAGTGTGGACTCTCAACTCACAATGAGAGGCATACAGTCCAGACCTAGGCTGAGAAGCATCCACTTCTTATCTAAGGTGAAATACACCAAATGCTGGTCTTGGATGAAGAGCAATCATTGTAGAGCTAAAATGAGGATCAACCATAGCTAACCTTAGATAAGGTTTGTTTCCATAAATAACCTATATTGAGTAGTGACCCTTATGACCTGGGCTGGAAAATATCCGGTACTGACCCATGAACAGCCAGTCAGGACATGTGCTTAGAAATGTTGCCACTTTGGGGGGTGCTGTTGCGCACGTAGAAGATGGCCGCCTTAACCTGTCGCTCCTCTATCACCTCAAGATCCAGCGCTTGAAGATCCGTTCATAGGCCGTCTAGAGGGCTGAAACTTGCTGTAGCGGTTGCCGGTGAACGTATCCACGACTTGTGAAAATCCGGGCCCGCTGCGGTTCTGGGCTCCTGAGTTCTGGCTGTCAACAAATCTGCCGACGCGAGCATCGGTGTCGGGCCGACGCGCGGCACCAGAGGAATTCAACCGGAGGCTGTGGTTGCTGAGTGCTGCGGGCCGCGAGTGGGCGGAGTCTATGCTGGAGGCCCGCACCCGGCACTGCTGTCCAGCCTGTTCTCTTCACGAGGTCGACCCTGTGAAAGCCCCAGCTGTAATCTGCCCCCCTGCGCTGACCTGCTTTACACTCGCCTCCCCTTGATCCCGGAGTATTGTGGCCTCTGCCCACGCAAGGACCCGCAGGTGGCAGGGCTGGACAAACAAGTAAGCGGCCAACGAGAGGTGGGAGGGTGGACGCAGTGTCCCTGTCCTGCCGGGTTTCATCACATGAAATGCATTTCTACGCTGGATGCCCCTGGCAAACATTTCATTAAGATCCGCTAATCTGCGGCTGTGGTCCTCCTTGTCCCTTCCCACCTCTTTTGGGCTCGTAAACACACGTGAGGCCGATTGGAACATACCGGGCAGCTCTACGTGCTCGGCTCAATTTGGATTGAGGTGGAGCCTCGCCGCCGCCATATTGCGGCTACACGGCCCTTCTTGATACGCCCTGCAGGCCTGGCCGAACCTCGTGGTTCTCCTTTACGGATCCTGACACTTGGAGGGGCGCTGACCCCAGCCCACGGTCCGAGGTTGGACCCTCCTGAGCTCCTTGGACATACTCAATATTCACACGTGACTCGCCGTGGACATGGGGGAACCAAGTAAGTCGAACAGGGCCAAGACCGCCGCTGGCAGGAAGAAGGGCCCTATGTACACGTTTACCAACACGGCCAGTCACGTTGTGGCGGTGGACACACATCCGGATGAGGGTGCTCAGGGTGAGCAAGACGTGGCGGACAGAGAAGATAAATTGACCACACTAGTACAAAACGGATTTCTTACAGTGAACACTAAGCTGGACGAAATAGTTGCCACTATCGGCTCCTTGAGAGCCAGAATAGACAAGGAAAGTGCGCGTGTCACGGAGACGGAGAGTAGGATAAGTGTGAATGAAGATACCATTGCCCACCACAGTCGAGATATATCCTACATCAGAGACACGATGAACAAACTACAGAGCAAATGTTAAGACCTCGAATCCAGGTCGAGGAGGAATAATGTCCGCGTGGTCGGAATGGCGGAATCCTTCAGCAGGGGCCAGATGGAGAAACATGTGGAGGAACTTTTCAAAACCCTGTTCGGGCCCGAATCGCTCTCTGAACATTTCCTGGTGGAGAGGGCGCATCGTACTCTAGCTCCAATACCCAAACCAGGAGCCCCGCCACGTAAATCATTGCCCGCCTACTGAATTACAGAGACAAGGATACAATTCTTCAGTTGGCACGTGAGGCCGGTACATTGCAATATGAAGGGAACCGTATACATGTATACCCAGATTTCTCTGCCTCTGTCCAGGCAAATAGGCGCTCTTATGAATCGGTTAAGAAACTCCTTAGAGCACGACAGATCCCGTACGCCTTGATGTTCCCAGCCAAAATGAGAATACAACATGCAGGAAGAGTACACTTTTTTGAAAACCCGTCTGAAGCCCAGTCTTACATTGAGTCCTCTATTCCCCTCCCTCCAAGGGGGGAACGACCTGCGCCGAACAACGGACCCCGGCCGGCAGACTAAGACTTGAACACTCTACGGATCCGGTTGCAACTGGTGGGGGCCCAACTTCAGGGCCCTGGGTAAATTGATACAAAAGATGGCCATCTTCTGTAATTGGTGATGGATGTGAGCCGGGGATGGCGGTCATGTGAGGCAACGTGACTACCCCGGGAATTATCCACAAGTTAAGGGATAGACATCGTCAAGTTCGGGGAGACGATGAGGGTGGTGGGCGGGATGAGGAGTTTGGATTGACTTGTTGTAAATGCGATATCCCATGGTTTGAATTGGGTAAGTCCCCCCACAGTATGGCACCTTGCCCTGTGGGGACTACCAGGGGATCTGGTTATAGTTTATTGGTTAAACAAGTGGTCTGTGAGATTCTGACACAGCTCATGCTATTTGAAGGATACATCCAAGAGGTTGGAGATGCTATTCGAACATTTCTACGTAAGACTTGGACCACGCATTAAGGGTTAAACTGCTGTCATGGAATGTAAGGGATCTGAACAATCGGTCAAAGACTAAAAAGGTTGGAAATTATATTGTCAGACATGGCGCTCAAATTGTTATGTTGCAAGAAACACATATGGTTGATACTGGCAATGAGTGCATACTTCCCAGCTGGGGCAAATCCAGGTTTTGTACAAATTACTCATCTCAGTCCAGGGGTGTCCCCACGCTCATACATCCAAATCTGGGATTTTGTCCCGATGGCCATAAATTAGATCCCCTTGGTAGATATGCTCTGGTTTGGGGCTCGATTGCGGGTCAGCGGATGCTACTGGTAAATACATATGGCCCGAACATAGATGACCCCGCATTTTATACTAATATATACCAACTGCTATCTGCCATTGATATTCCCATTATACTCTGGGGTGGTGACTTCAACATCGCTATGGACCCCAAACTGGACAGATCCAGCACGATTGTTAGAGCACCAAGTAGGGCTGTTCTAACCTTGCGACATGTCCTTTCCCAGCTCTCCCTCGATGACGCCTAACGAGTGATGCACCCGAAAGGGAAGGCCTACACATACTACTCTACGGTCCACGATTCCGAGTCAAGAATTGATTATTGGTTTGTTTCCCCAACTATGCTTGCTGTAACAAAGTCGTGTGAGATACTTCCTCGTACACTGTCTGACCACTCCCCGATACCACTTGAGGTTGCAATTCAAAACTGCCCTAGATCTCCCAGAAGATGGAGGATGCCTGGGGGGTTGCTGAGTGACCCTGGGATGGTGGAGGGGTTACACACCGAAATTGCAGAGTTCCTCGAAATCAATGTGGGCTCAGTTGATAGATGTTCCACGTTATGGGAATCCTATAAGGTCTGGGCTAGGGAGACGCTTCTATCCAAATCTGTGGGTCTTCTGAAAGGGGTTAGGGCTGACCTTACCCAAACTGAGAACGAGTTGGGGAAACTTGAGGACGAGTATGCTCGTAAACATGATAAGGCCATACTAGCTGGAATACAACAACACCTCCAGGAATTTGGCAGACTAGCTGCTAGGGAAGTACAATATATGGCGGCCCCGGTCCAAGCCCGTAAATATGGGGAAGGTAACAAAGCGGGTAGGACACTGTCTAAATTACTGAAACAGGTCAGGCACCCTAATCGAATTACTAATATACAAAAGCCTGGCGGTGAGGTTGTGCTGAATGAGAGTGGGATAAATGCTGAGTTTTCAAAATTTTACCAACAACTGTAGTAACAGAGACACTAAGACGATCATGGAAATCAGGGCATATTTGGAAACGCTGACAATACCGAAACTCCCTGAAGAGACCCACCTGGAAATGGACCAACCTCTCACTACTGGCGAGCTCACTGAAGCGATTAAGGACTTGGCATCCAATAAAGCCCCAGGGCTAGACGGCCTGGGAGCCGAGTTTTACAAGGAGTTTAGTGCGGAACTTGTTCCATTGTTATTGCAGGTTTGGGAGGAATCCCTCCAATGCAAAATACTGCCCCCGTCCATGAGAGAGGCCCTTATAACTGTTCTCCCCAAACCGCGCCGCCCGCCCCAGGACATGCGTCATATAGGCCACTATCTCTGATCAACACGGATGCTAAAATATTCACCAAAGTACTGGCCAGTAGGCTTCTGCCGGCAGTTCCTACACTTGTACACCCCGACCAGAATGGGTTTATCCCCACTAGATCTACGGATCTTAACCTCCATAGGCTCTTTGGTATTATGGCCCAAATAGACCCGGGCAGAAACGCTGTGGCCGTATCATTAGACGCGGAAAAGGCCTTCGTTTCCGTGTCATGGGCCTACTTGCTGGCAGTGCTGGAGGCATTTGGTGTTGGCCCGAACTTCCTTAGTTATGTGAAATTACTCTACACGGAACCTGGGGTGCGGGTATTGACCAATCAGTCAATTTCGGATTTGTTCTTATTGGGAAGGGGCACCAGGCAAGGCTGCCCGTTCTCGCCCATACTATTTGCCTTGACAATAGAGCCAATGGCTATAGCGATCCGACTGCGACATTCTAACAGGGGCATCAACCTTAAGGGGGCTACCCAGCTTATCTCGCTATATGCGGACGACACGCTTTTATATATTCGTGAACCGGAAAACAACTTGGCACCCATTATGGCTGAGATTCAAGAGTTCACCGCACATTCGGGATACTCTATAAACAGAGACAAGTCGGAGGTTTTCCCTCTCACACCGTCAACCAACCGTCCCGACTCCTTGTGTGGTTTGAAGTGGTCTGGGGTGTCCATACGATATCTGGGGATACTTGTCTCACGTGGGAAACACACGTTGTACATAGACAACTACGATGACACACTGCAGGTCTTGAAGACCAAGTTGCTTTTATGGGACCGCTTGCCAATGTCTCTGCATGGTAGGGTAGCAGTCCTAAAAATGATAGTCCTGCTCAAATTGCTATACTTATTCGTGAATATCCCGATATGGCCGGGAAGACTCTTCTTTAATAACCTCAAATCCATGGCAACGACCTTTCTTTGGAATGGGAAGACTCCAAGAATAGGGTGGGAAAAACTGACTGAAACGTACTCCACAGGCGGCTTAGCAGCACCCAACTTTGAACTTTACTATTATGTGTCCCAGGCCCAGTTTTTCGAAATATTGGTATTGCAAGGATGAGGGTCCCCCGCATGTGGAGGTAGAGGAGCTCACCACTTCCCCCACAAACATACAGTCCGTAATCTTTGATGCAAACTACAGGGACTCATGCGACTTCAATCCGGTGAGCTGTACAATTGGCGCATGGAAGGCTATATTTAAAAGACTGGGAGTACTGGCCCCATACAACCCCGAAGTTTCCCTCTGGAACTACCCTGACATGACACCAACACATGACACCAGCCTACGAGAGGCCTGGGATCCCATGGGAGAAATGAGACTGGGAGATATGTTTATAGATGGGAAGTTTGCGACCCTTCAGCTGATCATGGGGGCTCTTGGTAGGGGCCCTCTTAGGACACTACAGTACTATCGTATGAGATCGGCCTTCCAGAAATGCTGGGCATCCTTCCCTGATGAACCCCCTACTCACCCATGCATACAGATGATAACAGCAGGCGACCAACTGGGGGTGTCCAGTCTATACAATGCAATACAGGCACACACACCCTCGATCAACCTGATCAAAGGTAAATGGGAGAGTGACCTCCAAATCCCCATAGACGATAAGACCTGGGAAAGGTACTGTACCATTACCAAGAGGATTTCCCTGAACGCTGGGCTACGCCTTATACAATTCAAAATTATAAACAGATTGCATTACACTCCGGCCAAGATAGCAAAGTTTGTTCCGGACAGTCCAGGCAAATGTCCCAAATGTAATGCCGATCAGGCTGGTTCATTCCACATGTACTGGGGCTGTCCGGTGGTGACTGGCTTCTGGAGGGAGGTGGCAGAGTTCCTTGAGGAGGTTACACAAATACCCCCGGCATTGACCCCAATGAAATATTTATTCGGAGATATAGGCAAGTGCTCTGAAAAAAACAGAAGATTATTTAATGTCTTGTGCGCAGTTGCCAAAAAATGTATACTACAACAATGGAAAAGTGCTGCGCCACCCACTGTAAAGCAGTTCCTCTGGGAATTGACATACGTGAATGAGGCTGAAGAACAATTTGTCCTCACCCGCCCATCGGCTAGTAGACTTAAAGATATTTGAGGACCCTTCAGAATGTTTCTATGTGATATGATCTCCGATGAAGATGAAGCTATGTAAGCGTACCACCTTGATGAGATGTATGATATCTGTACCTATTTTCTTTTTGTCATGTTATTTCTAGCTTTAAGGCAAAGCTGTAACTATGTTATGTATCTTCTGGACCACTAATAAGAAAGAGTGTTAAAAAAAGAAATGTTGCCACTTAATATATTAGACTTTCCAGTGACCTGAGCTGAGTAGCATCCAAAGCTAGCCTGGACTGAGCACATCCAGTGCTGACCTGAGAATGAGGCACACACAGTGTTAGCCAAAGCCAAGGTGCGTCCAGTACTCACATGAGAGCAGCAAACCCCTGTGGCCTTGGGAGCATCCAGGGCTCACCTAACACAAAGGATGTCAATTGAAAACCTCGAGGGAGGAGAATTCAGTGTGGAACTGAACTGTATCCAGTGCTTAACTTATCTAGTGCTGATGCAGAAGGAAAATAATATAGAATGTGCTGGTCTAGGAGGTGAATGATGACCAGCCACTGCTGCACAGGAGAAGAGCTACCCCTTGCTACCAGTGGATAAGGTGTGCCCATGCTGGAAAAGGACGAGGTGTATCCAGTGTTGACCAAGAATGCGGTGCATCTAATGATCACCTATAATGAGGACCATTCAGTACTGATTCAGGAGCATCCATTCCTGACCGCAGGTGAGAAGCATCTAGTGCTATCCACAAATATTGCACATTCATTGCTAATTTAGTATATAAAATGTGTAGTGGTGACCAATGATTAAGAGCCACCCATGCTGACCATCCTTTAAGGACATCATTGCTTACCTAGGGTAAAGAGCATGCAGTGCTTAATTGCGATTAAGAGTCCTAGTGTTAATGCACAACCACAGAAGAACACACAACCTTCAATAAATATGTCTCAACATTTTACTCACGGGGCAGACATCATAGTCACTGGCCGGTCACAGGAGATGCATTTTACTCTTTCAAAAAGTTTCCTGAAAAACAAAAGAACATAACACTGAGAATTAATGCAAAGCACAATATGGCCTGTATCCCACAGGCATAGTTATAAAAGAGAATATATGATGTCATGTTACTGATTCTCACATTTTTGGTGATAAAATGATGCATGTAAATCTGTCTGTGGAAGTGAGATTGTCTAATCAAATCCCACTTCCATAGTGCTCCATGCTATAAAGTATAGTGCAAACAAGTAACTCTGCTGGGCTGTCTACCAACACCTCTCACCAGCTGCTTTGTAGCTTGGCAACATGGTCTTTACAAAGTGACATGTGCAATCCAGCCAATGGAACCAAATGTCCAGCAGTCAGGGTCTGCCTTTAACTGCTGGCTATCCTGATCCTAAATTAAATTATATAATTGTGGGCCCTAGGGCTTGGTGGCAGATGAACAGTCAAATCTAAGACATGTCTAGTTTAGACATGTTGGCCTCTGGGATGCTACAATTATACTGGCCAAAACTCAGTTTCATTATTGACAGCTTGGTTGCTAGTGACTCACTGACAGGGCATTATATGTATCAGCATCTTGGAACTGGGTTTCACCCAAAACATCCATATGTGACCATCCCAGTAAACCTCCCTATTGATCTCTCTGGGAAGGCTTGTCACCTCCTCCGGAAGACAGGAAATCTGACCCGGGGGTTAGCTGGTAATACGCCACTTCAAAGGCAAGCCCTGTCGGGACAATGGAGAGCTCACACCAGGGTGGCATTTAACATTGACTCTTCCATTTAGAAAGACAGGAGAAGGGTATGAAGTGGAGTAGCCCAGGAGAGTCCAGGAGAAGACTTTCCATCAAGAGAGGGGTTTTAAGATCTTGTTATATCCTAGGAATCCAAACCTTCCTGTACCCTGTCCCACTTACTGCATACTGACATCCGCAGGGAGAAGATTCTGAGCACCAAGTCAGGATTGGACATCTTAAAGAAAGCCAGAAGGGAACAGTCCATACTCTTGGGATGCCCCACAGAATGGGAACGGGACCACAGCCGGGTGCAAAGTAGCTTACCAGTAGAACTCTCCAGCAAGCACTGGAGCAGCGCACCCTAGCCAAGCCACTGTGTAGCACCTTCTCCTCACCCAACTGCCAGTCCCTTTATCAAGTTGGATTTGACCACTTTTGTAGATGTTTGGAGGAAAGGGTACTATGGATTCAGGGTATGTTTGACACTACAGTGAGTGACCTTTTCATACTCCTATGTTATGTCCCCTTTCCTAAATGCTCCTGTGAGGTTTTAAAGCACCCCTCAAAGAATGGGTGGCTGGCAGTTTATTGTGCAAAGAGATTCTTTAAAATGTCCTGCACAAAGGCTGCACTGTTTCTCCAATTGAAGCAGAGTGAGTAGTGCTTGCAAAAAGAGTAAGGTGTTATCCAGGTGGCTGCTTTCAATATGTTCAACAAATAGACATGTCTCTACAGGGCAACCTTAGCTGACGTTCCTCTCAATAGATGTGCATGGTGTCTCTGAGGACGGGCATTGCCCTTTAGTTAGGGAGGATAGCTCAGGGGCAACATGTTGGAAACAAGACATCTCTGATTATCACAGGTTTGAAACCCAGTCTCGTGCTTAGAGGCCAAGAACCGGCATGAAAGGCGATACAAAAAACGTTTTTTTATTTTAGTTTGTAAGCCTCCACCATAGTGGAGTTCAGCCATCAAGCCAGTGTAGCCTTAGACACAGCTGCACCTGTCGTTACTCCACCAAAAGTCACAAACAGCTGAGTTGCTCACTGAGATGGAAACGAGAGACCGTTTTCGACAGAAAGTTAGGGTGGGGTCCTAAGAACCACTGTGTCCCTATGAAAGGTGGTTAAATGCTCCTCGACACAGAATCTGCATCTCACTGTGCTGTGGGTGGAAATAATGACAAACAAAAAAGCCATTGCCCATCACCCAGTGCAGGTCTATTGAAACCATAGGCTCAAAGGGATTTCGCATTAATGTAGAAATCACCACATTAAAGTCCCAAGGACTATGGAGACTCAGTTTGGGTGAATTGGGAGAAAGGGCTGAGAGTTAGATGTGTGTAGTGGATTAGTATGGTCTTGGTCTGCGGTGACTGTTTCAGTTTCACTTGTGTCCCTCGGTCCATACATTTCAGGCCTAGCCCAATGTTTAGGTATATAGAATCTTGTTAAAACGCACATTTAAATATTTAAACACAGATACAACCAATTAATTTTTAGATGTAATCAGCAAGATTGACCACCACATTTCTGGAGTTACAGTTCGGTAAGGGCTTAAAAAAGACAAAAATGTGCCTCTCTGTGCCTGTCTGTGCAGTGAGGAGCTCGGGCAAACAGTCATTAAATGTTCCAGATTTTCCAGTGTATTCCCCTGTTCATAAAAAGTACAATTTCTCAGTTCTCTGGGGATACCTTACCATGCCCATATCACCTCAGATGTGGGAAACAAATGTAATCGAAATCATAAAACCTGCAACCAAAGTTTTGGACATGGACATTTTAGAAGAGATTTAGGCAGCACACTGAAAGGTTTCACCTCATCATTAAAATGGTAAAATAATGTATAATGTTATATCTCTGTGCATGTCTCATCCAGTCACTTCTATATCACTTCTTCTTAATACTTAACAGATTAGACAATAATTTATCAACAGTTACACCTATATCTTTAAGAGTAACCAATAAACTTTGCATCCAGTCCGCAAAAGACTTTTCTTTTTCAACCATTATTATTTTACCCAAAAATGAGTATAGTGATCCTTCTACTGCTGTTAGACATTTTTCAAACAAGCACAATAATTCTCTGAAATATAGCCTCATCAAAATAAGACCCAAATCAAATCTAATTACTTTGATAGGCACCCCACTGGGAATGACCAAAGGTTCTTGTCCAAAATATGCTTTCCAAATTGAGCCAAAAATCGGTTGTAAATGACACTATAGTTTCTGCCCCATAGATCAGAGTCGGATTAACCTTTAATCTATACAAACATATAACTGGGATTAATGAACACTTTCCAAATGTTATATTTATTACCAACCTGTGACATCAGACTTTTGGTTTTTGCTTTTATCTCTTATTATGGACGAACTTCATGTCCCAGAAATACAGAAACCTAAATATATAAAGGAATCTACCCTTTCCAAGACATTTCACATCCTTACCTCGTTATATTAGATTAATTATCAGGATCTTAGATGTTTTAACATTTATTGAAAGTGCCTTTTACTTTGCATATCTCTCTAGGGCAAACAATTGACATTGTAGTCCACCTGGTGTTTGGTCCATCAACACAAGATCATCAGTGTATAATAGGTGACCAATGGTTTCAGGGACAACTCGCAGGGGAAACTTTTAGCTGTATTAAGAGTCTCATGCATGGCATAAATAAATAAATTAAAAAGTAATGGGGGCCAACATGCATCCTTGCTTTAACCCCTGATTAGTTCAAATCCTGCGTGACAGTTGACCTTCTTGGTTCAAACGTGTTAAAACACCTGTGTCAGAATGGAGGTCTTCTATTATCTCCACTAAATGTTGAGGGCAAGAATACATTTATATTTTAGACCACAAACAATTTTCTGCTCACACTATCGAAAGCGGCAGCAAAGTCAATAAATGCCATATACATTCTTTCCTTCCTGCCAATGGTTCTATGTTTAAGCAGATTCACATTAAATCAAATTAATGAAGTATCCAATCCTTTTACAAATCCTGCCTGAAACGGATCCCTTCTTCCATACAGTGACACCCATTTACTTAGTTCCAACCAAACACGGGATGAAAAATATATCCTGGAATTTCGAGAAGAGCAATTGGTCTATCATTTTTTAGGTCTGATCTATTACATTTTTTAAATGTTTGCACAATAATAGAAGTCCTCGAAGTCTTTCGAATTAACTTAACTTTTTAACTCTTCTGAACATTCTATATAAAACATCCACCCAAAATGCAGCAGAATTCTTAAGGGTAACATTAGAGAGGCCGTCTGGGCCTGAAGCATGTGATTTTTGTTTTTAAAATTATTTCTTGTATAATCCCTCTTTCGAGCTAAAGAATCCATGGAATACCCATTTTTGTCCTTTCAGAATCTGTACCTGTCGCATCACCGTTGGATACTTGTGTAAAATGATTAATCCATTTAGATTCTTGGATTTTAATTATTTGTCATTAATTGAGTTTTTAATCAGTTTCCAGAAGGATGCAGAAATGTTTAGAGTCAGAGTTGACAGCATTGCTTCTGGCCCTTAAACCAATTTTGAAAACCTTAATTTGGCCTTTTTAATCTCGTTCAGTTTTTGTCCTGACTCTCATATTTAATAGTCCTTATAACAGCTCTTAAGTGCCTTTTTTGTCTTCAAACAAAACACGTTTATGATTTTGAAGGTTTAAGTGTGTCTTCCCGGGAAAATCACCAACCTCATATATACTTGTCAAAACTGATGCTTATTTCATTGGGGAAATTACATTCTGTATAACCATTGAGTCGAGGTATGTCCTTTAAATAATTATCAAACTTTTCCACATTTGAGGCATTCCATCTTAATATATTCTTCGCTGAGTTAATCTCCACAGATATGAGACAGTTCTCCCTTCAAAAACCATCCGAAAAAACACCCCAATTTAGTTGTATAATATAGTGATCACTATTTACAGTTAGGACAATTTGGAGGTTTTTTTTAATCATTTAGAAATAAATTCAGATACAAAAACATAATTGAGCAGTGTGGATTGTATACCACAAAACCATGTTGCATGAGCTGGCACATCTCTTTCCACCTGGCTATTCAATACTTGCATATCCCAGTTGTTCCTTAACTCAAGCCAAGCAGGTCCTCTTTAACTAGATGGCGCTTTTTACTCACTGGAGGGGAATCTCTAACTAATGGACACATATCATTTAAATCTCCAACAATTCAAATTCCTCCCAGGATTGATTCTTTATGCCCATCATCCATTAAGGTTTCAATGGAGTTCAAAACGGTTTGCGTGTCATTACTAATGTGGTTCCAATAGGTATTAATACTTAAAAAAGGATTCATATCTGGGTAAATCATTGAATCCCAATCCAGTCTTACAGCTTATATAAATGGGTTGGAATGCCTCAAATAGTAGCTTTCATATTTTTTTTTGTTTTTTAAACTTTAGTTTTTATTAGCATTTAAACAATCCGCATCAACAACACATTCCTTTTAACCCTTTATAAATGAATTTCTCCTCCCTCTCCATCCTCCCAGCCTTCTCTTTGTCAGTGTGTTCGGGCATCATCAATCAGCCAAACAATAAAAAGTCTCAGGGGCAATGGTACATGAGTCAATGAGAAAAATTGTCTGGTTTGGCTTGGATCGGCTCCCCCGTTAGGGCAGGATATAATGGTAGCCTTCTGCATGCTCCATTCCCATTGGTTAAGCTCTGCAACCCTCCATCTTTTTCATCAGCGGGCTCCATTCATCCAGGAAGGACCCCATGTAGTCATAAACATAGGCAGTTAGTTTCTCCATTACCATAATGTTACACAGTTTCCGTTCCCACTCCCATTTTGTTGGTGCCCCCCCTCCAATTTTGAGGTATCACCAGTCTCCTAACCCGTAGCATGGCCTCATGTACCCTTGGCAACCTATATGACTCCCGATCTTTGGCAGGGATCCCAACAGCATCTGCAGTGGGACCATGCTCAGCTGAACTCCCCGAGTATTCCTTAATCCAGCTAAGGAGTTCATGCCAAAAGGTACGAATCTCGGGACAATGCCACCACATGTGGAAGAGGGAACCCACCTGGCCACATCCCCTGGGGCAAACATTCCCAAGACCTTCAACGGGTCCTGGTGCCACCCTTGCAGCATTTTATAATTGTGTTCCATGGTGGAGATGAATAGATTGCCATGGAAAGTCACCTGAAAAATTCTGTCCAAGTCCTCCTCTGTGATTTCCTCACCAGAAAGGTCCACCCAGTACCTTTTGAAGGTCTAGCACTACGCCTCCAGGGTAGAGACCTATAATTTGTATATGTTTGAAAGAGAGCCCTTCCTGGTGGTCCAACCACCTCTCAAATGGGGTGAGAGCCCAGGACACCCGGCCGTGCACCACTTAGGGTCCGTTAAGAACCCTTTTAACCTTAAATACTCAAAGATCGCACCCCAGGCCCTACTGTATCTCCTCAAAACTCCTGAAGCGACCCTCCTCAAACATTTGGCCCACCCTCTCAAGACCTCCATCCAATCACTGCAGGCGCACCTTATCCCCTGCCTTGACTGATTGAATGGAGGGCCCCAGACCGACGACATGGGTGAAGGCCAGGACGAGAGTGGCCTAGTCACTCCACTATTCCTCCAAAGGTCCCACAAAATACCCAACGTGAGATGCTCCTTCGTAGCCCTTGTAAGGGGCCCACAGATAATCACTCACCTTCAGTGGGTGCATTTCCATGTCTTCCAAGTACATCCAGTAAGTTCTCAGGTCCTCCTGCGAATGTTTCAACAATACTCTTAACTGGGCAGCCTTATAATACAGACGCAGGTCTGGAAAGCCAAAGCCCCCCTGGTCACACAGGTGCATAAGGGATGCCCACTTCACTCGCTGTCTCTTTTTCTGCCAAACAAATCTAGAAAGCGCCCCCTTCAGATCACTGAAAAAGGTTGCCAAGAGCCTTGAAGGGAGGGCGGTGAACAAATAAAGCAATCGGGAGGACGTTCATTTTCACCAATATCATGCGCCCATACCAAGAAAGGGTCAGGGGCTCCCACCTTTTGAGGTCCTCTTTTATCTTCAATAGTATCGGGTCAAAGTTGGCTTTGGCAACCCCTGTGAGGTCTTTCATAAGGACAACCCCTTGGTACTTTGTCTATGTCCGTTTGACCCTCATCCCAAAGTAACAAGAACGGGAGTACAGACAAGAGCACCTAAGACCCACAGGCATAATGCTAGATTTATCTATGTTAATTTTAAGGCCCGAAAGGCGTCCATAGCTCTCTATTTGTTCCAGGAGTGTGGGAAGCGAGTATTCCATTTCAGTGAGATAGCCCAGAATGTCATCTGCAAACAGGGACAATTTGAACTCCGCACTGGATGCCCTTGATCCCCTGGTTAGCTGTTATCATGACAGCTAGAGGCTCCATTGTAAGAGCATACAGCAGTGGTGACAGATGACACCCTTGTCTCATGCCTCGCGTCAGGCGGAAAGCGCCAGACAACACGTTATTAACCGATAACCGTGCTGTGGGCTGAATAAACAAGGCATCTACCCATCTCAGAAAACCCTACCCGAGGCCCAGTCCCCCCAGAACCAACTTGATGAAAAGCCATTCCACCCTGTCAAACGCCTTTTCCGAGTCTAAAGAAACCACGTAGGTGTCACTCCCCTGAGTCTGAGCCCGATAAATTAGATTATTAGTCTTCATAATATTATCTGAGCCTTGTCTCCCTCTTATAAAGCAGACTTGATCCCTGTGAACCAGGGAAGTAACAGAATTTCCAATCTGGTACCCAAGATCTTAGGTAGGATCTTCACATCATTGTTTAACAATGAAATTGGGCGGTAAGAGGCACACCTCGCTGGGTCTCTGCCTTCCTTATGTATAGTGATGATAGTGGCTTCCAGCATCAAGCTCGTTAAGGGGTCTCCCAACAACACTGCATTGAATATTGTAGCCAGGTAGGGGGCTAACGTAGATCTGAATCGTTTGTAAAATTGCACAGAGAACCCATCACTACCTGGTGCTGTACTTGACTTCACCCCCTTAATTGTCTGAACAATCTCCTTTTCAGAGACAGGGTCCCCCAAGCGATCATATTCCCCCTGTGTTAAGCCTGATAATGTAAGGGGGTCCAGGAATGCAGCTATTTGCCCCGCATCCCCTACAAATTCTGACAAATAAAGCCTTCATTAAACTTGTCAAATTGCCTCTCTATTCTCACTGGATCATGCATCTCTATGTCGCCCTCCCACCTAATAACCCTGATCGCCTTTCTTTTCGTTGCTCACGCAATTTCCAAGCCAGTATCTTGTCCACTGTGTCCCCTCACTCATGGTATTTTAGTTTTAAATACAGTAAATGCTTTTTTGTGTAGCCTTCAGCTTAGCTTTGTAGAGCCGCAGTTTAGCTGCCTTACTCGGTGTGAGGTACGTTCCCCTCGGGCTTCCTGGTTGTAGTTCCTGGATCTTCTCCCTTAGCTCCTCTTCCTGTTCCCTCTGTTCTTTCTTTTTCTGGGAGCCTATCCTAATCTGCACCCCACAAAGTGGCCTTAAAACCCCCCCAGAGAGTCTGCACTCCCACCTCACCATTGTCATTTAAGGCAAACTAGTCTGTAATTTCATTCAATAGGGACTGGGTGACTTCACTATCCTTCAGTAAAAATCGCTGCACCACTACCCTCCAGATGGCATCTGCCTAGGGTCACTCCCCACCCATATCTTTACCATATCATGGTCTGACCATGGGACTGAGATCACACATGAGTCTCTGACCTGGGCTCTCATCTTGGTGTACACCAGTATCAGATCAATATCCATGAATAGGAGTTATGGACCACTGAGAAAAACATAAAAGGTCTGTCTCCCTCTTCCGCTCCACTAGGGCATCTGTGTAGCCCAGTTCTTGGTTGATTCCCCTAAACCTTCTGGAATTTGCCTTTCATGGGCTGTCCCCTCACCCATTCTCTTACAATCTCTAACCGGGTCTAAAACCATGTTAAAGCCCTCCCCTCCCCCAACACCACCAGTTGGCCATCCACAAATAGCCTCAGCTCATTTTTTACACCCTCCCAAAAATCTACCTGGCCCACGTTGGGTGCATAGAGTGAACACAGTGTAATAATTTTGCCATTCAGGCTTCCCTTTATGAATAGGAACCAACCACCCGGGTCACTCTGTATCTCAATCACCACCAGGCCCAACCAAGTCGAGATTATAATTGCCACCCATCCTTTTTTCTCCATGCCAGAGGCCACAAAAACCTTCCTCACCTGACCAGATCCCAGGCACGGTTCCTTGCCTCCCTGCCAATGTGTCTCTTGCCCATCAGGAGATCCAATTTGGTCCTGCGCAATTCCTGCATGGACATTGATCTCTTGGCAGGCGAGTTTAGTCCTCTAGCATTGAGGGAGCCAATCACCAGTTCACATCTCGAGGTCTTGACTCTGTTCATATTCCTGAGATGGTGGTGAGCTTTGCACTACGTTATATGCTTGAAAAAGGTTGTGTTCACGTGGAGAAGTAATTCTTCAAAGGCTTGGGGTGCAAACCCACTGGAAAAAGTGCCTCTGTGGTCTAGCACTGTGCAAATCGTGGAAAAAAGACCTTGGCCATGAAGCCAACAGTGTGGGCTGCACACCCGTGGACCACTCAGAGGTGGTTAAGTTAAAGTATTTATAATTCAACAAATGCTCATTGTAGTCATAAATCAAATGTATCTTTATTCATTGCTTATTAGTTTCATAAGCTATAATCCCTCTGGGGGTATTCGAATCATGAGGCTGAAATGTCACATTAGAGGCCTATGCATTTTGGGTTTTAAAAACCCTTCCTCAGGGCCTGTGACCATATAGATTAAAGCTGCCTTATGGTCAAATCTACTTACATTGTTAATATATTTTCAACAATTTGCAAGCAATACAACAGTTTCCATAGCAAAGCAAAAAAATTGTTCATTGTATGCAGGAAAGGAAATCATCCAAATACGTGCATGTAACATTAAAATTAAATGTAAATCCCATGTACGTTACCAATTGTATGTCATGAAAGTGATGCATGAGTGGGTCATCATCATCAAAAGATTCATCAATTACGGGAATTCAAAAGAAAAAGAGAAATACAAGAAATGAAAATGTACCTAGGTATAGAGATGTAGATGAATCATTACGCTTTTAAAATAAGAATAATGTAACAAAGTGGAGAGGGTCAGGTTACTGACATGGTGCTCGCGTGTGTGCTGCTTTGTTAAAAAGCTTTGTGCAACGGAGACAATCGTGTCCGTATCCGAAGTGTGAGCGTTGTCTCGAATCTGTAAAATGAATCGTAGGTTGTCATATGGTGTAGTTGCAGATAATTAGAGGAGGCCGAGGCCGTATGTGAAGAGCATCTTACCTGTATGCTTTTTGCGCTGCACTGAAAGGCGGCAGAACGCTGCAAACACTCGCGTATGGAGTTCGACTCGCTAAGTTGTTGAGGGTTACCATGGGAACCAGAATGCTTGCGTGGCTGGGCGCGCGCTGTGTTGTACGTGTTAAAAGC
This sequence comes from Ambystoma mexicanum, assembly GCF_040938575.1. Lineage (NCBI taxonomy): Eukaryota > Metazoa > Chordata > Amphibia > Caudata > Ambystomatidae > Ambystoma > Ambystoma mexicanum. The sequence goes on along the minus strand of NC_090924.1, from coordinate 691,347,484 downwards.
AGGGCGGCCATCTTAGGATGGTGTGGATTAGCTAGTGTGGGTAGTGTAGGAAGCGAAAAAGAGAGATCGCTTGATCTGGTAATCTAAATGTATGGATCTGAATGTATTGTAATAATAGAAATAAAAGAATATTCAGAAAAAATATTCATAATGAAAAAATAAATTAAGAATAAAAATGCAGATACCGGGCTGGTGAGCCAACTTATAAATCCGAGAGTGAAACTAAGCAATGGAAAAAGGGGGAACGCAGAGAGAAAAAGTAAAGCTCTGAAAATTAACAAAGACTATTGCTTAGTGGATTGATCTGAATGGTTCATCTTGACCTGAGATGGTTTAGGGTGAAAAAATGATCGAAATGAATATAAGAATAAAAACACAATTCTAATAGACAAATAATACAAAAAATATAATGGAAGATCTAATAAAAAACTCTAAACACAAATTATATAAATGCTTCATAAAAAGCAACTTAAATCAAATTCTTCTTTCATCCCTTCTGGTGCAAGGGACCCTATCCTTTCAATCCATAGCGCTTCTTTCTGGGCTCTCAATCTTTTCATGTTCATACTCTGTCCCTTGGTGGGAATCACTTCTAGCACTGTGAATCTGAGTTGTGCCACTGTGTGACCATTTAGAAAGAAGTGTCTTGCCACTGCTGATGTTTGGTTGTTTACTCGGATGCAGGATTTATGTTCATTGATGCGTACACATATTTTCTGTGCGGTCTCTCCGACGTAATACTTAGCACATGGGCATTTGATTGCGTAAATGACGTTAGCTGACAAACAGGTGGCGTGATGTCTGAGTTGGATTCTTTCTCCTGTCCTTGGCTGCGATATGTAAGGTCCTTTAATTATGTTGTTGCAATTCCCGCAACTCATGCATGGATATGTCCCCAGGTTTTTGTCGACAGTTTTCTGTTTCGATTTCTTACTGTGTGTGTCGACCAATACATTTCGTAAATTGTTACTCGTTCGATATGCAAACACTGGAGGTTGCGCAAACAGTTCTTTTCTCCTCTGATCGTTCTGTAATATGTTCCATCTCTCAAGAACACTGTCTTTAATTTGTCGACTCTGAATGGAGTATTTTGTGACGAAGGCCAATTCTGGGCTCGCACGTTCTCGTTTTTTGGACAACAGTTGGGTACGATCTTGTGTATCGGTTTTAGTCCTGGCAGCTAGGAGATCATCCTCAAGGTATCCTCTTACTTTGAGTTTCATGTGTAGTTTGTTCAATTCCAAGTCACATTCTGCTGGGTCGCTTACAATTCTTTTAATGCGCAACATTTGGCCAAATGGTAGGTTAAGTAGGATGTTGGGTGGGTGAAAACTCATTCTATGAAGAAGGTTGTTTCTGTCAGTAGGTTTAGAGTACAGTTTTGTTAAGATCCTGGAGACTTCAATCGCTGTTTGGACATCTAAATAATGAATATTTGGGTTACCTATTTCCATAGTAAATTGTAATCTGTTGTCGATATTTTTCAGGTACAGTAGGAAATTGTTAAGTTCTTCTCGGCTGCCTGACCAGAACCCAAATATATCGTCAATATATCTATTCCATTTTTTCAAAAGTGTGCTCCATTGTGGGTGATTGATGATATGCCTGTTCATATTCCTCCCACTGATGCCACCCCTCCCTGAGAGAATCCGAACCACATAGCTGACCAACTTGAGACACATGAGGGCTGTCCCCCAAACAACTAGACCGTAAACAACCCTTATAATACCCCTGTGGCTAAACACCTGCCTGTCTCTTCCCCCCTCATCCCCTCTTCCCTGTCCTTCCCATCGTAGGCATCCAGTCTTGTTCATAACCACACCACCGTCCAGGATCGGATCATCAAAAGGTCCAGAGTCAACAGGACTCCCTTAAAAAAAACTCCTCACCATTTCTGAGCCCCCCATCCTGTTAGTGCAAGAATCCAAAGCCATCAACACCTCTCTCCGTCTGCACATGGACCCCATACCCCTCCCTTCCGAGTACAGCCCTTGGCGGTGTGTCTCGTTTTTTAAAATGTACGGGTATCTGTCATCTTGCGTCTATATCTGGCACCCCTCCAGCGGTCTCTCCTGAGCCTACTGCTCGCAGCCATGAGTCCCCCAAGAGTTTGTCCGAAACTTGACTGATATCACTCTCCATTGCCAGCCGACAATCTTGGCCGTCATACTCAAAGTTGAGGGAGAACGGGAAACCCTGACGATAACGAACCCCATTCTCTGTCAACCACTTAGTAGGTGGTCCACACATTCTTCTCCTTGTAAGGGTGAGAGCCGATAGATCCTGAAAGTTTGTGACCCGGGCCTCATCGTAGTTAATCAGGGCCTCCTTCCTGGCCCTCCCCAGGATCCTTGTTCTCTGTTCCTAGTAGTGGAAGTGCGCCAACACCGAGCTCGAGGGGTGTGATTAATGGTGGGTCCATCCATGGCGTCATCTCCAAACAGAGTGCAGAGTACTTCCTGAATGGCCCTTCTAATGTCACCCTCTGTTTTCCCCTCCTTTTCTGGAAAACCAAAACAGCGTAGGTTGTTATAGCATTCCCTGTTTTCTATGTCATCCATTTTTAGTGTATTCTCTGCCTCCCTTCTCTCCAGTTCCAACAGCATCACCCCAGCTTGGAGTTCTAGGGTGTGCACTGAAATCTGGTTGTCCTCCAGTGCTTGGATCTTATCTTCGACAGAGACAAGTCTCTGATCCATTTTGTCCAACCTCTGGTCAAGGGCCAAACGGATGCCCCTGATCTCCTCCATAAGGGCCACAATGTCTGACTTCGTAGCCACTGGGTTCCCTTCCACAGCAGCCCCATCACAGCATGCTCCCAGTCCAATACCGAGTCAGTGAAGCGAAATCGCTGCAAGGACTCTCTCCAGTTCATGGACCGAGGTGCAAGGCTCTACAGATCAGCAAATATCACCGCAGGGTCTTTGATCGACTCCACCAACAAGAGGGTGTCTCCAGCTGAGTGTCTCCACCACCTCAGGGCTAACAGAACTCTACTGCTGCCCCTTAAATTTCAAAGCGCCCCCCCACCTGAAACTGGGCTGCTCTTCTGCCCCTCATTCCAAACTTCCCTCCAGTGGCAAGCCACAGGGCAGACAGCGCCACCTCTCACACCACTCGGCACCCCCAATGTTCCACCAATACGTCGTCTGGATGGGAATAGGAGGAGCCACTCCGCTGGAGCACACCGCACAATGGCTTATTTTCTGCGCTCCCAACGCCGCTGTAAAAAACAGCTTCCAAATACTTTAAGCGGTGGCTGCTCACCCCAACATCTCCGGTCTACACCCCCCTGATGCTGCCTCAATCCCTCTCCTTCGTACACCCCTTTTTCAGGCCTCACTGATCCAGCGGCACCATGCCAACTATGGCAATGACATTCGTCTTGGGGCTGCCAACCCTGCACCTTCTCTAGCAGCTGCAGACTTCCCCGTCCGTGGTGGCGTGCCTCCCTCCTCTGTCATCATGTACCTCTAGCAGCTGCCAGGGCAAAAAGTCGGCCTGTAATGGTCTTACCCGCGTCCTCCGAATTTAGGGTGAAGCTCAGTCCTATAACTCTGGGGTCGACAGCGTTGCAGCAGTGGGCCAGGGCCCTCCTCTCCGCCCTTATACCATAGCAGAATTATCTCCCTGACCCTCTTCTGTCATGGGGTCACTGACGGGGCCTCTGTGCCGTAGCACCAGTAGTGTGATGGTCTCCATGAAAGCACCACAAGCCTCGGCCCTCGTAGCTTCTCATCCGCTCACTGCTATGCGTCCATTCTGCCGTCTCAGCCCCTGAGGTCTTAAACACAGCTAGCTCTTCCGTCCAGGGTCAGATTCACCCCAAACCAGGAACGGGTGTGCCCGGACCTCCTCCTCACCGGGGGGCTCAACCATAAAACGCTGGGAGAGGTAAAGGGGGGGCTCAGTACCCCTTTACGTCCACTCGATTGGGAGCTGAAGGATTAGCTGTCCATTCTCCATGCGCCCCCTTGTGGTCTCCCCTTTAATACCCATTTTTTTTACAAACTCCCAATAATAGTCCTACTGCAGGTCTACCCATTTGTCCCTTCACAGCTGGATTCAAGAATATCTTATAACCATCTAAGACCGGTAACGTCTGAAGCCAGGTGTCTTCGAACATAAATATATTGTGATGATTCAAATTCTAGGTAATTCATTCTATTTGAAGTAAATGACTAAATCCCCTTGTGTTCCAAGATGATACTACTATCTTTGTTGGAGCCCCCCCTGTCTACATTGTCTTTGTATAGGGAGTTAATTCTTATTTAATTGCAGTGCCCCTTTCAACCATGACCATTTTTCTTCTAGTGCAGTAGACTGGTTTTGCTAACTATTCCATACAACTTTCCTTGGTTTATTATCATTAACTGAACATGTTACCCTGAAAGAAAGTAAGTTGCTTTTCATTTTTGTCTTTATATCACTGGTGATCATTCTTTTTATTTCGATGCCCCAATAACATATCACCATCAGATCATATCCAAATGGAAGCAACTGTAAAGCTGCCTCCAACAACTCTTGGGTAACCAATATAGAGTTAATATGAAGATACACCTTATCTAATAGTGTGTCATCAATAAACTCTACCCATTTGATTTGTTTGGAGACAATCAACCGTAGATAAGGGATTACATGAAATAAGGAGAGAACATTTGAACGATTAAAAATAATGCTCTCATGTTGTTTAAGGATGTGTTCTAATAATAACCCTCCGGTTGTCGAACAGTTAAAACTCCCTAATTTGGCAGCAGCTTCAGTTTGTTTTCTTAAAATGTTTTTTGTATCTCTATAGTCATCACTTGCATTCATATTTTTTCTACGGTGCTCCAATGTGAGAAAGGACTGTAGTGGGCTTCCAATAGAAGTTACCATCTTTGCAGCCCCCTCATCCTTAGGTGGAGCGGTTGGGATGGACTGCACGTTTGAATCGGCTATTACGGGATCCGCTTTCACAGTTTCCCTCCTATTGGGGTTAGTTGGGATAGATGTGCTATTAGGTTCAGCAACAAACAACGAGGAACAAGCCTCTGAATAGTTAGAAATATTCAACTCTTCACATTCATACCCATTCATTTCATCTACCTCAGGCGCATTCATAAATATTACTTAATTTATACCGTGCCTATGTGATGGTCTTTGTAATGTTTCCTCAAAATCACTCCCCGCAACCATCCCTCCCTCCTGCATTTTGTTTGGGTAATTATCTCTACTTTTAGATTGCTATTTACACAGGAGATTTAGTGCTCTTAAGAATTTCCTAGAGCCACAAGATTTAGAGGAGCCACTACCCTTCATATTTCTCTGTTTCTTTGTATTAGATTGACCCTTCCCCCCCTTGTTTTCTCCTTTTTCTTTGACAAAAAACTGGATAATTTGACTCTTCATTATTAATTTTTGAATCATTCAATTCTCACTCATTCAGTGGAATTTCTTGAGATTCTACGGTTACCAATTCAGGGACCCCCGTATAATCTGAGGCAAGACCCTCCTCAGGCTCCACCAATACAACTTCAGAATTGATCTTTAATTCTGACACAGCAGAAACATTTATCACTTACTGCTTGTGTCACAACAACTATTTCTTCATCAGTGTTCTCCACATTCCTATCAACCATCCGCACCTCTTGAACAGCCCTTTATTTACCATTCTGAATTCCTTCATTTGCATCTATGCACGCATGACTCTCATTTAAAGCATCTAGATATATTTCTCTCTCATGTTTACCATTAGTCGATCTTTTTGCCACTATATATCCTTCTAAAACAGAAACCTTGACTGTCAGCACATTCAAAACAGCTGTTTGCTCTTTTAAACTGGAATTAATGTTATTATAATAAGTAACAAAAGACTTAAATTTAATTAGCGCCTTGCCCATTCCCATTGAACCCTATGGGGGCTCAAATGGGAATGGGGAATGGTTGGTTGAATGGGGACTTACCGGGTCCGCACAGGTCGAAATGTCCCGGTAAGTCCCCATTCACCCAGACCGGACACGGACCCGGGTTTGGAGGCAGCCATGGCGCAAATAGCGCCATGGCTGCCTCCAAACTCGGAATGAGGCCCAAGGAGTATGAGTGTACGGAGTATGAGAGATGGGGGTTGAGGTACTAGAGGATGAAACAGAAGATGTCATTGAATGTGCAGAGACAGATGTTGAATTATACAGGCCTCCGGATGTCAGCAAAGAGAGTGGAAGGTGGTTCAACACAGTACTTTGAGTTTTAACAGTTCGAGATTAGGCCACATCACAGGAATGAATTTGAAGGACTACATTGTCATTTATCCTATTTAATATGAACTTCCTTCTCGAGTACTGGAGGGTGATCTTTCAAATTTGCCGCAGAAACCACTTGTCCACAAGATATTGGAATCAAGAACTGAACTTAACTCTCTACTACCCTCCAGATCAACTGTCAAAACACAAGATTCATGTAAATCACTAGAGCCTTTATTTGTGTTGACAAACTGAGGGCCTGCATTAGCAGCACCTATGTGTCATGAACTTCAGATCACGCCCCTTTTGGACCTCCTGGTCCTTGTCTCAACAGGGCTTACATTCCGTACTACTTGCAACATGGCCGTCCAGAGCTGAAGCCCTTGCTCGCTCCATGCGCTGAACGCGGCGTGATCTATTTATAGACCACGCGTTCCGCGGCTCTGCGCGTCTCAATGCTATTGCAGAGTAGCCCAGACGTGTGTTCGTAGCTCGCGGTATTGTTTCCTTTGTCCCAGTGCTACTACCCACTCCTGTCCCTTTCCCCCTTCCTGGTTACGAGCATTTTTAAGCCTTTCCAGTCTCCCGGATTCCTGGACTCCGCGATCCCGGAACTAAACGCAACCTGGAACCAGACGAGACTCGAGCAGCGCTATTCAAGACCAGGAGCGTTCGCAAAAGAAAGCAGCGATCGAAGACACCGGCAAACACCAGACCCAGGTTAGAAGGGGGGAACTCCTTGACAGTTTGAGACGCCACCCGATCGAACCTAAAAACGTGATGGAAGACGCCGTGCAGGACTTAATGCGACGCATGCAAGAATTATCAACCGAGGTTCAAAATCTTAAGGCGGAAAACGCTGCGCTCAAACAATTGGTCTTATCCCGGGATTCTGCTACAAAGGAGGGTGCCCTGTTGGGCGGTATTGTTGACAAGTTTGATGGTTCGGCAAAAACACTTCGCGGATTCCTGGACTCATGCCTGGTCCACTTTACCTTTAAGCCCTATTATTTCTCGACTCCTAGGGCTAAGGTGGGTTTCATCATATCCCACCTTTCCGGCAACGCCTTAACTTGGGCAACACCCCTTGATAACTCTGGCGATGCCCTCCTCGACGACTACAATGGGTTCATACAGGCCCTTAAAGGCATGTTTGACCGTCCAGAGCAGGTCTATACTGCCCATGAACGCTTGCTGGACTTTCAACAGGGCTCCCAAGATATGCTCACTTATGTGACCAGATTTAAACAATTGGCTAAGGAAGCAGACTGGTCCGCTGAGGCTAGTTTTACCCTGTTCAGGAGAGGCCTAAACAATGAGATCAAGGATGAACTGGCCAGAGTGGCCAGGCCAAATTCATTCCAAGCACTAATGGACCTGGCCTTGCAAATAGACTTTCGCATCCAGGAAAGGATGGCTGAAAGGAAGAAATCCAAGGGAAGCCCACCCAAGATGTCCTTTGAGAGCACAGCCAGAACGGACGCAAACCCAAGTCCAGCCCCAGAACCTGAACCCATGCAAATTGGAGCCTTTCGCAGACCTATATCACCTCAACAAAGATTGAGAAGGATCGATACGGGTTTGTGTATGTATTGTGCTTCAGATAAACATTTGGTCAGAGAATGTCCTCTGGCACCTCCTCGGCGTTCGGGAAACGCCAGCTCCCGATCTTAAATGGAGCAGAGATTCGGGAGAGAGATGTTTGCTCCACATCAATTCCATCCTTGAACTCTCCTGGACAAAACAGTTTGGTGATACTACAGGCCTTCCTGTCGCCCTCTAAAGACAACACCGATCCCATTCTGGCCTTGGTGGACTGTGGAGCTATGGGAATTTTCATTGATCAAGACTGGGTTGTTAGTCATCATATTCCATACGAGACACGAAACACCATGCAGCCGGTGGAAGCAATTGACGGAAGACCCCTCTCTTCAGGACCCATAAGCCTGCAGACTAAAGAGATCCAACTTTCCATAAACCATCATCAAGAGTGGATTACATTCGACATCATTAAGTTAGCCCATTACCCCATGGTTTTGGGTATGCCGCGGTTACAAAAGCACAATCCGTATATCAATTGGACAGCAGGATCATTATTCCTGGGCTCAGAGTTCTGTATGTCCCACTGTCTATCCCTGGATCCCTCCTCGGTAACTCCTAAAGAACCACCAAGAGACCAAGAAACACCACTCATGGTTTCCAATATCATACAAGTTCCAGAGGCCTATCAGGGATATGCTGATGTATTTTCTACTGCCATAGTCCAGGCCTTACCCCCTCACAGGCCTGAAGACTGTGTCATAGATAGGGATCCCTCAGCTGTAATTTCTTTCGGCAGAATGTTCATTCTTTCCGAACCCGATAAAAAGGCCCATCGGGAATACCTAAACACCAATCTTGAAAACGGCACCATAAGACCCTCGAAACTCCAGCGGGTGCTTCATTGTTCTTCGTTCCCAAGAAGGATACCAAGGAACTCAGACCTTGCCTCAACTATAGAGGCTTAAATCAATGCACCCTCAAGGATCGGTACCCTCTGCCCTTGATCTCGGATATCCTGGAAGCTGTGAGATGAGCCGTAATATTCACCGAATTGGATCTCAGGGGTGCCTACCATTTGATCCGTATCCGGGAAGGAGACGAGTGGAAGACCGCCTTTCGAACACCCTTTGGCCACTACGAGTACCTGCTCATGCCCTTTGGACTAGCCAATGCCCCAGCAGTATTCCAACATTTTATGGATAGGGTGTTCTCTGATATGTTGTTTCTCTTCGTCATTGTCTATCTGGACGACATATTGATTTTTTCCAAGGACCCTCTGAAGCATGAAGGACATGTTAAGGAAGTTCTACAAAGACTCCGGGAACATCACCTCTTAGCCAAGCCTGAAAAATTTTTGTTTCACGTTACCTCTGTGCACTATCTGGGATTTATCCTTAGTCTAGAGGGGATTGGCATGGACCCTTCAAAAGTAAAGGCCATTCTCGCCTGGCCTACTCCCACGTCTGTGAAACAAATCCAATCCTTCCTAGGACTAGCCAATTTCTACCGGAAGTTCATAGCCACCTTTTCCGAGATTGTACAACTCATAGTGGCTCTGCTAAAGAAGGACACCCCATTTGTCTGGTCAACATTACAAGAAACAGCATTCCAGCGTTTAAAGACTGAGTTCACACAACCTCCCATTTTGGCTCAATCCGATACAAGTCTACCCTTTTTAGTGGAAAGGGATGCCTCTAATTACGCTATAGGAGCAGTTTTGAAGCAGAAGATGGAGGACGATTTGGAACACCCCGTTGCTTATCTGTCAAGAACCTTAACTCCTAGTGAAACGCACTACTCCGACCTGGAAAAGGAACTCTTAGCCATTCGCCAAGCCTTCACTGAATGGCGACACCTACTTCTGGGAGCCAGACATCCTGTCCAAGTCTGTACTGATCATTGAAACCTTCAGATTCTACAGTCACTGGAGTGCAGGAACAGTCGTCAGGCATGTTGGGCCTACTTTTTTGCCCAGTATTAGTTCCACATTACCCATGTCCCTGGATCACAGAATCTGATCGCTGACGCCTTGTCTCGCCGTCCTGACTACGTGACCACTGAAGATAAGGCATTTCCCAAAATGTTCTCTCCCACGATCATCGTAGCCCAAGCAGTTGATCTCCTAGAAGAAGTCCGATCGCAAACTCAATCCTCGGAATTATGGAAGGACATTTCAACACGAAATCTCTGGAAATTAAGAGCCAAGGAAGGCTACTTATTCAAGGACAATGCACTACTCATTCCTACACGGAAGTTACAGCAAAAAATAATAAACCTTTGTCCTGACACACTCCATTCCGGGCATCGAGGTATCATCAACACCCTCTGTCTTATACAGAGACAGTTCTGGTGGCCTAAAATGAAGTCTGACGTGCAGCAATACATCCAGGCTTGTATAACCTGTGCCCAAAATAAACATGATAACAAGAGACCGGCGGGTCTTCTTCTGCAGCCCACTCTACCCTCTAAACCATGGGAAATCATCGCTACAGACTTCATAGTGGAGTTACCACCTTCCCGAGAATATACTACCATCATGGTCACTATAGATTTGTTTACCCATATGGCCCATTTTACGCCACTGACGAAACTACCCTCCTCTTCAGAGCTAGCTGGAATATTTCTGGAACACGTATTCCGACTACATGGGCTTCCTTCCAAGATCATATCTGACCGGGGTCCCCAATACATTTCACAATTCTGGAAACGCCTCTGTCGGGTACTAGGAATCCAACATGCCCTCTCTTCAGGATATCACCCCCAAACCAACAGAGCCACAGAACGTGCAAATCAGACCCTGGAACAATATCTCCGATGTTTTGCCACTAAGGTCCAGGATGACTGGTCTCTCCTGATACACGCTGTGGAATTCGCTTACAACAACTCCGAACACTCAGCGCTACAGAACAGCCCCTTTTATTGTAGCCAGGGGTTCCATCCATTGGTCTTACCTTCGGTTCTTCCTTACCCTACACCAGTACCTACTGTTGACTCCTGGATCGAAACTCTTATCAACATTCACCGGGAGGCTAAAGACCACTTAGAGAAAGCCAGATTACAGACCAAGAGGTATGCGGATTCCAAGAGAAGACCAGGTCCTTCCTATACGGTCGGTGACCGAGTGTGGTTGTCATCAAAACTACTTCCACGACACTTACGACCTAACAATCTGGCTCCCCGCTACTATGGTCCATTTCCCATTAAGGAGATTATCAATCCTGTCTCATACCGAATCAAGGTACCTGACTCCGGGAAAAGAATTCATCCAGTTTTTCACACATCCCTATTGAAATCCTACATCTAATCCTCTCGAAAATCCAGTAGATCACCTCCTCTACTGGTTGACAACCAACTGGAATATGAGGTGTCCCGGATTTGTGACTGCAGGTATAAGCAGGGCCATCTTCAATACCTAGTGGAGTGAAAAGGATATACTCCTAGCAAAAGGACCTGGGAACCTATTTCGAATATCAAGGCTCCTCGGTTGCTCAGAAGATTTCACCTAATACACCCGGGCAAACCTGGAGGGAAAGGCCTTCGGAGGAGGCATGCTGTCATGAACTTCAGATCACGCCCCTTTTGGACCTCCTGGTCCTTGTCTCAACGGGGCTTACATTCCGTACTACTTACAACATGGCCGTCCAGAGCTGAATCCCTTGCTCGCTCTATACGCTGAACGCGGCGTGATCTATTTATAGACCACGACTTCTGCAGCTCCGCACGTTTCAATGCTATTGCAGAGTAGCCCAGACGTGTGTTCGTAGCTTGCGGTATTGTTTCCTTTGTCCCAGTGCTATTACCCACTCCTGTCCCTTTCCCCCTTCCTGGTTCCGAGCATTTCTAAGCCTTTCCAGTCTCCCGGATTCCTGGACTCTGCGATCCCGGAACTAAATGCAACCTGGAACCAGATGAGACTCGAGCAGCGCAATTCAAGACCAGGAGCGTTCGCAAGAAAGCAGCGATCGAAGACACCGGCAAACACCGGACCCAGGTGAGAAGGGGGGAACTCCTTGACACTATGTCCACATTGTAGCATCTGAGTGTCCAAAATAACATCCACCATAGTTGCAGTTGAAATAGAAGTATGCACTTCGTTCTCGGACAACAGCGCAGAGTATTAATTATGAAAAAAGGTGGTTATTTTCACATTTGGGGTAACCTGATGACCCTTCTTCCCGAATCTTAAGGGTGTTTGTAGCAGGAGCAGTATGGACGATGTTCAGTGACACAAGGACAATTGTATCCCTGATTGTCTACCAAATACAAATAATCCCCCATTATAAGGAGGTGTAAGGAAGAGATAATCCTCCCAACCCATGCTCAATTTAACATTCAACAAGGATAATTTAAGATAATAAAGAATATAAACCTCCTGATGACTCACTGGAGCCACAGTAGCGAAATATGTGTTGAGGTTAAAATTCTCAAAAGGCTAAAACTCTCAAGAGGCTAAAATTCTGAAAGGTCAAAATTTATATCAGTTTAAAAATCGGATTATTTTTTGTAACTACAACAGAGACTATGGGCCTCATTACACGGTAGGCGGTAAACCATGGCGCTATTAGCGCCATGGTTCATGCCGGTAATTTACCGGTACCGCCTTGGAGGAAAGGGGAATTACCGCCCTATTCCAAGGTTGGGAAGGCGGTAATTCCTCCTTCCTCTATTGCCCTTCCCCATTCCCATTTTTGCCCCACAGGGCATAATGGGAATGGGGAAGGCGCTAATTACGGTACCGCAAATTGCGGTAATTCCTCCTTCCTCTATTGCCCTTCCCCATTCCCATTTTTGCCCCACAGGGTATAATGGGAATGGGGAAGGCGCTAATTACGGTACCGCAAATTGCGGTACCGTAATTAGCACCCCGGTCCCTTTGAGGGTTCATTTTTTAACGCCTGCTAAAAGCAGGCGTTAATGTACCAACCCGCAAAGGGACCTCGTAGTAAGGCGGTAAGGGTTTACCGGTACCAGTAAAATACCGGTACCAGTAAAATACCGGTACCGGTAAACCCTTACCGCCTACCGTGTAATGTGGCCCTAAGACTTATATCAACTACCAGAGTGGATTATATTGATTGAAATCAAGGATTTAAATTTTATTCTATCAATAACATTTCTGTCGGGCTCCGTCCTGCTGCAGAAGCATGCCCCTCCAGCCTCCAAGCAGATCCAGAGGCTGGGGATTCATACAGAAGAAAGGAGCATCAGCTCTGTTTTAAGTCGGCTGCTGCAGAGGGATCGAAAGAAGCAGGGCCTTGCTAGTCCTTTGTCCCGCCTCACGTGGTTCCTGATTGGCCACTTCTGCCCTTATCCCACATTAGTCCGGCGAACCGGCAGGCGATGCAGGCCCCCCTCCAAGGACCTGCTCTAAGGACCTACTGTAAGGACCTACTCTAAGGACCGATCTCAGTCCTGTTTGGCCCTGTCAGACCACTGGAGGCCAGCTGTCAGGCAAATGGAGCCCAGATGCCAGCTTACTATTCCCGGTATGCACCGCCTTATAATGTGATACCGACCACACCAATCTCTTTAGAAATGTATCCACTCTTGCCTGACCCTTCTACTATCCCGCCTTCCTGCTTCCTTCCAGATGCCATTCCTTATTGCACTAGTCTTACTAAGTCGCGAGACATAATGATTACATCGAGATCTTGTCCTTCCTCTACATGTATCCAGAAGTTCAGAAATGCGACTTGCATTGCACACCTCTACTCTCCACCTATTGACTACGCCCCCAGCCCCCAATGAGAGGTATAGGTGCCTGGGTGCTAGAGGCACTGCCTCCTATGACACGCAAACCCCTCACCGCTCACGCCGCATTCAGCAACTTAAACATGCGCACCGTTGCCCACTAATCCATCAAGCAGTACGGTCTGCACGCCCTAGGTGCCAGGGACTGGCCACTAAAGCCTCATGCACATCACGGGAAGGGCACGAACCTCACAACCTATTGCATAATCCTTTGCCCAACAGCGGCTACACCAGAAAAGTCATACCTACCTCTCAAGATGCCCCAGAATCTTCAATGCTGCTGGCACCCACAAACTGGCAGCCCAGGCATTCACCAAGGCCAGACATATTCCGGAATTTGTGGCCAATAAGAATACCTACGGCATGCGGACCTAACTATCTCGGCTCCCGGCAGCCGCTACATTTATGCTGCAAGAACTCCCGTTAAAGAGTACTATTCCCACCCCAGCTGTGCCCTGTGGGTAGCGGATGCAGCAGAGAACCAGTGCCCGCAACCCGAAGAAAAACGGAGCAGGAGACGTGAGATCCTCCCGAAGCCTGCAGACGGACGAGTCGCGGCCGCAGAGGCACTGGCGTAGCGCCCGCCCCCTCCACGACACGGCAGATGTGGGGAATCATCCTTGAGAAGGCACACAGGGCCAACCCGCCTCCAAGAACCGGTGGCGCCCTACAGACACCGCCGGAGACCCAACGCGATCTCCTCCATCGGCCCGGCACTGGCAGTGGGCGCGACACGAGGCAGCTGCGAGGGGCCCAATCCTCAATGCGCCTCTCACGGCCCCGTCGGCGCTGGGGGCAGGTGAAGCTCCGTGACTCGAAGGCCCGCACAATTGACTGCCCGCGGCTCGGGCCCACGCTGCCTGCCTTCCCCCCTCCCACAATCAGCGAGACAGTAGCGAGACAGCAGCACCCGGGGTCGAGCTGCAGCAGGTCAAGGAGAACCGTGTGCTGCTGCGCTCCCCCGTGGACCGGAGATACGCTACCAACAAACTATATTAAGGTACGCGCAGCTCCACATCACCCCCTAAAGGCCTCCCCCCCATGCAACTCAGACCTGTGGCGCGGACAACGAGACCAACGGGGGCAACCATAGGGGCACTGGCCAGCGGCATACCAGTGCATGGAACACCGGCACGGCCCCCACCCCCATACGGCCTAGGCGCAGTGGCCCTGAACCGCGATTGAAGAGGTGAGAGTGACTTCTCCGTGCATCTGGCTAGACCACCCCCCGTGTTCTCCCCTGCGCAGGTTTTACCTCCCACTCACGCCCGACGGCCCCGGAAAAGAGACTATTATCCACAGCGGCCACGTTCTTCTATTCTAGGCGCAGCCAGCAAGCGGACATACGACGGACCCCTGCGTTACTTCTACACACCCGCCTGGCTCACGCTAGCCCTTTTCCAAACCTTACATCCACCCCTTAGGTGACTACGTGAAGCAGCTGGACCCCCACTACACGGGGCTGATCAACCGCGACATGGGGAAGGAAAAGACTAAGCGGCAAACACTACAAAGCAAAATTGACCTCTACACCATGGAGGCTCCTCCACGCCGCGGAACTCAGCCCCCAGAAGAAGATGGGGCGGCGACGAGCCCCAGGACCCCCCAGTCTCCTTGACGGACCTCATGAGAGCGATTGGGGACTCGAGGACATCACTGGAATTTAAAATATTTGGCCTATCCACTGAGGTGTCCCTTAAACGCCAAGACCTCTGCAATCTATCGGCCAGGGTTGGTGAGGCGGAACAGAGAGTGTCAGACACAGAAGACACGGTGCACCGGTTGGAGCAACAACTTGTCGCAATCACCCAAAAAGTTGCCCAACTGGAATACCGTGCTGAGGACAGCGAGGGGAGAGCGCGGCGCAATAACCTCAGGATCCTCGGAATACCGGAGATGGAGGAAGGCCCCAGCTCTGAACTTTTCCTGGAGGATTGGCTAGCTCATGTCTTTGCCCCCAAAAAACTGTCCAAATTCTTCTCCATAGAAAGGGCGCACAGAGTCCCCACCGGCCCATCTACCCCGGACGCCGCGCCCAGAACGATAATCACACGCCTGCTGAACTACCGTGACTGAGATGCAATCCTACAAATGGCAAGGGCCTCCGGCCCAATTACATACAACGGCTATAGGGTCGGGTTCTAACCCGACTACACCAAGGAAGTCCAAAAGGCCTGCCAATCTTTTGACTCGGTCAAGAAGAAGCTTCAGTCGCTTTCTATCAAATATGCTTTATTCTTCCCGGCATCTCTCAAAGTCCACTACGAGGGCACCACTCATCTATTCTACACTCCCAAAGATGCATGGGACTGGCTGGAAACCCAAGTTCTCACAGATTCCAGAGCGAGGCGCACACCACCGGGCCCACCCACACAGAGGCCCCGGTCCGAGCGGCCCTCGCCCCCTCGATCTCCGACCAATGCAGACAACAACATGATGGGGACCCCCATGGAAAAGGGGTAAGGCCCACGCAATGGGGGGACTAATCTGCAACGTAATAACATGGGAGCGCTCACCTAGCGGCCGCCGCTCCTAATGCGGCGCCGGCGTTATCGCAGTCAGGGTAATCCCGAGGAAGTTTACCAAGTTATAAGTTTAATGTTTGGGTGACAGGTGTTCCCAGTTGGGGGGGAAGTACAGGGTTCGGGGCGTTTTGGGGACCTAAGGAAACAGAATCACGGGACAAGAAGGCTTGAAGCCGACAAACGCAGGCAAGGAAAACAAACACTGTCTTTGGCCAGGACCGTGGACGCAATTATCAGCCAGTCAGCAGGCACTTCAATGCGAGGCAACCCCTGGATGTCTCCCCTGAAAGGAAACCGCCATATGTCCTCAGAAAAAGCGCAACTGCCACTAATCCTCCCTGACGCCCCAACAAGAAGACTCACGCAGATAGAATGAACTCCAACAAGGTAACCATACTGTCCTGGAACTTCAACGGCCTCGGCTCCAGCATAAAGCAAAGATTGGTGCTCCAGTACCTAAACCAACACTCGCCGGACATTGCCCTCCTAAATGAAACACACTTGATAGGCACAAAACCCAACTTTTTCAAAAGATCCAATTACTCGCATACCTACCATGCCGGATTCACGAAAGGTGCCAGGGGCACGATGATACTCGTCCACAAGCGAGTCCCCCTCCAGGTTAGGAAGATCAGGACTGACCCCCGGGGCTGCTATGTACTGTTGCTAGCTGACATCTGGGACGAGAAATGGGGCCTGGCAGCAATCTATGCCCCCCCCACACTGACGAAAGAACTACTCTCCGAACTACAGAGTTTGCTCCTGGAAGAAGAGGCTGATACGTGGGTGATTGGGGGGGACTTTAATGAAGTAATGGACACCGCAGTCGATAGATCCCATAGGAGATCTGGAACCCGCCCCACCTCCACACCGCTGGCCGCGTTCACTGAGGCTTTGGGATTGACGGACACGTGGCACTCACTTCATAACGACAAGGCTGGTTTTTCCTTCTATTCGGGGGTCCACAAATCGTTCGCCAGGATTGATTATGCCTTTATCCCCCGCAACATAAATCACAGGCTTCTCGATGCTGAATTCCTCGCAAGAGGAATTTCGGACCACTCTCTGCTCCTTCTAACCACGAAAAACTCCTGGCGCCGTCCGGCCCGTAACTGGCGCCTAAACGCATACCATCTCCGTCTCCCTGAAATGGCGGAGGAGCTTGAAAAAAAGACAACAGAATATTTCGGCTCAGTGGACTGCCCGATCTCGATCTGGGAGGCGTACAAGATAGTCCTCTGGGGGGAAGCTACCTCAGCGGTTTCCGCCTGCCAACAACGTCAAGTCCAGAAGGTCAGAGAAGCAGAAGCACTAGTCTTGGAATGTGAACGGCAAATCCTAGTACACAACACCCAAAAAGCAAAAGAGGCGATGCTCACGGCGCAAGACGCCCTTAGCAACCTATCTCTAGATAATGCACGAACTGCCCACCAATTAGTCTGGAGCCAAATATATGAACGGGGCGACAAAGCTAACAAGACTCTGGCCTGGTTAGAGAGACGCAAACAAAGCAGGGGACATGTACGGGCCATTAGATCTCCAGATGGAACACTGCTGACAGAGGACTCCGACATTGTCAAGGCATTCGCCGCCTACTACAAAAATCTCTATACCCCACCCACCGGGAACCCGCCAGTTGAACCCTCATGCTACCTCGACCGAATCGAGATCCCGATACTTCCACAGCACCAATCAGATCTCCTGAATGCTGACATCACCGGCACCGAGGTGCAAGAGGCGCTGGCACAGCTCCAACCCGGGAAAACTCCAGGCCCCAACGGGTTCCCAACGGAAACATGGAAATGCCTCGGTGGCACACTATCTACCCACATGCACCACATATTCCTACGTAGCAGAGAACTAGGAGCACTCCCCCCAGACCTCAGGAAGGCATGCATAGTAGTCATACACAAGCCTGGGAAACCCCCGGAGGAATCTGCCTCCTATCGTCCGATATCCCTGATCAACGGTGAAGCCAAGGTCTTTGCCAGAACACTTGCCAACAGACTACTGCAGGTGATTGAGACCCTCGTCCACCCAGACCAATGTGGATTCATGCCCAATAAATCAACTCGAATGAACTTACACCGAGTCCAATTGGCGTCGAGTAGAGCAAAAGAAATACCAGCCCCACTCGCCCTCCTGGCGGTGGACTTCGAAAAGGCGTTTGACTCTGTGGGGTGGGATGCTCTGTGGGCGATCATGGCTAGGATGAACCTGGGGCAGACATTTATATCATGGGTAAAACTTCTCTATGCATCCCCGGAGGCCACGGTGAGGGTCAACGGCAGGTCCTCCAAATCATTTCCCTTGGGTCGGGCACGAGGCAGGGTTGCCCGCTATCCCCACTCCTCTTCCTCCTGGCCATCGAACCGCTAGCAATTGAGCTTAGAGCTAATACCAACTGGACCGGTTTCGTTTGGCCGGGAGGGGGAGAGGACCGCCTTTCGCTCTATGCGGATGACCTTCTCATATACCTCAGTAACCCAAGCATCTCATGCCCGGCTGTCTCCCTCATTCTCAGGGAATATCAGAACTTTGTGGGCCTAAAGGTTAATGATGCCAAAACCATCTTCTTCCCGATTCAGGGTGGCGAGTCTGCGATCCCGGAGACCTGCCCATACCATGTCTCTATTAAGGAATTTAAATGACCCGACGCTCGATGGGTTCCTCCGACTTAACCTACAACCAGTAATTGAGCGGTTCAACAGAGACACCCCCCATTGGCAATCACTTCCCCTATCGCTAATGGGTAGAGCCGCGCTATTCAAAATGATGACCCTCCCCAGACTGTTGTATATTCTCCAGAATGCCCCATTCCTCATCCCCCGAGAAACCTTCGCACTCATTGACAAGAACCTACGCACACTGCTATGGGGTGGGAAACAATCCAGGATCGCCCTTGACACGCTCCAGAGATCAGTATGGGAGGGAGGCATCAGTTTACCCTGCATACGAACATATTACCTAGCGACACAGATAGGAGTAGTAAATGACTGGATGCACACAGACCCCACACTGCCACACACCCGTATCGAACTGGAGATCATGGCCCCGTTAACACTGCTGCAAATCCTGTACGCCACCCACGACCAACTCCCGGCGCTGCCCAAAATGACCCACCATATCCATCGCGCCTGGCGGGACGCACACAAACTAATTGGCTGGAAAGGACAGCCAACACTATCACAACCCATATGGCACAATGCGCTCCTTCCGGAAATAGTGAAAATGGGCTCCTTTGGTCACTGGTATGCAAAAGGAATACACACACTAGCGCATGTGATACAAGGGGGTCGCCTCCTGGGTTTTGAGACCATCCGAGAACAATTCGACCTGGCACCCATGGACCGGTTTCGGCATGCGCAGCTGACCCACGCCATCAGTACCCAATTCCCTGACACAACAATCATACCCCCCTGCTCTCCCATCGAGACCAATATCCTCCCGCAACGCATCTCCTCTAAGGTCACCTCCACTCTCTACCAGGCCCTTAACTCCTTCGGGGCTACACAGCTAGACGGGCTCAAAGCAAAGTGGGAAAGGGATGTAGGTCACCTGGAAGTTGATGCATTAATGTCCCCCAGAGAAATTGGGATAGAATCCAAGCTTAGACTAATACAGTTGAGAATCCTTCATCGCTCATACCACTCACGTGCTGTAATGGCCAGATGGGGTGGACTAGAAGACGGGACATGCGTTCGATGCAAAAATGAACCTGCCACCTTCTACCATATGATATGGGACTGTCAGGTGTTACAGGCCTTCTGGGAGGACTGTATTAATACAATCTCTGCCACCCTGGCGACACCAATCCCTGGGGATCCCAAAATGGTACTCTTAGGCATCTGGGGTGAAGTAGACCTGTCAAAATATGAGAAAATGTTTCTGGCAATTGCGTTGGGGGCAGGCAAAAGACTTATTGCAGCTAATTGGGGATCTGCCGACCCACTGTGCCTGAACCGTTGGAGTAACGAGCTGGACAGGTGCGCAGCTTCAGAGCGCCGGATCTATAACGCACATGGCTGCCCCCGTAAATTTGAAAAAATATGGGGTAAATGGCTAGATGCTCACTGAGATCCGCTGGTGGGGGTAGATCAGTATCAATGTTAGCATCGGTTGCCTGCCTTGTCTTGTTACTGTCTTACGGTCCTCGGCCCTGTAGGCCCCTTCTAGCTGTTATTAATGCCATGCTGCCTTCATCCTATGTATGCCGATGATCCATGTTTGTTTCTCTATGTTGTGTTGTTCAAACTCAATAAACAGAGTTATAAAAAAAAAAAGAACACCTACACCTCATGTACTCTAGAAGTTGGTGCCCAAGGATTCACTGAGGTCCCTTGCCTTGTGAAGCTGGCTGCCCCAGCAACCTATGACACCACCTGCACTGCTTAATTTGATGGCTTTACAAACATCAATGCAATACTTACCTCAACGTCAGCTATCTCTTTTAACACCAATGACCACTACATACCTTAGCCTACTAGCCTTGAGTACACTGAGGCTGCAAGTATTGCAAACCTTGCTGCCACCTTAAAAGGTGCTCTCAGCTGTATTTCAAACCATGTTGCCACGATGTATACTGATGCCTCCTGTATTTTCAGCACTGCTGCCACTATGTATACTGTTGCCATATGTACACCCAACCCTGTTGCCAACAGTAACTTAGATGCCACTGTATTTCCAAAACTGCTGCCACTATGTATACTGTTGCACATGCACACCCAACCCTGTTGTCACCAGGAACTTCGATGCCACCTGTATATCTAATTTCGTTACCACTACTAACACTGCTGCGACCGGCATCTCTAATACAGCTGCCACTATATATACTGACACAATTGCACATCAAACCCTGGCGCTACTAGTACATTAAAGATTACTGTCCCCTTAGACACTGAAGCCCCTGATGCCCTAGTGAACTGTGATGCCATTTGCCTACCGGCACCTGTCTGCACCATAATGATAGAAACTACACACTCTCAGGAGTCTGTATCCCCAATGAGCACCAATGATGGAAGTATTACCCATCCATGCACCATGGAGTCTATTACATCTATTACATCGGTAATTCTTTATGCAACTGGCATATACACCTTAGCCACCCTTACTAGTGACAATGTTACCCGCAAAACGTACTCCGATGGTAAGCCATCCCCATCCGGCGGTAAGCTCCTGGAGGACATAGATCTACCTACAACACACCATAAGGGAGCACTTATCAACACCAGATCCCTCCAAGCCCACACCCTCGACATTTTCGACCTCATCACCACCAATAACCTCGACCTATTAGCCATCACAGAAACCTGGCTGCTCATAGCCACTGGTACATCTCTCGTCCTCGCCATCCCGGAGAGTTACACTATCGTTAGGAAAGACAGACTGGCCTCCAAAGGTGGAGGGGTGGCTATCATAGCCAAAAATCAGCTGTCTGTCAGAGAAATCGACAACCAACCATTCCATTCAGGAGAATTGCTCTCTATCAAACTGTCCCTCTCTAATTCTGCCATGCTAACCATCCACCTCATTTATACACCACCAGGCCCTATATTACCCTTTGAGGAAGACACCGTATTTCTCGTCTCAAATAACACCAAGACTTCCTCTAGAATCATCTTCCTGGCCGATGTAAACTTGGGCTTCAACAACCCCACCAACGACAATGCTCTAGCCTTACCCAACTCTATTGAAGCTCTGGGCTTCACTCAGCGCATCACATCTCCCATTCATGATAAAGGCCAAACGTTAGACTGGCTAGCAGAAGTTATCTGCAACATCACAATCACATCCAATGTCCTGTGCCCGTGGTCTTACCACAATGTTATCGCATTCACTATCCCCATGAATGAGACAATCGCTGCCACACCCCAACTTGCACCTGCCTCCCTCTCTAGAAGCGGCCGGAATATCACCCCAGCCAACATGCTCCGACTGCTGCAACCACTGACAGACTACTACATGCAACCCGTGATTCCAATTCTTTGGTAGATCTATACAATCAAACCCTCCTTTTCGCTATTGATAATGTAGAGCCCATGTGCAAAGGAAAACCCAAGCCATTAGCTAACTTGAACTCCTGGTATACCCTTAATCTCAAAACATTATGCGACCCTAAGAGAGTATCCATTTGTTCTTGGAAGAAATCACTGTCAGCGGCCAGCAAGGAGCATTTCAATTCGCTCTCCAAAACCTGCAAACGGGCTATCCTCCAAGTCAAAGGTTCTACCTAAAACGCGAGAAAAAAAAAGGCCAACTCAAGCACGAAATAACTCTTCTCCATCCTGGGAGAACTACAATCTCCAGTATCTCCCACAGACTTCTGCCTCAAGGACACAACCTGGTGCTCTTCTGGACAAAATCTCCTCACTTTAAACTAAAATCACAGCCAAACAAATGTATTACCACCAATGGAGACAACGCCAAACCTCCTTAGTCCGCAAAACTATTTGTGTCTGACTGAGTGTTCTGTGGCAAGAAGTAGTGTGATTCTGAGCGGAAAGACATTTGGAGGCTCTGCAATGATTCAATTCCTTGTGGCAGAAGGACTAATTTGGATCGGAAATTGCATCTAAAAACTTGCTTACCTGCTGAAGATCACTGAGCATTGTGGTGTGCAGTCCCCTTTAATGCAGGAGGCAGGGACTGAAATTCAAAAACTTTGAGCAAGCGCAAAGCGCTTGAGCAGAGTGTCTAGCTGAGTGTTCTGTGGCAAGAAGTGGCGTGATTCTGAGTGGAAAGACATTTGGCAGCTCTGCAATAATTCAATTCCTTGTGGCAAAAGGACTGATTTGGATTGGAAATTGCATCTAAAAACTTGCGTACTTGCTGAACATCACTGAGCAATGTGGCGTGCAGTCCCCTTTAACGCAGGAGGCGGGGGAATGCAATTCAAAAACTCAGAGTAATCGCAAAGCGCTTGCACGGAGTGTCTTGTTGAGTGTTCTGTGTTCAGTGGTCGGCTGAGAGGCGAAGGGGGTGTCCAGTCAAACGATCGAAAAAAAAACCATCGAATGACCTTTTGCTCGAATGCAAAAGGATCGGAAAAAAAAGGGTCGAATTTTTAATTTTATTTATTTATATATATTTTTTAGTTTGGTTTGATAAAAAAATAATTTAATAAAGAAAACAGGGGGCTGGGGGAGCCCCCCCCATAAACAAAAAAAAAAATCGACCCTTTTTTTCGATCCTTTGACTGTCGATCAAAAGGCATTTGATCCTTTTGTTTTCGACCCTATCACTGGCAACCGGCGAAAGGCCCAACTTTAACCCAAACGTCCACTTTATTCCATGATATTGCGAGCGGCGAGGGAAATCATCACAGATGCGGTGAGTAACACGTCAAACATCCATATGCGATCTGCTTGAATACTTGATTGGATACTCTCTCACAAACATTGGGTTCGCCTTGCATGTACTGTGAAGTAGGAGAAGTAGAGTTGTTACTGGGTACTGGTATCATCTGCTCATAACCCTGCCATATTTAGAAGTACGAGCGTTTGAATTTTAACACCAGTACAACAACACTATTGCACGAAGAAAAGTTGCAACAATCTCTTCATTTGTTGGGAGAAAGGTTTAGCTCGAATTTGAAAGGCTAAACAACGGAGAGAATGAAAACGTGCGAAGTAGTCAAAGTTTCCTCTAAATCTATCAATAGCGTGGAGCACATGAAACTTGTGGCAGCTAATAGCCTATCAAACGTGGCATGTAAAGATTACGGCAGTTGCACAGTTGATTTGGAAAATCGCAAGGAAGATGAATTAAAAACTGCTATGAAACAATCTTGCAAAAAAGGAGAAATTAAAAGAACTGAATGCCGCGAAGGAACACAAAAGGTGACATCAACCTGTGTGCAAGAGATGGAAACTCAGTCCACAGAGCCGATGCCACACTTGGAGGAACTCTTGATAGCCCCACAAGAACCCTCCAAAACGCATGAGGCAGAAACCGAACATGCAATGGTAGAACTACTCTCAGAGCACATTGCCTCTTCTCCATCAATGGCATCTCGTAAAAATTCTGATATTGCCGCACAACTGGCTAGGGATCTTACAGAATTTACTTAAAAAATCTCCAGTCAAAAAAGGCAAAGTTTGGCATCCATACAACTCAGATTGTCTGCCTTAGAAGCCAGCATGCCTGGAGAGGATTTAAACTTAACTCCTTTGCAGTCCATTAATGAGGGTGATCCTCTCAAAAGAAACTGTGAGGTGAGAGAGGACGAGGATATCAGATATAGTGAAGATGTAGTATTTCCTTCACTCCAGAAGTGCTTATGCACATTTGACCGACAGAAGATCTGCAAATAATGCAACAG
The DNA here is from genome assembly GCF_040938575.1 of Ambystoma mexicanum. Classification (NCBI taxonomy): domain Eukaryota; kingdom Metazoa; phylum Chordata; class Amphibia; order Caudata; family Ambystomatidae; genus Ambystoma; species Ambystoma mexicanum. Next base: position 691,323,125 of record NC_090924.1, on the reverse strand, counting down.
TTGACTCGTCCGATGAAAGTCAGGATGACTCGTCTTGGGAACATCAAAGCCTAGCAAGCCGTGGGAAACTGCAGTCTGTGGAGATGATGCAGCTACAAAGGATAATTATGGCATCCCTATCAATTGCATTGCCACCTTTTACTAAATTAACTTAACGACTCCATACGTGACCAAGGAACGTTGATAGCTGTGCTACTTACCAAATTGGGTGCGCTGCAGGGCCTATCGACAAAAATGGAAGAAAGTCTTAATAAAGAAGCAGAGACTTCAGTATCATGGCAAAATCGATTGTGCGATTTCGCGAGAAGAGAGTCTTTTGACAAATCCACATTGATGGAGGCGCTACTTGAAGATTGTAAGTGGATGTGTGCTGCCTGGAAAGGGGTGCAGAGACCAATGAACCCCTGTTCTGACAAAATAACACCACAGCTGTCTATTGCTCTATCAAATGAACACAAGCAAGCCCTTGAGACACCCATACAACGAAAGGAAACTAATGTATTCTCCATTTTTTCAGGCAAAGACAAAGAACGAAATGACATTCAGCAAGAAAAATCTCTCTCAAAAGGAAAAAAAAGAAATCACTGAAAAGCAAGAATAAATCAAATAACTTGAGGGCATTTCTACGGAATTTGAGAGCAACCCTTCCATTGGCTATAGGTGAAACATCAAAGAGACCGGGGAAGGAATTACCAACATCCTTCAACATAGTGGAAAAATCCAAAGAATCACTTGTGAGTGAGAAGATCGATTTCACACCAGTGGGAAACACTGAGTCAGTTGATGATACCTGTCTCAGTGACCTCGTGGAGATTATTGAACAAGATTGTGAGGATGAAGATTGGAACAACTTATCAAAATCAGAGTGGGAAGAAATTGAAAGGATGGCTTCCCGAATATCAGCAGATTGAATTGAAAGAGTGAGGGTAGATAATGGACCAACTGTGAGGAAGGCTTACCGCAGTGATTGGGACAGAACATTTTTAATGATGGAACAGAAGCGCAGTCCTTTAACCCATTCTAAAATTCCCAGATCACATCCCACTGAGCAATTTTCAACTGGAAGAAAGGGGGTCAGCTTCAAAGAACCAAAAGAAGAGCCTTGCAAAATTCATCTTGAGCACATCGTCACTGGCCCGGAAGCTCCAATATTAAATCGGAGCAATATTATGAAATTATTTCAGTGTGTACCGGGGCTGAGATCCGTATCCTCAAATAACATCAAAGTTGTCGAATTTGAGACAGGGCAAAAGATGGATTGGGTAATTTTACATATCTGATCAAAAGAGATTAATAATACAATTCTCAGACAAAGTGAGAAATTGTTACCCTATGGGTACGACGTAAGAGATTTCCAAGGGAAGGATCAACCTTCTCATGCAGATTTGCAAAAACAGTTAAAGCAAGTTAAAATTGTGGAAATCCCAAAAAAAGACATAAAATTAAGCAAGGCAAGGAGGAGGAGTACTGAAACAGGGATAATCAAATCACTCTGCCTACCCAGCGTGGCTCCAATTTTGCACATCTGCCTTCCAGAATAAAAGTATCTGCTTAAACTAAAATGTACGTTGAATAACAGAATCTACGCCTCCAAACCTGACACTATTAGTCAGTCTGATACTTGGGACTGGCTAGCTGAAGCCCTATCTAAACGCTGTAAACAAAAGACTGTACAGCAGCTTGAAAGCCCTTTCTTCCAGATCTGTTAGTGGAATTCAAGAGGGTTTAACTCTTTACTAATGACACAAATGAAAAATCTGTGCAAGTATGATGTTATCTGTGTCCAAGAGACATGGCTCAGAACCAACCTCTTGTGTGATGGGTATGAATCCTTCTTAAATCCAACTATAGAGAGGACATTGGTGAGGTCTTCCTCTGGACTGTTGACCCTGATAAAAACTAGATGCTGGATATAAAGTAATGAGTCATAAAAATCTGAATCCCTATGTACAGGTGCTGAAGTTACAAAGAGCGGAAAAACGCAGGGAGGAAATCGTACTCTTGATGAACGTTTACTGGAGAGTAAATTCATCCAAGGAAGTGACCTTTGTGAAATCGGTTATGAATGAGGTTGACCAAGGATTGACTGAATGTGAGAATGCCATAATGATATAATGTGGGGATCTGAACATACATTTGCTGGACTAAACTGGTTGTCCCTGTAATCAAGGAAAATTGGAAGGCAGGAGCCTTAGGTGGTACGTTGAAGCCACCTCAAGAGACTTAGACATGCTAAATGCACAAACCATGGGAGATATCAAGGGACCGTGCACACGGGGCAGAGGACTTAAGAGCTATTGCCTCGATTACTGCTTTGTCTCAGGTAACCTCAAAGACCAGGTAAAATGTTTTGAAATACTATTGTGATTGAAAAGAATGGAAACCACAATTTGAGGCAAATAATTAATCCAGTGGAGGTGAATTGGGCCAGAAAAAGACATTGGCCCGGAAGAAACGAAATACACTCAATGTGTAGCCAATATGAGTTGTTAGTTGAAAGAGATCAGACCACAGTTGATTATTCTTGGATTCTAGAGAAATGTACTCAGTCGGGGAAAAAAGGTAACATCAAGAAGCAACCGCCCAGGCAGGCTTATGACCCATTGGTCAGAAAAGCCAAACAACTACTTCACGCCGATTTAAGAGAAAAATTCAATCCTTAAAGACTCCTTAGGTTGCTGAAATGAGTCTCATTCGTAAGCTGAAATATAGTAATTGGCTTACAGTGACAAAAAGCCAAAGACTACAGAATGATGCAGAATTAATGTTGAAAGTGGTTTGCAAGAAGAATACCAAAGATCTTTGGGAACTGCTAAACAATGGAGGGAACTTTAGAGCCAATTTAATGTTGGAACAGGTTAGCGAGGGGAACTGGTGCTCACACTATTCCAAATTATTTGCAGATCCTGGGAATCCCTTGAGAGCGGATGGAAGAGGGAGCTGCCAAAAGTGGAACATTGAAATAGGAAGAGAAGAACTGGAGGCAAGAATAAGGGGGCTAAGCTCGCCATGAGGCGCAGGACCAGATGGTATTTCAAACCATCTCTTCAAAGAAAATCTAGAGGAATGGAGCCAATTTTTTATTAGGTCTTGCGCATGAAACAAGTTCCAACTACGTGGCGAGCGGCCATAACTGTTCCCATGTACAAGCGGGGCGATCGTGCTGATCCTTGGATCTATTGGCTGATCGCCCTTCTTGATTTGATGGGAAAGTTGTTTGCCTCTATGCTACTGCGAGACCTGACAAAATGGGCCACAATGACGGGAAGGTAAGATCCCTGTCAAACTGGTTTTGTAAAAGGGGTGGGAACCTCCCTGAATCTTTTTATGGTTGGTGTTCTAAACCAACATGCACTAATTTCGGGAGCCTGTGTCCATATGGCCCTCTTGGACCTGGAACAGGCTTTCGATTGTATTAATAGGACAAAATTATGGGAAATGTTGAGGCTGTGGAAATGGCCCGTAGACCTCTTGGAAGCAATACTTGGCCTATATTCAACACGTTGATACAAGTCAGATTGGCATCAATGGGGGTCCTCTCTGACAAAATCTTGGCCTATCGTGGCTTAAAACAAGGCTGGTAATCAACAGAAATATAGAACACAATGCCCACTACCTTTCGCTTCGAGTTCATTAGCAATTCAACAAAGATCAAAACAAAACTTCAAGAAAATGATTGGATCGAAACTATTCGAAATAGAAATCAAGACGAAATAATACCTTGTCTAGAAAAGGAAAAAAAGAGTTTAAATAATCCACCACAGTATCTATTAAAATTTCCCCCTCCACACTACAGAGACTTGTTACTGAGAGTGCGGTTGAACATCCTGGCCACTAGAGGAGTGCAGTTAGCCAGAAAACAAATTACACAAGATCAATCGCATTGTAGACATTGTGGCCCCTTAGGCGAACCTGAATCTCTGTGTCATCTTGTAACTGCCTGTACGGCACTGTCTAGCTTGCGGATGTCTATCTGCAGGCTCATAAGACCTATCGGATAACATCCCACAATCTTCAATGTTGGCAACAGATGTTGATGGGAGGGATAACAGGTTTATGCTTGGCTGTTTAGCAGTTCATTGAAGCTGCATTAAAGCAACCAGAACTGGTTAAATGACGAAATGAGTGTTTGAAATGAATCAGGATATAGAGCCACAATCTTACACATAAGTTTACTTAGAAGTGATCAGTGATAGAAATCATTTGAAAATGACGCAATATGAGATGTTATATTTTTATGGTATATTGAAATTGTATGATGTGCTTTAATGTAAATGGTTAAATGTCTTATTTCTATTAATAAGTTCAACCAATAAACATTTATTTAAAAAATTTAAATTTGAGTTTAACATTGGATATTTCAAAAAAGAGCATATATCTCCTGCAAGACGCATTGCGCACTGGCTACCTGTCTGTGAACGCATCTTATTCAAAACACTCTCTTTAACACATAAATGCCTGTCAAACATGGCCCCAAGATACTTATCCAGAACATTTACTTTCCAAACACCAATCCAACAGACTCACCCGAGCTTCCCATTCACACCTCCTCTCCATTCCTAGATTTCAGTTGCAAAAAGCAGGGGGCTGCAGCTTCCCAGTGGTGGCAGCAAAAATTTGAAACGCTCTCCCAATTGCTCTGAGATCAGAAGCCTCATTCTGATCCTTCCGTAAAGGTCTTAAAACGTGGCTTTTCAGGCAGATGGCTAACCATTCACACTTCCATGCTCCTCTTTGATTCTAAAACCTGTTTTGTGTTGTTTCAAGAACAATGTGTCAATACTTTGTCTTCTGTAACCAGCGCCCAGATACCTCTGGGTTTGGCGCTCTCTACAAATTCCTAAATAAATAAATAAATAAATAAATAAATAAATAAATAAATAAAACATTCCGTTTGAAAACCAATGCTTTACATATAATGGAGCAAATACTTGACAGAAAATAATGAATTAAAGAATCTATACCACTCTTCATGACTTATAGTGATAATTTAAATCACTAAACCTGGCGCAAACTGAATGGCCCTTTGAAAAACCACAGTATGGACGATGCATTATTGGCAAGATGGTGTTCCATATGTTCAAGATCCGGCAACTTCCCACTTTCAAAAGTTGCTATTTTTTCTTGCGTGTTAATTTCAGATTCCATTATATGAGCCTGCAGTACCTGAGTTAGTAATGGCTGTGCTGAGCTCTGAGCTCCCTTATTCCGAGGAACTTAAATTAATAATAATTGTTCGGTATTCGAAGCACTCTTACTTCAAAGACTGTAAGAGGATGACATCATGTAAGGTCAAGAAATAAGGTTAGATCGGGAAGCTGAACTAAATAAATCAATGGCTTTCCCGTTTTACCCAAGCACAGCTGATAGTGTAGCTTCACTTCAGCCTGCACTGTAATTTATGCTCCATCTCATACAGTTACTGCTCCTGGATTGATCCATGTGGGACCCACCAGTAAGGGCACACCTTTAAATGTGCCCCTTCCAGGACCACGTCAATCCTTCACATAATAAATAGTAAGCAGGTACGCTGACTATTTTCACGTCAAAGTATGCTGTAATCACCTAATTGCAGCCATTTCCGACCCGTCAGTGATTTCAAGAAAATTGAAGGTTTACAAATGTGCAGTGTAAAGGCATCATGAAGTAGACACAGACAAATGAATACAATATTATATACAAACTTTTATTAACTAAAAGTTGAGGGTTGAAAAACGGCATAACTTGCCCTACACTAAGGTATGATTTCCCTACCAAACTTAAACTAACGACAGTCTGGGTCAGGAAGTTGAACGCAAATATCTGTGTCCAAAACCTATACTTGCTCTATTGATTGTATACCATGTGTAGGGATGTCAGCATCAAATAAAAAGTGGTGAAATGAAAGTTCAGAGCTTCTTCCAGCTCTCGAATGGAAAAGGGTTTACCATTCCCCGAAGTTCAAATAGTTCACTTCAGAAAAGAGGGGTTCCCTTCCCCATGCTTCCAAGTCTATCCCAGTTCCAAAATACCACAATTCCTCAGGATGTTAAGTGTTCCAAAATAACACAACTCCTTGGGACACATCACAGCTCTTCAATTTGGTTCTCTTTCACCAGTTCATAAGTTCATTTCCTCAGTTTCACTTACACAAGTTTTTCCTTTATTCAATAACACAGTGGCTTGTCCTCGGGACAGTGTATTCGGTCAAGGTGCAGTTGCTGGACCACAGGGTCCACCTATTACAGGTCACACAACCGACACACCATTCTCGCTTCTGTTTCTAAGGTATTTGGCCACAGTTCCAGCTTCACAATAAGGCTTGATTTATTCCTTTTACTTGCCCTTGAGGCTTTATTGATTTTTCTTTCGTAACCCTTCACTGGTTTATTCGCTTTCAGTTGCAATTGCTAACATAAGCTTCCCAGTACACTCTCCTGCTAGGAAACTCAGTTTAAAGTCCTTTTTGCACAAGCCACCATAAACTTCCCAGTACACTCTGCTGCTAGGAAACGTATATACTGTTTCAGCTCTTCTGTTCAAAACCTCTGATGCATTGGTTGCCAGGTTTTTCGTATATTCAGCTTCACTGGTTTCAATCAGTCACTTCTTTCAATAATGAGCAATTATATCTGCTTGACTCTTGACAATGCTTACTTGACTCTTGGCTATGCTTATTCCAAAACATTCAATTATACCTAATTATTCGACTTTGCTTATTAAGATTGCTTTTCCAGCTCAGCTTCAACCAATTCACTCAAATGGCATTATTATTTTCGTTGGCTTTATCACTGTTCATTACTTGCGTGTTGTAATTATTCAGTAGTTTTCTCATATGTGCTTAAATGAGGGATTTCACATAAAAACAGTCTCTTTCCTTTAGCTGCTTGCCATATATGTCTAAATATCCCCATGAAACCTGTGTTGGTAGGACCCAGGACTCCTAGCACTCCTGGGCAGGCTCACCGGTGCTGCTTTGCATGTCCGACAAGTGGTATGGGGCTGCAGAACTTGTCGTGTCTCTTGAAAGCGTTCTCTGTCCTGCCGGTCCTCTTGTGGCTCTACGGACAGCTTCCATCTCGCGCGCTGGTGTCGGTGATGCACTTCACTGCTTCTGTGACACCGCCAGCCCTTGCTATGCTGCACTTCGCTCTGCAGTGCTCCTCTGGCTCTCTCCCTGTCTCTCCAGCTGCTTATCTAGTTCAGAGGGAAGCTCCAGCTTTCCTAGGCAGAGCTCTCTTGCGCTGGTCTGCTTTTCACCTGGCATTCCCTTGCGCTTGCTCTGCCTCCCTCTCCAGCTTTTCTGGGTCTCTTACAGCATTTCCACATGACTGCTCTCGGATAAAGTCCCTCTCCTTCACGTCTCTCTCCTTCACGTCCCTCTCACAGTTCCAGCGGTGGCTTTTCAATATCCTGTCATCTGCAATTGATCCTTGACAACTAGACTGCGTAGTAAGAGTTCTGCAGTCTGTTGTCAATCTTTGTTGCATCTTCCTCGTCTCAGTACCAAATTGGTGTTTGTGTATGCTCTAGGGTGTCTCTTCCTCGTCCCAGAACCAAAGTGGGGTTTGGGTGGGTAAGGTATATTTCTGGTGTGTTTCTCCCTTGTCTCAGTAACAAAGTGGGGTTTGGATATCTAATGTATGTTTCTGTGTGTGTCTCCCTTGTCCCAGTACCAAAGTGTTATTGACTTGGAGACAAGTCATGAAAAAGATAGGGAAGGAACTAGGAATAACCTATAAAGGCCTGGGATATGTTGGTTTCCTCAGAGAAGGAAAATGGTGGATAGTGTCTCACACAAGGGTGCCTCACCCCTACTCCCCAAGTCTTCTCCACCCAGGTGATCCTCCCTCACATATCCACCCCTAGGGTCAGGATCCAATAGCGACAGCCTTTCCCTGGCCCCCTTGGAGGAGGATATTGTCAGATCTCAGCTTGTGGTCCTTCTGCTGCCGAAGATTCGGAGTCAGAAAGTTCAGCAGCTGTTTCCTCAAGAGCGCCCTTATTCTGGAAGAGATAGGGTCTGTTCCAGGGATTCTCCACAATTTCTGATTAGGGTACAACCAAGAAAGAATGGCGTCTCCCCAGTAGCAGCCCAGGTTTGGGGGAAAAAGCCCAAAGGCAGAACAAAAAAAATAAGGATGGTTGCTGTGGGCTGGTTAGATCGGATGGAGGCATCTGTAATTCTCCTGAGGCTTCCAGACCTTGCGAGGAAGTTAGATTGAAGGTTATCCACAAATGGTGATGAAAAAATAATACCCCAAGTAATCCACGGAAATGAAAGCACTCAAAAGAGGGGGGAATCTGGTGAAAAAGCATAACACAGAAGTCCAAAATAGCAACAGTAGAGTTGTGAGGAATCGGAAGAAGGATACATGGAATGGACTGTGGCAGGAGAAAGAAAAGAAGATGCAGAAAGAAAAGACAGGAATGTCAGGTTGCAAGTGGCCGGCAGCTGGGATAAGGAGGAGAGCGATGGCAGAACGCCGGCAGGCGGCACGGCAGCTCGCAGAGGAAAAAAACAAAGGCTAGAGAAGGAAGGCAGGAAGGAAGAAAACAGAAAGAAGACAAGAATCAGAATAGGAACAGTTGGAAAAACCACTGCTGCAGCGTTGGAACGAAAGCAGAACTAAAGTTGCAATGCACAGGGGGGCGTGGCCAGGATGAGCATAATGTCAACGAAACGTAAAGACTAGACCGAGCCCGGAGGAAACATAGTGTGCAGATCAATGGCAGCTCCTCCACCTACTCCAGAGCTTCTACGTCCGGCAATTTGTGACAGATGTATTGGGAAAAGAATTGAGGAAAAATTCAGATTCCTCACAGCAGACTGTTTGGTCAAGCCGTACTGAAATCATTTTTTTATAGTCGGTTTCTTCTGACCCACGAACAATTACAATATTGAAATGGAACAGTTGTATACGGGCCTCAAAGTATCTCACCACTTGAAAACGAGGACCTCAACAACAGTATGTGTTGCCATTCCACTGCACATGCACACCATAGACTGCAGACTGTGCACTTAGTGATGCACTTGTGGATGCGTGCAAAAGAGCTTTTAAATGTTGCAGGCAGAGTTTGCTACTCACTAATCCACTAGACCACCACGGAAATCAAGGGAAATCCAACAGATAGCAGAGTTGTAGGGTAGGTAGCGGCTAGAGCATAATGGAACTGCTGGATCCCTGCACTGATTTATTTGTCTATTTGTCTCTCCAATTGTTCTTCCTGCTGCCTGGTTGACGGTTCCCGAAGGGCATTGCTCAAAGAGCCCCGTGTCATGATAAGTAAAGAAAAGGGGTTTTGGGAACCCTGCCAGTCTCTGCTCGGGGTTCGTAGAGGTGTTGCTCATAAAGGTTGTGCGTGGAGCGCGCAAAAATGATGCAATTCACTACTGAGCGTTTAGTGGACAGTGGTTTTTATTCGCATAAATTGTACTGCTATTTTTGTATTTTGTGTAGAATATTTGCTTTACACAACAGTGTCAGTTCCATAAGCAAAGCCAACGCATGTTTCAACCAAAGGGTCTTTGTTAAGGCGTGGTAGGGATATGTTCCTGTATAAGGAAGCTGGAAAGCAGCTGCAGGGCCAGCGAGGCCTCAGGATACCAGATGAGTGGTTGCACGCACAACCCTTATGAGCAACATCTCTATGAATCCAGCGCCAAGGAAGGGAAGAAGTCAAGACGAATTGTCTGGAAACTCTACTGGAATGTAAACCTACCAAGAACCCTGCACACACCAGGCTTCTTCCAGGGACCAGATAGGGACCTTGCATAGTGCCCACTTTTGCTAGCATGGTGGCACCAGGGTTATCGCAAGAGTTCCAGAATCTATACACAGTCAAGCCTGTCTGTGACCCCTGGGCACTGCCTGACCCATGAACGCATGGACAATGGACCTCTGAGAGGGATGATAGCCAACAACGTCTGTGACAAGTGGTTCCTAGAAGCATCATGTGAGGAATTGCCAATATTGCCTGTATCCGAAAGGGTGCAGTTTCCACTTACTGAGTTATCCCTCTGACCCACTGCATTATAGAACACAAGGTTCCAAAGTGAAATGCTGAGCTGTTACAAGAAGAATCAGTCTACCTGTTGAATTGTAGGGTTGGCATTTGAAGGAGAACCCGCTCATCTACTTGCCATTCACCAGACCTCTGAGCTAACACGCGGTCTGAATTCACAGACGTCAGAACCGCAAGTTCATCCGTGTGACTTTTAAGCTATTCATTCAATAGGCCGTCTTGCAGAACTGTAGAATGAAAGTACGGTAAACAAAGCACAGCTGCTACATTTATTTAATGCAAAACCAAAAATCTCTACAAAGGATTGTTGATATGGGTGTACTTGAAAAGTATAGAGAATGCCAGGAGAACTGCTAAACAAACAGAAGCCGACTTTGATTTTAAATCCAGACTAGGTAAAATGTTGTTTTCTGTCTTCTCTTGTGTCCCTACATTACAGGTAAACAGATATTGTCGCGTCACAAGTATACCACATGTTAGGAAGATTTCTCTTTACTGCACCTTTCCTTCCATCTTTATGGAACCCCCAAACTTTTTGCTTTTATTTTTTTATCTGGCCTGTGCAGTGCAGTGAAACCTTAAGCTTCACTACAATGTTGTTTGCTCATATGTCATGGGGAAACTGATATGTCCTTCAGGCTGTCAGTACTGGGAAACGTTGCTTCCCTTAGTCGTGTTACTGTGTTACTACTTTTGGTTACTTTTGAATCACTTGTGGTAACTTTTTATCATTTTCCACAGCAGCTTGCACTGCAGTACAATGGGGTGCATTTTTGCTTTGCCCTTAACACTCACTAACACGTTTTAGTCTTACCGCGTTGCCGCATTTGGCTACTAACTGTGGTTACCGGTCAAACATGGCCGTGCCACAAGATGTTTCGCATGTCCTTTTGCCATCTTTTTTCTTTAGCCTTCTTCCTGGCCACGAGAATCCTTATGAGGACTTCCAGTGCCCGGGAAAGCAGAAGCTTTTGGTGGGCTGCTGGAGGGCTGTATGTGTTTGATGGCAGGATGTGGGCTGGGGTGGTGTGGTCCTAATCCATAAACTGATTTGAGTGTGTCTGCATGAATGTTCCTGCCATTGGTCCTGATTGGACCACTCCTGAGGTGTGTGTGTGGGCTAGTCCTGCTATTGGCTAGTGGTAGTTTCAGCCTTTACCCATTCTTCAGAGATCCTGGAAAAACCTGAAGGAGCCAAGTATCCTATCCAGCTGTGAGACCCGCAAAGAAACCCGAGACCTGACTGAAGGAGGTCTGGCGACCAACTTCTGCTGCTTTCCTGGAGGAGCCCTGTCTTGCTTGTGATCTTTAGCAGTCCTGCAAAAGAGCTGCGACTCTTGAAGTGGAGGGACCATCCATTCCTGATGTCTGCTCTGTGCCCTGTCAAAGGAAGCCTTCGGAAGTGCCCTTGAACCATCCTGTGGCTGACCAGCTTCAATTTTGGGCTACCGTGCTGCCGGCATCACCGTTCCGACTGGTGTCCTAGCTGGTGTCCTAGCATCGAGGAGACCCGAGATAGCGAGGAAAGTCCAACCGCGGCTGCTAAGTCCCTTTGCGTCACTGTTCTGCAGTGACCACAGTCCGAAATTGCTTACCTGACCCGAGTCCAGTCCTGAGAGGAGTCCTGCATCGTGTTTTGCTGCATTCTTCAATCTAGAGTCCTTGCAAAAGTGAAAGACACCAACCAGAGTTCAGCTCAAACCTGCAACCCCAGGAAATCAAGGACTGTGACTTTCGGCGGGAAAAGCAACCTCAGACCCTCTTTCTTTGTCCTGCCAAGTCTGGGGAAGAATCGGAGTACAGGGGACTCTTGGACTTATAGCGCTTCTAACCTACCCCTATACTCCCATTTTAAGTCAATGGGCTTATAAGAAACCTTAATTCTAACAATATTGGCTTTGCTATTGCTTGCCTGTGCAAGACTTCTGAATGTTGGGGCTGCTTTTGTGGGAAAAGTCTAACTTGAACCCTACCCCTAAGAACCCTTCACTGGACCCGGGAGACCCTATATGCATTTTCTCCTGCTTCATAACTTCTGAGGAACTTTTACCTGTACAATTGGGCAAAAGGCCCAAGACAACGTAGGACTGGACAATTTTAGTAAGGGATCTTCTCTGTCGACCTTGAGTGCCTAATACTATTCTAACCTTTCCTTTGCACGAGTTTCTCTTAAGTATTGTGCCCTATAACCAAGTGAATGGATATATGTATTTAGTATAATAGTCTTGTATGATAACTCTACTTAAAAGTAGACATTTTTCATAGTGTGTTTTTGGCTATAAATAAATAAATGAATTTGTAAACATCCTGTCTAAGTGTAATCTCTGATTCCCATTGTGTGACCTCATTGTGGACACCTTACAAGCTCACCACCTCTGAGGAATTTAGCCTAGACCGCCTGTCAATGCTACCTGAACTGGTTTGGCTACAGCTCCCCAGAGTTGTCCCCGTCACAATATAGGTTGGCCTTCTATACATCTGTCCACCAGGAAAGAGTATAGAAATTCAGTCCTAACACCACACATGCCCTTCTCCTAAACAATGTAGCAAAATGCATGTGGGTCCACGGAGGAAAAGCTCAGTGGTTTCCCACTGCACCGGTGAAACCTATTGGGCAGGTGCCATGGAGGTAATAGTTGTTTTATGCCCAACAAGGTACAGTTGCTTGCTCGACACTCCGCCACTGTCCAACATGAAAAAAGGGACCTGACGGTTGGACAGGGCACTTGGATGAGGTACCAAGCAGGACATGGGAGGGAGAGCATGTGCTGAATATTATAAAATCTGCTTTGCAACACGCTCCGGTCCTGTCCTTATTTCGAGGGACATCCCATGAGTATGGAGGAAAGAGGGAGGCATGTAAGAGTACTGTGGTGGATCAGAGGAATGTGTCTGATGTACTGAGGACATTTTAAGACTTTAAAATTAAATATTAAAATGTAATATTATGATTATATAAATATTAATGAAAGAAAGGCCTAACTCTCCCGATCGCTACAAGGATATTCCCTACCTAACTGGGCTTTGGGTTCTCGTCCATCGTCAAAGAACAAAGAAAATATCCTCCATTCAAAACCTACTTCTAACTGTCCCTACCACTATAACTAATAGCTAATTAACACCAGAATGTTCAGCTTCTGGTAACTTCCCTGTAGACAGACTTCCAGGGATTCTTCTCAGGGTTATTGCATGGAAAAAGGTTCCTTGATTTTCTTTTATAAGACTTTGTAGCTCTTGATATAGGTTTAAGGAATTGCCCGCCGTGAGGTTATGAACCTTCCTGTATCATTCTTCCACCCCTTTTGGTGGTGATATTTTAACATTCTCCTCTCTCTAACCCCTCTGGACCCTACATTTCACACTGTCTCTGATAGGGCATTCGGGACCCTTTTTAATAGATTGACACATCAACTCTTGTGGCCTCTCCAAAGGCTTATACTTTGGATTACTTAGGCTCCCGGAACCGGTGCTCACACTTAATTCAATTGGTTTCTAAATTATTGTCATTGAGCACTGCCAGTACCCATCAACCTTTCTTTTCAACAACTATCTTGGCATCTCCCAAGGCATATTTTTTGGGTTTCTCAAGTTTCCATAATTAGTATTATAACATGGTACATACAGTTCAATCAGTCCCAGTTGTCTCCCCCTTTTCGGATCAACCCAGAATCCTTCTCTTGGGTGGGCTGGTTCACAGGGCATGGCGCCGGGATATGGCAGCTTCACCTTCTCTTATTCTCTGTTCCTCAAGTCTATCACCTACTCACTATCGGCATCTCTGCACCCGTCGGCAGATGGGAGGTTTAGTTACTCCAGGTTAAACTGGCCTTGCCGTTGTTTAGTAGGCCACATGCCCACCACAGCTTCCTCGCGAGCACGCCACCAAGCAGGACGGTCTGCAAATTTGGTTTGTAGACTCATTTTCTGAGCTGAGCGCTAATACCGTCACTGGAAATACAGATCCCAAGCACCGTCATGGACAAAGTTACTTTGCATGACATCCTGTTTTATAGTCTGGTCACTGATTAGGGTTCAAACGTTATGAGAGTTTTTTGCTATTATTGCACGCACCATGTATTCCCCCGCTTTCTGTAACTGAACATGCTGATAGCCCTTTAACCAATTATTGTATGTTTGTTTAAGCTGCTTGGCCTTATGTATATAAACCATCCCTGGATCTGCTCAGTGACATGAGCTTGCATCTTAGAGCTTTCTTTCGAGACTGTATCTCTATGTCAAAGCATAATTTTGTGGGTTTAAGGCACTTATTTGCAGAATTCATATGTTGATCGGTCTTTCTGTAACAACAATAAATTACTCATCGTAGTGACTAACGTACTCTTAGTCCTTAGTCCGCTTTCCTCCATACTGCATGGGTGTCCCTTCCAAGGGACAGGAGACAGAACCTTTTTCACCAGAAAAAAACCTTCTTCCTTCTTCACCTTTAAATTTAGAGGCGTGCAGGGCTGCGGCCCAGGGAGCATGCGCTGCCCTGACTCCGCACTCCAGCGCCACACCTCAGTCCCCATTGACGCATCTACAATAGATTTAACATTGCCTAATGACACCAGTATTCTTAAGGGGGAGGTTGGTGGGACATTTGGAGGAAAGGGGACTAAGGACTATGGTGAGTAACTCATAATTACTCTTACGTCCTGTCCCCTTTCCTTCATACTGCATGGGTGATTACAACTGAATGTAGCCCCAGGGTGTAGAGAAGACCCTTCTTAAGCAAATACGTTCCTGAGAACCGCCTGTCCAAATGCCTCATCAGATCTAGAGCTGGCATCCAAACAGTAATGCTTGCAGAAAGCCGATGGAGTGGCCGCCCTGCTTATGACTTGCCGAGGGACATGGCGCTGGAATGCGATGGCCGTTGCCTTGGTCCTGACTGCGTGGGCCTGCATGTTGGCCGGGGCGGCTTGTGCTGGCCTTCATATGCTTCTTTGATGGCAGAGACCATCCAGCGGGATATGGAAGCCTTAGAGGCCTGATAGCCGGGTCTTGAGCCTCCGAAAGTGACAAACAGGGCGCCCGATTTGCGGAAGACCTTGGTCCTGTCCAAGTAACATTTCAGAGCACGCTCTCTGTGCTTCATCCGGCACCTTGGGCAGAAATGCTGGGTGTGTCTGCAGGACTACTTTGTCCTTGTGAAAGGTAGTATATGGTTCAGAAGTGACCAGCGCCTGGATTTGACTTACTCTACAAGCCGAGGTGAGGCCGACTAGTAAGGCCCTCTTGATGGGGACCAGCCTGATGTCCGCGGATGCCATCGGCTCGAACGGTTTGTACGCCAGGGCTCCCAAGACGATGTTAAGGTCCCACAGAGTGTGCGCCTCTTGACAGGCAGGTGAGCCTTGCGAGTCCCATCAGATGTTTCTTGATGATATGATTGGAGGAGGAGAAGATGCCTTCCTCTGAGTTCCTGTAAACTCTGATGGCTGCGAGGTATGTGCGGCAGGTGTCAACCTGCATGCCGGAGTGGGCGAGGTGCGCCGAGAAGGAGAGCACGTCGTCCAAAGTGCATGCTAGGGGATCGATTTCCTTGGAGTCTGCCCAGTGGCAGAATCTGGTCCATTTGCTTTTGTACTGGGCCCTGGTAGCCTTGCTCCTAGCGCCTTGTATGATCTCCAGATTAGCCTGTGAGTGGCTGGGGTGCTGCAGCGTTACCTGCTCAGGTACGATGCTGTAAGGGCTAGTTTCTGTGGCGCGGGGTGGATGACCCTGCACCCTGCTGTGCCAGAAGATGTGCTGGGCCTGTCGGGAAGTGAATCGGGGGTCTCTCCGAGAGGCTGAGCAGCTCTGAAAACCATGGCCTGGCCGGCCACCATGGAGCTATTAGAATGATGTGCAGTTGGCGAGACTCCTTGATTTTTCAAATTACTCAGTGAAAGAAAAGAGATCCACCAGTGGTTGACCCCACCTGTGCACGATCTCCTGAATAACGAGGTTGTTTAGCTGCCACTCATAATTGTCCACTCCCAGCCTGCTGAGCCTGTGCATTTCCAGGTTGGATTCCCCCGGGAGGTGGACTGCCGTGAGGTAGAAGTCGTTTTTCAGGGCCCACTCCCACATGCTGATTGCCAGTCTGCACAGAGGAGAGGATCTGGTGCCTCCCTGCTTGTTGACATGTACATGCTGGTCGAGTTGTCTGTCTGGATGAGGGCAACCTTGCCCCTGAGGACTGGTAAGAATGCTCTGAGCGCTAGCCAGATGGCATTCAGCTCCAGCCAATTGATGTGGTATTCCTGCTCCCACCGAGTCCAGGTGCCGTGGACTGAGAGATCGTCCAGGGTGGCTCCCCAGCCCTCGAGCGAGGAATCCATAGTGACCGCAGCCTGCCTAGTGGGCGGCCGGAAGGGCTTGCCCCTCCGTTGGATGCAGTCTCTGGACCACCATGTTAGGTCTGGTTGGAGAGCTGGAGGAACGTTGATCATCTCGGATTGAGGGCCCCGCTCCTGGTTCCATGAGGCTGTAAAGTGCAGCTGAATCCGCTTCATCCTTAGTCTCATGTGCGGGATGGCTACTAGGACTGCTGCCAATAGACCCAGGAGATGTTGGTACCACCATGCCGAAGTCACTTCTCTGCTGAGGAAGTGGGTGGTGGTCCCCTTGATGGCCGAGATTTTGTCTTCCAATGGAAATACCTTCTCAGAGCACGTGTCCCAGATGAGGCCCAAGAATGGCAGAGTCTGAATAGGCAGCAGAGAGACTTCTTGAGACGTGAGAAGCCCAGATCGTGCAGTGTGTTAATAAGGGCATGGGAAGAGTGGTGAACAGCTTCCAGAGATGTAGCCCTGACAAGCCAGTCATCGAGGTATGGGTAGATGTGGAGGCCCTGCGCTCTGAGAAGGGCCGCCACCGCATTCATGAGCCTAGTAAAGACCCTGGGGCCGAGTTGAGGCCAAAAGGAAGGACCTTGTATTGAAAATGTTAGCCCATGATCCTGAACTGTAGGAAAGAATGATGGGGCTGCCAAATAGGGACGTGTAGGTACGCGTCCTTCAGATCCAGAGAGCACATTCAGTATCCCTTGTCCAATGTTTCTGCTATAAAACCTGGCGTAACCATCTTGAATTTTTGGAGGGGTAAGGAGAGGTTGAGGGTGGAAAGGTCTAGCACAACTCTCAGGTCTGCCTGGTTCTTCTGAATGGCGAAAATCCTGGAGTAAAAGCCAAAGCCTCGCTGGGAGGCTGGGTCTTCCTCCAGTGCCTGGCTCTCTACGAGCGACTGGATCTCCACCAAAAGAGTTGCTCTCCCAACTTGTGGGAGTGGAGGGAGGAGAGGCTGGGATAGGGAGGCAGTACCCCGTGGATACTACGGAGAGGATCCAGGGGTCCGCGAAATTCTGGCACCAGAAATGTGCATGCAGAGCAAACCTGCCCCCCACTGGAGACACGTAGACCCGAAGGGGCATGTCAAACCTTCTTTCCCTCTAATGTTGTCGCGGAGGAGGGGGACTGGAAAAAGCCCTTACTCCCCTCACCCCTTTTTTTGTTTGCGCCGGTTCTGAGACGGAGAGTGGTCCGGCTGCCTGGATCTCTGTTCCTAGAAGCCACTGGAGACACGTAGACCCGAAGGGGCATGTCAAACCTTCTTTCCCTCTAATGTTGTCGCGGAGGAGGGGGACTGGAAAAAGCCCTTACTCCCCTCACCCCTTTTTTTGTTTGCGCCGGTTCTGAGACGGAGAGTGGTCCGGCTGCCTGGATCTCTGTTCCTAGAAGCCGCTGAACCCTCCGTACGTACGACCCCTGTCGGAGCACTGCTGAGATTGGGTGTATGATTTGGGCATGGTCTTTGTAAGGATGGATAAAGACTTGGCCATTTGTGAGCTGTTTTTCTTTTTGTCCAGCTCTTCGTCCGTGTAGGAGTGGAAAAGGTCCCCCCCTCGAACGGTAGATCTAATATGCGTTCCTGGACGTCCGGGTTGAATTTTGTTGCCCGGAGCCAGGCTGTCCTTCTCACCTCCGTGGCGATACAGATGGCACAGCCAGATGTGCCAATATGGGCCACAGTGGTTTCCATGAGGTCCTGCACCACCAGCTTGGCCTCGGCTAGCCCAGCCTTAAAGCGTGATTGGCTCTGAGTGGGGAGTTCCGGAGGAAGTCTGCAATTTCCCGCCATAATCTTTGGTTGGCGGCAGCCAGCATGGCATCGGCGTTGGCCTGACAAAGATGCAAGGACGCGTTGGAATATAGCTTCTTGCCATACGCCTCCAAGATCTTCTCCTCCTTGCCTCGCAGCACTACAGAGGAGGAGGCTGAGGACGACTGAGCGTTGGAGTATAGTGATGGCGCAGCGATCACCGGCAAGTGTGGCTGAGGATGGGCCGAGAGCAAGAGTATATCCCCCTCCACCTGCCATCCCCCTCCACCTGCCTGTACTTGGCATCCAGGCGTCAATTGACCGGCCGGGCCGAGCCAGGGAGAATACATTGGTTTGCAGTGGAATCCCCGATTTGGCAGAGGGGCGTTGCGTGAGGACTTCCGCCAGGACCCCCTCTACCGGTTGCTCGACCTTGGGTTGGGGTAGGCCCCGATACTCCGCCAGCGCAGCAAGACTTACGTGGAAGGCCAATGGCTGAGGATGGTGTGTCCAGATCCTCCTCCTCATTCCTATCCTGTGGATCAGGGGGATCCTGTGGAGGAGGAGGAGTAATTTGCGCTGGAGGCTGGGGTATAGGGACCGCGGCTGGAGGCTGAGGAGACGGTTGAGGCTGGTACGGAACCGCCTGAGGCGTCGGCTGGAGAGCTGGAGGAGGCGGCTGCACCGGAGCCTGGGTCGCCGGCGGAGGCATCTGTGGTGCCGCTAGCATCGTGGGGAGGACTTGCCTGACAGCGTCTTTGAGGATAACCACCATCCGAGGTGACGTCATGAGGCCGAGGAACCTCTCGAAGAAAGCCTCTTCACTGGCCGAGGAGGTGGTAGGGGGTGCTGACGGGGTAGCAGGGAACTGCTGGAGCCGCTGCGTACACTGCCCATATGGACGCAAAGGAAAGCTGCCCTGCGCAAAAGAGGGATAGGCTGTAGGTCACGTACCTGGTTGAGGCCAATCCCACCTTGACACTCGTTCTTGCCGAATTCCTGGAATGGCATCGGACGGGTGCCTCTGTCTGGCGCTGCAGCCATTTTGTCGAGCTGCCTGCCACGTGCCTGCGACATGTTGCTCGGCCCATTGGGCACGGCCTCCTCCATGACTCTTGCATGTGGATCACGAGGCCTACCCTGCTCCTCGGGCCTAGGCCCAGTAGGTGTGAGACCCTCGACCTGGGGGTCGGTAGAGCTGCGTTTAGGCGCCTCCTCCGACGTATTGCCAGTACTAGGGCGTAGCTCCTCGGCCATGATGCTGGTACAAGGGCGGAACCCCTTGGGTGAAGAGCCGGTAAAAGAATCTTCTAGTCCCTCAACACTGTCACCGGGAGGATATGAGGATCCCTTGGCCCGGAGGCCAGTAGCTGTAGCAGCCTCCGTGCATGTGCTGGCAGAAGGACCTGAGCGACATGTTGCTCGGCCCGCTGGGCACGGTCTCCTCCATGACTCTTGCATGTGGATCACGAGGCCTACCCTGCTCCTCGGGCCTAGGCCCAGTAGGTGTGAGACCCTCGACCTGGGGGTTGGTAGAGCTGCGTTTAGGTGCCCCCCCCCGACATATTGCCAGTACTAGGGCGTAGCTTCTCGGCCATGATGCCGTTACAAGGGCGGAGCCCCTCGGGTGAAGAGCCGGTAAAAGAACCTTCTGGTCCCTCAACACTGTCACCAGGAGGATCTGAGGATCCCTCGGCCCGGAGGCCGGTAGCTGTAGCAGCCTCGGGGCATGTGCTGGCAGAATGACCTGAGCAGTCCCTCCCACGCGGGAGAGTCCCTGGGAAGGAGTCTCCCTTGCGGGGTGCAATGGAGAATATTAGCCCTACCTTGGGCTTGGTTCGATGTTTGGCGAAGTTCTTGAGGTCCTCTGGAGGCGACTTCTGGAAGAGCTCCCTCCACCTGGCTAGTCTGTTCTTCAGCGCTTTCGAGGACAGCAAGCCATATGCTAAACAAGCTTGCCAACCCTGGGCCAAGGTAACGTAGGCAGAAGGCGTGGGGGTCTGAAGTTGGGAAGAGCCTGTTGCATGATGGACACCTGTGGAAATCGGCATCTGCCGGGGAGGAGTGTGACGCCTGAGGACTGAATATCTGAATGATAAAAAGACAAAAAAAGACAAAGAGAAGAAGTATCCGCGCATGGAATTACATGGCAGAAGCCAAACCCACGAGCACTGGTGAATTTGGCCCGTTCCTGTCGACACGGAAAAGGGACAGAGGTGTGGCGCCGGAGGGCGGAGTCAGGGCAGCGCATGCTCCCTGGGCCGCACCCCTGCGCGCCTCTAAATTTAAAGGGGAATAAGGGTTTTTTCTGGTGAAAAAGGTTCTGTCTCCCATCCCTTTGAAGAGACGCCCATGCAGTATGGAGGAAAGGGGACGGGACATAAGAGTATGTGAGGTGATAGATGCAAGCTTCAAGTCTAAAGTTAATTTTGAAAAGAATTGCCTAACTCCATTATTAAAAGCCTTTACCTTACTTATTTTTCTAGAAACGCAATGTCCCTTTCTATGCGCTGTTAAATAAGTACACCCCAATGCAATCATGACTTCTACTTTTATTTTAAGTGTGGCCATTAGCATGTTGTGGTCACTATCAGATGTGTCTACCAAGTTAAAACGGGAACATATCTCAAATGAAGTGGGCATGAGCACTAAATAATCAATACAAGATCTCGAAATCCTTGTTTTTCCATGTGTTCTTCCCCGGGATGTCACCTTCAACATTGCTGTTGGCAATTTTAAGATGCCAGTCTTCTAAAAATTCACCCCATTTTTCCCCATTCTTGCTACTTGTGTTCCTAATGGGCTGTTTTCTATTTGCTTTACTGTTGTTCCCCTGAGGCAGGGAAGTCAGAGCAGAGCAGAAAAGCCCAGGTGACTGGTGGCCGGTGGAGGGCAATAGTTAGTGTGTCCAACGAAACGAGGAGCACTTGGAAATGGTAAGCCTTTTAGAAAACGCCAGTAAATGCGCCCTTCTTTTTGTAAAAACATGTAACGTCTGTTTGTCTAATGTGCGTCGTTCCCGCCCAAAGGGCGCAGCTGTCACATAACGTCAGTGAGGCCCCTATTAGTTAAGGGCCTGCCCTAATCACATCTGGTGAGTGGAACCCGCCACTTGACGGAAGGAGTAACGTGTTTCTTCACAGAGAGATGTGTTCCCGGTTCTTTATAAAACACAGGTGCTTGTCAATCTCTCTTCAACACGCCCCGGGTTCTGCCTCCTGGGCATAACAGTGACTCATATAGTCTTTTCCCCATAAGGTGCCAAGCAGCAGATGCCAGCCTGCCATACCGCTTCAGAGGCAGATTTTGCTTTCCTAGTAACGGGTCGGTGTCTGCGGGCAAGTGCTCGGGGAAAGGGATTCCTATGTACGCGGTAACGTGCCCATGTGTGAAGCATTCACTAACGCACTCTCTCTGGAGGTGGGGGGATACTTGCAACCCTCTAACTTTACCAACATTGCTAATAAGCTCTAACAGCCAGTCCTGCTGCAATGATAACGCGGGTGCGTAATTAATGTAAGTGTGAGGGCTGCAGGCATGACGGCCCACTGCTGCTGCTATTTGAGCAGCTAGACATTGTAGCACACTTCATCCCTTATGCTTTATTTAATGGTGAATTCATCTTTGGTGGACACTATAAACAAAGACCTCTACCACTATTTCTAATCGATCACAGGCGTCCTCTTTCTTTTTCTTTAACCATGTACATACCCTTGGCTTCGAAAGTGTAGTCCTCGTCTCTCTGCCCACCTCGCTCGTTTTTATCTCTCTATCTTTTAATTTGCGACTGTTTCTCCCCTTAGCTCGCTACCCATCTGCTTCCGATGACACTTCCCTTGTTGTCTTGCTCTGTATCAACTCCCTCTTGCACTACATTGCGCAGTCCTTTGGCAGCCATTCGCACTCATTTTGTTTCTGATACAGCCTTCCTTCTTTATCCACACAATATCATTCTCTTCATCGCATTTGCCACATCATCGGAATGGGTTCCACAGTCCAACCTTGCTGAGTCTGACATCCAGGATATAAACACTTAGAGCCCGCAGGCACACAAAACCCTGCAAAAAGGCACTCTAAGGCAGTGGTCTTCAAACTGTCAGGTTTCACCCAGCAGGCGTGGGGCAGGAGGCCTGGAGTATGTGTGAGGGGCATATGTTGACTGGTTTTAATAGAAAACATAAGCAGCCCTGGCATTTGGGGGTCGCAGTAACAATACGTTTCACTCGAGAAGGGTCTCAGCATAGAAAGGTTTGGCTATTATTGCTTGGAGGCCACAAGGTGACCGCAGCCTGCAGACATGTGCTTCTAGCCTACAATGGAGACAAACACGAACCGAAACACAACTTGGATGCAGGCACAACAAATTAACAGGATAAAGCCAGGCACCTCCACCCCTTAGGAAAACCAAACTATCAAGACAACAGTACATGCAAAGGGAACCCCCACCGACAGACACAGACCTCCTGGCACACAAGAACCACAGTTGGGAGACAGGCCCTTCAAGCACACAGGAAGCCATGGCTTGGAGACAGACAGACACTCAGGGACATCATTTAGAGGTTGCCAGGGGTCTGCGACCCCTGAGGTCTCCCTTGCTACCCCTAAAAAAAAGAACAAACATTTTTTTTTTTTTTTAATGGAGACTCCTGCTCTGTGGCTCTTTGTTTCTGCAGTGGCTGGTTTTCAGATAGGTATAGTCGGTAAGATAGTTCACTGGGTTGAGCACTCGCTGCTGCACTATGCATGTGATCTGCAGGTTGCAGGTTCGACTCCCCTCAAGTTCAACTCAGTTTTTCTTCCTGTTGAGGTTGATAAATGAGTACCAACATAGTTTGGATGATATTGTATATTTTTTCTATATGAAGTGCTTAAGCGTACGTGCTAGATCATACCACATCATTATCATTTGGCCTTCGACGTCTGCTTGCATTCACAGTCATTTGGTAATATGGGCCTATATCTGCTTATGTTAATGATATATATATTGATCCATTCTTGTATGAAATATATATATATATTTGATATAGTGATACAGTGATATCGTAACCATATTTATCATACTGTACTGTTTTGTCAAGGGGTGAAAGGTTGTATTCCATCGCTTACTGTGATGTTACTTCGGGGTGGGGTAAAATGACATCACTTCCAGTGATGTAATCAGAGGCCAAGGGTCGTGTGAAATCACTTCCGCTACCATTGGTGAAATGATGTCCCTCCCCCTAAGTGGCAGACATATAATCCGAATTAAAATCGCCTGCTAATATAATGTTGTTCACTTGCATATCGGCCAAATAATTTTCACATAAGTCTGACAAGGCAGCCAGGAATGTGTCTAGTTTCGAGAAAGAGGGATTCCAGTAAATATTCAGAAGAAGTAAAGAGTTAATTCCAAATTCACTTTTCAACATTTGTTTTACTGCCAATCACCCATAAACCAAGTTAGGGACAACTTCAAACCTTTCTAAAATAGTATTTTTAATCATAGTCAGGAGGCCGCCAGATCGGCACCCCTGCATTGAAGATGTCGCTAATTGCTGAACTGTGGTATAACCATCCAAGTTAATTTGCAAGATTAACCAAGTTTTCTGTAACAGAATAATGCTGTGTCTAGAGATTTATTTTTTTATTATTGTCATTATTCATGAAGCTATTGAAGCCCCTCGTATTCCAAACGAGTACTTCCAGGTTGGTTTCCCTAATTTTAGGGCTAAATTCCTGTGCCACTGTTTGCCAACTTCCTAAAGTGACTCGATACATTTTCGGGGAGCCAAAGCCAGTCATTTTGGACTCTTTAATAGGTTGTTTTTGGTGGATTCACTATTTGTACTGTATGAGCCAGTGCAGGGCTTTTCTGGCAGGTTATTTTTAAAAACTCTCCTTGCCAGTCCTTATATATATTTCTAGGGTCAGGTCCAACTCTTCCCTTTCTGTAACCGTAATGAGAGAGGCAGGGAGTGGTTTCATATCCCATTTGTCTTAATGCCTCCGTTTCAGGGAAAAGCATCTTAACCACTATCTTAGATGGAACAGTCAGTTGAAGCACGTCCATTCTAGTATCATTTATGGAGAAAACCAACTCAATATCTGTCACGAGACAGATGGAGGTAAGGGCCTTCATGTTGCAGTCTTAAGACATTCATAAGTTTAAAACCACCACATCATCCGTTTTCACAATAAGCTCCAAGAGTTACTTATATGGAGAATTCTGCTCTAAAAAAGACCAATAATTCTGTCAGTTTGTCGAATCGTCGGTGCCCTTTAGCTGACTTGTAGTAACAGTTGTTGTCTGAGGGAATTGATTACACAAGGAGTGGCCCTTAACAGCATCGTTTCTGCAGTCTGATTCAGGTATGGGCAGCAACGGTGGCGGGAGCCTTAACGACTGGATTGCCTCATTTGAATGTGCACGAGAAGAAACTGTCTCAGTAGCAAAAGATCGAATAGACTCCAAGGAAGCTAGTTCCATGGACGCAACCATGTCCCATGACATTTGTGACGAGGTGTCTTGTTTTACAGGCTCTGTTGAAGTCAGACAATGGGTAGAAAGCTGATCCGCTTTTACAATTAACATCTTTAACAGCCCACTTCTTTTCAATAGGTCTGTCTCACTGGCTGCTTCATCAGTTTAGTGTATATTACTTAAAAACTTTGAGTTTTTCTTATTAGCTTCTGCCTTCTGACCATTTTACGATTTTTTCAGATTTTTAGTAGCCGTTTGCAGAGGTTGAGTAGTATTTGTCATCGAGAAAGCTGTCTCCGGACTTGCCACAGTACAAGGAATATCAGAACATAATGTAGATACGGGTGCGTATGTTTAGAGATCTTAGCATTGCACCTTAGAGAACGAGGGATGGAGTGCTGCAAAAGATCTTCTACCAGGTCGAGCTTTACCTTAATTTCACTCAGTTGAATGCAATGGGCTGACAATTCTCGCTTTATGTTAATGTTAAAGGATATTTATACCGCACACTATCACCACCGGAGTGGTCCCCAGGCGCTCTGGTGGATCTGAAAAGGAAAGAGTGGGATGGGTTAGTAAGGTTGAGCGGGAAAAAAAGAGCAAGAGAGCTGTAATGTTCTGTTTGCAACCTCGGTTCGGTTAACACTGTTCGCTGAGTTTAGGTGTACTTTTCGGTTGGTAGCCGTCCTGTGTTGTTGTGCGAGGCTATGTTTTATGTTTTGTTGTTGCGATGTAGTCAACTGCGTGCATTTGTAGTGCTTTCGAGGTGTGGTTGTTTGTGTAGAGTGTGAGAAGTATATGCAGAGGGGTGAGATTGTTTAGTGGGGTTGGTTAGTGGCATTGCTATTTAGAAGCAACACATTCTAATCTTCACAATCCTGTCTGGATGTGGCGCAATGCTAATCTTTACAATTCTATCGAGATGTGATGCAAGCTGACCTTCAACAATTCTGTCTAGATGTGATGCGAGACAATCTTTACAATTCTATCTGGATGTGACGCAAACTAGTATTAAAGTTCTGTAAAGATGTGACGCAATACTAATCTTCACAATTCTGTCTAGATGTGATGCAAACTGACATTCACAATTCTGTCTAGATGTGACGTGAGCTAATCTTCACAATTCTGTCTAGATATGACGCAAGCTAGTATCACAATTCTGCCTATATGTGACGCAATGCTAATCTTCACAATTCTGTCTAGATGTGCTGTAGGCTAGTATTCCAATTCTATCTAGATATGATGCAAGCTAGTATTATAATTCTGTCTAGATGTGATGCAACACTAGTCTTCACCATTCTGTCTATATGTGATGCAAGCTAATCTTCACACCTCTACTCCAACGTGGCGCATGCTAATATTTACAGTTCTATTTTAATGTGACGCAAGCTAATATTCACACCTCTATCTCAACTTGGCCCAGGCTAATATTCACAGATCTATCACAATGTGGCACTCTCTAGATGTGATTCAAGGCAACATTAACAATTCCCTCTGAGTGTGACGCAGTCTAATATTCACAGTTCTATTTTAATGTGATGCAGGCTAATATTTACAATCCCCACTAGTTGTGAAGCTGGTTAATATTAACAGCCTGGTGTGCTACGTTCTGAGGGTAGGTGGAGTGGCAGGGCTTCCTGGAGTACAGTGATTGCTCTACTCCCCACCCAGGCCGCACATACCTTGATGGTCGCTGCTGGTTGACGCTGGCCCTGGCCTCCTCTGCTGACACCTGCAGACACTGTCTGGAGCCGCCATTGTAGGAGCTACCCTTAGCCGCAGGGGCTGCACGGGCAGTAGGATGCCCTAGGGGGTGTGGTTAAGAGCCTTCCTCCTGGAGGGAGACAGCCAATCAGAGACAAGGGACAGGGGAGAGGTCACACAGGTGCAGCAGAAAAATTGAAAAAGTCCAGAAGGCAAGTGGAAGTGGCTGCCAGGAGCAAGGCAGAGACACACCTGACTATTCCAACCAATTGCAAGGGGGGAGCCCGGGGACTGGGAGAAAGCCAGACACAAACAAAGAACTACACCCCAGGGACTGCACTCTAGATGCAGGCCAGCACAGAAAACCAGGATGAGAAGCCACAGAAACACAAGAGAAACGCACCAGAATAGCACAGACTGGTCAAAAAACGAATCAATAAAACACTCAAACCCCTCCACTAGAGCAAATGAAATAGGCCAAAAATGTATTACAATCAATGTACTACTCACTGAGCAGCTACCAGCCCCTAAGGCTGCTTCCCAAGTGGTTTCCCTAGCAGATCCTTCAAGATTGTTGTCCTACAAAGGCACGAACGAGCTGAGAATCATTTTTAAAGCAGCTATTGAATGAGATGTTAACTTCCCATTACTCTCCAAGTCCCGTATTCCTGATCCTTGCAGACGTCGGCTGTTAGGAAAGATTTCATTTATGTGCAATTTTCCCTCCATTTATGGACGCCCCAAACATTTTGTTTTTGTTTGGCTATCCTAACCTGACTTTTTCCAGTGAAGGCCAGCCTTCAGCTGAACTCCCCTGGGCTTTTTCTCACTTGTAATGGGGAAACTGACACGTCCTTGAGACTGTCAATACATGTTTCCCTTAGCCCTTTACTATGTTGCAATGACTTGGTAAATTTTTAACAGTGCACAATGTACCTTCCAGTACAGTGCACTCAGTCCCTTTTTGTTTTATGGCTCTAGACACCCTCGAAGGATTTTTGGTTGATTGTACGAGTGTGCCTGGGACGAACTGGTGCAGCAGTTACTTTTCATAATGTTTTACTTCTTTTTACTGAACTAAACCGCATTTACTGTGTTTGGCTCAAGACTGTGGCCAGGTCCGAAAATGGCTGAGACACAAAGTCTTTTGGTCTGTCCCATTTTGTCCCTTGCCTTCACCCAGGTTGAGTAACCTGGGTTCTCCTTATTTGGGCATGCAGCCTCCCATGAAAACCAATCTCTTTTGCAAGTTTCTGCCTGTCACGTATGTGTGCCCAGGAAGTGGGCTGGGACTGTCTCGTTCCAATCCACACCACTGGTGTCAGGATGTCTGGAGTGCCTGAATGACTGAGACCACTGAGGACCCTGATTGTTCCACATCTGGGATGCCTGCAAGAGAGCAGATCTTCTACTGGAAGTCGTCGATTTTGGCGCAAAGCTAATCTTGGATACGAGAAGGTGCTCTGCAGCCATTCCAGGCTGATCACCTGTGTTCTTACCGAACTACAGAAGGAGCCAAGTCTCCTACAGGAAGAAACAGACTTGTGAACCCGCCGCAGATGCTTTGGAAAGTTTTGGCAACCTTTACCCTCTGCTGTCCCATCAGACCGTCTGTCAAGGCAAGGCGCTTCGCCCCTTTGGAGTAGTGGGAACAACTACTATCAGCCCCATGCTTACCCACTGAACGAGCCAGCAAACTGTCCAGCTCTACCACCGGGTAATCCACAGCACCGCCGCCGTCTCGAGTGCAGACCAGAGACTTCGGACATCACTTGTTTGTGGTCCTGTGCATTCCGCCGCCAAGTTTCGCAGGCCAAGCTCCTCTGGCTGCCTGCTGCACTGGAAATTTCTTCATACCTCTTTCAGAAGCTGAGAAAAGGCAACTGTCCCATTACGGATGATCGTTCTCCAGCGCAGCCGCTGAGATCTGGAGTGCCACGAAACTGCAGGACTCGAATTTACTAGCGATCTCGACTAAACTGGCAAAGTTTGATCCGGACTGTGCCGAGGGTCGGTGAGTACTTGCATCACTTACCGGTGGCCCCCTGGCACAACCGATCACTTCTACGCACGAGTATCCCATAAAGGTATTTGAACTTGGCCGGGTTAGCCTGCGCTCCCTAGCTATTCTTGCCATTTGAACACTGCTTTGCTGCCAAGGGCAGGGCCTACTCGAATAGTGGGAACCAGTTCTTCATCGCCTCAAGCCCCTTTCTGACTTGCTCCAGCCCTTCCAAAAAGACCTGCACGATCATGCGTTTTTACGCACAACTGTACTTTTCAGCACAAGGCTCCAGCGGCAGACTGAAAGATCACAGCTATTGAATACTGAATTAAATGAAAGGTTTTGGCAAAGCTATTTCTTGATGACAAGTGTGTGTAAAATTCATATACTGCAGATTAAAAGCAAAGCACAAGCCATTTGAAACACAGAAGAAAGCAAGTATGGACGATTACGAGACAGCATGAAAGCCAGGTGGTGAAGGAAAAAACCACCACAAAGTGAACTATATATGAAAATACAGTGTGGCAAGGCCAAAAGACTGGTAAAGTAAATAACACATTGTGGCAAAATCAAGTGGCTGGCAAGGCGAAACCAAGTGAGTGTGAACAATCACACAGGTACAGATACAGAAGAACCTTTGTGGGCTAGAGAGCCTAGGGTTCCTGCTAGGGCGACCTGTAATGGGTAGACCATGTGGTCTGACAACTGCACCTAGAACGGGGGAACCCCAATTGTGAAAGCCAAAGAGGTTGCTGAAGTGAAACAGGAGAAAGCAATCTGATTGAACCTTTAAGAAACAAGAAGTAGTATAAAGTTGGTCTAGAGCTGTTTTTGAACACTGAAAGATTAAGGAACAAGTTGACTCTCTTGAACTTGAGGAAGGGAATCCCAAGACTTTTGTGAAACTATCTTGAACTTGCAGAAGGGGAGCTGAAAAGTAAGCCAGGAGCTGGAAGAAGCTCAGAACTTTATTTGGAACACCATTTATTTTATTGGTGACATCCCTTCACATTGTTTAGCTTTAGTTGTGAGGGCAAGTATAGGTTTTGGACACAGACATACTTTTAAGCTGAACTTTCTGACCAAGACGTTCCTCAGTCTCTTTAGGTAGGGAAATCCACCTTAGTATAGGGCAAGTTAGGCCTTCAACCATCCTGACATTTGAGTTAATAAAACATTTCTGTTTGAACTTTGAATCTGTTGTCTGTGTTTTGCTCCATGATGCCTTCACAGTCCCCTTCTTTCTCTCAGCCACTCGACACCGTTTGGTCGAACGTATGCTCTATCAGCAAAAGAAAATGTGATCTGAAAGAAATACAATGATGACAATCTAGATAAGGAGTTTATTCGTGATTCTGCTTTCCCAGCAGGGGCTCCCATTTTCTTCATACCAAAGCAAGATGAAACAGAACTTCGTCCTCGTGTGGAATACCGACAACTTAATGCCATCGCTATTAAGAAGCGGTATCCTCTGCCACTTATGCAAGTTCTTTTAGACCAAGCCAGGAATAGCGCCATGTATACAAAACTTGATCTCAAAGGAGCCTACAATTTAGCCCGAATGGCAAAAGATGAAGAATGGAAAACTGCATTCAGAACTTGATATGGCCATTATGGATGCCTAGTGATGCCATTTGGATTATGTAATGTCCCTGTGGTTTTTCAGTATTTCCTGAACAATATTTTCTGAGATATAGTAGATGTCTTCATGGTGATCTATTTGGATGACATCCTAACTTTTCCAAAACCTATCAGGAACATGTATGCTATGTCAAGGAAGTCCTGGAGCACCTTCACTCCTAGCAGTTATATGCAAAACCTTTCAAATGTGAATTTCATAAACAACATATTACCTATTTGGGTTACATAACCCCAGAAGGTATAGAGATGGATCCACGTAAGATCTCAGCCGTAATGGATTGGCCATGTCCAGAAGTGGTTTTGCCAATTTTTATAGGCAGTTAATCCCTAACTATTCATAGATTTTACTCCCATTGACTCGAATATTGGGAAATGGCATAGATGGGATCAAGAAACAATACATGTTTTCGTAGCACTCAAAGGTTGGTACACTTCTGCACCTATCCTCCGTCTAAGTGATCCTGATCTTCTGTACATTGTAGAGACTGACGCAACAAATTATGCACTCCCTCCAAACAAGTACATCCTTTGGCTTATTACTTCTGTGGCCTTAATGCAGAGAGAAACTACAGCATATTCGAGAAGGAACTTCTGGCCGTAAAAGAAGCCTTTCTCAATTGGCGACATCTGTTGGTAGGAGC
The DNA here is from genome assembly GCF_040938575.1 of Ambystoma mexicanum. Lineage (NCBI taxonomy): Eukaryota > Metazoa > Chordata > Amphibia > Caudata > Ambystomatidae > Ambystoma > Ambystoma mexicanum. The sequence goes on along the minus strand of NC_090924.1, from coordinate 691,292,584 downwards.
TAGGCATACCATAACGGTATTCACAGACCACACAAATTTAGGATCCCTGAAAACAGCCCAATCAATGAACCGTAGACAGAATCGATGGATTCATTTTTTTGCTAGATTCGATTTCAGCAGACAGAGGCAGAGCTACTGGTGTGGCGTGTCGCACATCAATGTTGAGAGGTTCTTTCCACTAGCCTTCACGGTGAACGTCGTGCCGACCAGGAAGTGGTGAGGAAATACTACAAAATAAATGAGACAGCTGGCACAACAGGTTATTCTCACAACGGTCTCCATTACCTGTGTAGTAATTCCCATTCGGAAAGCTGTTTTGACTTATGGTCAGGGCCTCGTTCAATCAGGTATTAGGATCAAAGCTGATCCGAGTTTCAATAGGTAGTTAGCTTTCTTTAGTTCTAGGGTTGCTTTCGTTTTTGGTTATCACTATACAAAGGGCTTCCCCACTTATGCCAAGGGCTACCTGCAACCAAGAATTTGTTTCCAGACTGGGCACTTCATGGCAGCAGGTAAGCCCCTCTGCAGGGTCTTTTTTTATCATCTTCCTCCAAGTCTGCCTTGATTTTCAGGCTTGTGTACCCACGGCAGCTCCAGTGCCCATATCCGTTTGATCTAAGGAAGGGGGGTGTCATGTCACACTCTTGCCTTAGGGAAACGGCCAGCTGTTTGTGCTTGAAACATCCGATCGGCGGGATTTTCCTTGAGGGTTGGAGGGCACTTAAGTCTGTGGCTCCTGAGGATTCTCTTATCATCCAAGTACAAGTCGTAAAGACTGACACTAAGCCCTGCCGAGGCGAGGAAATGCCTGAAGACTCCGAGATGGTATTAAGAGTAGACTGATGTTCTGTCATAAACAAGGGCATATCGTAAAGGTCTGTTGAGCTATTTGCTGGATGGGCTTTGGAATTTGACGTATCTTGTTGTTCATTCAAGAGTTCCAACTCTACAATACTCCAATCCCTTATAAAGTTGCTTTCTTCCCGAGTACAAACCCTACTCTTTATATTAAGGTGGGCTTACGTGCTGGTACCAGCAACTGGATGAAAATCATTTATCTTCTTTTGGTTCATAACAGATTGTGGCACATGTTTTATAGATGTGCCACATTGTATGCGAGCTGAGTTCCCAGATTCTAACAGCCCAGGTAGGCCAACATCTTTTCCACGAGCCTCCCTGTTGTCTTGACTCTTATCATTTGCCACTAGGGCTATAGTTTAGGGCTCCAATATGGGGCCAGAGAGAGCCTTAGATGTGGATGAAACATCAATATTACTTATTACTGCCAGATTTGGAGAGCTGGATTCCCCTACATTCACTACTGGGAAAATCTTCTCCGGCAACCCAATGAAAGGTACATGAAAGGATTTGATTACTGGCAAGTCCAAAGTGCAACCATCTGGCAAGGACTTGCTTCTAAGGTCGTAGACAGTGGCCTGGAAACGTACACCTCACTTCCACAAAAGGGAGTCCCCCTGAGAGATGAAATGTATTCCTTTGCTGCTTTTTTACCAAGAAAAGTTTTAAAAGAACATAATGCATGAGGCAGTAGTTAGAGCAGTTAAATTCAGGTAACACAGATGTAACAAAGCGCTTTCAGCAGTGCCTGCAGCCTCCAAAGATCAAATACTACACTGAAAGGTGTAAGGAAGAAGCGCTGCTCACTAAAAGATGTCTCCCTCCAATGTGCCGACTGCAGACAGCCTGCAGTAACACTTGGCAGCACATTTTGTGCATGCTTCACGTGCAACTTGTTCTTTTGAATTCTGTGAGGCAGGGGGGCAGGGCATAGCACGTAACACACTGGGAGCTACAAAGCACCAAACACCAACAATCCGTGCAAACTGCCAACTGCAGAAACACTTGGCAGCGTGCTTCATGGGCGCTTTGCGTGCGATTATTCTTTTATATTCTGTGATGCCGGGACAGCACATAACACACTCGGAGGTCCAAATGACCAAACACCAACAATCTGTATATACCGCCGACTACAGTAACACTTGGCAGCACACTTAGCCTTCACTTTTTCAGCTTGGTGTTGTATAATTCGATTCCCGACCAAGTAGCCCAAATACTTGACAGAATAATGGACCAAATTGTTGTAACTGAATAAAGGGATGCGGCCCCTTTAAGGAGGGGAAACACGCCAAGGCGGGAAGAGGGCGGAAGGGGAGGGACAAGAGAGGGAGTGGGACAGTTGGGGAATGAGAGAATAAAGGGAGGTTGATCCACACAATGGCTCCTGTCATCATTCGTCTCCGCTATGTATGAATAGCCAGAGAGTGTGAAGGTGCCCAAAAACTGGTGACAAAGCCGCCGTCCCCAGGCATACAGCAGGGTGGGCACGTTAGCCCAGGAGGACTACGAAGCGGCCGCCGAAGTCAGCACCATAGGAGTGACGCGACCGCAGCAGAGGTGGACCGTCGTTACGACGCCTGGTCCAGTGGAACGTCGCTGGTGCAGGTGCCCAGTAGCAGTGGAGGAGCGCCGCTGGACCGCGAGCCAGCAGCAGTCGAGGAGCACCACCAGACCGCGAGCCCAGCAGCAGAGGTGATACGCTGCCGGACTGCGAGCCCAGCAGCAGGAGAGAAGCGCCGCCGGACTGCGAGCCCAACAGCAAAAGTGAAGAGCCGCCGGACCGTGAGCCCAGCAGCAGAAGTGAAGAAGAGCCGCCGGACCGTGAGCCCAGCAGCAAGAAGGAAGAATGCTGCCAGGACGAGCACGAAATATCTGCGAAGGAACAGCTCAGAGCAAAATGACCGTAGAGAGGAAACGCTGCAAATCACAGCCGCCAAAGGAAAGGAAGGGCAGGTAAGGACCCTGCGCCCTCCCCGGCAGGCCCGCTACTAAACGGAACCAATAGTACAGCAAAATGGACATGCGGGAATGATACGGTCAGCTAAATAAAGGAAGGCCACGTGTTAATACGCCTGTGTATGTATTATATGCCAGTCACGCTCCGGTTGCCATAACACTGCCATCCAAAGAGAGAGGCATCCCAGACCAAGTTTGGAGGACATGCTCATCAGACTGAACCAAGCAACACAATTTTCCAAAATAGACCTCAATCAGGGCTACCACCAGCTCGTCATAGACCCAGCCTCCAGGCCAACCACCACCTTTGCAACACATGAGGGACTCTTCAGGTATAAACGCCTCAACTTCGGTATATCTTCAGCTGCAGAAATTTTCCAAGAGACGATCAGACGCCCAATATCATCTGAAGTAAATGCCCTAAACTACAGCGATGACATCCTTATCTTTGGGAAGTGTCAAGAACAACATGACAAGGCACTCGTGGAAGTATGCAAGATCCTTCAAGACGCTGGCCTAACACTAAATGGCCCCAAATGCGACATCAACAAAACCAGCCTCAAATTTTTTGGGCACATATTTTCTGACAAAGGCATAAAGGCTGACCCAGACACGATAAAAGTGATCACCGATCTTCAAGCCCCCACAACGACAGCGGAACTACGATCATTCCTAGGGATGGCAGGATATTGTGCACGCTACCTCAAAAACTATTTCACGATCACTGACCCACTCCGCGCCCTCCGCAAAAAGGACAAACCCTTCAACTGGGACCCACGATGCCAGACAGCTTTTCTGGCTATCAAAGAGAGTCTTGCCAACCATCGTCAACTAGCGTACGTCCACCCTGAGTGGCACACCGTCATCACAGTAGACGCCAGCCCAGTCGGCCTTGGAGCTATCCTGGCCCAAACTGACACCAATGACAACACACAACATGCAGTAGTGGCCTATGCCAGCCGTGCCCTATCCCACACCGAGAAGGCCTACTCACAAGCGGAACGAGAAAGACTTGCAGCCGTGTGGGCCTGTGAAAAATTCCACCACTTCATAATTGGCCGAAGATTTACTCTGGTCACAGACCACAAGGCCCTACTCTCACTATTTGGGAACCCCAAAACGAAAATGCCTCCCCAGATAGAATGCTGGGGGATAAGACTCCAAGAATATGATTACGAAATCATCCACAAACTAGGAGGAGAAGCCAATCCAGCTGACTACTTGTCAAGACACCCACTGGCAGGAAATGACAACTCCCTGGTTCACGAGGCGGAAGAATATATTGCATACCTGTCCTCCAATGCCATGCCGCCAACTATCTCGACAGTAGTCTTCGCAGCCAGGAGCAAAGCCGACCCCACCATCAGGACCGCCATACATCTCACCCGCACAAACAAATGGAGGGAATTGCAAGAAAGGAGAAACGAAGGGGAGGGGATGGACAAGAAAGACTTAAGCCGCTTAGCCAAGATACACTCTGAACTAGTGGCCACCGACCAAGACATACTGCTACGAGGAAATAGACTACTAGCCCCGAAAAACCTACGGAAAACACTAGTGGCAATAGCACATGAGGGCCACAAAGGAATTGACAACACAAAAACGATCCTAAGGAACCACATATGGTTCCCTTACATGGATAACGTAGTGGAAGACATAATGGCACACTGCAGACCCTGCCAACTAGCAGCGAAGAAATCAGATCCAAACCCAATGCAACCAACAACACTTCCAGGGAGACCCTGGCAAAAGGTTGCGATGGATTTCTACGGGCCCCTGGAGGAAGGAGGCTACTTGCTTGCAACCATCGATGAGTACTCAAGATTTCCATTCATCAAACAGACACTGTCAACATCGTTCTGCGAGACAGTGCCCATCATTGATGAGCTTTTCAGCAATTGGGGCCTCCCCAATATTGTCAAAATGGACAACGGTTCTCCGTTCCAGGGACGCAAATTTGCCAAATTCGCAGACCATCTTGGCTTCCATCACCAAAAAGTCACCCCACTTTGGCCCCAAGCCAACGGAATGGTGAAACGATTCATGGCCACCATAAAACTAACCAGGCATAAAGCCCTAGTCGAGCAAGTATCACATTCACAAGCCATCAGCGGCATGCCCAGGAGTTACAGAAACACACCAGATGATGCAACAGGAAAAACACCAGCAGAACTAATGGCGAGATACAGACCCCGAACACGCATCCCTCAATGGGAAGACTACACACCAGAAGAAGACGCAGCCATAAGGGAACGAGATGCTTAAAAGAAAAGGAAAGCCAAAGAATGGGCTGACAAAAAGAGGAACGCAAAGGAGTTCCAGCTCGAAGTAGGACAGACAGTCCTAATGCGACAAAACCAGAGGAGCAAAACAGACACTCGCTACGACCCCGAGCCCCGAGTGATTACGGCTGTAAAGGAACCCATGATAACCACAACAGGAGAACCAGGGGAGATAACGCGGAATGCGTCATTCTTCAAAAGACTATGGGCCTCATTCCGAGTTGGGCGGTAAGGGTTAACGGTCACCAGTAAGGAACCCGGTGCCGGTAAACCCGTATTGCCCAATTCCGAGTTCCCTTTACGGGTCCCGCTAAGGGACCAGGGCGCAAATAACGGGCCCGCTATTTGCGGGCCTGTAATTAGCGCCTTCCCCATTCCCATTGAGCCCTATAGGGGCTCAAATGGGAATGGGGAATGGTTGGTTGAATGGGGACTTATCGGGTCCGCACAGGTCAGAATGTCCTGGTAAATCCCCATTCAACCAGACCGGACCCGGGTTTGGAGGCAGCCATGGCGCTAATAGCTAATAGCGCTAATAGCGCCATGGCTGCCTCCAAACTCGGAATGAGGCCCTATATTTTGAAGATCAGGAGACACCAGAGACGATAACTGAGGACTCAGAGCCCGAAGAAAACGCAAGCCCTCCGGTTGAAGCGATTGGTGAAACCAGAGAGTCTCCAGGCAGACCACACAGAACAGTGAGGAGACGGGTGAGACTCATCGAACAAATGTGACCCCGGCTTTCATGTTAAGCACGGGGGAGATGTTGTAACTGAATAAAGTGACGCGGCCCCCTTAAGGAGGAAAACACGCCAGGGCGGGAAGAGGATGGAAGGGGAGGGACACAGGAGGGAGTGGAACAGTTGGGGAATGAGAGAATAAAGGGAGGTTGATCCACACAATGGCCCCTGTCATCATTCGCCTCCGCTATGTATGAATAGCCAGAGAGTGTGAAGGTGCCCAACACAAATGATACTTCTTTGGGCTTGCTTTTAACCCTGCTTTTCTGCTTTTCTGAGAGCACGGTTGATAGTTAACAGGTGCTATAAGTGCTGTGTACAAAAAGAATATTATCCAAATAAGCTTCTCAAAACCCTGTGTAGGGTCTCAGGATTTTTCCCATGAGTCTTTGGAACGTGGTAGAAGCTCCGTGCAGGCCAAAGGGAAGTACCTTGAAGTGACATAAACCTTGGGGTGTAGAAAATGCAGTCTTTTCCCTATCTGCTGGATTCAGAGGCGCCTGCAAGTATCCCTTTGTTAAATCAAGTGTGGAGATGTATTTAGCTGTACCTAGTTTGTGAAATGGCTCATCAATTCTGGGCATGAGTTAGTTTTCAAAGGTGAAAAAACGAATCGAGCTTCCTAAAGTCAATTCGAAAGTGCCAAGGTGTATCTGGCTTCGCTACAAGTACGTTGGGGGGGGGGACCTCAGAGGGCTCGATGATATCAGCCTTGAAAATCTCCTTTAGTTTGTTCTCAATGATTTTTACTTCTGGCCTCAGGGATTCTGTAGGGCTTCAGGTTTACTGTCTGACCTAGCAGTGTTCAAATATAATGAAAGAAATTAGTTACTCTACCAGTTCTTTGGAAAAGACTTCAGGGAATTGTCTGAGCATATCATTAAGTTCTTCCTGTTGGGCTAGGGGCAAAGTTCTAGGGATTTTTTTTTTGTTCTGTGTATCGGAATCGGCAAGGAGGGCTGCCATGGTCCCAGTGGTTTCTTCAGTGGAATTTATCATCCACTCTTTCAATAGGTTTGTGGTAAATTTGTGTTTTCGGCCTTCGTCAGGTTGGGATATCACATAATTTCTAAGATTTTGTACGACCCATACCACTTTGAAATCATCTTGTTCCCTTTGGTGGGAAGGAGAACTAAGACTGATTGACCTATGGAAAAAGATTTCTCTATGGCCTGTTTATTAGAAACTGTTTTTTGGTGTTCCTGAGCTTGGCCTAGATGTTGGTTGACTATTTCTCACAGCAGACATGTGAGTCTTAAGCTTTTTTTTAATATAAGCTTTATTTTGTGTGTGATCTTCGAAAAGAAACAAAAAATTCAACCAGTAATTGTAGTTACATTGAGTTCCTTAGTAAACATGTAAAATAAACAAGCTAGTTTCAGGGATCACAACAACCTTTCAAATTTGTTAAGAAATTCTTGCCTCTCCTTTGTCCCCCAACATTCATCAACATAAATGAATAAAGGTGGTATAACAGTATTCTGTGGGAGTTACAATCAGTCCCTTGTCTCCCTCCTATACGCCAGTTCCGTAGTATACAATTTAAAGTACCGAAAAGTTGCCTAGTAAACAATGTCTAAAATTATTATTCTCTCTTCCTAAGACATGCTCAAAGAAGGGGAGCTACACTGTGAGAAACGTCTGATACATTCCATTGGCCAATGCACATACTTTCTCCATCGCCATTATTCCCCAAATCCTAACCCACCACTATTGGTCCTTGTTCTGATTTCCATTCATGGGCTAGTGTGATCCTTGCCGCCAATAACACATGTGTGATAAGCGATGCCCGGACCCCACATTACATAATCCCTCAGCTACCGCCCCTAGGATCACAACAGTTGGGTTATGGGGGAGCTGTATTCCCGCTATGTCTTTAATATGACTCAACATTTCTTTCTAGAAGATTTGTGCTTTTGGGGAAGACCACCACATATGCCCCAGGGCGCCCACCAACTCACATTTCTGCCAACATAGAGGGGACACCTGATTGTTGATTTTACGTAATCGTTGTGGTGTTATGTACCAGAGAAAGCAGATTTTGTATGCTGCTGACTCTTTAATGGTAGCACATTTGGATGCTTTATGGGCTCTACTCTAAATCTGACTCCACTCCTCTTCAGTTACCGTGGTCTCCAACACTTGCTCCCATTTAGTAATGTATGGTAATGTGTCCTCTGGTTCTGCTTTGTCTAAGAGGCGATAGAGCCTTAAAACACCTTTCTGTGGTAGTCCTTCCCTAAGCGTGGTTTCTAAGCCCACTGGGGTTCTTGTGCCTGCCTCCCTAAACCCCCTTTGTGAGATCCAGTGTCTGATCGATATGTACCAGAACCGTTCGTGTTCTGTCACCAGAAATGTTGTTTTGCAGTCTTCAAATTGCAATGGGGTTCCCTCTTGATAGAAGTCTGCTAGGCCTGTCCAGTTCTCCCAGAAGTGAGGGGTCCTCCCCGGCCCAAAGTTGGCATTGTGCCCCATCGGGGCATATGGTCCCAGTGCTGGCTTCAGCTTCTTTCCGCGTAATGCTTGCTCCCAATACCCTAAGCAGTATTTTTAGTTTTCCAATAACGGCCCACCCACCCTCAATGCCACGTTGACCGGGAACATGAGATGTCTCAAGGGAATATTTTTGGCTCTCTGTTCGAGCTTGCACCAGCCCTTTCCATTTTCAGCTGAGGCCCAATTCAATATTGGAGCTATTTGTGCATCCAAAAGATTACGCACTATTACAGGAACCCCTAAGCCAAAAACAGTGGCCTAAAGAGAACCCTCCTGGGCATCCTCGGTTTATCCCCCCGAGATACAGGAGAGAACCTCCCTTTGCAGGTTCTTGACCATTTGGGTCGAGAACTTAACTGGGAGTGATGTAACAACACATACAAATTTGGGTAGCAGGGTCATCTTAACCACAGGTATCCATGCGCTGCAAGAGAGTTTTTGCAAGTCCCATCTCTTAAGATCGCTTGCCAGTTTTTTCCATAGTTTGTGGATATTCACCCCATATAGATCCCCATAGTTCCGGGTCAGTGGAACTCCCAAATATTCTATTTCATTCGACTTCCAGATCAGAGGAAAACTCTTACTCCATTCATCCACTTTCCCCGGGTCCTCTGTTTTATTAAGGGCCTTTGATTTCGTATAATGAATTGTGAATCCTGAGGCTACAGTAAAATGTTGTCACAGGGACATCACCTGCTGGAGTGAGAGGGATGTATGTTTCAGGGACAGCATCGCACCGTCTGCATACAGCACGATCATGTGGGTGTCCTCGTTGGTAAGAACCCTTGGATTTCTTCATCGCTTCTGACTGCTTGAGCCAGCCGCTCCATGGTGTAAGGAACTCATGGTGGCAACAGTAAAGACAGACACAAGTGATCACAATTCAAGGGTGTTTATTAAACTGTATAATGGGTAAGAAAAACGCCTAATCTAAACCTAAATCTAAGATGGGAGCAAGCTACGACCATCAAATAGAAATAAGGCAGTCCTAGTGGTGTCATGTTAAATAAAAAGGGCCTATACTAAAATAAAATATTGCCAATCATTACAACTGAGTTACAAAATAGTGTGGGATAATGTTCTGAAGAACAAGCACAGGACAAGGTGGGACTTCTGAGCAAAGCAGACTCCTGGGCCTCTCCGGCACAAGGCTACAGTTCCTTTTAGCAATATCAGGACCTTCTGTAGCTAAGTCTCTTTCTACAAAGTCTCTTGCTTCCGAGGGCCTGATGTGTTCAAAATAGTAAAAAGAAAGTTCCTTTCTGATTGCACGTTGGGTGATGATTCTTCGCCCCCGGATTCTCCTCTTCCGGGCTTAGATCCTTCTCAAATCTTAGCCTCCCTCCGTCTGGTTCACTACAGCTTTTTACTTCAAAATAATAAAACAAAAAGTTCTTTCTGATTGTAAGTTGGGTGATGATTTTTCACCCCTCGATCCCCTTCTTCCGGGCTCAGACCCTTCTCGAATGTTAGCCTCCCTCCGTTGGCTTCATTATGGCTTTTTCGTTCCAGATAACAAAACAACAAGTTATTTTCAACAATCTTTCACTGTGGACATCCCTCAGCCGTGTTCACTCTGGTCAACACAATATTCATAGGGTTACCGCACTTCATCCTGTTTTGCAGGCATCCCTCAGCCGAGTTCACATTTGCCAGTTACACCTTTCACTTTACTTCACACAATGCAAGATTTGCTTCCCTTAGTTTCCTTCTTGGCTATGGGTCAAAGACTTATGATTGTACAAGGAGTTTTACTCAACCCTTGTATGACCACTTTTACCTCTTTCGTTGGCTCTCCTAAGGCCTGCTGGGATCTGTAGTTTTAACAAACGGGGACCAGCCAGAGTCTTTCAAATGAGCGTCCACGTGACGCCAGACCACTCTGCAGCTTGTCCCTCCCTTGATTTTTTAACAGTTCTGTTACACCTTCTTTTGATTCAATTTTAGGTCGCCAGTTGCAACCAGCTGTGATGAACCGCTTGTCATTTCTTGTCTCTCGAGTCAAGGACGGTACCAAAGTAGCAAGCGTCTTTCCGAGGCGTGTTAATCAGTGTATGAGGGCTCTGCAAACCGTTGACATCTGGTACACCTCCCAATAGTTGATATTCCCAGTCTTATGTTTCCTTTCAGGGAGACTTTGCAGGTCTGAGTTGAAAAGGGCAAGTGCACTTCTCTCCTTGTCATCCTTTCGTTTCTCAACACCTTTCTCCTCCTCTTGATCTGCCGTCCTGGAATAGCTACCTTGTCTTGTGTTTGCCTTGCTCCAAGTGAGCTCTCGTGCTCCACCTTTTATCCCTGTGGGGCAGAGAAAGTGCTGTCAGGTGTGTGTAATTATTTTCAATTGCCTGACTCTGCCTGACCCTTGTGTCGCAACATGCCAGGTAAACGGCTCTGGTGTTAGTCTGTTGTCATTCATGGTGTAAGAAAGTGTTTGTGTCAGAAAGGGGGGTGGTTAGAGTTTGGTAGGGTTTGTGAAATAAATAGGGGGGATTGTGGGAACAGTAGTGTTTTGTCAACGCAGATTGGGAGTTCAGGAAATAATAACCAGAGGCACGTGGAAAGAATGACCAGGAGCATTCGGGTAGGCAACAGGAAAACAGGGATTCTGGGCAAAGTCGTTTCCTACTGTAACAGGGTTTGGGCTCTTAATAGGTTTACCAGAGGCATGGATTCTGGTAAGGGAGATTAATTGGGTGGAAGGGAGGTTGAGTTGGCACAGCCTATGAAAGCCTCAAGGTCTTTGTTCTCCTCTTGTTCTTTCCTGGTATAATACTGTATCTATCCTGGGAGATTCCCACAAGTATAACCCCAGGCTCCCCTACGCAGGTGATCCTCCCTTGCTCGTCCACGCTCAGGGTTTGGATCTGAGAGCGCCAGCCCTTCGCTAGCCACTTCAATAAGGGATTCTCAGGGCCTACTCTGGAGAATACCCTTAGGTTTCTCACAATGGCCATTGCAAAAATCAGCAGTGATAACCTCACATTAATTAATTCTGAGAGCCTCCCATTGATTAGCAGTTTCATGGATGGGATCTGCAGGGAGCCATTATCATGCGGATAAAATCCGGTCCACATTCGAACCTCTCCAAGTTTTGTCTAAAAAAAAAAAACAATCCAGACTGTCAAAGGCTGGGGTAGTGGCAAGAGCTGCTATAGGACACTCTTGACCTGCTTTTTTGTCCAAAGAGCACCAGATCTATCACCTGCCTGATATTGTCTTGAACTTGAATATACCTTCCCAGGATAAAGCCCACTTGGTCCGGGGCATAAAATCATGGCCGCACCCCCATTAGCTATCTAGACAGGACGTTTGCATAGAGTTTGTGGTCGCCATTAAGTAGCGAGATAGGTCGTTAGCTGGCACAATCAGTTGGGTCTTTCCCGGGTTTATATTCAATATTAGGCTTGTCGCAAAGAGTCCCATGTCTCCCGAGATCGGCCCAGTTTCCCTAATCTTATTGATCAATTGTGTTAGTAGATGTGTCAATATATTTCAAAACGTCTTGTAATAAGCAACATACCCAACAGCCAAACTGATTTTTTCCATAGTGATTGGTGCACCAGAAGCTGCCTGCCTTCCTGAGATATTTGGAGGTAATCCCAGTCGCCCCAGAAATGGCTGTTTTCCCCTTTCAGAAGCTGGGCATGAAAGGTCCACATTATCTTCATCTTATCAACCTCCCCATTTTTAAGGCCCCTCCCCCCTCTCGATTCCAAAGTTGGGTTATAACATTTTTGGCCATTTACTTCCTCAATTTTGCCACTGAAAAGTGATTACCCTTGTCGCTCCCCAGATAGTAGGATTGTTCGGCCTGTATGAGCAGCTGTGCCGATCTATTTGCCAAATGGGCCTCTTAACTTTGATCTAGCCTTCATCGGGCCCCTGATGTTTTCAGAGAACCACACGATTTGTGTATCCCCTCAGCCTCTTTCACATCCTGTTCCAGGGCAATACGCTGAGTTCTCGCTTCCTCAGGAAGGCTGCTGTCTGAGCAATAAATTCCCCCCTCATGACGGCTTTGCTAGCATCCCAGACCACCCTCCAGTCAACATCATCTGTGTCGTTTTCTTGGAAATAATTGCGCATAGTTGTTTCAATGTGTGCTCTCAGGGCCACATCTCGCAATATCAGTTAATTCTGCCTCCACGGCTTCTGTACTTTTGACAGACGTTTATGTGGCTCAGTCCGGAGAATAACCTGTGCGTGATCTGTTAGGTATCGCGCCCCTATTTCTATGTTTATTATATAGGGAATAAATATGTCCGATGCCAGGATCATGTCTATTGTTGAGGACCCTCTGTGTGCTGAGGAGTAGTGTGTGTGAAAGAATCTCCACGTCTCCATGAGGCAGAGTTCTCTAAAGAAGCATGCCACTGCCTACCGGTGTATACCATCATTGGGAGTTGGTTGGAGAGTTTTATCTACGGTCAGGTCCATCACACAGGTAAAGTTCTCACCCACTATTACTGGCCCAACACACCACCCTCGCAATTTCCCCAAAAAATCAGCGAGAAAATGTTCCTGCCTCTCATTAGGTGCGTAGAACATTACCAGAGCTAATATTTGGCCCTGCAGTAGTCCCCCCCAAGAACCACATACTGTTCCTCCGGGTCGCTGCGGTCAAATTGTTTAGTGAAGTTTCGTTTAACCTCCCAATCAGGATCGCCACCCCTTTCTTTTTCGATCTACTAGAAGCAAAGTACTGTAAGGGAAACTCTCTATTCCACATGCAGAGTTCCTCTTTTGTTTTTTTTGTTTTTTTTACAAAAAACAAACTTTAATCACAAAAAAAGGAAACAGAATTTTCAGACAGTCCAGATAATTGATGGAATATTCACACCTTAAAGGGCAAATTAAGATGGATTAAAAAAGTTTCGTTGTTGAATGAAGGTTTTCATACTCGCTTAGCAGGTGTGTATCCTGCAAGCAAACTATGGAGGCCTGCAGTCCAGTTTGATTTAACTGCCGCGGGATAGAGTGCCTTTTAACAGGTGAATTTAAGCCCTGGGCATTCAGGGAAACCATATTTAGCTCAGCCATCATCAAGCCAGTATATAGCTTGCCTATTAGAGGATAATTGCAACCCCATCCGGGACGCATGTTAGCATTCACTTGAGCCACCACCATGTCTTCACCACCATGTCTTCACCCACCAGGTTCTAAAAAGCAACCTGGGGTAGATAGGGCCCATTTCCAATGCCCCATCCAACCCTCCCCCCCACCTCTGATGGAATAATCTCTCCCCACCCACAGCAGGCTTCTCTGTAAATCAACCCAGGACGCCCCTTAGAGTGTCATGAACCTTTCTCTGCTGTGGGTCCAACCTCACCAGTTCACTGTTAAGAAGTCCCCTTCAGTCGACTCTGGGCCACTTAGAGGACCCTGTAGTCGACATTCAGGTAGGAGCCACAACCCAGGTTCTGCGGCTTCTCCCTTTAGGATGCAAGGGGCCCAACTTCCAGTCCTCGTTCTCAGGCAATGGAGTGGTGCTTGTGCCTCCGCAGCAGCTCCAATGGGCCGAGGTTCCCCGTCTCCCTCCATCAGCACTTCACAAGCAACTCATATATTCGGAAGGCGGATAGGTAGAAAGTGATATTTACGGGCTATTCTCATCTCTACCAGGTCCTTTGACAAAACATGTGGAGTTCTCCTGGCCTTTAGCAATTCACTGAATATAACAGTTTGTGGGGTGAGCGAGGATAAGAAGGGTCACTATCTTTTTTATCAACACACATTTGGAAACCATAGGTTTTACGATAGCAAATGTATATGCCCCGAATGTCAGCAAAGATTTCATTCTACGAGAGGTCCTCTCAACAGGTGAAGTTATACTAGTAGGGGATATTAATCTGGCGTGGTCCCCAAGGATGGATAGAAGCTGGTACAATGCACAGGGGAATAGTGCACTGTCCAGTCCGTCAAACAGCACATTTCACGACAAACTCATTGACACCTGGAGAGTTATTCCCGCACAAGAGAAGGGGTTCACATTTTACTCACATGTACATGGCACACACTCTAGAATCGATTACGTGTGGGTGTGATTACGGTTGCAGGTGTATATAGAAGAGATCGAACTGGAAACAATATCACTCTCTGATCATGCCCCGAGCATGGTATCCCTTTAGGTCCCGTTGATCAAACACAATTTGTAGAGGTGGTGTTTTCCATGAATAAACATGTCATGGAAACTGCCCATTTGTCAGTTTAGGATGGTTCCTTGGAGTGCACCGTATGACTCTCCCAGTGATGCCAGATTGCTCTGCAGCTTTTGATACGGTGGATCACAACATCTTACTTTCATTTGTGTCTGACTAGGCCACTGTTTTAGCACATTCCCTGAAATAGTTTATTCCCTTTTTGGAGGTTAAAATACAACAGGTTAAGCTAGTTCCTTTTTTGTCTCCTAAAGTGCATGTAACCTGTGACGTGCCCGTCTTCATTACCTTTAACATATATGTTAGAACACTATTCAACATTATGGACTGCTGGCCTGCTGTATCATTCAAATGCAGCTGATGCTAAAGTTTATATTAAAGTTGATGGCCCTACTTCTAGACTGACAAATCTCATTAATTACTTAGACAAAGTGGAATTCTTCTTGTAAAACAATGCACTTTAACTGAATCCTAGCAAAAGAGGAATCATCCTCCTTGGAACGGAAAATACATTTCATACCCCTAGGAATCTTTGTCCCCTACTTCACTATTTAACTCACCCACACGCTATGCTCAAAGTAAAATATGTTGGCTTCTATTGGCATCAAGATCTTGACTTGAATGCCCAAATTAGCTAATTCCTTAATATATAATGCTATAGGCTTTGTCTCCTTCAAATAATTGTTTCTGTCTTCGATAGCACCTTCATATGCATGGTTGTTGGTTCTCTTATTCAATTTCAAGATAGATCATTGCAACTCTCTGTTCCTGGGCATTCCTAAACACCAACTAGCACAAATACAGAAAATTCAATACCACAAAGTCAGCTTTATCTTTCGCCTTACTAAAACTAATTCAGCTACTCTTTCACACCCATCTCTCCGCTGCCTGACTGCAAGAAGATTCATTACTTTTTGCTGTTACTGGAGCTTGATGATGGAATTTGCTCCCTTTGGAAATGTGTAAGCTTTAGAGCTTTTTATTCCGCAAAGCCCTTAAGTCATGGCTCTTCTGCTAAATGTTCTTGGTGTAAGAGCTTTTATCTTAGAGATCTGTATTTTTAGCTACCTGACAAAATTCAGTCTGCAGGTGCTGCTTTATAATTTCCTTTCAGAAATTCAGATTTATGTAATGCAGGTGGTTTTAAAGACGACCTGGATTGGTATCAGCATCCAGTGTAGCTCCAAAAGAGTGGGGAAAAACATGTTCACATGGTCTGATGCCAGAGATAAATCAGGATTCCATGTGTTACACTGCATTAAGTGACACAAGAGCTGAGGTGGAGATGCTGTGTTCTCCCATTCAGGTGTAGGGAATACCAGGGGTGGAAAGCAGTCCCCTGACTTTAGGGGCTGGCTTAAAGGGTTTTGTTATGCAGAGAGGTGCTAGTTGATACTAGGCTGTGTAGGCATTTTTGCATAGTGTGACGAGGTTGCAGTCGATGAAGAAAGCCAATGATTTGGCACTTGAAGCTAGTTTTGGCATTAACCATTTGAGTGGCCCTTCGCTCTGCTGCCAGCGAGGTAGACACAGAGCTATGCAGCAGACACCTGGAGTGGGCCCTTGCTGCAGAAAAAAAGCACCAGGTAGAAAAATCCTACATTGTACTTCCTTCCAACAGCTCCTTAAATACCACTCCTGAGTCACTTGACAGGAAGGTAGATGGTCTCCTCTATGATGGTTTGGAAAACTTCCAGCCATGAACCTACAAGACATGAATATTATAAAATGCAGTTTCATAGACAAATCGACAGAAAAATAAAACAGAAGGCTCTAAGCCCCATACTTTCTCAGAAAGGTGTCAACTATCTATTTGAAACAAATTAAAATAGTGCATGAAATAGATTGCTTTGTGCTGACACATATTACTTTGCTCCAGTCTCTCAAATAAAATTGAACACATGGCCATCGCCAGAAGATGCTGTGCCTAGCTGTGCCCCTCTGCCCCATATGTTCACAACCCTCTGCCAATCGCTAGGGACAGCTTGCTCTTCACCCACTGCCTGCTTTCTTCAATGCCGGTGCACTATGCCATGGAGTAACACTCCTGCTGCAAAGCTGTCCATGGTTCCTTTGCACAACAACATTCAAACTGTTGCGTCATCACATATCCAAAACTTGGTCTGACATTGGCTGGGATCTGCAGTTACATTAAAGCATTCGGGGCGAGACCGGAGAATTAAGAGTGTGCTGCCATCTTGGGCTCTGTGCTCTGCTGGCCCCTATATTCATGGATTTATATTTGTTAGACAATCTTCTATGGGGTAGTTTAAAAAACTGCTTGTGATTAATGAATGGTCAAATGCACCACATGCATGGTCACTGCAAATATTCCAAAAACAGCAAAAAAGCAACTGGGGTATTACATTTTGTGAAATGTGTAGTGCCATACATTGTCAATGAATAGCAGTAAGGTATCATTAACATTGGAAATATAATATGCACACCAGAAAACATGATAAGTAATAGTCATATTCATTAAATAGAAATCATCATGTGGATGCAGCGTAGCATATTGAGTTACAGTGGATCCACTGTGACAAACAGAATATATTATGGATGCTCCACAATGTTGCATGTAAAAGAGGGCATAGGGAATAACATATGAATACTACATAACAAAGCAATTGACACTACACATCCCTATAAATTGAGGGGAAGGATTTGTAATGGTTGGGATCCCTAACACACATAGGATATCTGGATACTACACAACAGAGTAAAAGCTACGGAGAGCCAAGGTCAGTCCTTTGACACTAATATTCTCTAAAAGGGAGAGCAACAGAGTGCATGCGAGCTACGTTTGGGAAATTATGGCTAGGGTTATAACAGACTATTATGTCGCTCAATGATCATGGTTACCATCTCCTCACATTTCTCCACCCTGTGATAGCTGCGTAGTTCAGACCACCAGTTCGTAGACACAATAGAATAATGTACACTTACTTCCTAAAGCCTGCAGCGCTGTCTGAATCAAATAAATGGCCATCATTTAAATGCTTTCTCAGGATTCCCCATAATTCATCCAAGTCTTTCCGCAATGATTCCAACTCCGATCGATCCAGCTGTGGAACATGAAGATCATTAATCTAACAGAAAACTCATTTGTGTTTTCTAATACCTCCCAGAAACCTAGGTGGGACCAAAAGAGGTCAGAGAAGATATTTGTGTTTTACAATATAATATTGCCACCTTCTGAGTACCTTTTGGCACTTTTCCACATGCACCCTTCGCTTCAGCTTCGAGTTCAGAGCCAATGATGCAGGATGTTTGGGGAGACAAAGCCCTCAAAAAACTTTAAAGCAGTCCTAGGTGTACACTGTATAGCAGGATTGCAGAAACCCCAAGAAACTAATCTTAATGGGGTGCACAATGCACACGACAAAAGATTACATCCTAATATTCATCCTCTGTGGTGCACCGTGACATGGAAATGCACTCCTTTAAGGCAGGCCTTTTAACCTGCTGGGTCTGTTATGTAGTTGAATGCACATATTTCATAGCTATGATTCTGGTTGGTCCCCATAATAATACTCTTAAACAAAGGACTTTTCACAGCCTTATTCACAAAGTACTTGGCAACAAAATTGACCTAATAGTTTCAGGTACTTGTGCCAACAACAATAGATATTCGGAAACACACAAATTGTGTGTAAAAAATGTTCTTGTTCGTAAAAAAATGCTTGTATGGAGCATTTGACCGAATTCAGCCAGTACCATTTAATCAAAGCCCAAAATACTGAACATGAGGAGCAGGAGTGCGGGGGACCGAAAAAAAGCCAAGCAAAAAAGAAAAAGGAAACCCGCAGCATCAGATCCAACCCATGCTAGAGGGACAAACGGACACCGCAGGGGTATAGGAGAAGCAGAGACAACAGGCAGTAAAAAGATAAGTGAGGAGGGGTGTTGGCATTTGCTCTATGGCCAAATTTTGGTTGTTTAACCAGTTTTGAGTTGTTTTACGGAAGTAGAATTGCAGCGAAATCGACTACGGTCAATTCCGCCACGATTGTTTCTACTTCAGTAAAACAACCCAAATACAGATATTCATCTGTGCCATTAGTGGAAACAAACCAACCTGCACCAGCGAACAGAGGTATAGTGACCGGCAACAAGTAAGTTTCCAGAACTATAACTGATGTCAGACTTAAGCCACAACCAAGATGCTAATGTAAAATACTTTAACAGTGCATCCTAACCAATCAGAGGGCTCGGACTGTGGGCCTTACCACCTCTTATTGGCACGCAATATGAGACCCTGAATGTGCCAGACACATCATCTGCCATGTTGTCTCTCTCCTCACAGAACCCCTCGCTCTTGGACACCACGATTCTCAGACATCTCTGAACCTCCAATTACCCCTTCCCCTCGAACTGCTTATCTCTCCACCCGGTCCAAGAGGCACCTGCTTCCCCTTCAACTTCATATCATCAGCCTTACTTACCACACGCCTGCTGCTTAACTCTCTACCTCGCCAACCACCTCAAATGGTTGACAATGGATGTAGGGACTATCAGTAGTTCTCTTCAGGGTTTTGCTGTCAGCCATCTTTTCTTTGTACTTGTGAAACAGTTGGCTCACTCTGTGTGAGCTGTCTAGCCACTAAAAAGATCTACTGGTACCACAATCAATGGGCTTTCCTGGCTTGAAATGACCGTAGGACCTTTGTTAAAGGCTCTTGCCTTGCTTGGGCCTTAAACTTGTTCTCATGGCAGTCACCGTCCGGGACAAACTTCCTGTGTGGGTGTTATTCATTGAGTCACAGCCAAGTGAGGGCACCCTATAATAATTTAATGTAGACAACCTCTTGAACAGCATAATGCCATGAAAACAGGATGTTCTACAGAATAAAGGCTGGGCCCGGTTCGTACCTACACCCATGATTCTTATAACGTCAGAGCTGAACTAACATGATTAATTCTCAAAGTCAGACTTAGACAATGGGCCTCATTACACGGTAGGCGGTAGGGATTTACCGGTACCGGTAAGGGATTACCGGTATCGTTAAATCCCCTCCTCAATTACGACCCGAACAAACCGCTATTAGCGGCACCGCTAAGTACGGTGGCACTATTAGCGGCAAGTCCGTGGGCGCGCGACCCCTCAGTCCGGAAATAGCGCCATAGCGCTAATAGTACGCCATCACAAGCCATGCGGACATGGCAATACCGGCATGGCGAAGACCCAAAAACCCCTTACCGGCAAGGCGCTAATACCGGCATCGCGAACCATCCGTTAAAAGACCTGAGCATTGTTCCCACCTGCCACAGGTTGACAAAATCAGCACAGGTGGAGGCAATGGAGACTGGCAGCACAAAAGAGCACACCCCACCCCTTCCCACACCCATTTCCACACCAAGATGGATGCAATACTAGCAGCATTACATGGGCTGGAGGACATGATTGCAGTGCAGCAGCTACAACAACAGGCAGCACAGAGGAGACGCAGGAGGAGGAGGAGGAGGGCAAGACAGGGGCAGCAAGCACCACCAGTGCACCTAGTGATACCACAGAGGCAGCCACCAATTCCCAGGATCAGAGCCAGTCCATTCAACCTAACCCCTGAGCAGATACACACCCTGTACCGTCTGGACCGGGATACCATCACCACCATTGTAGACATGATATACAACGACATTGTGTGTCTCATAGACATCCGTACTGCCATCCCCCCTCTACTGAAGGTGGTAACTGTGCTCCACTTCTTGGCCACAGGCACCTACCAGCATACAGTAGGTCAGATGCATGGCATATCACAACCAGTATTCTCACGCACGCTGAACCAGGTGCTCGATGCCCTCCTGAAGCACACAAGTCAACACATAGCCATGCCACGGACTGCCCAGGAGTTCTCCAACACCAAAGTTGGCTTCCATTCACTGCCAGGCATCCCAAGTTGCATCAGGGCCATCGACTGTACCCATGTTGAACTGGTGGTCCCACATGCCAATGAGGTAGTCTACCGTAACAGAAAGCAATACCACTCCATCAACGTCCAAATGGTATGTGACTCCAACAAGATCATCACAGATTGTTGTGCCCGATATCCCGGATCAACCCATGATTCAATGGTCCTGTGGAACTCGACAATACCATGATACATGGAGCGACATGCTGGACAACATTCGTGGCTACTTGGTGAGTAGCAGGCCAACCACATGGCAGTGTGATGTGGATTGTGAGTGTGGGGGGGTGCATACTCCAACTGGGTGTGAGTGGGGGGGGGGGGATGCATACTCCAACTGGGTGTGAGTGGGGGGGGAAATGCATACTCCAACTGGGTGTGAGTGGGGGGGGGTGTTGCATACTCCAACTGGGTGTGAGTGGGGGGGGAGATGCATACTCCAACTGGGTGTGAGTGGGTGGGGGGGTAGATGCATACTCCAACTGGGTGTGAACTGGTGTCAGGAAAAGAATGGACATACATATTAGCATCACTGTCCAGTGAGGCAGCCCACAATGGACCAGACACAAAACCACATGCAAGTTGTGATTTGCCGGACAAAGATATCAATCCATTACGCCAAACATGCCATTTCCAACCACATGCACACCGCACAACACACCATTTGCCCCATAACACAAATCAGCAACATGCATGGAAAAATCACATCAGAAATGTACGCTGAACAACATCAGAAATGATCCGCGCCCATGAGTGCATACAAATGGATCTCCTGTAGCCATTGAAGTGAGGCACACCCGTACAACACTACTGAATTGCCATTAAACAGCATGGTGACTTCAAATGAGGAATGGCAGTATACTAGCAGTGTGGTACAAACGTTGCCAGGGCCGGGAAACATGAATGACTTAAACTCAGCCAGGACATGGCAATCTCTGCCGTATGCATGCATGGTGCATGTCCACTTGCAAGGACTACCTCACCTTCCCACATTGCAGTTACCCTGATTGCCATGCGTGCTTGGATCAGTGGATGTCATTCACAATGCTATGATTGTTTGTGTGATATGTACAGGTTCCACTTGATGTAAACACTTACACATACCCATTGTTGCACCCATGCAGGTGATGCCGGTTATCCCCTGAAGAGGTGGCTCCTTACCTCTGTAAGGAACCCACAGAACAGGCACGAAGAGGACTACAATCGTGCACATACCCGTACCCGCGTGGTAATTGAGCAGACATTTGGCCTTTTGAAGGCACGCTTCCGGTGCCTCAGCAGGTCGGGCGGGGCACTCCTGTACGGGCATGAGAAGGTTGCCAAGATCACCATGGCATGTGTCATGCTGCACAATATGTGTATCAGACGGAATGTGCCAATGCCCCCTGACATTGAACTGCAACCACCCGCTGAGGATGATGACGGGGATGAGGATGGAGGAGAGGGGGGTGCAGGTCATGCAGGTGGCGATGCCCAGGAGGGACGTGCTGTGCGCCAGCAGCTGATAGACCATTGTTTCTGATACACATGGATTAGGAGGGTGCAATTGATGTGGAGCTCAGGGCACTGGGTATTGGGAGGACATTGACACTGTGCACCCTTCACCAATAAAGCACACATACACAATAATCAATGTCCAGTCATGTGATTATCCATGCCATAACGTGTGTATTGAGCATTATGTGAATCAAAAGTGCATGTACCCTCCACCCCAAACATCCTCTCCCTCCCCCCCTTCCACCCTTCCCCACCCCTACAACTCCCCCAAACACCCTCCCCCCCACCCCCCATAACTCCCCCAAACACCCTCACCCCCCTCCCCCCACAACTCCCCCAAACACCCTCACCCCCCTCCCCCCCACAACTCCCCCAAACACCCTCACCCCCTCCTCCACAACTCCCACAAGCATGGTGTGCACATCAGTGCTGCATTAGTCTGCAAGTGTCAACAGTGACAGGCTGGCCCTACTTCCCTCCTCCACTACCACCAATGGGGGGTTGTGAGTCTGGCCGCAGCAAGGACCGGCTGGACCTGCGCAGGGTGCTTGTTTGGTCGGAGCTGGCAGACGAGGAGGTGCCTGGTTGATCAGGTCCCTGTGTGTGACGCATGCTCTCCATCGCCTCAGCAATGCGGGTTAGGGCCTGCCTCACAGCGGCCATCTCATTACATAAGCGCGTTGTGTTGCTGTCCATGGCGGCTTTCATGTCCCTTGAAAACTCCCGAATCTCCTCCCTGGACAAGGCAGCCTCGCTCACTTGCCGGCCAACCAGGGCATTGAGCTCCTCCTGGTGCTGTCATATTAGGCTTATGCTCTCGTCTGTGGCCCTGCCCCTGTTTCTCCTCGGCGCAGCTTGCTGCATGTGGCCGCCATCAGGTGAGCTCGCCACGGGACTCAATAACCCTGCCAGTGATTCTCCGGCATACACCTCATGGATGCTGCCATTTGGTGTGCTGCATGGGCTGTGGTGTGAAGACAGCTGGGGACTGGGTGTACGCTGCACTTCCGGTGTCGGACATGGGTCCTCCACATCACTCATGGGTGCCGTGGTAGCTGCTTCCCCGACGGAGCTATTGGCTGTGGACAGCGTGCCTTCGGCCACTGGCTCCTGAGTGGTGGGGGTGGGTGGTGTGGGTGCTACCACAGTGTCGGATGGGATATCAACCCTTGGTGTAGTTGGTGCGTGTGTGGCTTTGGACCGCTGGGCCACTCCAGATTTCCCAGTGCCCCTCGATGTACTGGGCCTGGTGCCTGCATCCTTGCCCTTGGCCTGCTTTTTGGGTGGTGGGGCCTGCGTTGCAGAGTCCAGCTCCTCACTGTCAGATTGTGAGCCTGTGGGGGAGAAAGACAGGGATAGCATCAGTGATGGGTCAACGTGCATCATGCATATGTTGTTGTTGCTGCAGTTCTATGGATTTGGACATCTAGTTTGGACATGCAGTTGTTGGCCAGATGGGTGGGTCATCCAGACATGAGTCAGGGTGACACGTGTGTGAGGTGCTGCATGCATGTGGTTGTGTGGGGATGTGCACAGCATATGTGCAGGGTTCTATTCATGTGTGTGTGATGCCCCCATCCATTAGATGATTCCCATGTCACATTTGGGGGAGGACCTCATGCTTTGCATTGCAGTGTTTTGCGTGGACACTCACCTCCATCTGACGTTGTTGCCACACCGTGCTCCATTTGGCCCACTCCCTCGATGCATTCAATGCCAATGATGCTGGCACATGTCTCCTCCCACTCCTGCATCTTCATCGGGGATCCTCCTCTGCCTCCTGTGCCCATGGCCAGACTCCTGTTGGCCGATAGTATACTGCGTACACGGAGGCGCAGATCGTCCCACCACTTGCGCACCTCCTTTACGGTGCGGGGGGTGGTGCCCACCGCACTGACTTTCCGCGCCACCTCTGCCCAGATCTCCTTTTTTCTCAGCAGTGCGGGACACCGCATGTCGCTTGCAAACACTACATCTGCGTTTTCAGCTAGTGTGTCTGCTAGCATTGTCAACTCCTCGTCGGAGAAGCGTTGTTTGCGCTGGCGCGCATCACCTTTCTTTAGGGCACTGGGCATTCTTTGATGTTGTGGGAAGAAGTTTTTCCACCTGTGTTGTTGCTGCAGGTCCTGGGTGCAGAGGGCAATGGATTGTGTTTTTAAAGATGGCCGCCGAGCTCTTTCCCGTTCCTGTGCGATGATGCTATTTCCGGTTCCGCTTTTTTACGGTGACCGCTAATAGCGGTGACCGCTAATGGCGGTAAGCGCTATTAGCGTTTACCGCTATTTCCATGTAGCGTGAGGGCGGAGGTGCTATCAGCACTTTGGTCAAAGCCGGTAAGGTGCTCTTGGGGGACTTTTGCGGCATGGCGGTAGGGTCATTTACCAGCATGGCACTATGCGCGTGTCCGCGTACTCGGAATGGGGCGCTATTAACGGTCGCCTGCGAGGGCGGACACGCTAATAGCGCAATGCCGGTAAATTCCGTTTTTTACCGCCTACCGTGTAATGAGGCCCAATGTTTTGCAGATACTGCCATCTTTGAAATTGATGACACTGCAAGCTTGCATTGCCCCTCAACCTTCTACCCACTGTCACAAAGATGACAGTTCACAGAACTGAGGCCAAAGACCCAAAGTACTCTTCTTTTGCAATTTTTTTAAGTATACTAGTACAGTATGGGTTTTAAAATGTATCAGAAGGTTTAGGGTGAAAGAATCAAATACAATGTATCGAAATGCAATTGTTTCGAATCAAAAGGACCGAAAAAAAAAAATCAAATGCAAAAACCACAAATTTAACCTATACCAAGGCCCAAAAACAAATACATTTAAAAAAAGGCATTTGATCATTTTTTTCCGGTCCTTTTGAGTCTAATGTATTGTATTCGACCCTTTTGAATTCGGCCCTTTGACTGGACACCATATCGGTTTAGGGTGAAATGATTGAATACAAATGTATCCGAATATTGCAACATTAACCTATGGGAATCCTGCAGGTGACTACATAAGACTAGTTAGGGAGACAAAGTAAGATGGACTCAAGTGACCCCTTCCCCTCAATACAAATATGGAAACTGGTTGCAGTTCTTCAAGGTCCCTTTCTGGGTACACAGAGCAAAATTAACAGGTCTGTTGTTCCTAATAATTCAAACAGTCCAGGCTCCTTTCCCAACCATTATTTGCGGTCTTACCAGGGGCATGTACCCCACGACTAGCCAACCACAGTAACAAAGGTTAATCCTTGCATGGCAACAAGTCGTCAGCTTTCCTGGTCCCAAAGACAAGTCCCTGCTCTTTTTCTCTGAACCCTTGCTGTAGTTGTCCCGGGTAATATAGATGGAGGAGCCTGGCCCTCTTCTCCCTTTCAAACTCCTGACTTCTCTTTCTGTGGTCTCGGGCCTAGCCTTCCTCTATCCTCTCTATGCCTCTTATGACCTCTTCACCCACAGTGTAGCAGCACTGTTTCATTCCTCTTCCTGCCTGCGCAGCCTGCCATGGAACAAGCTGGTCCACCAGTAATCTTCCTAGGCTTGCTAGTTGGCCTCCTGCCTTTTGCTCTCATAGTATTTCCTTCCCTCCCTCTCAAGAGATATTTTATTTATTGGCATTTGTATGGCGCCTATACACAAGTGTTTCCAGGCGCCACAAGACAAGATGGGGGGATCATGGGAATCACAAAGGTAGAACAACGAAAACGGTTATATTAGCCTTGTGACAATCCTACTGTGCAAGTGCTTGACAAGATGGTAAGTGCAAGGGGTAGGGGTAAAAGGGAGAGGTGCAGGAGTGGGGTGCCCCCAGGGAATGTGGGGGGAGTGCTGGGAGGGCCAGAGTGGCAAGTGCCAGGGGGAAAGGGAGGATGTATGCGGTGGACAGGGAGGACCAGTTAGGCTAGTCTGGGAAAGGGAGCACAAGTGCTGGCAAAGGTGCTGAGTGGACTGGTAGGGGTTGGTCTGGCCCCTATATAACCCTGAAGGGACCAGGTCCCAGTCGCAGAGGGAGCGTTAGCATGGGAGGGGGAGAGGAAAAAAGGAAAGTCTTGAGACGTTTCCGGAACTTAAGATGATGGTGTTCAAGTCTGAGGGGTGTAGAGGGGCCATTCCAGAGGGAGGAGCCAGACAAGGAAAGCGATCTACCTCCCTCTCTGCCTGGAGAAAGGTTTGACCTGCAGAGAGTTGGAGCCAGAGGACCAAGGACTCTGGCCCGGGAGGTATTTAGGGAGGGGAAAGCTGGATGTAGAGAGTTCCCAGGCCCCAGACAGTCTTGTGGATGATGCTAAGGGTCTTGAATTTGATCCTTGCAGTCATTGGGAGCCAGTGGAGAGATTTTAGGGCTGGAGAGATTGGGTCCCTGGGCTTGATGCCAAGGGTAAGTCTTGCAGTCCTATTCTGGATTAGTTGATTGGGGAAAAGGGAGGAAAGGGGCAGAATGAGGAAGAGGCTGTTGCAGTAGTCTAGCCTAGAGAGAACCAGGGCTCTGGAGACGTTGCCCTTCTGGGGGAAGGTGAGAAAAGGTAGAATGCCCCTGAGAATGTAGAGCTAAAAGTTGGACTTTTTGGCAAGGTCCCTGATGTGTGGCAAGAGAGAGAGGAGTCAAAGATGATCCCAGAGTTTTTTGCATCACAGGTATGTGAGGGGAGGAGACCAAGGAGTCAAGCCAGAGAGTGGGAGGGAAACAAAGGAGCAGGTGTCCCAATGAGAAGGATTTCTGTCTTGCTGGCATTAAGGCAGAGATCATTGACAGAGCACCATGCCCGAATAGCAGTCTGGCAGTGTTAGAAACTGAATCCGTCCCAAGTCCCTATACGATAGATGGCATACCGTATGCCAACCAAAAGTTAATTTTTGCCAACCAAAACATGGCACCCACTATGGATGCCAACCACAAGAACAACTCGATTCCACCAACCAACTCCTGGTGCCATGTCATCCACGTGATCCCACGCTTCAGGGGGAGGAGCCACCGCAACGCTCCGATTCAAAAAATTCTACCAAGCGAAATGCCTCGTGTTGCAACTTCTGTTGCCGTTAACGCTTTTCCTTCCTGTGCAACTGTGACTCTTTCAATTCCTCCTTCCTCGTTTCTCTCTTCCTGATTCTTTGCTTCATGCTACCTGTCCCCAGGCTCTGTGTTAAGTTCATACTCTGTGTGTGTGCTTACTAGAGGATACCTTACCTCCAGGCCACTTCTACCCGGTAATCCGTGGGCACCTTCTTCCTTGTCTGTGTTTGGGTCACCAGTCTCTCCTCTACACAGAAGCCTGCTCAATTAAGCACTTCCATCCTCACCAAGATTCTTTTACTCCCACAGGAGCTGTTCCTTGGGTTTTTCCTTCCCCTTGCCAGGTCGGTCTGTGTACTTTCAGACAGCCCTGGCATCGGGTGAGGAGGTACCTTACTAACACCAGAGACAAATCGCAGACAAAGACCCGGGTAAGCGAAAGCCTAAAAGGCAGTCAGGTATGAGGGAAGAGGAGGAGGAGGTAGCTTGAATGAGAGATAAGTGTTGTCTGCATAAGACTGGAAATGAGGGAAGAAAGAGGAGATCAGAGGGGCCAAGTAGATGTTGAAAACACATGGCGATAGGATAGAGCCAAGGCGCACGCCACAGGTAGAGAGTGTGGCGGAGGAGAGAAAAGGACCCATTTGCACTTGTTGGAAAGGAAGGAGGTAAGCCACAAGTGCCCTATCCGTGATGCCAAGGGTATCATGTAGATGGTTTATGAGGATGGAGTGGTAAACTGTGTCAAAGGCAAGATCAAGGAGGATCAGAACAGAGGGAGTGTTAGAGTCCAAGTTAGAGAGTAGGTCTTCACATTTGTTCAGGAGAGCAGTTTCTGTGCCTCTGGTTGCCCTGAAACCAGACTGGTGGTCATGGAGGCAGCCAGCCACTTCTGTATGGAGGGTCAGTTGGGGGATGACCAGCTTCTCTATGAGTACATACCAACTATAGATATAACCAAGGGCTATTGGCAGGTTCCATTGAATCCATCAAACCAAGTGAAAACATCATTTTCAACACCACAAGGCCTGTTTCAATTTACGGTTTTAAATGTTGGTCTTCTTGGTGCACCCGCCATTTTCCAACACCTAATGGATAGAATGTTAAGACTTTGTTCAACATTTTGTGGAGCATACCTCGATGACATTGTCGTGCATAGTAAAGGTGAACTGAGCACGTACGTCATCTATATGAAATTACCTGTGCCCAATGTTCCCTCTAAACTGTGCGCATGTGCGCTTGCCCAGCTTCCTTCTGGGTGCCACTCAGAAGATTTTTAGCAGCACACACAAACATTTCTCACCTATGCAATAAGATTTAATAAGGCACAAACCACAGCAATTACCTGACATTTGCTTTCACTTAAAACAATTAACTAGTCATGATATTCTGGTCTAGCTCATTTACATGACCCTACTTGCAAGCATGACCTTAAAAACCGAGTACAGCCACAAGAGGTAAAAACGAATATGAAACAGTGGCTCCATGAACAGGAAAATCTAGGTAAGATATGTCCGTACACATTAACCATATACTGTCCCCTCCCCACCCATGACTCCTATGCTTTACTCTACCACGCATTTACTCAACCTCTAACCTCTACCCCAGAACCTATTTAGATATTACCAGACAACCTGGACTCTTCCTCTCTTGGCTCTGCAAAAGGTTACCAGACTTGTACCTGCATCCACTTGTTTTATGTTTGTTGTAATTTAAATAACGTTCAAGCAACAGACCTTCATGGTGCATTATCAATAGTGCCCTTTTGGAAGGCCTCCAAACAGTGAGGCACTCGCACACCTGCACCCATGAGATGTGTTCTGCATGCTGCAGCACGACTCATCAAAGAACTACGAAAATTCGACCCTGACCCGCCTCTAACTGCTCTGGCTCCTACTGCAAGCCTCTAAAAGGCTGTCATCCTGAGGTCCCCATGCTACCTCACTGAGAAACTCAGCATCTCCGGAGGCCTGCGATCCACCAGAAGTAAGGATATATGCAGACTTGAACTCTGATGACGCAGGAAGGAAAGAACAAGCCGGTCATTAGACTCACCCCGTTGCTACTACTGTTAAGGAAAGAGCTCAAAACCGTCCTCTCCAAGGAAGGGCTCCTTTGTAACACATAGGACCAAACACCTTGCACTCCCCACCGTACCCAGACTCTGTGATCTGCTCCCACTGTTTCCTCCCGTGGTTGCTTATAGATCCCTTGCTGCAAATTGTCCACCTCTTAGCTCCCACTCCCTTTTTCTCTGCTTCCCTCACTGTGATTGTAAAGCGCTCCGTTGCTTCCCGAAGCTATGTCCACGCTCAATAAATACCCTAATTATAATAATAATATAAGTGTCACCCACACTATGTAACCCAACTATCATCTCAAATATCAGACACTGACGGTAAGTAAGCAGGCAACTTGGATGTGTAACCTCATCCCATGGTTTCTATTCTTAGAACATATGTCAATCAAGCCCTTTGAAGTAGTCCCCTTGCAAGTTAATGCATTATAAAACTCAAATATTAATTTGATATCTATGGATTTTGAGTAGACAAATGTCATGCTCAGTGTCTCCTACTTTAGCATTGCTAACATTACCATATAAATGGAGAGTAACATTGCAATATCATGTACTTGGCCTGCAGGGGATAATGCCTCAATTCACACCTGGATGGCCACCAATTCCCTTTCCTTGAATGCTAAGAAAACAGAGCTCTTTATGGTTGCTTCCAGTTCAAAACTGAAATCTCTTTCACCTGACTAGAAGAGCTTTCTCATTCTTGGTTCTATGATTCCTGTGGCGAAGAAGGTTAAGACTCTCAGTGTTGTGTTAGATGCAGAGTTTACTATGAGTCAACTTGTTGCCCAGACCAGATCTTCCTGTGGTTTGATGAACAAACTTCTGTGTGACATTGGACCATTTTTGTCCCACGAAAATATAGTAACACTCGCCACAGTCCTCATTAATGCTCAAATGGACTTTTGCAACAGTATCCTTAGTGGATGTGCACGGTCTAACATATCCTCCCTACAGGTGGCACAGAACAGAACAGTCCAGGCTGTTCTTGGCTTGTCAAGACGGATTCCTATTACTGCATCTAGGCAGGACCTGCATTGGCTGCCAGTGAAACTCAGAATTAAACACAAAATACTTACCCTGCCCCATAAGTGCCTCTTCAAGACGGCTTCCAAATACTTGGGGACACGCCTTCAGCCATATTCTCCTGCCTGTGCCCTCAGGTCACAAAAGCTACTTAAACTGATGCGGCCCAGATTTAAACTGGTGAAGGCCGGTGGGCGCAGCTTCAATGTTCAAAGTCCAACCACTTGGAATCTGCTCCTACTGTGCTTCAAAACCATCCCGACAACGGAAGAGTTCAAGAAAAAGCTGAAAAACTATTCTTTTTAACCTACCACCTGATTAATCTCCCCAATTCCTCTCTTCTGTTTTTTGCCTCTCTGAATCACCATTTTTTGTAATGCTTTGTTTTTTGTTTAGTTCTGTGTGTGCGCCCTGAGGCCTGTGGGCATGTGGCGCGATATACAAAAAATTGGTAATAAGTAAATAAATAAATAATGGACATGGGCGAACCCCAGTATTACTCATCTATACTATTAGGGAAACAGATATTCAGACAGCAGAATGTTTGTCACTCAATCTGCATACTTTCCAATTATTCAGACTTGCATTGGGCATAGCAAGCAAAGGGGGGTCTGGGAATCTCTCTACCAGCACGAACACAGCCCAATGACCTGTTCTTGGGTGAATAACCCCTGGGAGAGACTCTACCAAGTCTTTAGCTCACTGTCCTTTTCACAGAGAAGAAATTTCCCCGCATATCAGCCTTTGTCCTGCCCGGGGGCAGTCCAGCGCCGAAATGCTAGGCAATTCTCCTCTGAACAAGAGTACCATCAGTAACCCCATACACGTGTTTCAGCCTTGTTGGGCATCATCAGTGAGGTGAAACTGTTGCCTCTCTAGGAACAGTGAGCAAGGGGTCCACGTCTGGATTGCCCTGTTAATTGCTGCAATCCCTCACTTGTTATAGTGTCCTCTCAACTAGTATTGGAGGCTAACACAGGAGCCGGGGAGGGGTACGAGTGGAAGGGCACAGGAGAACACTCCTTGCGGGTGATGAACAAGTCAGTAACCTTCAAAAACCAAGTCAGTTGTTTCGGCAGTACAGTACAGTGAAGGAAATGTGTTGTGTTAGTATAGGAAACTCTAGTAACAGTCTATAGAACTGCACCCTCTGTTTTCTGTTTCTTTCTATGCTCCGCTGCTGAGGACATTTCAATATAAACATGTGTTCAGTTTTTATTTACTCTAGCATCCCCCTGCATCTTGTTTACCTGATAACTAATTACAGAGGGGTCCCTAGTTACAGAAGAAGGCACTCAAGCTGTTATACCGCTGAGCATTGATGCTGTTAACCTAAAAGGCATATATATGTGATTTTCTTCAACGGGGCTCCATAAGAAACCTCAATTAGGCTCTTGATGAATTTTGCCTAGGCTGTGATGAGGAAGAGTGGGCAAAACTATTGGCGGTAATATGTGCCCTGTAATTAGACTTCCTATGTCAGGGCAACAAGCAAGGCTCTGATAAGAATTTGCGTCCTACTTGGATTGAAACTATTTTGCTTATTAAAAATGTTCTTCCCACTAAAATTTATCTTGAGATTGGCCAGAAATATTGTTAGAGTTCTTTCCTATGCCACTGCTCTGATGGTCACTGATTCGAAAACATAGCAGTGGAGCTTTGTGGGCAGAAGCCAGGGGTTGGCTCCTATGTGTTCATTGTTCCTGTTATTGTTGGGCACATTTTTCTGTCTGTTTTTAGGGAGGAAAAATGCATAGCATACATGTCTCTTAGCTATAAGGCTGGTTTTCAGTAAGTGTTGTCACAAGTCATTTTCTATACACAGGAGTACTTTTGCTAGTTACTGTGGCCGATCTTGAGATCTTGAACAGGGTGATAAGTTCTCTTTATAATCACATATAAAACAGTTGTTTTTGTAGCCTATGTGTTTGGAAAAAGGGTTGTAAGATGGACCTTTTACACAGATTGGTAAAGAATTTCAGTCTCTTCGGAGACAGTAGCTCACTAACTATGCATGCTCACAAAGTGGCTTACATTGTTAGTCAGTTGCACACATGGAAAATAAAGTGTGCACGATAGGCAACCAGTTCTGCACTAGCAGAAAAATAATTAGAGGGAACCTTGCCAGTGCCTTAAGGAAATTTCGTCTAACTGCAAACCCCCGAAAATGTCACCTTGCCCAAGCTGCTGTTAAATACCTCGGCTTCTTCATCAAGAATGGCCTGATCCAGCCACAGAATGAAAATGTCAAAGCCGTCCAACAAACTTCCCCACCTAAGATCAAGAGGGAACTTTGTGCTTTTCTGGGGTTAAAAAACTAATATAGATGGTTTATACCTAATTGCTTGAGCATAGCCGCTAATCTAATGGACAAGTTAAAGAATGCCCAAACCTAGAAACTCAGTGGAGATATCCTCTGTAACAAACCTGTCTTAAAGATGCCTGACTTCAATAAAGAATTTATCTTACAAACAGACAATTCCAAAACAGGATTAGATGAGATACTCTCACAAGAGCACGACGGAGTCAAACATCCAGTCTGTATGCTAGCAAGAAGCGTTTTCCCAGGGAACAATCTTTTGCAACTGTTTAATTGGAAGCTTTGGCCGTCAAATGGGCTGTCGCTCACTTAAGATTCTATTTGACTGGCAGAAAATGTAGGCTAATTACAGACCATTCTCCTTTAGCATGGATGAGCATAAGGAAAGACAACAAGGCAAGAATAATGAGTTGGTTCTCGGACCTACAGCCTTTTTGCTTTACAGTTGAACACCGAAAGGGACAAGAACACGCGACTGTGGACTTCCTAAGTCACTTTCCGAATAATGAAGAAGGGGAAGCCACAGAAATATGGGGAAAGGTATGTAACGAATTGTGGGAATTCGTCCCCCTGTGAGGCTAGGGAGGTGAGCCCGCTCTGTAACACCCTCCCTAGGGGTAGAGGCAAACAGACCTCTAGGGACATCACCGGGAGAGTCTCCCCCTACGGGGACAAGGACTCCCACTCCTTTGAGGAACTCCCTAAAGAACATCCCAACATATCTGGGAATACCTCTTCGAGCATATCCTGCAAAGACTTACATGTAGAGAGAACAAGTATGTGGTATTGTCAGCAAGAATCTGTGAGTATGCCTTTAATTGGAAAACTTCATTTAACTGGGACGAGGAGGAAGGAGCGAGGAGAAGAGAAGCTGAAACAGGCAGAGAGACAGAGACACAGCAAAAATGCTCATGTACCAAAACCCGAGAGCTGGGCGCTCAGTGTCCTTTAAGTTGGAGAGAGAGAGGAACGAAGAGTGTTGGTATGACCACAGAGATCTTGTGGTGGACTGGCGGTACCAGAATCTAAACCGAAACCACTACGTGGTTGGAACTGACTTAGCAAGCCCCGGCCACCTGGTGCCTTCCTGGTTGCCACTATTTTTCCCTACTTAATTACATTTATATAGCGCGTCTAGCCCTCAGGCATCTGGGCGCTTGACTTAAGAATACAGTTACATATACATTTCTTAATTTGTGCATAGAGAGGTGAGGTACCAAGTGCGTTACAAAGTTATACATTGCATTCTTATATACAGCCAACAGGTGTTTGCTAGAATATTACATGGTTCACAGCTGCATATGCCTAAGTATCAAGCCCGCAGTTGCTATGAATTTGAGCAGGCAATAGCATTCGCCTCAGGATTGCACAGTAGTCAGACAGTACAGTTGCACAGGCTTATAGGAGAAGACAATAGCGAAGGCGTAGTTTGGGGACTGGTGAGATACAGAGGGTCTGTAGAGGAAGTAGGCATAGTATTAGTTGCACGTGCTTGTTAGCAGGAACTGTGCTGATTCCTGGAGTCCTGGTTGAAAAGCCAGGTTTTCCATTTTTTTCTGAATGACCATAGGGAAGGGTCCGTCCTAAGTTCAGGCGTCATGGCATTCCAGTAGTGGGTTGTCAGAACAGGGAAGCTGGAGCCACCAGCCTTTTGTCTTTTGAATCTGTGTGAGTTCAGTTGCCCTATGTAGGCTGATAGGGTAGGTCTGGCAGATTGCATTTTTTTAAAAGCAGGTTGGAAAGATAGCACGGGCAGTGTTAGCCAGGAATTTATGGGTAGGGGACAGTACTTTGAATTTTATACGCTCTCTGACTGTTAACCAGTGGATGTTTCTTCTGGCCGCAGAGATGTGGTCTGATTTAGGAATATTGAGGGCCGCTCTGGTAGCGTTATTTTGAGTAATTTGGAGTTTCTTAATGTTTTTAGAAGAGGTGCCAGTGAAGATGGCATTACAGTAGTCAATCCTTGAGAGGATTAGTTCTCTGGCTAACGTGATACCTGTTTCCACCTTGAGGTAGGGCCTGCATGCTGTGATAAGTTTTGTAGTGTACGCAGAGGCCGAGGAGATGGCGTTCACTTGCCCGGAGAGGGCGCGTGACGAGTCAAGGTACGCACCTAGTGTCTTGACTTCTTTGGAGACTTTAATGTTGTTTCCATCTATGTCAAATGATTGGTAGGTTAGTGGGAGGTTCTTAAGTTTTGCTGGGCTACCTATGATCAGGATATCTGTTTTATTGTCGCTAAGAGAGAGTTCGTTTTCGGCCATCCAGGCTTGGATTGTGTGGTAGATCGCATTGAGAGCTTTGGAACCTGTGTCATAGTCTCCCGTGATAGCTAGAAGTATTTGGGTGTCGTCAGCATAGTTTGTGTATGTGACACTAGTTTATCAAAGAGTGGTTTAGTGAATGGGTTGTACATAGTGGTGGATATGCAGGATCCCTGTGGTACTCCGTACATGGCTGGAGTAGGGTATGCAGCTGCTGAGGCTGAGAAGACACGCATTTATCGATTCGACAGGAACGATTCAATCCAACTGATGGTGTTGTTAGAGAAATGGGCGTCGCTGGCCAGGTGGTGGCAAAGGATCTTAATATTTACAAGATCAAATGCCGCCCAGACGTCCAGTAAGAGTAGGATGGCTAGGTTGCATCTGTCTCTTATTAGGTCCATGTGGGTTTTCAGATCGATAAGTCTGTGCCATGGCCTGGGCAGAACTCTGACTGGCGGAGGCCAAGAAGGTTGTGTAATTCAAGATAGTTCTGGATTTGTACATAGGCCACTCTATCTAGAAATGTTAGAAGAAATGGCACTGTTGTAATCGGCCTATAGTTGGTAGGCACGTTTGGGTCTAATGTATGTTTTTTTAATAGAGGGAGCACTCAAGCTTCCTTCAGGTTATCCGGTACTTCGTTGGTTGTAAAGGAGTTATATATCAAAGCAGTGATAAATGGTGCTAGATTGTGTGCACATTCTTTGACTAGTTTTGCTGGGCAGATGTCTCCTTCACATCTCAAAGTTTTGAGGCCTTTAATGATTTTGAACGTCTCCTCAATAGTGATGGGAGAGAATTCAAATTTGGGGAAAGGTTTTGACAGTTTTTTTTCGGAGCTAGGTTGAGATGGGATGTTGAGTTGAAGTTTTTTTTGGTTGATCTTAAGTTGGAGAGAGGATATCTTATCCATGAGTGCCTTTTGTATGTTTTTGCACCAGGCTTGGTCTTTGATGTAGTGGTATGGAGTCTGTGAGGGAGATTCTAGTTCCCGTAGGACTGAGAAGAGCACTTTGGTGCCAGAGTTGGCCTTTTCAGTGCCAGAGTTTATAAGCATTGCTTTTTACTCGATGTGTGGTTTCTCTGTATTCAGAGACAATGGTTACAAAGTGTAGTTTATTATTGTCCGAGTGAGTTTTCTTCCAGTCGCTTTCTGCATTTCTTTTTTTATTCGTAGGACTTTCAATTCATGGGTGTACCATTGGTTACTATGAGGTTTGGGTTTGGCTTTCCGTGTGGACAGGGGTGCCAGTTGGATGGCTGCCTCCATAGTCTGGTTGTAGGTGATAACCAGAGAGGATGGGTCGGCAGTGTTGGACGTATACGAGGTGGGTGGTAAGAGTAAGGGTAGCATGTTATCAGGAGTGATATTGCGGGTGTTGCGGGTTTGAGTTGCAAGTGCGATCAAAGGTGCAGTGCTGATAGGTGTCTGTGCGTTAATAGAACAGCGGATGGTGTTGTGGTCCGACCATGGGGATGGGTTGTTGTTAGCGATCAGCGCAGGACAGTTATGGTCAGCGAGCCCATCGAGTGTGCAACCTTTGACATGTGTAGGACCTGAAGATCGCAAGGTGAAGCCTTGAGTTTCGATGGTGTGGGCCAGGGTAATTGCATGAAGGTCTGAGCTGTTGTTGAGCTCCAGATTGAAGTCACCCAAGAGGAGAACTTTGGATGTTGATTTTAGGTTGGTGGCCAGTAGAGTAGCAATGTCCTCTTCAAAGGAAGAGCTAGGACACGGGGGCCTATTTATGAGATGGAGAGTTAGGGAGGTAGAGGGCAACATAGTGTTTTTGGGAGATACTGATTCTGCTGAAGGTAGTGCTGCGTTAGGAATTTCACGTAGATTCAGGTCAGTTTTGAATATGAAGGCGGTGCCTCCTCCTTTTGCATTAGTTCTATCTTTCAGGATGATGGAATAGGCATCTGGGACGGTGAGGGCTAGTGAGGGGCCGGCTGTGTTGATCAGGGCACCCTTAATAGGAGCTGTAGTGCTGAGTTTGTCAATATTAGGGTTTATAATGGTCTGTGCTCTTTGGGGCGTATTTGATTTATTTGTCTCGGTTTAGGCTCTGCTGGTCGGTAGCTGTGAGAAGGGGGGTATGGGTGGTTGTGGCGTGAGATTGGGTGTTGGATAAGTTGGTGGCTGTGAGTTTGTATTGGGGTTTAAAATGGAATTTAGTCCTGTACCTGAGTCTTTCATTTCTTAGCGCAGTATTAGGGCACTTGAGACTTGGTGTGTTGTTCTGCTGATTGTTTGTTTGTTTGTTTATTTGGTAATGCGCTCCAAGCCCGTGGGCATCTGGGCGCAACAATACAAGAAGACTCGAAACTTAGTTACAATGCCTGACACAGGGTATTACAGAAAAACAGTGGTCGCTTACAATAGGTGGTACAAGGTGATACAATACATATAAGATAACAAGGGTTAAGCGCATAAGAATAACATCTTAACAGGTTATAACGTTTCCGCTAGGATGAGGATCGGTGCATGTCGTTGTTGTGCAGCCATTTGAGAGCGTAGGATCTGAATCTAGTGTAAGGTAAAGGGCGTCTAAGGTCAGATGGGAAAGTCTTGGTAAGGCAGGCAAGACGGTTCTTAGACCGACTGGGGCGTGTTGTGGCGGCAGTGTTAGGGCTGAGATTAGTGCAGGCATTCGACTGCTGCAGGGAGGGAGGAACGAGGAGGGGCGGATAGTAAGCGGGTTGGGAAGTATTTTGGACATACTTATTGTCACTCAGGTTTTAGCCAAGCCCAGGTGGGAGCAGGTATGTAGCATTTTCACTAATGCAATGAGCTAGTCTCGGTTAATGAGAGTTGGTGATGGTGAGTTTGGTTGTGAAAGGTCTGTGTGATTTTCGTTAAGTTCACGTAGGGCAGGCTGGCTATGGTCCAGTTAATACATTATGTGTGACTGACCGGATGCGGCACAGCTAGTGAGCAGCCAGTTCCTAAGAGCAAGCAAGTAATCTGGCACAGGTCTAGCAAAAGGAGATGCTATGAGCAGGCAATTGAGCTGGCAAGGGGCTATCAGGAGGCCGCACAGTAGATTTGCAGATAAATGCTAAGAGCAGCGATTCGACAGGCATAGGACTAGCTGGATAGGGCACTGTTGAATCAGGGGGACCTGCAGGCAACAAACAATCGCGCTGGCACGTGTCTAGTAGGGTGTGGCGCAGAAAATACACAGGGAGATGCTAAAATCGTGCAAATCATTTGGCATGGGGCTAACTGGAAAGGGCACAGTTGATTCGGGTGAACCTGCAGATAGCAAGCAATTCATCTATCAAGGGGCTTGCAAGATGAGGCTCAATTAATTGTCACGTAAATTGCTAAAAACATACAAATAATTTGCTACATAATTTTCATGTCATTTCAAAAAACATACAAATCATTTGCCATAAGGCTAACTGGAAGGGACACAGTTGATTTGGGTGAACCTGCAGATAGCAAACAAGTAATCGGGCATAGGCTTGAAAAATGAGGCTTAATTAATATTCATGGAAATGCTAATAACATACAACGTAATTGGCACAGGCTAACTTGAAAGGCACAGTTGAATCAGAGGGGCGTGCTTGGATAACGCAGGATGGAATAGGGTTGGTGGGATATGGTACAGCTGATTTTCAAGAGAATGCTGGAGGCAAACAGTTGAATAGGCAAGAGGATGATGCGATACGGCACATAGTACAGTCATAGGCAGGTGGGCACATAGTAAGGACAGTTATAGCAAAGGTGGAGTTGATCGTGGCGGGACTCCCTTTCTCCTGCGCACCTCCTCTTTTCTTGTTGCCGAATCTGACCAGCAGCCTGGATCCTGGTTTGTTGAGGAACCAACTCTGGGGTTCCCATTAAAAGGACATTAGCTTTTTTTTTTTTTAAACGTATTTTATTGATTTTAGTGGAAAAAAAAACGTGCAATACAACAAGAAATCAAACAGTGGTTCAAACAAAGGAGGGGACGGTGCAAGGGGGGCAGGGGAGGGGGAGGGAACAAACAAATCAACAACAGTCTTCATGTTACAGCGAACTCACAGTGGATGGATGGGTTAGGGCCTGCTTAAAAGGACATTAGTAAAGACAGTTGCGTGTGTTTGTGGACTCGTGAGCCGAAGGGGATCCAGAAGGGGAAAGATAGGGCAGCAGCAGTTAGTACAGCCAGTTTACGGAAGAATGTAATGTGTAGGTCTCCTAGTCTGCATTGAATTGGCATAGGCGTGCCAGCTATGACTGGTATGGCAGCCGGTATTCGCAGGGCAATATAGGCGCAGCGCGAATGGGTTGTGCGCCACATGGTCAGTGGGGAACAGGGCCAATGGAGTTCCGAAATTAGGTGGCTCTGCTAGGCATCAGCTAGATTATGTGACCCACTGTGTAGACAAGTAAGTATCTTGGTCACCTAGCCTAAGCCCCGCCCACCTGGTGCCTTCGTGGTTGCTGCTCTTTTTCCCTACTTAAGGAGCCTTTCGGCCTCTTTTCCTTTGCAGATGGGGAGCAGGTGCAAGTGGATCTTGATCACCTGGCCTAAGCCCCGCCCACCTGGTGCCTTCCTGGTTGACTCTCTTTTTCCCCACTTAGCAAGACCCACTTTTTCCCTACTTAAGGAGCCCTCCAGCCTCTTTTCCTTTTCAGATGGGGAGCAGTTGCAAGTGGATCTTGGTCAGCTAGCCTAAGCCCCGCCCACCTGGTGCCTTCGTGGTTGCTGCTCTTTTTCCCTACTTAAGGAGCCTTTTGGCCTCTTTTCCTTTGCAGATGGGAGCAGGTGCAAGTGGATCTTGGTCACCTGGCCTAAGCCCCGCCCACCTGGTGCCTTCCTGGTTGCCGCTTTTTTTCCCCACTTAGCAAGACCCACTTTTTACCTACTTATGGAGCCCTCCAGACTCTTTTCCTTTTCAGATGGGGAGCAGGTGCAAGTGGATCTTGGTCAGCTAGCCTAAGACCCGCCCACCTGGTGCCTTCGTGGTTGCTGCTCTTTTTCCCTACTTAAGGAGCCTTTCGGCCTCTTTTCCTTTGCAGATGGGGAGCAGGTGCAAGTGGATCTTGGTCACCTGGCCTAAGCCCCGCCCACCTTGTGCCTTCCTGGTTGCCGCTCTTTTTCCCCACTTAGCAAGACCCACTTTTTACCTACTTAAGGAGCCCTCCAGCCTCTTTTCCTTTTCAGATGGGGAGCAGGTGCAAATGGATCTTGGTCACCTGGCCTAAGCCCTGCCCACCTGGTGCCTTCCTGGTTGCCGCTATTTTTCCCCACTTAGCAAGCCCCGCCCACCTGGTGCCTTCCTGGTTGCTGCTTTTTTCCCTACCTAAGGAGCCCTCCAGCCTCTTTTCCTTTGCAGATGGGGAGCAGGTGCAAGTGGATCTTAGTCACCTGGCCTAAGCCCCGCCCACCTGGTGCCTGTCTGGTTGCAGCTCTTTTTCCCCGCTTAGCAAGCCCCACCCACCTGGTGCCTTCCTGGTTGCTGCTCTTTTTCGCTACTTAAGGAGCCCTCCAGCCTCTTTTCCTTTGCAGATGTGGAGCAGGTGCAAGTGGATCTCGGTCACCTGGCCTAAGCCCCGCCCAACTGGTGCCTTCCTGGTTGCTGCTGTTTTTTCCCACTTAGCAAGTCCCGCCCACCTGGTGCCTTTCTGGTTGCCACTCTTTTTCCCTAATTAAGGAGCCGTCCAGCCTCTTTTCCTTTGCAGATGGGGAACCGGTGCAAGTGAATCTTGGTCACCTGGCCTAAGCCCCACCCACCTGGCGCCTGCCTGGTTGCCACTCTTTTTCCCTACTTAGAGAGCCATCCAGCCTCTTTTCCTTTGCAGATGGGGAACAGGTGCAAGTGGATCTTAGTCACCTGGCCAAAGCCCTGCCCACCTGGTGCCTTCCTGGTTGCAGGTCTTTTTCCCCACTTTGCAAGCCCCGCCCACCTGTGCCTTCCTGGTTGCTGCTCTTTTTCGCTACTTAAGGAGCCCTCCAGCCTCTTTTACTTTTTACCTACGGCCTTCAGCCATGCACCCAAGGCTATAGGCCCTGGCCACAACCACCGCAGCATAACACACCTATGCTACCAAACATTTTGACTGTGGTATGTGGGCTGCTTATAGGGGATTTTAATCACAATCAGTGCTCTACTAACAACCCAAAACCAACATCATACTAAAGTAAAATAGCTAGTAGTGCATTTATTATGTCCGCGGACAGCCGCGAAGACCGCGGACATGGCGAACACATCAGGGGCACCTGCCACCTAAACAAATACAGTATTTGACCCATCTTTTACTCCCCTAGTACTCCTGCACATCAACACACTCCCCAAAATTGCATTTTGCCTCTGTTCGCTGCCGCGCTGTCCGCAATGACATTTGTGATGTTATCTTTGATGTCCTGGGTGTTAGTCTTAGCAATGCACGGTGGTGGCACGAGTTATGGTTTCTTAGCTTACCATAACTGGCGAATTTCAGGGGTTTTTCGGTTTTACTTGGAACCATAATGTCCCTTTAACAAAGTTTTTTTACTGAATTTCATAGGTTTTTAGTAGCGCAACTTAACCATAAGGTCCCTTTAGCAAAGGTTTTTTACTGAATTTCTTAGGTTTTTAGTAGCGCAACTTAACCATAACGTCCCTTTAACAACGTTTTTTTTACTGAATATACATTTTCATAGTGTAAATTTGATATATTTGTACTAGGGTTCCCTTACTTTATATACAATTAACTTAGAACATACCCAACACCCCGGTAATGATTTTGATATCCACGGACAGTCACGGATGACATCAACACTACCCAAACATGCAGGGGGTATCTGAAATTGTTCTATCATACCATATAAACACTACGCAATTTGAAAAAGCAGCACATATATACATTATATATATTAATAAATAAGCAGTGGAACCTACATATTTAACACATCAACCAGCCATTGAAATACGATATGTAATAAAATGGATTATACCATAAAAAAAAGATATACCCCCAAAATAATTACCTCACAGAAACTGCAGAGCTAGAAGCAACAGTAGACCTACACAACACAACGAATACAATTTACCAGAAACAAGTAAGTAAACTTCATTTATTGTATATATTGCTCTACTTTTTGTGTGAGGTACAGTATAATTAATATATTTTTGTTTTTCACACAGAAATGTGCAGTACTTTGGACT
This sequence comes from Ambystoma mexicanum, assembly GCF_040938575.1. Taxonomy (NCBI): domain Eukaryota; kingdom Metazoa; phylum Chordata; class Amphibia; order Caudata; family Ambystomatidae; genus Ambystoma; species Ambystoma mexicanum. Next base: position 691,250,859 of record NC_090924.1, on the reverse strand, counting down.
GCCTGAAAGAACATTTTCCACATGAGAAAATGTCTGAAGACAGTGATAATAATGGTAGGCACTTGTCTATAGATGGACATTAATAATCATTACCTAATGTGTACTTAACATATATATGTTTCTTTTTACAGACCATACAAATATTGAAAATGTGACTCAAAAAACACAATGCAAAAGACTCTCAAATGCATTGAACAGAAGGTAGACATTCTTAAGGAAAATTTCAATAGTTTGGAACAGTTAGTGGAGGAGCACATCAAAGAAAAAATTAAGTACCATTGTCCCACCTGTACCCCCTCTCCATGTCCCAGTGAACTATCCCCAAACCGTGAACAACAAAATAAACGTTTTGATGAAATTTCAATCCCTTCATCCCCTCCCATCCATCCTCTCCAAACCCCTAATTCCCCTATTTTTGTATCAGTTTCTGCTTCCCCCTCTCTTTCATAATTTGTGTATATGTATATAAATAAAAAAATGTTTCTTGTAATGAAATTCTTTGTATCTTATTTTTTTTAAAAAGCAGTTAAAATGTCGGCGGACAACGCGCCTGTCTGCCCTGTCCGTAATTAACAAAATGTGGATGTCCTAAGGAGACTACACCTCTACGTACCATACGCAACCAAGATGGGACTGTTCTTAGAACACACCAGCTGTCCAGGATGTCCGTAAATCAACAAAATGGAAGTGTCCTAAGGACACTATACCTCTCTGCACCGTTCGCAACCAAGATGGAACTGTCCGTAGAACAGGCGCGGTGTCCGGGATGTCCGTATTGAAACAGAATGGAGGTGTCCTAAGGACACTATACCTGGCCGTACAGCCTGCAGAACATCTACGCACATGCGCACCATACCCATAAGTTCTGCGAACATCGTGTCTGTCTCACTTGTGTCACACTTTTAATTAGTTTCAGGACCCGAGCACTGTCCGTAGAACACCTGCGCGCATGCTCACGACTGCTCCTGCGCATTTGCTGTCCTGCGGACACCCGTTCCCTTCGCGGACGTGTTCCCAACGTCATCATGTGACCGCACCCACGCTGAGCGTGTGTCCTAATTTGTGGACTCTATCGGGATGCCCAACATTTTAAAATAACTTATTCAGACAATCCAAATTATTTTACAGTAAAAAAAATCACAATTTCACATGTCCCAGACAATGGCCCTGGCTGTCCACATATTTTTTGTAACTTTTTGAACGCTTTTGAGTGTTCGTTATGTTCTCGTGGTGCACCCCTCCACCCCTATAAAAAGCCACACCACAAAGCTGATCTTCTTTGTACTTCTGCCTATTGCAGATTGACTTTTGCTGTCTTTAGTGCTCTGGCTGAGTTTACTTCATCAACCCTAATGGCATCCATGGCTGATGTTGCTGCATCAGCCTCAGCCCCACCCCCAAAACCTCCACCACCACCACCTCCCCAAGGGCCTGCAGAGGGGAACACGCGTGAGGATGTAGAGAACGAGGATGAAGAGAATGAGGTGGAGGAATGCCCTACTACCAGCACTCGCCGGGAGTCTTGGGTATGGCGGTTGTTTGCCATTTATGGTAACGTACCAAAAGCATGTGCGAACAAGGGCACCTGTAACCAGTGCAAATTAGTGCTGAGTCATGGGACACCTGGTGCATACAGCTTTGGTACGACATCCATGAAGCAACACCTAACTTTGTTCCACGGTGCAGACATTCTCAAGGTTGTACCATGTGATGAACATAGTAGGCTGAGTTCCTCCACAGCATCCTCCGTTTCCGCTCCTCTCACCATAAGAGACACTCCTGTGGGAGAGCGCATCCCACCAGCTGCTTCACAGGCCATTCGCAATGCTTTTGACCCTTACCTTTCGAGGGTCACAATATTGTGTATGTACTGTGGCGCAGTACTCTGCAGGGGGGAGAGTCTTCAAAGTGCTTTCGAGACTACGGTCACGGACCACAAGAAGACCTTCTACCTACCTAAATAAGGCCCACCCTACATCTTCCTCTCTCCACCTACCATTTCTTATCCCCATGGTTGGTGTCCCTTCCTTACCCTCCTTTCCCCTCCTCTCCTAGTGTGTCGTGTGTAAAAAAGCCCCAAAAATATAAAGAGCCGCCTTTCTCAGTTTAAAAATAGAACTATCAAATAAACAGTGCAGGTCCCTGCGTATTTTTTAAAAGTTTGTGGACAGTGTTAGGACAGAACATTTTTTGGGGTGCTGCCCTAGCAAAACCAATGCACTTTTCTCTGGGAGTAAGTGGTGGCTCTGAAAAGAACCTTTTGGTGGTGTTTTGTGTGTTTGAAAAACGTGGATTCGTCAACATCTAATGCAAAATGGATGACTATAATTCCAAAAAAGGTCGCAATGCATTTTGTACATTTCTAAGAAAAATCTGATTGCCAGCATGTGTAAGATGGACTCCATCTCTGCGAAAAATGAATGTGCTACCAAACATAATATTTTCATTGTGAAAAGAGGACATGCCAATATCTTTTAGAAAGGCACAAACAGCCTTATTGACATTGTGCCTCGCTTTCTCCATTTGTGGACCAAATGAAGAAGAACGCAGCCACATTTGTCTTTGCGCAATACGAGAAAAAAATACTTAGGAAATGGAAACATGTCCATGACCTTCTCAAGTCCTTCTTTCATTGCAAATTGAAAAGAAATTCCAGACACATGTCCTAAACTGTTCCCTCCACAATGAATTATAATTATGTCAGGATGACGCTCTGTCTGTAAAGTAGCACAGAGAGGTACCAAGTCCAGCCACTTCATTCCACGCACTCCATGCCAGTGTACTTCCACATGAGGGAATCCAAGATCTGCAGATACATCACAACGTTCTGCATGCACCTCCAACCAATGTATCCATGAGTCTCCCAAAATCCAGATAATCTGTTTTCAAAAACACACAGCCATACCTATCTCTTCTTCTCTCAGGAAAAAGACATCCTCACTAACTCTCTCCTTACACAACACACCCACTAAACCTTCCTGACCAATCCCTAGCTCCGCTCATTCTCATTTGTATGCCTCTCTACCCCAGAATGCCCGTATGTAATATGTGCTGTCCTCAGACTACCGCCATGTCCGCGGACATGTAGAAGATCTGAGCGTGGTGAATGTACATTTAAATAGTGTTAACCATTTCCCCTTTAAGGTGGGCTCTGAAAAGAGCCGTTTTTTTGGGGGGTTTTGCAGATGCCTGACAGACACCTGTTATTTTGTATTTTTTGGGTTTTTATTCTTCTTAGTTTACTCCTAAAATCTTCACATAACCTGTTCCAAAGCAACCCTTACATTCCAAAAGAACATGGCATTTCCTAAAAAAGATAGAGAAACACCATCTGCTTCAAAATAAGCAGCATTACTCCAAACAATATTCTCATTGTTACAGAAAAACATACCAGCTCTTAGCATGAAAACATGCATGCCTCGATTGATTGCACACCTAGCAATGCTTTGATCAGGACAAAAAACAGAACTGTTGTCCCATTTTGCTGTAGGAAGTAATCCAGAAAAAATTACTTTCGCATTTGGAAGGATGTTGATTACTGCTAGAACCAACTGTTCCAAATCGTCCAACAAAGTAGGGAACTCACGTAGCCCAAATGGAAAGCACCATAGTACAAAACTACCACATGGGGACTGTTTATCCTACGCATATCTCTACAAACTTGGAGAATTGCCTCTGCATTGCAGTCAGTCACAGCGCTCCACACCACCTCCACTCCTCTAACATCGAAATTGCTTGCCACATGCCTGCATTGAGAATACTGCTGTAAACCATGGACAAACATATCTCCGAGCACCAACACCCTGACATTCTGCACCTCTGCCATATTCACCACACACACTCTCTTTCTACACAAATCAACAACGTCAACATCTGATTGGCTGATCCCTACAGTCTCCTTTCCATGCTGGATTTGCTGGAAAACCCTGTATGTGGCACGCTCTACCCGCGGACAGCCACGGAGTCCGCGCGGCACGTAACTCTTAGCCAGCCCTTCTACCCTTTCCACATCACTCTCAGTTCCATTCCCTCATTGGATACAGCTAAGCAGTCACACAACCATCCACCAATCCCATCCAATACCTCTACATCTAACTCCATCATCAGAGTTCTACACTTCAAATGTACTGTTCATCACTCTGAATACAAGTCTCATATCATTGGAAAGAACCTACTACAAAACCCTCTGTACAAGTCTCGAAGATTTCTACTTACAGCTCCATACATATCAACATGCATGATTACAAAGTACAGGTATGCATATTTTATTCAGAGTACATGTACAACTCTGATGATTCCATATAAACAAAGTAATGCCACTAAATCTGCATAGCCAATACATACATGCCAACGCTCCCGATTTAAGCGCGAGACTCCCGATTTTTCATTGAAAAATCAGACTATTTTTTACTGTCTCCCGCATAACCTATACATACATGCCAACCCTCCCGATTTACGCGCGAGACTCAATTTTTCAATGAAAAATGTCACTATTTTTTACTGTCTCCTGACTAAATTAATGCTAATCCCAATGCAATCGTATGAGAAAAATAAATGTTCCCGATTGCTGTGATGAAATCTCCCTCTCAGGTGCTCCCGATTGTTCGCATGTCTAGTTATAATATGAAATTATTCAAATTTTTCCCATCTACTATAATGAAGGAACAAGTTACTTACCTGTAACTGTTGTTCTCCAGCATGGGTCTGGCATGGATTCACATGCTCATGAATATTCCCCGTTGACAGGCTGGGAATCCTCGGTAAAGAAAAAATCAGTATCAGTTTCGTTTCTGATCTGTCTTTCTTAGTAGTCCCAATCACTGGTCTCTGGGTCATACTGCCCCCAGGCAATGACTGCCCTCTTCCTAAGCCCCGCCCCTGGCAGCCATCTTCAGATTTGGTAGCACGTAAAGTGGCAGTATGACCAAGTGAAGAGCCGCAGAGAGGGAGGAGGGAGGGTTCGCATGTGAATCCATGCCAGACCCATGCTGGGGAGCAACAGTTACAGGTAAGTAACTTGTTCTTTCTCCAGCATGGGGTCTGGCATGGATTCACATGCTCATGAATATAAGAATACACAGCAGTACACACATGCACAACCACGGGAGGTGGTAAGGCTCAATATTAAGCATTACATAAAACTCAACATTAAGCATCTCTTACCTCCCCACCAGGCTCACCTTAAGCGAACAGGTTGTGCAGCACTGCCTGGCCGACTCTGGACTCCTCCCTGGAATCCCGGTCGACGCAGTAGAATCTCGTGAAGGTGTGCGTCGACCTCCACGTAGCAGCCCTGCAGATGTCCAGCAGGGGCACACCAGACAAGAACACTGTGGTAGCAGCGATCACTCTGGTCGAATGGGCTCTCGGATGGCCAGGCAACGGTCGGTTTGCCAACCGATGACAGTGCATGATGCAGCCGGAGAGCCATCTGGAAATGGAAGCCTTCGAGAGAGCCTTCCCTTGGTTCACAGGTCCAAAGTTCACAAACAGCTGTGATGTCTTCCGAAAACTCTTCGTTCGGTCCACGTAGAACTTCAGCGCTCTAGCTACATCCAGCAAGTGCAAAGTCCTCTCGGCCGGCGACAAAGGCGATGGGAAAAAGACTGGTAACACCAAGGGCTCGTTGAGATGGAAGTCCGACGGCACCTTGGCAATGAAGGAGGGGTGCGTCCTCAGCACCACCCTCGTCTCATGGAAAGTCAAGTATGAAGGCTTGGAGGAAAGGGCCTGAATCTCTCCCACGCGTTGTGCAGAGGTGATGGCCACAAGGAACGCTGTCTTCCACGACAGGAACTTCAACGGAGCCGAATGCAAGGGCTCGAATGGCAAGCCCATGAGCCTAGTTAGCACCACGTTGAGCTCCCACGCCGGGGCTGGAGCCTTCACCGTTGGGAACGATCGGAACAGTCCTTTCATAAACTCCTTCACCAGGCGATGAGACCACAGGGAGGACCGCCCTGCAGTTCTGGTGTATCGGGAAATCGCTGCCAGATGTATCTTGATGGAAGCGTGAGCTAGTCCAGCTTTGGCCAGCGACAGTAAGTACGGCAGCACTTGAGGGGCTGTAATCCGTAGAGGGTTAATCGTCTGTGCCCGGCACCAGACAGAGAACCTCTTCCACTTGTGTCCGTAGCACTTGAGAGCTGAGGACGCCCTGGCCTTTGCAAGAACCTCTCTGCAGTCAGCCGGTATATCGTACCCTCCAAACTCTAGTGCTGCAGGAGCCAGGCCTGCAAGTTCAGCGACTCCGGGTTGTGATGAAGAATGGTGCCTCCTTCTCTGGAGAGAAGATCTGCGTCTGTCGACAGTTTGACTGGTGGGGACGCTGACAAGTCCAGGAGGTCCGGGAACCATATTTGTCTCGGCCACCTCGGTGCGACGAGGATCATCCTGCACCGGGACCTCTTGAGTTGGTTGATGAGCCTGAGCAGCGACAGCAACGGCGGGAACGCACACAGGAACAGGCCGTCCCAGGGGAACGAGAAAGCATTGCCCATGCTCCTCAGCTGAGGGAACCTGCTGGCGAACCTCTGGCACTTGGAGTTCGTCGCCGTCGCGAACAGGTCGATTTGGGGTTTGCCCCATTGCCGGAAGAGTTGATCCACTTGATCCTGGCGTAGTTCCCACTCGTGACACGAGTGCAGTTCCCTGCTGAGTGAGTCGGCAATGGTGTTTTTTTATCCCTGCTAGATGAAAAGGCACCAGAAACATCCCCTGGGCAACGGACCAGTGCCACCGGTCCTGGGCTTCCTAGGACAGGGCTGGGGATCTGGTTCCTCCCTGCTTCCGGATGTAGAACATCGTGGTGGTGTTGTCTGTGAAGATCCTCATGATGTGGAGTGGCCTCTCCTCAGGGATCCACAGGCCTCTTGCGTGAAGATCTCTGGTGTGCGCTCCCCACCCCTCCAGGGAGGCATCCGTTGTCGCCGTCACCTGGTATGCTGGGGTCTGAAGATCTGTGCCCGCGGCGAGGTGTGCGCGGATACCCCACCATCGAATTTCTTGGCGGAATACTTCGTTGAGCGAGATCTTGTCCTCGAAGCCGCCCGTCGCTTGCGTCCAATGGGCGTCGAGGAACTCCTGCAGAGGACGCATCCGAAGCCTGCACAGGCGCACCAGATAGATGCAAGAGGACATCATCCCGAGAAGGTACTTGATGGACCTCACTCTGGCCACATCCGTGGCCAGCAGCTGCTGTACCTTGCCCAGGAAGGCCTGCGTTCTTTCCTCAGACGGCGAGACCAACTGTGCTACTGTATCGAGCTTGGCTCCCAGAAACAGCGCGACCTGCGACGGAACCAGGTGGGATTTGGGGAAGTTGATGGAGAATCCCATGTCCCTGAGCAGCCGGACGGTCTTTGCTGTGTGTTCGACGGCGAGCTCCCTTGTCCCTGCTCGGATGAGCCAGTCGCCCAGGTAGGGGTAGACGTGGATCCCCTGCAGGCGCAGCCACGCCGCTACTGGTGCTAGGCACTTGGTGAACACCCTGGGCGCCGACTTCAATCCAAATGGGAGGGCCTTGAACTGGTAGTGCCGCCCTTGGACCACGAACCTGAGAAACTTTCGGTGTCCTTTTAGGATGGGGATGTGAAAGTACGCATCCTCCAGATCCAATGACGATAGGAAGTCGCCTTCCTCCAGCTGGCCCAGCACGTGCTGGAGGGTGACCATCCAGAACTTCTGTGCCTTGATGTATTTGTTTAGCCGACGCAAGTCCAGGATGGGATGCCAACCTCCTGTCTTCTTTCTGACGAGGAAGTATCTTGAGTATACTCCGGAGCCCCGGAGCCTCTTTGGGACGAGCTTGATGGCTCCTTTCTTGAGCATCGCCCTTTCCTCTAACAGCAGTTGAGGGATGTGGTTTTCCTTCCTGGCCACGGGCGGAATTCGGGGGCATTTTTTTTTAGAAATTCCAGAGTGTGCCCATGGGCCAGGGCATCCAGCACCCAACAGTCGGTGGAGATGGCTGAACTGAATCATCCCTCACACCCTCCTTAGTTGGCAAACTAGGCAGTGGTAATTCTAACCTTAACAGTGTTCAGAGTAACTCGATAGCTCCGTGGCAAAGAAGGAGCTGGTTTGCTGGTTGGGTAGTGACCTATCCCTCACCTCTCTACGGGAGGTGCGTGTGTGCCCAGAGTCGTCAGGTGTCCGGATCTCGAGGTGCTTCCTCCGGTCCGTGAACTTGCGAATGTAGACTGTGTTAGGTGCTGTTTAAGTACTTTTACGCATGCGTTTCGGCGGGCCAGGCCGCTTCCCAATTGTGCATGCGCATGTTGGGTGTTTATAACAGAACCCACTGCACATGCGCGGGTGATCAGCGCGACACCCATGTCCTGATCACATTTCGTTCTGCGCGTGCACATAGTGTCCTGCGTGCCACCCCGAGGCTCGCACACTACCGACCTGCGCATGCGTGCATGCTTCTTCCTCGTTCCTGCCAGGGAAACGAGAATGTGTTGCGTATTTCCATGCTGATGGTGTCTAAGAGGTCCTAATAGTATGTCAATTACCGGACTACTAGGGGCTCCCACTGTTCTTACTGATGTAACCATATGATCATGGACAATTCTACTAACTCTGTGTCTCCCTTCCATATCCCACTACCTGGAGACCGATCTGCCAGATAGCAATGCCTGTTTAGCTTGATTTTTTAGAAATGCCTGTTAATCCTGTAAATCCTGATTTTTGAGATTCAGGGCCACGACGTCTCGTTAATTCTGGGTTAATAGGTATAGGAGATTCTGAGTGCTAAATGGGGAATCGTGTCATAGGGCCACAGCTCAGGTGAGTGGGGAGTAGCGCAGATAGTTAGTCTGCTCGGGTCCCCATCTATCCTATGCTGTAGCCAAGGTGGCACGATTCTCCGTCCCTCCAATTCTGGCTTTTGAAGAGGGTACATTGTTGACTGTATATCTAATATTTTATATGGCCATGGGGTTTACTAGCTCCAATGTGGTATCATGCTCTCATCTGGTAGGGGCTTTTCCTGTCTCACTCATTACGACAAAACTTAGACTTACTTTATGTACATTCCACATTTGTCCCTGCTGACCTGCCGGCTCACACTCTACAGCGATTCCTCCTGTACCTTAGTTTCACAATTCAACCCGAACAAAAAGTTTTGAAACATGTAACAGGCATGTTTTAGTGTGTATTATTTTAGAGATCATCATATGACTTTAGGTCAGGGGCCCTTCACACCCTTAAGGTCAGGCATCAAGAGAGATCTACTTACCGTTCATATCCATCAAACAGAACATATCAGATCGAACTCCAAATCAACTTTACATTGTGATACATCAAACATAACACATCAGATCGAACTCTAGAATCGTGCCACCTTGGCTACAGCATAGGATAGATGGGGACCCGAGCAGACTAACTATCTGCGCTACTCCCCACTCACCTGAGCTGTGGCCCTATGACACGATTCCCCATTTAGCACTCAGAATCTGCTACACCTATTCATAACCCAGAATTAACGAGACAACGTGGCCCTGAATCTCAAAAATCAGGATCAACAGGATTAACAGGCATTTCTAAAAATCAGGTCTAACAGGCATTGCTATCTGGCAGATTGGTCTCCAGGTAGTGGGATATGGAAGGGAGACACAGAGTTAGTAGAATTGTCCATGATCATATGGTTACATCAGTAAGAACAGTGGGAGCCCCTAATAGTCCGGTAATTGACATACTATTGGGACCTCTTAGACACCATCAACATGGAAATACGCAACACATTATCGTTTCCATGGCAGGAACGAGGAAGAAGCACGCACGCATGCGCAGGTCGGTAGTGTTCGAGACTCAGGGTGGGGCGCTGCACACTCTGTGCACGCGCAGAACGAAATGCGATCAGGACATGGGCGTCGCGCTGATCACCCGCGCATGCGCAGTGGGTTCTGTTATAAACACCCCACATGCGCATGCGCGATTGGGAAGCGGCCTGGCCCGCCGAAACGCATGCGTAAAAGTACTTAAACAACACCTAACACAGTCTACATTTGCACGTTCACGGACCGGAGGAAGCACCTCGAGATCCGGACACCTGACGACTCTGGGCACACACGCACCTCGCGTAGAGAGGTGAGGGATAGGTCACTACCCAACCAGCAAACCAGCTCCTTCTTTGCCACTGAGCTATCGAGTTACTCTGAACACTGTTAAGGTTAGAATTACCCCTGCCTAGTTTGCCAACTAAGGAGGGTGTGAGGGATGATTCAGTTCACTCCATTAATATTAAGGGTCTCTTCATAGGAACCAATTTTATACATGATGGCGTACAAATGTATTTATAATCCCTCTAGAAACATGCGCTGAACCGACATTCTTCTCTGTTTTTTCTCCAGAAGTTCTTCTTGTGAGAGTCTTCTCGAGGTATAACTGACTACACACACAGCGAGCTACGCACAATAGATCCTACCTACAGGGTGTGTCCAAAGACCAAAGATAAAGGTGCTATTGGCACTATAAAAGAGGTACTTTGAGTATTATGTTTATAATTATTAGAGTTGCAACTCTTAAAGTGATAATTAGCTTAAAGATGAGATTGTCAAGATTGACCCAGCATAATGACACTGATAGTAGAATACCTTCTATGTTTTTTGCTTCAGGAACTGAAATCACGAATTTATAGAACTTTTGGAAACAAATAGTATCATTGGCCCTGAAGATGGATTGGCGTGAAGTCCGAAACGCGTTGGCAATACATTGAAATATCCTGATGCTACTTTGGATTGGTGACTTTGAACCAAATAACTTTATCATATTATTTGATTTTGTTATTATCACATACAGGGAAAAGGGACTTTGCAAATGCAAATGTATGTGCAAATCTATGTGTGAAACAAAACACTTACAAATTGTGAATGTAATAAAATAAATTTTGTGAGACAAACCAACTATGGTGGGACTTTGATTATGTTCACTAAAAAAGATTTTGTAAAATTATACACTTTGGTTGATTAAAATAACCCACTTAGGGTTTTCTGACTCTCTATGGTGTAAATTATTGTATGAAGGAATTGTTCGTCACATTTTGTGAACTGAATTAAGTGCATGACAAACAATTAGTTGTCAAACTATAAGTTAACTAGAGGTTATACACCTATCTTAACTTCATTGAACATTTGTATTTTGAAATCCTAATATAAGCCTTTATAATAATACGCTAAACTTTGAACAGCAAGCAGTGGAACCTGTATTAGACCCCACATGCCGGCAACATTAATGTTTTTGGGATTGAACTCCCCTTGGAGTGCACTAAGGGTTGGAATGTAGCTTATAACTCAGTATCACACCCATAGATTGAAATTTTTTAACTGCGACATATACTCAATGGGAAAGTCCGCTGACACCACGCGTGTCCTTAGAACAGTTTCAACTTGCCTGCGCACAGCACGGACGGGAATACTATCCTTAGGACACCCCTCATTTTCAGTAATTACGAACTTCCCGGACAGCACGGGCATGCCTAATACATCAGTAGCACCTGCCACCTAAACAAACACAGTATTTCACCCATCTCTTACTCCCCAAACCCCCCCAAGCACTCTTGCACACCAAAACACTCCCCAAAACTGCATTTCGCCTCTTTTTGCCGCCGTGCTGTCGGCGGATCCAAGATGGCGGGCGCATCGGAACAATCTGACGCACATCACACCTCACTTCAGCCAATCGGCGGACACGTCGCGTGTCCGCGCACATGACGCGAGGCCATTAGCCAATTGGTGTCCTGCCCGCGGAGCGAACAGGGAAGTGTCTCCGCGGAGCGGACATATATATCACACATTTTTTTAGACCTACTTTTTCGTTGTTTTAAAGAAAACTACTGGACGGATTTTCACCAAATTTACAAAAGCACGCTTTCGGGACCAAGCCCCTGCTCGTGCCGCAAATTTGGTGAAAATCCGTCCAGCGGTTTGGGCTGTAGACGTGCGCAAAGTTTTTCCCCCATTCAGTCTATGGGGAAAAAATACGTTTTGGGACCCCCCCTATAACTTTGCCCCCCCTGGACCAAACCTCACCAAACTTTGCAAAATTCAGAGTGGGCCATATACTTTTTTTGCAAAGTTTGGTGAGGATTCGTCCAGGGGAAGCGGAGTTATAAGCCGCCCAAAAAGTGCTCTTCCTGTGGAAACAGCAACTTAACCATAACTACACGGACACTACCGTGGCCGTGTAATATATATATATATATATATGTATATATATATATATATATATATATGCACATAGTAGCTGTGTGATAATACTTATCTGAAATTTTCACTGCTAAGAGTGTATCTTAAAGGCCTTATAAATAATTGTACATGCTTATAATTCTCTGTCTAACTGGAAATATTGGAGTGTTCTATGTGTGTCTCATTGTAGTCCTAGTCCACTCTCACGCCGCTCCTGAGTCCAAGTCTTACTACTCTGCTAAATTACTTTGACTGGGTTAGTCTAGACATCAGGTTGGCCGTTAAGAATCTCACTCCAAGGTAGATTCTGAAAATGCATCTTAACACTGGGAAACAAAAACATATACCAATTGCAAGAAAGTCAATGGAATCCACCCGATCAACTACCCCTGTAGTCTAAAATACATTGGAATAATGACTGGACCATTCAAGAAATGGCACATAGTAAGCTTTGCAATGAGGGTGATGGGGAAAGGGAGAGTATAGGAGAGATAGCACGTGTGACGAGGAGAAGGAAGTGGTGAAAGGGAGAGTGGTGGATGGTGAGGTCTAAGAAAGGAAGATGAGGTTCAGGTAGTTGGCTCCGAAATGCATGCAAAGGTTGTCAGGGAGGGTAGTGGGTAGTGTCCAGTTTGAGGCAGAGGGCAGTTGTGATGTATAAGAGGTGAAAGTCTCAAATTAGCACAATACAGGCCTCAGTGGGAGTGGTGGGGAGGTCAAGACTAGGAAAGACAGACTTGAAGGGGCCAGGGGGCAATGACATGAGAAGATTAAGATGGGTAGGAGCAAGAGATTGGACAGCACTGGAGACGAAAATCATGTGGCAGGTGAAGGGTGGATGGCCAGCCTGTCCAAATCATGAGACCAACACCGCCCCCTCCTCATTTGGACAATTAAGGGAAATGAGATAATATAGCATAGTCAGTGTAGAGAACAACGTGGATGACATTGTCATGGGAAGTGATACAATTTTCAGTGATGGCCATGACTGAGTGGTGAGCGTGATGAGAGTCAAAGTAGTCTGTGATAAATTAACAGATGCTGGAGAAGAATTAGGAAAGTCTGGAGCCTATGAGGAAGGTTAGTGAAGGGAGGTGGCAGAGGGTGGTGGGGTTAACGGAAGGTTTGGCTGCAGTAGATTTCGAGGGAGAATTGGTTGACTTTATTTTGCCACATTTTACCGCAAATGTATGCAGGGGTGGGTTAGGGGAATACTAAAGGTAGGTCGTGATTTGGGGAGCTGTGGGGGTCTCGCCGGCATATATTTGCAGTAAAATGTACTTAAAGAAAAACATTATTTGACCAATTCTCCCTCGATTAAATAAATTTGAAGAAATCACACAGAACCGTGGTGCAGAGGCTTCAAAGTGGAGGTGGTTGGTAGATTGGTTGGGACTAGTGGTGTGAGTGAAATTAGCTGCCAGGTTACTTGATAAGTGTCAATGTAGTCTGTGATAAACAAGGAGATTCTGCAGAGCAATTGGGTAATTACAGAGCTTAAGCGGGAGGGTAGTACTGCTGATGGTAGGAGGAGGAAGATCCAGGCAGAGAGGTTCCCAATGTGAGATGGGGTTTAGAGTTGGGGCTAGTGGTGTTTTAATGAATGGAGCAGTCAGGTTAATTTTTGTGGAAGAGGCAATAGGCTGGGATGTGTAAGACGGGGGAAAGAGACATGTTGGGGGTAATAACTCATTTGATGAATGTAATGGGACACTCTATCATCTTTCCTTGATATACCTTACCTAAACCTCACTCTAAATCGCTGTATGTAAGAGGTGGCAGGTACATCTTAACTTTATACAATGGGCTATACACTGTGTAGCCTTAGCTGCACTAACGAGGATGGCACAGGAATGCAATGTCACTGGCCGCGCTTGGGCTCGGTCACTTCCACAAAAGCCAGTCTTACCTTGGAGTCCACCAAATTGAGCAGCTTCTCCAGCGTCTTCTGCCAGTCCTCCTGCAAGGCCATCTTCCTTATCATGTCTTCTAACATGGCGTTGAGTTCAGCAACAGCAGCCTCCATCTGGGCATGGCCCACTTTGGAATCCAACGCCTTTTTATCGGCTTTCTATCAATAAAAGCAACATTGTATAAAAAAGAGTGAAAAGATCTGAAACCTTGTCAATTATAGAGATACAGTTTAAAACATGCTCAGAAAAACAATAATTCCTGCAAATAAGGTATGCACTTGCTACAGTGGGGTAGGCTTGGTGTTCAATGGTGAATCAAGACTCGTGACATTAGAGTTTTGTGTTTCTCGTATTTTGTAGCAAATGACAATGAGCAACAAAAGGCACATTGGATATATACGTAACTATAACAGACCTTCAAACAATCGCAGCACAGTGTTCACATGTGCGTAAATGTCTAGAAGATCCAGATCCAGCGCCAAACCTACCTAATATTTTCGAGTGCAAAATAGTTGGTACAATAAACAGTTGCCTTTTAATAACCCAATCAATATTCAACATCCATTTCGAGGAGGGTTTTTTTAGATACGTTTTTAACAAACCAATTGCTATCTAAACATACAAATGCAAACTTCGTTATTTCTGACTATGCATGCAAAATAATCTAGGAGAGGCCGCATGCTTATAGAGTCCGTTTTCTTGAGGACCTTGTTTACCATTTCGCGGCAGACGTGCTGCGAGGCACGTGATAACGTCACACGTTGGTGTGTAAACGCAGCGCTGGTTATAAATAAAGGGCCGGCACGTGGCCGCATTCTGCGTTCACAGGAAAGCCGACCGAGGGAGTAGCAAAGAGGTCCCTTTGATACTGGGTGAGTGCTTTTTTTCTGTACTGACATTGGGCAAGGCTTTGGGCATTAGCTTGAATAGGTTACTAATACAAACAAACTATGTGAGTAGAGAGTGAAGGTGAAGAAACCTCACCCTTATTTACATGAGCCTTTTTCCACTGTCCTTTGTTTTCCATGAGGAGCATCCTAAATTGGACATATATAAAATATAGTGATGAACGTGGAGAATAGCAATTACAGCTACTAAAAGACTGTTTTCAATTTGTATTTAAGGACCAAAATCCAAGAGTGCCATACATATGGACAACAGAGTCTCAACACTTTTGCATTAGGGTAAGCATAAGCTGAGCTTTGAATGTATAGAATGGCACCGCACAGCGTTTTGAGGGGGACAGACTAATATCATGTCCCTTCCTCACTTTTCTTTTGGTTATTAGGCGGCGGATTCAGATTAGCAAATTGACTCCAGCAAAAACTATTCAGCTTCAGTAGGTGGCGTATTATGAAAGTACTTTTCAGGTAAAATACACTTTTCTTGTCCTTAGCTCCTACGACACGTGTGATGTAGTGTATTCGGTACACTGGCTAATTAAAGATGTTTTGATGTTGTTGGTGAGAGAATCAGACATTAACGGACCTGGAAATATTCATCTTTTTGGGTGGCACTGGTGTTACACAGCATGCTTATTGGCATGCAAACCCAATCGAGACATGAAGTAATTGACACAATGGTGTCAGAATGTAAGGGTGCAACATAACAAATTGCTAATTGCAAATTGCTTTTGTTTTAGTCTCCTCTGCCATGTGCTTTCTTCCTTCTCCCACTGGGATAATCTTCAATATGCTATATTCTGTTCCTTTTAGAAAATGATTCAGTTCAGCCCTGATGAAAACCTGTGACAGGTTGAACCACTTGTTGGCTTGTTTCTTTGGTATGACTAGTTGGAAATAACAGAGGCTTTTTTCTTTTTCATTTTATATGCATAGTCAGAAATAACAAAGTTTGCATTTGTAGGTTTATACACCAATTGGTTTATTAAAAACGTATCTAAAAAACCCTAATCAAAATTGACATTGAATATTGATTGGGTTATTAAACAGCAATTGTTGTTTACTGTATCAACTAATTTGCAATCCAAAATATTAGGTAGGTTTGGCTCTGGAGTTAATCTTCTAGATTATTTGTACCTTTTTTCAAGACTGGGAGGTTGAGTCTTGGTTTGATCATTTATACTTTCCAGTCTGCCAACCTCATTAATTCAAAATCGTAGACTTACATTTGTATGTATGCTCCTGGACATTTGAATCTCGCTGCTGGCCCTACCTCTGCTCACCATATTCATTCTGACTATCTATCTCTACCTCTTCTCTGTCCCTGGCTTTTTTCCTTCTCTCCCTCTCCCCTCTCCCTCACTATGATCAATGCTCTTACACTATCTGAAATGTCGCCAGGCCTAGTACGATAGTTCTGTTTAGTTTTATTCATTCTGAATGTTCCAAGGCCTTGTAAGAATGTTTACTGTATTTCCCTGCTCCTTCCCCCTGCCTTGGAGCGCTGTGAAACACTTTGTGTATAGGCGCTATATAAATAGATATAACACCAGGTGGTGCAGCTCAGACTACAGTGCAACCTCATTTTTTACTTTAACTTCACATGTGCATAGTTTGCTTTACATACACATTGCTACATTACCTATTATCTAAAGAGATGACCTGTAATTTCACTTTCAATTTTGTGAGTGAATGAGAGAAAATGAAAGTGCATAGCGCCCAAAACAAATGGAACTGTCACCGATGGCCATTGTAGGGAACCACCAAGGCCAATGAAAATGGAGTGCTGTCCCATGGATTGGTATTATAAAACAGGCCAGAGAATAGTAAAATGGCAGCCATCCACATTCGGATATGTTGCACCCTATGCCCCAAGAGTGGTGTTTTGCGAGGTTTGGGGCATCATGGATTGCACCAAGCTGTGGGGTTTGGGGGGTTTGTCTCCACTCAAAAGCCAGTCCGGGTTTCACCCACCAAGATCCTGGCTATGTAATCGGGACACATAATTAGGATTTTATGGATGCCTCAACCTAGGGGCTATCAGGGGGTCTGTGTGCTGTGCCAAGGGGGATTCCAGTCGATGACTGCTACCACTTTGCCATGCTGAGGGCTATCTTGAAAAGCTTGGAAAGGGTTTTATACCATCACAATTTACTCACGTCACACGTCACACCAGAAACACCACTATCATGTCTTCTAACATAGCGTTGAGTTCAGCAACAGCAGCCTCCAGCAGCCCTGGTCCTCTCTAGGCAGGACTACTGCAACAGCCTCTTCCTCAATCTTCCTCTATTCTCGCTCGGCCCCCTTAAAATTAAGTGTCCTTAAGATGTAAAAGCTGTTTCCTACAATTCAGCCACGAGTGGATTCTTTTTAAAGCAACGTTGATCTCCTTGGTACTATTAAGCCGATTTTACAGCAAACCTTCTGTTGGTTTGACATCTGTTATGCTGCAGCCAAAGATTAATCAGATGGCTATGTATTAATATTTTTCTACACTTGCTAAATTGTTATATGTATGTTTACTATGGGTGTTAGTTCCCCGCGATAATTTCCGGTTCATAGATTGACCCAGCATAACACAATACGGAAATAAACTTGATGTAATATTGATGGCAACCATTGGCTTGATGATATGTATTAATTAAGTTCTACAATTTGAAAATAGATGAGCATCTTGATTGCCTTTTAGAATTATCCGTTGAGTGGACATTTAAGACAACACACTAAATTGAATTGTTCTTTTACTACGATAGGAACATGGTTATACTGTCATTTAACCTGTGCATGGTTTCACTTTCCCTACCATACTCATAATGAGGCCCCTAAACCACACACATTTCCACTGCACCTCTATCAAGCTCCACGCTTTATAAAGCCTTCAAATAAATAAATATGGGCTTGCATTACTTTCTCTTTTTGGTACTTGAACCTAAGGGTTAGAATTCGGTTAGTAGTAGCCAGATTTCTTTCAGAAGAAGAAACTGAAGTTGTAACTAATAATGAAATGAATAAAAAATCAATGCGAGTGTCCCTACGTTTGTTGTGCACAACTACTCATTGTACCCTTGAGAATGCACCACTCCATAAACACAGCATTGCAGTTCCATCCAGATCTTTCTGTACTAAAGTCCTCTAGGAGACGGAATTGCCTAAAAAGAGCAGGGTTGGAGAAGAACTCAATCCGTTGGGGCTCAGGGACCTCACTCTCCACCCAAATAATCCAATTATATCCTGCATGCAGATGAGGCTCATTCTTTTTTTCCAGGGAAACTCCCTGCTACTGTTCCTTCTTGTGTTGTGTGTTTTCTTACCTCTGAAACACACCAGGTCTCCACCTACGATGGCACCTCCAATGTGCCCCTCCCCTCTTCTGACACAGCCTCTCTCGTTATTGCTTGCAAGATCTCCTCTGCCCAAGTCCCATCTTGTGGCACCTCCACCTGCACATGAGCTTCTGCAAAGGCAATGCTAATGCTATGACTGTGCACTGACCAGTCCCATGCTGACTGGGCCTGGAACATATCTACCCAAAGTGACACCTGGCGACAGATTACTCATGGATGGGGTCTTGGTGCTGCCTAGCATCTCTTCTATTGCCATCTCCTGGCCAGCAGTAGTGACACTCTGGGCCCACCTCATCTTCCTGGGTATCATTTTGGGCAATGCAGTGCACCTGCCACTGCCCACAACCTCCTCGTATTGCTGATTCACAGAGGGTGCTTAAACACGTGTGTGTGTGTGTGTGTGTGTGTGTGTGTGTGTGTCCTTACTACAACCGAAAAAGTGCTGCTTCAACAATAATAGTGGTTTCCCTGTGTGAATCATAGAAAGTATGCCCACTGTAAAGTGACTGTCTGTGCACCACTCCCCAGCTCTCTCACGTGTTTCCTCAACTGCAGCCATGTGGCAGGTGGTAGGTGTAGCCTTTAATAGATTCCAGTGAGGAAAAGATGGTAACAACCTAAAGCTCTCACTCAACCCGAGCCCTGGTCACCATCTTGAACAGAATAAATATGCTGACGTCTGAGCCTATAAAGCAAATTGCCAATGCACAATATATCCCCCCCCCCAATTAACCCATGCCAAAAGTGGAGGAATCATAAAACAAAACTGACACTGCATGATAGAGAACAGCGCTGCCCCTGCAGACGAGACTGGATGTGTGGATGCCTGGAGTGGTTTGTTGCTACTTGTTCCAGGAAAGGACTATATGAGGAGCTTTTCACTGAATCCAGCACCTTAGTGACATTACTCTGACAGCTTTACATAGCCAATACCCCAACATTCTTGACTTTCTCTGGTGTAGACTGACATTACAAAGATGCACATTAGTCACCTGCCGTACAGCGCCCAATAAGAGATGGAGGAATGGCTGTATGCTTATAAACGGTGCAACCTCAGAATGGCACCCTTAGTTCCTATTGCTGCCCACTGATGCTCCTTGGTAGTGTGGACGGTGGTCATGTTGGTGCAGCATTGTGGTGAACCCCCAAACCCTCTAATATGTGTCTCTCAACACACACAGGAGCAAGGGGCACAAAGCAGTGAATTACAATGCAAAGCACGGCTTAAGTGGAGAAAAATGGCCCTCGGCAGCAAAGGTATGTCATGGGAAGTGGCTGCTACATTTGATGAACTGGAGTTTTAGAGGTGCACCTTGAAACTCTTACTGAATTGATTGATTGATTGATTCATTTATTGAGCGCCTTACACCAAGGCGCTGTACAATGGAACAACAAATACAGAGAAATAACAACAATTAACATTGTGAGCAAGAATACAACTTGAATCATTCTACAAAACAGTGCAAGGAGCAATTAACTGAGAGGGGGGGAAGAGGAGTGGGGATAGGAGTGTTGAGGGGGCAGGAGAAGGATAGAATAAGTGTAGAAGAAAGGGGAGAAAGAATGTAATGGGAGAGGGGAGAGAGGAATTAAAAGAGGGGAGAAACAGGGGGGGGAATGGAGAGGGTAGTGGGGGGGCTTCAAGGTGGGGAATGGAGAAGGAGGGATTTAAGGGAAGTGCGAAATGAGGTGAAGGTAGAGGAAGAGCGGATTGGGAGGGGGAGAGAGTTCCAGTGCAGTGGAGCAAGAAGGTGGAAGGAGCGGAACCGGGAGGAAGCACAGGGGGAAGGAGGTACAGTGAGAAGGAAGCGGTCAGCGGAACAAAGGGAGCGAGAGGGGGAGTAGAAGGAGAGAAGGGAGGAGAGATAAGGAGGAGCAAGACCATGGAGGGATTTGAAAACAAGGCAGAGAAAGTGGAATTTTAGTTGTAGGTGGAAAGGTAGCCAGCACATGGTCAATGGTTGACTGAATGGTCAAGCACAGCATGGACTGGGGAGCTCAAGCCACGTGTTTCATGTATATGCTGGGAGATGCTGTCTGTCTCCCCGAGACTAGCGTGAACATGGTTCAGGAAGACTTTTGATAATATTTATTTTCAAGTAAAATTAATAGACAAGTAGTCATACTTTGCAGATAACCATCCTAAAAATGTTGACAAAGTAGAATACCTTTCCAGTACATTTTAGGTACCTGCAAAAATGGATCAAACTAGGGATGGCAGCTCAAGTGTTAAAGGCCTGTGAAGGGAGGTATCTTCTACTGCACAGAGCCCAGCGGAGGAGCTGGAAATGATGGAGAAGGCATGCTCAGCAAACTGGACCCAAGAGGAGGATCTTCAGCCGCCTGAAGAACCCGCAGAATAGAGCCCCCGCAGTCAAAGCAATTACATGGAGAAACTGACCTGTGCTGAATGTAAGGATCCCCATTTCTATTTAGGGGGAGAGAGACAAAACCTTTGTTGCAGAAGAGGGAGGCTTGCAGTGACCATGCCTCTAGGCTTTGGAGGCGTGCAGTGAGGATACCTGTGGGCTTTGACTTTCTCTTACCTACCGTGTTCAGTTCCAGTAGCAGCAAATCCTTGTCCATTTTCCTTGAGTCAAGCTCATTGATCTGTTGTTGGACGCTCTACATTTAAATACAAGAAGTGAAGGAAAAAACATCAGTCCAGCTGCCACATTGTGCTAACCCTTCTGAGCACAAACTGACACAAACACGTTTTTGTAAATGTCAAGATATTTCCTGTTAGTACATTTAGTTCAAACAGAAGTTTGTTTTCAAATGCTATCCTATAATTCCAGAAGCCATTTGGTGAGAAAATCAAATTCTGCCTGGGTGGCACCGGGGAGCCAGGAACATTGTAATGCAAACAAAAGTGAATACGCATTTTTTGTTGGCCTGGCTGCCTAAATTGGCTTTCCCCACCCCCATTTGCATTGCATTGTAAACCTCCTGAAAGTTCCCATTTTGCATATGCAAATGACCCGATTGAACTGTTCCACGCCACACCTCACTAATTTCTCTCACTCGGTGCGCATGCGTCTTTCCTACTTATCTTTTGAAGAAGCCATAACGCACGTGTAAGCCCATTGGACTGAACAATAATCCTGTAAATCACACCCAGAGTGCAAAACCAACGATTCACACAATGTGAAAGGATGACAACCCCTATTCTGCCTAGGGGGTATAGGTGACAGCCCACACATACGCTCTCTCACTCCGGACCCAGTATCCACCTTTGTGCATTACTCTCCAAACCCGGAGCGCTGGACTGGGCCGGGTGAAATTGGTGTTATTTGGGTGCCGGGCATTTGTGAAGTGGCAACAAGTGAAAAGACAGTGAACATTGTAATCTGATTATAAATGTATATACAGCAAACTCACCCACACACCTAAAACGAACACGAAACATGGGCAAAAACAGTGCTAACATTATCAGGACCCACATCACCCAACTCCCAAAACATAAACTAATACAAAAGTACAACATACAACAAATTAGTCCAAGAAATATAACAATGAGGAGTTCAAGCAAATTAGTGCACGTCTGCAGCTCAAGCAAAGTACCTTGCAAAAACGAAATCACTAAAAACGATGACTGGGCAACCTTTAAAACGAGCAATAATTCTTGAACGAGATATTTGCTAGAGGACAGCACTGAGACACGTTGAATCAATTTCCACTTGATCTTTCTCCCCTTTTCTTTTAACAATGAATACTAAAAATTGCCAATATTTAAAGGGGTGAATACTGCTACGGAATAGCATGAAAATAGAACAGCAATCACCCCAGTGTTAGCAATGACTCTGAATATATAGCACTGATGGAAGTCAGAGGCATTGAACTTTCATCCACTTGGGTGACAATTGAAATGAACTCAATGTTTGCAGGTGTAAAAGATCCACGGGCCCCTATGGGCAGATTCAGGGGAAGGCCACCTCATGGGGGAGGTGGGCTGTAAGCACATCAGAAAGCACATTTTCCTTCCACGTAGTCAAAGGAAAGCAAAATAATAATAACTATTTGTGTTTAAAATGTAGGCAGGTGCTGAATTACTCATACCTTTAAGCGCTGAAAAACAGGTGTTATGACCCAATTTACTATTATTCAATGTAATGGTACAAACCTCAGAAAGGTGTCGGCTAACACATAAGCATGAATTCCTTTATGCTAATGCTCATCGTAAGGTCAGTGCACACTACCACGAGCCTAGGATAACATCACATAACTCTGACAGGATCCCTTGGCAAGGACACACACCACATACCACCTTGCAATGATATCATGGACCTAATTGATCATTTACCCAGAAACAAGAACGAGTAAACATGAAACTGCCTATTCAACAAGTGGGGCAATATGACACGCCACAGTATTCTCCACCCAACATGCTGCCGGTCAATAACCGGATGACCAGCCCGACAGATGAGGGGTGTATCAGCCACTTTTACTCCCTAAAAATAGGAAAAGACTACGCCCCCAAAAATAGGGAGTAAAAATGCAGATAACTGGACCAATGACTGCAAGGACCGTTGGCATTAAAGGGGAGATGGGGTTTTCGGTGGGGAGAAGGTGAGAGGACTGAGGTAACAATTGACCCATTTGAGGTGAGTAGTGATATCAACAGAGTCCCTGACAGAGAGGACTCCCATTTTGAGATTTCCTTAGATTCTCCCATCCCCAGCCAATCACATTTTGGCAGACAATATTGACACTATGCGGGTCAAGGTATAATGAACGAGGCCTCTGGAGAGATGCTAACTCCTGCATTTAGGAATGGACGAACTACTCAGGAAAGTAATATATATATATCATTATATGTTGAGAGCACACCGACTGACAGAGAGGGTTCAGTAGACAATAATCCCTATGTAGGGAGTAAAGAGTGGTACAGGTAGAGGACATACAACCTGCACCCGCGGTGATCCTTGTGCCACTACACAAAAATCCTGACTGAGGAATACTGGGGAAGTGAGTAAAAAATGGGAGCAGCAGCCCTGGGCCACTGGATTCAGAGAATGGCTTGACAGTTGTTCTCGTGTTAAACTACAAAGGAGTTGCCCCATCAGTCTCTGAGAGCTTAAAAGATCTCTCAATTGCCCTTATCCTTACTGGGAAGGAAGCAACTCCGCTCCTGTGAGCGGATAGCAGTATAGGACTGTGTTACCCTTCAGGTAGCCAGCTTTGGTGGGTTAAGAGTTTTTTAATAATTGAGAAGTAGATCCCTGGTGGTTCTTGACAGGTTGCAGGAGGGCAATAAATAAAAGCAGTAGCTGCCTTGCACCTCTAGTTATAGCACCATGCCACCTTCAAGTAGTGCATTACAGGAGTTGGACAGAGTTCTGAAAGTATACCAGAAGTACTCTCGGGGTCATAGATTTATTCCCTTCCCATGACTTCTGACACAAAGAGTTGTTACCGAGGTCGGTGGGGGCCTCTCATTCCTCATGAACCTAAATGCCAGCTCATTGAATCCATACCTGACCTGTACTTATGTTGCCAGACTTTAGATTTATGAGTTGTGTCTACACTTTGGATTGTCTTCTATTTGTGGTGCGCTTCCTTCCTCTGCACACACAGACACACACACCCACACTCACTCCCCCCAGCAGAACCTGTACATACATGCCACCCCAGCACTGCAGCCACACACACATGACCCTAAATTTAGCTCTGCACTTATGGCCAGCAGTATTGCACACATGCACGCATACATACGCACACAGCCCCACGAGTTTCTTTCTTGCTACTATTAAGAAAAGATGCCCATGTACATTCACGATTTGCCCAGTGTTGCAAATACAGGTTCAAGTTAACATTATTTGATCGTTTTTACCAGGATATGTTAAAGTCAAACCTATTACAGGTAATGTCATCAAATGTATTTATTTATTGTGCATTTGTAAGGCGCTTATACATCAAGTAAATTGTGTTTCAAAGCACCCACAGGGCCACAGGGAGGAAACATGGGAATAAAAAGCAAATATAACAATGAAGGATAGAGGCGGTCCTACAAGGCCTTGTGAGCATTCAGAACGTACAAGTGCAGAGATAGAAATGGATGAGGGAGTGTGGGGTACGTGCTAGGTGTACCGAGAGTGCAGTGCTAGGGAGTGAGTGGCTGTTAAGTGACATGGTGAGAGTGGTCAGCTGCCAATAAATAAGTGCAGGCCTGTAGTGGCATAGGCCAGTGGGTGGCTGAAGGCGTTTGGGTGTGGGAGGCCAGGACCCAAGAGGACATATAAGGGTCCTAGTCCCCAATCTCAGCAGCTGTGGGGTTTAGCAGAGGAGGGAGGGAGTAAGGGAAGTAGGAGGTGAAAAGGAAAGTCTTGAGGAGCTTCTGGAATTTGAGGCAATCCGGCTAAAGACGAAGAGGAAGTGGGAGGCAGTTCCATAGGAGGGAGCCTGCTGAGGAAAAAGATTGACCACAAGCTCGCTGTTTAGTGAAGCGCCTGGCACACAGAGAGTTGGTGCCGGAGGAGCATAAAGATCTGAAGGGAGAATATTTATTGAGAGCAAGCTGTAGATACCGTGGTCTCCGGCCTCAGACAGCCTTATGGATGTTGCAGAGGGATTTGAATGTGATCCTTGCACCAACCGTGGGCCAGTGGAGAGTTTTTAGGGTTGGAGAGATGCAGACCCTGGGCTTGAGGCCAAAGATAAGTCTTGCAGCCCTATTCTGGATTGGCTGGAGGGGTCGAAGAGAAGAAGAAGGTAGATTGAGGAAAAGGCTATTGCAGTAGTCTAGCCTAGAGAGAACCAGAGCTCTCGAGGCGTTGAGCTTCTGGGGGAAAGTAAGGAAAGGAAGAATTCCTTTTGAGGAGGTAGAGATGAAAGTGGGCCTTCTTGGCAAGGTCCTGAATGTGAGGGAGGAAGGAGCGAGAGGAGTCAAAGATGACTCCAAGGTTTCTGGCTTCAAATGAAGAAGGGGGAGAGTATATAGAAGATGGCCAGAGTGAGGGGAAGAAAGAGGGAGCAGGAGTCCCAATAGGAAGGATCTCAGTCTTGCTGGCATTGAAGCAGAGATCATTGGAAGTACACCAGGACTGGATGAAAGATAGGCAGTAATGAATGATGGAGGACGTAAGGAGAGGGTCAGAGGGAAGTTTAAAGAAGAGTTGGCTGTCTTCTGCATTACATTGGAAGTTAGGGAAGAAGGTTGAAATTAGGTGGGCAAGTGGAGCAAGATGGCTATTAAAGAACCAGGGAGAAAGTTTGGAGGCCTGGGGGACACCACACGTGGAGATAGAGGTGTGGGAGGAGAAAGAGCCCTGAATAACCTAGGACGGACGGTCATTGAGGGAGGAGGTTAGCATCGTTGTCAGGTAGTCACACAAATTGTCAGCATTTGCCAAGAGACAAAAGCATCTAGCACAATTTACTAGGCATTTACAACATATTGGCATTTTACTTGCATCATATAATTATAATGTATTGACTTTTACAGAGCTTCATGTAGATGGATGATGTCTAAGCTCTACATTAATCAGTGGTATTATTATCTGCTGATGGTACTCGATTCATCAACCTGAGAATGAGGAAGGGCCTAGTCAGTGCAACAGGGTTTCAAACTTGTGGCATGGCATTATCCCATTCCCAAAACCAGCACATGAGATACCCATTCGGCATGGAAATATTTTCCAGAAGTTAATATTAGATGCCCAGGAACTAACCCCATGGCTAATTTGCATACACTCTTATTGATGTGTAAATTGCAATGATTTCATGATTTTGGAGAGCGAGGGCAGTGGATGGGGGCAACAGAAGAGCAATGTGGGGGTGGATGGCGTATTCCGTTGTCTCGCCCTGGGCGCAATGTTGTCTAGAAACTGCCCTCGCTGTCGAGCTCCATGCAGGCACTGCTGAATCCCACATTGTGGAGCTTTCTTCTCCTCCTTTCTCATGCCTCACTGTTGCTCTGTCCTCTGCTCCCTGTAATCTGCCTCCCGGTGTGATCCCGGTGAATGCTATCATCCTCAGAGGTGATGCAGCTACATTATCCCCTTTTGTTAACAAACAATGAATTAGTCTCTTACATAGTCTGTATATGTACCAGGTGGTCTTCTCACCCATCTAGTTCTCCGGAACCTGGTTTCTTCACGTCCTTCTCTTTTCTTCTCTGGTATATTTTGGTGATCTCTTTCTCCTTGCTGCTCAATCTCCATGTTGTCTTCCATAGGTTCCAATTGTAAGTGAGGGCTGTTCTTCCTGATTCCAGAGAGTGTCTGGTGGTTCTTCTCTCGTCTCTCGGTTCCTACTCCATACTAGCCCTCTCCTCCATTCCATCAGTTTCTCTTCGACTGTAACTTGTTCTTTTTCTTCCCATCCTCAGTCTCAATGCAATATTTATGTATCTTGTTTGCTTGGAAACAAGCACTGTACTTGGACGTTGCTTGCGTGTCTTTATGTGGCATTCTGATCTTGACCAATCTCCTTGTCTGATGTCTTCTCTTTTGATCGCTTCCTTGCATCATCTGAGTTTCTGTCACTCTCAATTCTGCTTCTTAGTTTTTTTCTCCATTTGACTTTCATTTCTTTATCCATTGCGGTGATAGTATTGTTTTCGCTAGTCTCTTCCTCATCATGTAAAACTGAGAAACACATGTGATACTATTCAGAGTCATCCGATGTTGATGATGTTGCTTTTTAAGTCTCGCTAGCATTGTTGTCTGATTTCTTGTGCTGCTGGGTCCCAATATGTTTACTAACGGCTTGTGATCTATCCACAACTTAAACCTTCTTCCCCATAGGTATGCACGTAAATGGTTTACTGCCCACGGGCACGCTAGTATTTCTTTTTCTATCATGGAATAAGGTTGCTCCACACTTCTCTGTGCTTTTGAAGCTTTGATGCAAATGCTACCATGTTGGTTTCCTTTTGTGTTTGTTGCATAATGGCTGCTCCTATCCCATATGCCCTCACATCTATGGCTATCATCATTCCGTTTCTTGCGTCAAATGGTTTGAGGTTTGATGCTTCTATTATGGCCTTCTTGACATTGCTGAATGGCAACCGAAATTGATCCGTCCATTCAAATTTCTCACCTTGTCTCAGTAGTCTCCTCAATTCTTCGGTCTTGTTAGAAAAGTCCTTTATGAGTTTGGCGTAATATTCCGCCATCCCCATGAAGTACTTCCAATGTTCTTTTTTTTTGTTGTGGTTCCATGCCTGCTGCTGAGACTGTGTACCCAAGGAAATCACATTTTCCCTTGTGCAGTTCACATTTCTGTCATTTTAGGCAGAATCTGGTCCTCAGACTTTCCAACACCTTTACCACAGCGGCATCATCCTGCTTTTTGGTGATGCCATAAATCAAAGTGTCATGCTGACAGAATTTGACATGTTCTATGCCCTGAAAGTTTCAGTCATGATCCTTTGGGAGACTGATACAGCTGAACAATATCAGAAGGGCATGCATTTGTAGTGGCACTTGCCAAATGGAGTCACGAACGCCATCAAATGTCTTGACTTTGGGTACAGTTTGACTTCATGATATTGGATGGTGATATCTAATTTTGAAAATATGGTGGCTCCTTGCAAGCACTGCATAATCTCAGAAGTGTTTAGCAAAGGGAAATTATCGTTGACCACTTTCTGATTCAGCGCTCTAAGGTCTATACACATCCTGAGCTTGTCAGACCTGTTCCTCCTGGTTATTAAACAGTTCTAAGCATTTCCGTGGCTTCTGCTGTCTCAATTACATTTTCTTCCAGCAGTTTAACATCTCTTGCAGCTCTTATCTTGCTGTGACTGGCATTAGTCTCACGTTTTGCTTGGCTGGCGGCGTGGCTCATTCTTTCAATTTGAGGTGTGCATATCACCTTTCAGTGTCCCTATAATGTCCTCAGATATTTCTGCATACTTTTCCGTTATGTCCTGCTCCTCCGTATTCGTCACTGCCATTACTTGTTCTTTCGCGTTCGGGTCTAGATTACGGTCATCCCACAAATGCCTCTCCTACTTCTGTGACGTATACCCTTCCATTGGTCTTCCTATCCTTAAACTGGATGTCTATTTTGAAGTACCCTAATATCTTTATTTCCTTGCCACCATAGACTCCCAGTTTCTATCTGGATTTCTTCTTTTCTTTACCTCTATCCCATCCTCATCACAATTGTGGAGATCACAATCAATAAAGAACAACAACTCACACCAGATGGATATTGCCGGCAATAAACAATTTTATTGAGGCCCTGCCTCAGGCTCGCATTTTAATTTCATTATAGCTATCAAAGTGCGCAGACATGCGCCATGTCGCAGAGCGGCAAGTGGACCGCCGTTCTCTTCCTTTTTCGCACCTCACTATCGTGCTGTGATCCGATCCCCCGTGTCCCCCCCCCTACCGCCCTCCAGCGTGATGACTGGAAACGTGGACATCCTGTGCAGTCACTTATCGTTGAGTGGGCAGAGTAGCACTGTCATGGATTCTAAAACAATCACAAAATTGAGTGTCTTTGGGCCAGCATGAGTGGCGTGGAACTTTGCCACTTGAACGCTTTCCTGTGTGGAGATTGAAGTTACAACACAGGTTAGTTTACTGCCATGTCAATCTGAGGATCGCTGCTAAATGTATCTCATATCGAAATTGCTAGGAGCTATTCTCCCACTTGTCACCTAGAAAGCCTGGTTAGCTTGTTACCAACAGTTAGCCGCAGTAACTTTTGATTTCCCAGGCCAACTGGTGCCACACAAGCATGCTTATGTGATATTAAACGATATGTTTGATAGGGTGTATACATGACCTGTGAAGCATAAATGGTAATTTATAATGATAAAAGGTTACTTTGCATTTCACACAGAAATAATCTTTGTGACACACTTTGCAATAGCTCATCAGTCTTGCTTACTGGGTCAAGCTTGAAACCGAGGAGCTGCTTTTAGCTCCTGCTCTTCCAATCTTAATTTTGATCCCTGCAACTAATTGTACATTTTTTCTGTTACAAAAGTTGGGTTATGCAAAAGCACAATGATGATTTCTTCATTACGCTTACCAGTACCTTCTATAAAATAACCTCTACTGCCAAACTCAGGCACTCTGGCAGGCCCTTGTTTTGGAATCCCTCAGGTTTTTTGATCATCAAGCCAACAAGCAAATATTCAGTGGCATAGCAAATCAATCAGTGTACCACAGTCAACAAATAAAACTTCTGCATGTAATGTTGCAGTCCAAGCCATCTCTGCCAAAACTGCCATTCGCCTGCAATCATAGATGTAATGTAATAACAAACGCTGGTCTCACCTTTAGATGCCTGGTCTTGGTTTTGCTAAGTGTTGGCCGTCCGTCTGCTGAGGCCACCATTACTTTAGTAAGACGCACAAGGCAGGGGACCCAAAAGGACAGGCATCAGGCATCAAGGGAAAGATCCAACAGGTAAAATACCTTTTGATGACTAAAGGTACAGGGTCACAGGTAACTTGAACACACTCACGCAGCATGAAGACTTTGGGCTTCCAAGAAGGACAGCAGCAGACGGGCAGCAGTGAGTTCAGAGAAATGGAAGACAGGGTAGCAGAGGAAATGGAAAAGAAAGAAGGAAGTGGAGTTTAAGAGGCTAGATAAGCAGGAATCTAACAGTGGAAACTAGAGCAGGATGGATACAGAGCACACAATGTCAAGACCAACTGCTTATCCAGGCAACCCCTGTCACCCAAATATGCATGTCAGAAGTCTCCTATCACAGGGAGACTTTCCTCCTGAGTGCACAGCCAGCAAAATCCAAAGATAACCTGCCAGGCTAGGGCTCAGGTAAAAAGACAGGAGCACGAAAACCAGCAGCACTAGAGTAGGAAGAAAACACAAAAGTAATAATCAAGTCAAAAGAACAAGAAATGGCTGCTGACAGACATCTGCCTCCCCGTTCTCCTTTGTTACCTCCCCTACCTGGATTCCGGTGTACAGTGCAGGTAATCGCTGACATCTGCTGCAACACACGCTGGCTATTGTTCGCAGTCTTACGTTTCCTTCCTGGGAGGTTTCCGGAGCCTGACTTGGAAAGGGCAAGGTCGTTTCTGTCCTTGTCACCCTCTCGGTTCGCGCCATCTTTCTCCTCCTGTTAAACTGCCGTGCTGAGTTAGCTCGCTCGTCTGCCTTGCTCATTTTGTGCTCTCGTGCTCCACCTTTTATCCATGAAGCGAAGAGAAAGGGCCATCAGGTCGTGTGTGATTTGGGTCAATTGCCTAACTTTGCCTGACCCTTGTGTTGGGACATGTCGGGTGAACAGCTCTGGTGTTTGTCCATCGTCTCTCGTGTTGTTCTAAAGTGTTTGTATCGGGAAAGGGGGGGTGTCATGAGAAATGATATTCTTCATCCTAGGGGGGTTGGTAAGTTCGGAAGGGTGAGATTGTCCGGGCCTGTGAAACAAACGGGAATGACCAGGACCATCACCCTGAAATGAACAAGGGGGATTGTGGGAACTGTAGTGCTTTGTTTGATCAAGTTGGGAGAGCGGGAAATAATAATCAGAGAGGCAGGGAAATAAATGATTGTGAGTATTCGGGGAGGACACTGGAAAATGGGGACTCTGGGAGAGATAGCCTGTGAGTGCAACAGTCTGTGATCCCAGGAGACCTGCTATCCATGGAGGGGTTGTTGGACCTGGGCCTGAGAGATTCAAAGGAGGATGGAAGGCAGATGTAGTACAGCCAACAAATGCCTTAGCGATCTCGTCCTCTTCCCTGGTAAAATACAACGTCTCACCTGGGGTACTTCCCCGAGCACGACCCCGGGTTCCCCTACCCAGGTGATCCTTCCCCGCTGGTTTACTCCTAGGGTTTGGATAAGAGTGTCAGCCCTTCCCTGGCCACCTGAATAAGGGATTCCTGGGATATATTTTAGAGAATACCCTCAGGTTTCTAACAAAGGCATCAAAAAACGCAGCCAACACAGCAGACAAGGAAGAACCAAATGAAACAATCAGTTTAAGCAACAAAAAAAGGGCAGACGAACAGAGGAGTCAGGAAGTCCATGTTGTCACAGCAGAAGTGCATGGCACGGTAATCCACAAAACCAAGCAAAAAGTCAAAAAAACAGCAACAAGCAGGCTTCAAAGAGAAAGACGAAAAAATAAGCGCTACTCACATCCTGGTACAAACAGTAAAGGAGGGTCGCTCTGCAGCTCCTGACTGCTTTTGTAACTGCCAAGGAGGAGAAGCAGAGATTCTGTTTCACATCTGGGAGCGTAAACGTGCTGGCGTCAAGCGCTCCAGCGACTGGACTTGTGGGAATTGCAGTCCCCTAACCCTCTGTGAGTGGGACGGTGAGTCGTGTTGCCCATGGTGCCGAGCAGCATGCTGACTCAGACGCCAAGGGATGCATCATTGCCTTGGTAGTGGCAGAGGTTGCCTGTGTCCGCTGACCCTGCCCGCAGGTTTGTGAGTTCTGACTCACAATACATGCTCATTGAGGTGCACCTTAACCGTGGCTCCAACTGATTAGTTCTGCTGTCAGAGGTGGAACGCGAGAAACCAGAACTGGAAGTACGCCATATTGGTTGAGGCACAATCATCATTAAGCAATTGCCATTTTGGAAGGGGCAGGTACCAGAGCTACTGGTGCACATCTCAGGCTACAATGCCACATAGCAGGCAAAGGTGGCAGGAGCTGGAGACAGCAAGCATCGGAAACGCAAGCAGACTGTCAAGATCGTGTCTTACCTTTGCCTTAGAGGACGTGGTCTTGTGAGATAAACTGCGTCCTGCCCCCTGGGCAGCCACTGCCACCCAGAGGTTGAAAACTGATGTCCAGCTCTGCCATGGGGCACAGAGTCGGTAGGTGGGAAAAACCCTCAGAAGGAAGAAAAACCTGCTTGTTGCGACGTGAGGAAAGGTCCTGATGCATGGGAAGGAGAGGCTTGATGCAGGAGGCTGCAGCAGGAGACGCAGACAGAAAGTGCAATGCAGGCGGGATTACCAGGACCAAGACAGAAAGATGCGAGCTGGTAGCGATGAGAGGGGGGAAGGCAGGGGCAGAAACAGGGATGACAAGGAATGCAGGAGGAGAACAAGGATAGCGTCAGGGCAACAAGGGGAGCTATTGTGATGCATCACTTACCGGTAAGGCAGTGCTGAAATACTCTTGCAATTTGTTCCGGGTTGCCGGCACTGACGTCATCATGCTATGCAGCATGATAACGCAACGTGACTGCCCGTAAATGAATGGGAAGAATCGCTAACCTCGCCATAGTGACCATGCAGCAATTCCGGGGTTGCAGCGGTGCGTCATGACACTGACAGTATGCCCCCATCCATCCTCGCTGGGCTGGGTCAGCCTTCGAAGGGCTGAAGTGGTAAAACCTTCTGAGCGGACGCAGAGCGTGAATATAAGAAGCTGTTTTCCTGGTCCTATCTCAAGGACCAAAACCTTTTCAGTCTAGCAGGTACTGTAGGCAACCCCTCCTGTATCTGGAGTTACAAATGACCTGACTCACACAGTCAGTATCCTCATCCGACAAGACTTGAGGCGATGTAGGTCAAGTAGGTTTTCCTGAATGAGCATGGTAAGTCTTAAATAAAGAAGAATGAACAACTGGATGCATTCTCTTCCAAGAGTCTGGCAGTTGTAGAAAGAAGGCCACTGGATTCATCCTCCTGTGCACCACAAAGGGTACAAAATACTTGGTCGAATGTTTTGATTGTATCAAAAATCTAGGGAAGTATTAAGACGCTAGCCTTACCTTATACCCAGGTTCATAGGAAGGAAACTCACTACTATTTCGATCTGTGTGATTCTCGCATTTTCCGTCAAGTCTTCCAGGTTTTGGGACATGGTGCTCTGTGCCTCATGCAATCAATGAAGATGATGTTCCAAAGAGGGTAAAGGTGTTTCTTTCCCCAAATATAACAGAAAGCTTGGGAGGATACCCATAGTTGCAAAAGAGTGGATTCATTTTAGTGTGGAAAGGGTGGCACTGTTATAAAATAATTTCAGTGTGACCAGTAGGGACTCCAATTGTCTTGAGCAGCTGAGGAAAATCAATCCAGATACTGTTCCAGAGATCGGTTCACTTGCTCATTCTGACCAATTTTTCAGGGGTGGAATCCTGATGACGGATTTTTCAATTTTACACAGATTCATCCAGAAGGTATATATATTGAGGTTCTTGATTTGAAATAATCTTCCTGGGCCACCCATGTAAATGGAACACATCTCGGAAGAATACTTTAGCCGTTTCGCTCATTCAGGGCAATTTAGGCAATAATGAGAAGAACAAGTTACTTACCAACTGTAACATTCTTTTGACTGGATGTTCCTCCCACGTATTCCTCATCTTGTGATTATTCGTTATCTCCAGCTTCTCTGCTTCGGAAAAAAACATTCTCGGCAGAGGGCGCTGTGCTCGAGGTCGTGGCATCGATTGTCCCTCGACGGACTCCGTACTCTGTCGACGTCACCAATGGTATAAATAGCTCAAGCCGCGCCCGTTGCTTCAGTTCTGTTTTTTCGATTAAACATATAGGAGGAACACCCAGGCGTGCCCCATGACCGATACATTCTTCGTGAGAGGAAAGTGTAAGAAAACGTAAAACTGTACTCTGGGGGTAGGATGGGAGAGTCGATGAGGAATACGTGGGAGGAACATCCAGTCGAAAGAACGTTACAGTTGGTAAGTAACTTGTTCTTCGAATGGATTGTGTCCTCCCACGTCTTCCTCATCTTGTGATAGGCTCCCATAGCAGTAGCAATTTTGGAGGCGGGAGTACTAATTTCAGTTTTCGTGGACAGAATGCAGAACTGCCTTGGCAAATAACCCCTCATTAGAGGAGGCAGTATCCAAACAATAATGTTTAACAAAAGTATGCATTGTTTTCCAGGTTGCAGCTTCACAAATATCTGCTGCCGCGACTCCCCTCTTTAGAGCCACAGAAGTAGCCATTCCCCTTGTAGAATGGGCAGGAAGCCCATCTGGTGGGTCTTTTCCCGCTAATCTGTAGCATTCAACTATGGCTAATATGATCCAGCGGGAAATGGTCTGTTTTGTTACAGATAAGCCTAATTTATGACCAGTATAACCCACGAATAGTTGGTCATCTTGTCTCAATTTAGTCATCCTTGAGATGCAAAAACTAAGAGCCCTCTTGGGATCTAATCTGTGTAATCTCTCCTCTTCCTTGCCCAGATGAGGAGGAGGATAACATGTTGGTAATACTATTTTTTTTGACAAATGGAAGTCCGAGACTACTTTTGGCAAGAACGAAGGTTTAACTTTAAGGACTACCTTATCCTTATAAAAAATAGTATATGGTGGTTTGCATGAGAGAGCCTGAAGTTCGCTAACCCTGTGGGCTGATGATGGGGCCACAAGAAGGACAGTTTTTAGAGTTAAAAGCCTCAATGGGCATGAATGCAGAGGCTCAAAAGGTATGCAAGTCAAGAATTTTAGTACTAAATTTAAATCCCAAGTTGGTACATGAAAAGGTACTGGAGGGTATACATTAGTAAGACCTTTTAAGAATTGAATTATTAACGGTATTTTGAAATATGAAACCTCTTCCGAGGAGCGCTTGAAAATGCGCAGCAAGGTATCCTTTGATTGTTCCTATCTGGAGCCCCAGATTAGCTAGATGTAGCAGAAAAGAAAGCACCATTGGGGGGGCCACACTGAAAAGGGTCCACATCCTTGTCTTTGCACCAGTTACTAAACCTGTTCCAGCGACATCGGTACAAAGATATTGTTGCTGGTCTTCTGGCCGAAAGCAAGATTTCCATTACGTTATCCACAAGATCCCAATCCTTGTATCTCAACCTCTCAGAAACCATGAGTGAAGGTTGAGTGTCTTGACCTCTGGATTGAGAACCCGACCTTCCTCTCGCGAGAGAAGATCCTCTCTTTGCGGAAGACGTATTGGAGGGCAGATGGACATGTCCAGAAGGTCCGGGTACCACGTCCTCCTGGCCCAATCCGTGGCAATTAGGATCATGGTTTTCCTGAACTTTCTCAACCTCCTGAGTACTTGAGGAATCACAGGGACTGGGGGAAACGCATACAGCAGTGGAAATTTCCACTCCACTACGAATGCGTCTCCTAGAGCTCCTCTTTGAGGAAATTCCCTTGAGCAGTACTGATCGCACTTCCGGTTGATCGCAGTGGCGAACAGATCCACTTGAGTGGTTCCCCAAAGGGCGAAGATCTCCAGAAGGACTTCCTGACCCAGCTCCCACTCGTGAGAGACCGTGCTCTGCCTGCTCAGAGCGTCTGCCGCCGTGTTCTTCTCTCCGGCTAGGTGAATTGCCGATAGAGAGATTCCTTCTCGTATTGCCCAGAACCATAGCTGCATTGCCTCTCTGCACAGTGGTAGTGACCCTACTACTCCTCTTTTGTTGAGGTAGTACCTGGTCACGGTGTTGTCCGTCATTATCAGGACATTCTTTCCCTGTCCTGTACAGAGGGCAGAAAGGCCTTCAGAGCTAGTCTGATTGCCCTCAGCTCCAACAGGTTGCTGTGTAGTTTGGACTCCGATGGAGACCAACGACCGCTGATTGTCAGATCGTTGGTGTGTGCACACCACCCCGTGAGTGAGGCGTCCGTCACTACTGTTATCTCCGGCCATGGTTGCCAAAAAGACTCTCCCTTGGGAATGTTGTCGTTGCAAGCCCACCACAGAAGATCCTGAGCAACTGCGCTCGGGACTTGCAGAAGATCCAACATATTCCCTGAGAACTGGGACCACTGAGTTCTGAGTGCCCATTGAAGGGATCTCATTCTCAACCTGGCCTCTGGTACTAGGAAAATACAGGATGCCATGAGGCCGAGCAACCTGAGCAAATCGAAGGCCGGTAGACGTTCGGCATTCTGGAACTTCGTTACCATCTGCTGGATGTGGAGAGCTCTCACTTCGGGAGGCGAGGCTTTTCCCGAGGAAGTGTCCAAGACTGCTCCGATAAACAAGAGCTTCTGGGATGGTCTCATGTGGGACTTCTTGAAATTGAGGGAGAAGCCCAATTTGTGGAGGAATTGGCAGGTGATCGAAAGATGTTCCTGAGCTTGTTCTGGAGAACTTGCTCTGATCAACCAGTCGTCCAGGTAGGGATATATGTGAATACCTCCTCTCCTGAGACTTGCTGCCACAACCGCCAACAGTTTGGTGAAAACCCTCGGGATGGAGGTCAACCCGAATGGCAGAACTTGAAACTGATAATGAGAATTGCCAATCACGAACCTCAGGTACTTTCTCTGCTTCGGAAGGCTTGGCACATGAAAGTAAGCATCCTGAAGGTCCAATGATACCAACCAATCTTGGAGTTGGAGAGCCTGAGGGATCTGAGAAAGAGTCACCATCTTGAACTTGTCCTTCCTGAGGAACTTGTTCAAGTTTCTCAAGTCCAAGATGGGTCTCAGTCCTCTGTCATTTTTTGGGATGAGAAAATATGGCGAGAACCAACCCCTGTTCCTCTCCGCTACAGGTACCAGTTCTATGGCACCTTTCTCTAGCAGGGTCAAACTTTCCTGCAACAGGAGAGGATCCGGAATTTTGGCGGAGTTGGCTCCCGGTGGATGATTCTGAGGCCTTTTTAGAAAGGGGAGACAGTAACCTTGGGCTACTGTTTCCAGTGCCCAAGCATCTGAGGTAATGCCCCGCCATTCCTTCAGATGTTGAGAGATCCTGCCTCCCACTGGTGTTTTGTGTAACAAGGTCTCAGAGGGATTTCGAGGCGGCTGCAGGAGTGGCTGAGGGTACAGATGCCGCTCATAAGCCGGATTTTGCACCTCTTCCTCGTGCTCCATGAGGGAAGTTTCTTTTGCCCCTTTGAGAAGCTTGTCCTCTTCCTCTACCAAAAGAGGAGTAGTATCGAAAAGAACGAGCCCTCCAGGAAGATGAGCCGGAATAGGGTTTTAAAGGCTGGCGCAAAGAGGCGGTAAGTGATTTAGCTGCCGCTTTCGAGGTCTGAAGTTTTTCTAGGCTTTCATCATCCTTTCTGCCAAAGAGCCTCGAGCCATCAAAGGGCATGTTGAGGAGTCTAGCTTGCACGTCTGGTGCAAACCCCGACTTCCTCAACCACGCAAATCTGCGTAGCACAACGTTTGCAGCCATGGATCTGCTGATACTATCAGCAGCATCCAGTCCAGACTGGAGACATTCCCCCATTGCCTCCTTCCCGTCTTTGACTATATTCAGGAATCCTTCCCTTTCCTCGCCTTCCGGAATATGATCAGCCGCCGCCGAAAAACAGTCCCGCAGGGTATGGGTAAACCTGGCTAGGGTACAGATGACATTTGCCAACTTAAGTGCCATACTGCCTGACGTGAAAACTTTACGTGCCCAGGCATCAACTTTTTTATCCTCTCTATCTGGAGGGATAGTTGGATAAGCAGTTTGTTTTGAAGTAGATGCTGCCTGAATGACTAAACTCTCTGGAGTCGGGTGTTTATTCAAATATTCAGGATCCGTTCCAGCTGGTCTATATTTTTTTTGGAAAAGTACTATCTGCAGCAGCAATAGTCTCTGGTTTCTCCCAGTTTTTCTCCACAGTCCTTTGAAGGGCCCTGTGGGAAGGGAGAACAGGATCTTTCTGAGGTCCCTTGACGATTATATCCGTCATGTCATCTTGTTAAAAAATGGGTGAAGTATTACCCCAACCCATATATTTAACTACCTTGGTCATAAGACCCCTGTACCCAGCATCTGCATGCTCTGCAGGATCAGGTTTGGCGAACTCTAATTCTGGGGATGTGTCAACTCCACTGGCAGAATGTAGAGTATCACTCAGGTCTCTCATTCTAGATTCCTGGTCAATAAGTTCCTCAGGAACTTGTCTTGTACCATAAGTAACTCCCAAAGGAGTAACCTCGTCTTCTTCTGAAGCAGACTCTTCATAAATTGCTGACATAGATTTGAAAAAGTCTGACCTGGGCAAAGGAGTGAATCTCCTTTCTTCCTCTTCCATCTGCTTCGAAGGAATTGGCAAATCCTTCGAAGGGGTCTTCGAAGTCTTCGAAGATGACTTCGATAATGGAGTCGAGGATGTTTTTGGCTTTGAAGCCTTCGACGACTTGTGTTTCTTGCAAGGCACTGGAGAAGTGCTCGACTCTCGAAGAGTCTTCGACGGTTTTACGTCGACTCAAGTTTTTTTGGATTCCTTGACGCTACCGGTCTTTGCCATGGTAGCCTTGGACTTCCCTTTGTCGTCCAATGGAGCGACTTTAGGGGTATGGCTTTTTCGAGGGTCTTTCGAGGGGGTCGGGGCCGCGTTCTCAAACCTCCATCTTTTTGCGGAATTCTTCCCACTTACTGGGAGAATCCGATTTAGTCGGACAACAAATTTCTTCGGTCGACTCTGAAGAAGATGATGATGAGGGAGATCTATGTCTCCTCTTAATTTTTTTCGATGATGACGAAGAGTGTCTCGATGTACTCCTAGATTGAGATCTCTGAGTGCCTATGGTGATCCGATTCCTTAGAATCAGTCGCTTTCTTGTGTCTTTTTGACGTAACCTTTTTTGAGGCCTCCTTCCCCACCGACAGTTTACCTCTCCTCTGACGAAGAGCTTTCTCGATCATTGATTGGCAGGACCCGCAGTCGTCGGTTCGGTGACTGGAACCGAGACACCAGAGACAAATCCAGTGGGGATCGGTGATCGACATCTTAGACCCACAATCTGCACACTTCTTGAACCCAGTCCTCGGTGTCGATGGCATTGAAGATGACATTTTCTTCACAGAAAATAGAAGCGTGCCGTTCTCGATAGCAAAGCGATCGGAAAAACGGAACTGAAGCAACGGGCACGGCTTGAGCTATTTATACCATCGGTGATGTCGACAGAGTACGGAGTCCGTCGAGGGACAATCGATGCCACGACCTCGAGCACAGCGCCCTCTGCCGAGAATTTTTTTTCCGAAGCAGCGAAGCTGGAGATAACGAATTATCACAAGATGAGGAATACGTGGGAGGACACAATCCATTCAAAATATAGCAGTCAATGGTTACCATAATGGCAGTAGAGCCATTGGATTATGACAGATCAACATTGAAGTCTGTAAAGAACATGCACCAGGGTCGACCACGCATAGCATCTAGTAGTAGCATCCCTTGGGGTGAATGGCAGGGTGTTTTGGATTGATCACTAATGGAACAGGGGGATACATATGTTGGGGCATCACAAGACAAAGATGGTCACCAGAAATAATGTTCGAATAGCCTTTTGGTAGGAAGCATTCCTCTTTGTCCGACATGAGGGTTGTCGTGAGACAGCTGTAGGACTTTAGTTTGCAAACGTGGTATCAGAATGAATAAAAGATCCTAAAAAAGAGGGAGCCTTGTTCCTTGTGCAACTACAGCAAATTGTTGTTCTCAGTTTCCATTAAGTAGCAGGATAACACTGTTTCCTGGCGTACAATTGACAAGAAGGACACAACTGCATTAAAAATATCATGTGCTTTGGAGGACTGAATGGAAGGCGCTCAAAATAACTCCATCGAGATAAGACGTCTTCTAGAATCAAGGTATATATGTTATTTTGTAAACCTACTGCAGGAAGGAATACGTCCATTGTGGTTGACAATTCTTTTGACATGCTAGATGTTTAAGGACTTTTAGGTTTCATTGATCGATTCTAGCTTGAATTATATGGTGTGCACCTAACAAGAAACGCATGTCTCATTGCAATGTGTTCTTACTTTTCGATGACTGAATAGGCACTTTCATATTGTGTTAACTTTTTATATTGTGTTAACTTCACTAAAAAAGTACACTATTGGATGTTCCAACTCGTCTTCGGCCATTGTTTTAATACAGCACCAATCGCCACATCTAATACACCAGTCTCTGCAATGAAAGGTTGCATACTGTCCGGATTAATTAAGTTGGGGGCTGAGACAAACATAGTTTTGAATTTCTAGAAGGCGTCACTGGCTTCGTCTTCCCATGCAAATGGTTTCTTCTCCTTCAAGGTGTTAGTGATCAGGTGGTTATATGCAAAGAAGTGGTATGAATTTCCTATAGAAGTTAGAGAGACCTAGGAAACTCTGCACGTCTCTGGTGTTTCGGGGCTACAGCCAAGACGTGATTGCAGAGATCTTTTTCAGATCAATAGAAATCCCTTTCTGAAGACAAAATGAACCCCAGAAAGGCGACAGTGCTCTGGTCAAATGAACATTTTCTTGTTTGGTCATTAAGTGATGTCATCTAAGCCTACTAATGACTTCCCACACATGGCAGTCATGATACCTGAAGAATTATGAAAATACCAAAATGTCATCCAGGTAGGCAATGACTGAATGGTACATTGGATCGGACAAATCTGGTTCATTTAACTCTGATAAAAGAGCCAGGGCTTTGGAGAATCTAGGGGCATAACCCTATATTAATAATGTCAAAAGGGCATTCAAAAGACTGTCTTCAATTCACCACCCTTACCAATGGCAGGCAAATGATAGGTCGCAGGCAGGTCTAGATTGGTGAATATGGCTGCACCCCTAAAACGTGTACTCCACATCTTAAGGAAGCAGTTAGAAGCTTCTCTTGCTACTCATATTGGAAATACAGTGGTCTGTTCAACTCTATAAAGACTTATTTTACATCAGTCAATTTATTTATTAGAAGAAGCATATATATATACATATATATACACTTCATTAAAACATGTCGGCCTACACAAATATTTTTTCTTCTGCACCCGTAAAAGGCATTGAGAATACCCATCTTTAGTATTGCTCGGTGCAGTCCGCGTTAGTCCAGGCATGGACGTAGCTCTACTGTCACCTTTAAAAATAAATAATGATGCACTTGCGGGGGACCAGGATTTTATAAGCCCATTCTTTAACTCCACTTCCAGATACTGTCGTAATACTTCTTTGTCTGGTTCTGACAGAAAAAAACATTAGACAAAAGGAAAAGGTGGAGCCTGGAAACAGATCCATTGCACGGTCATAGGTCCTATGAGGAGGTGATATCTTCTCGTCTGAATCTATGAAAATATCTGAATAATCTCAGTACTTCAATCATACAGACAGAAGGCTCAACAAAGTAGGCGTGCTCTGAGGAGGATCTCGTATGATGTCTTCTACTGCAACATCAAGACTGTGAATACAATTGTGTATGCAACATTAGGAGCCCAGGAATGCAGTTGCGGCAGTCCAATTAATGCAGTGGGTTGTGTTTTCGCAATCATGGAAGTCCCAGAATCATGGGAAAATCTGCTGTTCTGATTAGGACGTCTTTAATGGTTTCTGGGTGCTTAGCAATATCAATGCTAAATGGTAAAAGTAATGCTATGGTCTAGTGTTGGTCCTTCACCAACCATGATACTAGAGGTTGTCCGTCTATCCTTTTCATAGGTATAACTGTCTTTTTGGAGTCGAGGCCCTAGGTATTGTTGGGCTGATTTATAGTCCATTATTATTGTATTTATTGGTCACTGAACTAGTTTCGAGAAGCAATGGAGCGCTTTACAGAAGTATACAACAATACAGAGGGGCGTGGCTTGGAGCGCCATCGATGTGGCTGCTCCCTTGAGGCCTGCCGTGTGAAGCCCGCCACAACTTGATCACTAATGCAGTCTCATGCACCTTTATCGGAGCCCCGCTGATCTCTAGGGCGTCGGAACGCCTGGGGCACCTTTGGACCAAAGCGGGGAGCGTAACGTGCTCCAGAAGCAAAGTTATTCACCTCGGTCCTTCGGGCTGACTC
This sequence comes from Ambystoma mexicanum, assembly GCF_040938575.1. Lineage (NCBI taxonomy): Eukaryota > Metazoa > Chordata > Amphibia > Caudata > Ambystomatidae > Ambystoma > Ambystoma mexicanum. The sequence continues at coordinate 691,208,888 of NC_090924.1, read as the reverse complement.
CAGCGCCGGATCATTCAAAATGGCGGCCGCGCCTCTCCTCCAGCTCTGGAGGTGTGGGTGACGGCCCCTGACGGGGCTCCTAAATCCGGGGTGGAGGAGCCGTGCTGCTGGACCCCATGGCCCTCCATCCCTTTCCCAGAAATGCTTATGACATCAATCCTAGAGGGACAAGAAGCCGGTACGGAGGGGATGGAGCAGTCTCCCGCTAGAGCTGACCGAGTAATCACAGCTACGTTAAAGAGATTTCAAGCTGGCGAATGCGCGGAACAATAATGAGCTGGGGAGGCAACGTGGGATCAGGGTGGAAGACAACCAGCACCGAATCGGAGACCCTGCTGTGACTGCAAGATCCATCATCCGGCCAGAATGCGGGGCACCCTATGAGGCACGGAGGGAGTCTTGCCGCGGGGCGGTGCCGTGGCACTGAGCGTAGTGGAGCGGTAAAGAACGGCCCACGGGGGTGCCTGGAACTGGTGGGCGCACTGCTGCATCCTGGCCTGCTAAAGGGCTGCAGCGCCCGTTTATATATATTAAAGACCGGCGAATAAACATCCCCTGCAGAGTGGCAAGCACCTGTACACTGCGGGGCCTGCTACATCAGTGTGTGCACCACGATCCTGATGGAATCCGGCTGAACTCTGACTCCGAAATTGAGCGATCCCTTTACTAAAACCACAGTGCAGGCGTGTGGGGAGCATACATTGAGTCGATTCCAGACGCCTGCGAGGTCTCCCGCCTCCCGCGCTGGCCGTCTGGACCGCTTGCGGCCCCGTGGGACACGGCGCCTCACTCCCAGCGCTGGAGTGGACAGCGGCACGGACGGTGCCTGCCAGGTAAGGGCTGCTGGGGGACGGGGCTTGGGTTGGGGGCCCGCCTCACATCTTCCTGGGCTTCTGCATAGGAGCCTGCAAGGCGTCTACCATCTTTCATCAGAGAGGCTGCCCCCTTCCCCCCCCACTGGCGGCCCCCAGAACACGCTCCAGTCCATGCTCCTTGCCCTGTGACCCATACTGGAGGGGGCCTTTCAACTGTCCTGGACCTCGTACGCTGCATTCCTGGGGTGCCCCAGCCCATGCCATCCCCAGGCGCCTTCTCCCTGGCCTGGGACCTGGAGGCCCCTCTTCACCATCTTCTCTGGCTGTGGACTTGAGGCTGGGCTCCAGGACATGGGCGGTTCCTGCCTGGCCATCGTTGGGGGCCCACAGACCCCTCTTCCTGGCCCCACGGTCTATTCAACCTGCTGTCCTGGGCCTCCAGCCTCTTCTGCCGCTTCATGGGGATGGCTGGGCCTACCAGGTATCAACGTCTCGTCCTGGAGCCCCGGCCCGGGGCTCTCACTTACGGCCCCCTGGCACAGTTGACTCGGCCACCCCCGTCGCCGGATAGGGAATTCCCCTGGCCTCAGAACATCTCCAGAGGCGGCTGTCCACTCCCTGGGGCGCCCCGGCCCACTGCTCTGTTCACGCTCCTTCTTCAGGCCAGATCCATGTGAGGGTAGGGCTACCCGTTTACCTCCCGAGTCCTGCGTACTTTATTTCCGCCCTCCATCGGACGGAGGGGACTTGTCCTCAGCGCTAAGCCTTTCAATCTAGCACCTTTGTCCCTCTATACTAAAGCTGTTGTGCTCCGGCCGACCCCAGGACCAGCATCCTTGCCTCTTAACCCGGTGCTTTGGCGATTGAACGCGTGACAGGCTTCTCCAGCTCCGCCTCCACCCCACGGCCCACCACCATGTCCAAACAGACGAAAACTACCAAAAACATGAAAATTGCCACCATGCTCTCTGCTCCAGACAGGGGAAAGAAACCTGAACTTGTTAAGTCTACCCCCCTGACCTCTCAGGAGGGGGCAGACACCCCGGCCACCCGGGGTGACCTATTGGCTTTTATGGCAGATATTAAGGCTGAGTTCCGGTCCTGTATGTCAGAGCTCACCACCAAACTGGAGCAGACGGATCACAGGGTGGCCGAGGTAGAGCAGAGGCTGGGTGAGGTCGAGGACCGCTCCCAAGATCAGGCAACCACATTGGGAGACATCCAGCAAGCAGTCAGAGCTCTCCAAGACAAGTGTGAAATCCTCGAATTCAAACAAGAGGACTTGGAGAACAGAGCCGGCCGTAACAACCTCCGGATCCGGGGAGTGCAATCCTCAGCTCTTGACAAAAATCTGCCAGATTACATAGGAGACTTCTTCCAGGCCCTCCTCCCACATCTCGACAAATCCCAGCTTTTGCTGGACCAGACTCACAGACTACGCCCGCGCCGAGGAGTAGACTCAGACTTGCCTCCGGAAGTCAACACAAGAGTCCAATACTTCTCCACAAAAGAAGCCATCTCCGCCATCAGCCGCTCTCGTGATGAGCTCTCCTTCCAAGGCCTCCCTATTCAGATTTACCAGGATCTCTCCCTTCTGACCCTACAAAGAAGAAGGGCCCTTCGACCCCTAGCCCTCTTTCTCCAGGAGCGACAAATCAAGTACAGATGGCTCTTCCCCACGGCACTGCAATTCTCATTCAATGGCTCTCTCCGGAAAATTTCCCACTTGGAAGATGCCACTAAGATCATGCATCAGGCCTCCCCCGAGGGAGCCACCTCGCCGAGCCCGGAAGCATCGGAGAGCCCCAAGTCAGCCTCTCCCCCTCAGCCCAGGCGGTCTTCGTGGTCCAGGGCCTCCCATAAACAACAGGAGGAGGTAACTGGATCCTGAGCTTCGTCAAACACCCACCACCGTTTTATCTGTCCAGGCGCCCATCGCCCTCATGGCTAATCTGAAACCATCCGCCTCGGCCCTACACAGTTCTACGAACCCCCAGTGCGGCGGGCTTCACCCACGGTTTATGCCTGTTCCAAGGTCTGTTCCATCTCAAAGTCCTTGGATACACATGTTATTCCTTCAGTCTCAAGTGGCCCTGTTGGCCAGGGGTGGGGTGACACCCACAATGTTACCCACCCCGGTGGTTAAAAAGTTGGCCTCCCATTGGGGGCCTTTGTTAAAATCGCAAGTGCAGCACAGGTCGCTTCTAAATCACCCCTATGATGGCAACTAATGGACAGCCTGGTCTCCCTCCCTCCCTCCCCCCCGAGCAGGGGGTTCCCGGTACCCTGACCCTGGAGCATCGAACGCTAAGATGCCTCTCATGGAATGTTAACGGGCTCAACTCACCCCCCCCCCCTAAGCGCAAATCAATCCTTCAGAAATGACAGGACGAGGATGCCGGGGTGGCGTTGCTCCAGGAGACTCATCTTCTTCTGGCTGACTTTGGTCGTCTTCGATCCAGCGCCTATCCACTGCAGTTTTTTTTCCTCGGGAGGCACCAAGAGGGGGGGCATGGCGATCCTGTTCCGGAAGGACCTACAGCCCCAGATTTTGGACTCCATGATGTGCCCAGAGGGCCGCTTCGTGGCCGTCAAACGCCTCCTGCTAGGGGTCCTTCGTATCTGCCTATGCACCCAACTCGGTGCAGGCAACCTTTTATGACTCATTGGGCTCCTCTCCCCCTCGGGCTTTACAGAAGGCCAAACAATAATAGGAGGGGACTTCAATGGGGTACCAGACCCCACCAGAAACAAATCCCACCCCCTCACCCCTGGCGATTTCACACAGGCCCTTAGCCTCCTGCACCTCTTCAGAACCCTGGAGGTGGTGGATACGTGGCGGGTGCTTCACCCCACCGAGAAAGATTACTCTTTTTTTCTCCCTCCTCCATCGGACACTCTCCAGGATAGATCTCCTCCTGTCTTCCCCCCAAACTCTCGCTTTCACCAATGAGGTGTCCATAGGCCCACGGATCTTATCGGACCACCTAGTTAAGGAACTTCGCATCCAGAGCGCTAACGCTTCACGCAGGTGGGCGCTATATGACCCGATCCTCAACGACATGTCAATCAGGGATAACATTTCTACTAACATCAGGAATTTCTTTGAGGAGAACCCAGTCTCAGATACCTCCCCTGCTAACAACTGGGACGCGATGAAGGCTGTGGTTAGGGGAGCCCTGATAGCCCAAGGGGTAGCATTCCACCGAGACCGGAGACACATTCGGCAAGCTCTGGAGGAAGACCTGCGGTTAGCTGAGGAAGCCCAAAAGAAAAACGGCTGGTCCCCCAGATCTCAACGAGCTCTCCAATCAGCCCGTAAGAAATTGGAGGCCCACTATGCTGAGCATACTGCGCAGCTACTGGCTAAGACCATACAATTCTATTATGCTAAAAACAACAAGGCTAACAAGCTTCTGGTGGCCAAGCTGGCCAAAACGAGACGTACCATTGCAGGGCTCCGTGACCAACAGGGGGTGACTCACTACTCAGAACTGATGAAACTACAATTAGCTACGGACCACATAACCCAGGTTATGACGGCACCTCCACGTGATGGATCCAAACAGCATACGTGCAAGATGCTGTCCTACCACACCTCCCGTCTCCACACGAGAGCAACTGGAGGCTCCCATAACCGACGACGAGGTCAATGAGGCTATAAAGGCCCTCAAATCGCTGGCCCCGGGCCCAGATGGGTTCTCTCCGAGGTTTTATAAAATGTTCAGACCCAAACTTATCCCCCACATGGTTTCTCTTTTCAACTCATTCAAGGGGTCGGGGTGGGTGACCCCCTCAATGCAAGAGTCCACGATGGTCCTCCTCCCGAAGCCAGGGAAGGACCCGAGGGACCCAGCCTCGTACAGACCCATCGCCCTACTGAATATTGACGCCAACTTGTACTCTAAGATCTTGGCCAACCGGCTATCACTCATACTCCCGGACATTGTCCACTCCGCCCAAACGGGCTTCATCCTCCATCGATCTGCGAGGGACAATATCCGGCGAACCCTGAACCTGATAGACATTTCTCACTGAAACTCCCAGGGTCTCGCCCTAATAGCCCTGGATGCAACCAAGGCCTTCGACAGAGTCGACTGGTCATTCATGGAATGTACCCTGGAAGCTTTTGGTTTCGGCCCGACGTTCCGGTCCATGGTCCTAGCCAACTATAAGGCCCCCAAAACCATCCTGAGGATCAATGGCGCCCTCTCAGCTCCGATCCCCATGTCCTGTGGGACAAGACAATGCTGTCCACTATCTCCCCTTCTCTTCGCCCTCACCATGGAACCCTTCGCCCAGAGGATCAGGCAGAATGAACTTATCAAGGGCCCGCAGGTGGGCCCATCTCAAAATAAAATTGCCCTATACGCGGACGATGTACAGTTGATGCTCTCAGAAGCTAGGACCTCAGCGAAGCATGCCCTAGCCAAAATAAAGAACTTTGGGGAGGTCACCGGCTTCACAGTCAACTTTGCCAAATCTGTGGCTCTGGGGGTCGGCCTCCGACCGGAGGAAAGGGAGGCGCTAACCAACTTGTGCCCAATTAAGTGGCGGGACCAGTCCATTCCTTATCTGGGAGTTCACATTCCAGCGAACCCGAAGGATACCTACCAGGCGAACTTCACCAGATTATTTTGTGAACTAGAGGGAGACCTGAAGCGCTGGACCACGCAAGAAATCTCATTAATGGGCCAGATCACAGCCACCAAAATGAACCTGCTTCCGCGATTTCTTTATGCATGCTCCTCCCTTTCCGTGTCCATTCCGACTCCGGCTCTTCAAGACCTACAGAGGAAAATATCAAAGCTTATATGGAAAGGCAAGAAGGCCAGGATCCCCCTCAAGACCCTGATTGGTAATGCCAGGCTTGGGGGTCCCCGATTTACAGGCCTGTAGGGCAGCGACGCAGTTGGCACACATCCACGCCTGGCAAATAAGCACGGCCCGCCCCAGATGGGTGGAACTAGAACAGGCTCAACTTCCGCTCCCCCTCCGGTTCCTCCCACACATCCAGCCTCCCCTCAGGGAACGCTGGAAGAACATTCTGCGGACGACGAGACATACCCTAAGTTCCTGGGACTGGGCCTTGAAACAGAAGGGAATCCCGAGAGGCCAAAGCCCTCTCTCACCGATCTTCCACAATCAAATTTCTCTCCGGGGGCCCATCCCCGTAACTTCCAAAACTGGATAGACTGGGGGCCTTGAAACTCTGGAACAGTTATATTTTTGGGAACAAACCCCGGACCTTCGAACAATGTAAAGAGGTCTTCCAGCTCCAGGAGGGGGATAGATTTACATACTGCCAGCTCCGCCACTGGTGCTCCCACCCTCAGACCCTCCAGGCGGCCACCCGCCCCCCCGACACCCCTTGATCTAACCTTCAGAGACTTGCCAGCTAGGGGTAGGACCTCAACCTTATACAGACGCTTCATGGGAGTCTTCCTGGTGACAAAAACTCGATATATGGCCCAGTGGGAGGCGGACCTAGGTCATCCGATTGACGACCAAATGTGGGTAGATATATGGACTGACACCCACTTTTCCTCCTCCTTTGTCACCAACAAGGAGTGTGCCTACAAACTCACCCTCCGATGGTACTACCCCCCACTCAGACTACACCACATGAATCCACAGGTGGATCCCTCCTGCTGGAGGGGCTGCACCCAGCAGGGCTCCCTCTTTCACATGTGGTGGGCCAGCAATTTTGGACCAGGTGTCTCTCGACCATCGAACGGATTACCAGGACCGCCCTCCCACTGGACCCTCAAACTGTCCTGCTAGGGGGTCCCGGCCCCCGGGATCTATCCCCGCTCTGGAAACAGGGCAAAGCTTCTAAGGCAATGCCTCCTGGCAGGCAAGACAGTGCTGGCCCGATTCTGGAAGTCCCCAGACGTTCCCTGCATGGCCCACTGGTGGGGGAAACTCTGGGACATCTTGATCGCCGAGAAGGTCACCGCGGCGAGAGCAGGGGCCCTGCACCACTTCCAGAACATTTGGGCCCCAGTACTGGATTATGATCAATGGTTTCCCACACTGACATTCAAACTGATCAACACCAGATGGACTCGAGAGGATACACACCAGGCTGGGGCGGTGGGCTGAGGCCGGGGCCCGGGGAAGCTGAAATAAAGGGGGGGGATATAGATTTGTAGACTTACTATCGATATGCAATGATTCATGTAACCTGTCCTGCCTTGATATAAATAAAAATGTTTTATAAAAAAAAAAAACAATACAGATAAACAGTGGTGGTAGGATACGGAGGGGCACAGAGCAGGGGTACAGCTGTACAGAAGCAGGATGGAGAGGGTTGTATGGATTCTAGCGAGCCATGTGGCATTGGGGCAACGTGATGGTCTACGTATTGAGGAGAAGAGACTCCTTGAAGAGGTGGGTCTTGAGTTCTTCTCTGAATTGTAGGAGCATGGGGCGAGTCTGATGCTGAAAGGGAGGAGGTTCCAAAGTCTTGGAGCATAGGCAGAGAAGGATTGTTATCTGGTCCTTTCCTTTTTGCAGTGGCAGATTTCAAGTTTGCATGTGTCTTGGCTTCTGGTGGTGTGCTGTCCGCCTGAGATGCTGAGTTTCTCCGCGAGATAGCTTGGTGACTTGAGGTTGACTGCCTTATATATGATGCAGCAAGACTTAAAGGTGATTTGTGCATGCAGTCGGATCCAGTGAATGTCGATGAGGGCCTGGCTGATGTGTTTGTATCTGTGTAGACCCTTAATGAGGAGTGTGGCCGCGTGTAGGACACTTCTCAGGGGCACAAAGGAGGACGATGGGAGGTCTTTGATCCAGGCGGGATAGGACCATGGCTTGAACAGTGAATCTAAAGCTGTCCGGAAGGGAGAAAGAGCTTGACTTTCCGCAGGAGCCCATACAATTCCCTGTGGCTCCACAGTCCAATAGAGCTGGTAGCACAAACAGGATTATTTCATTCCACTGTAGCAATATTCATAAGATCAACAGACTAGTGGATTTGCAAGTGTCTGCATCGACATGGTTTAGTGCTTTTGTTTTTTTGGGAACCATTTTGCTTCTCCGTAGCTGGTGTTCCCTTTATGGTTGGGAGGCAGTGTTTCCCTGCATTGTATTAGGAACAACGGGCAATCCTTCACCAAATGGCCCTTTATTCCACAGTACATGCAAGTCCTTGGCTTCTGCAGTGAAATTAATGGGTTTCTTGCAGAGCACAATTGCATAGGTTCAGGAGTGTCCCCCATGGGTTTAGATACCAAACCCCTGCGGGAGCTAGTAACCAGTGAAGAGGCCCAGTTCTTCTTCTTTTCTGCTTTTTGTTCCTGGAGATGGTAATCAAGTTGGAGGACCATGGTCAACAGGATGTTAAAGATTGCAGGTCTAGGTACCTGGGTCAGTTCATATTTGAGCTCAAGCCTCTTCCAATAAGAGTAAACTGAGTGTCTTCCTGCAAAGCTGTTTCTTTGGCCAATTGCTTAGTCTAGGGATGTATTGCAGCAAGTAGGTGTTTCCTTTTTGCAAATATAGACATTTTTCCAATGTGGTGTAATTAAGTTCAGGTCTTTCAAACATTCTCTGCATTTTGCATACAAAGGCATCACACTTGCCCAAAAAGGGACCTAAAGCAACGACAAAGGGAGTGGCCCAGGACAATGCACTCTGATTTAGGTGAGAAATAATGGAGCCCAGGTTGACCAGTTGCGAAGTGCAAGGCCTTAAATGTAAACTGAATTAGCCAAACATTCAAGAATTCAGGTTTCCTACATATTTGCCAGAGCACAGGTCACCCAAAGGAAGGGGTCCTGAGTTAGTGTGTCTCGGTTGGTGACCAGTTGTCTCAGAGATGCATTTTCTTGTTGTAAGGCTTGAACTTTAGCATTTGAGTATGAAATGCCCCAGGAGTTGCTGAACCTAGTTCATATTGTAAGGGGAAGTAGCAGGGATTATTTGGTATCTTAATCTGTCAAGCAATGGGTCTCACCATTAGATGATTTGTCATGGTTTCGCTGAAATGTGGCCATCTGCCCGCCGAGGCCACTGTTCCATGAGCAGGTGACCCTAAGGGAGGAGGGCCAGGTCTCGATGGAAAAACCAAACAGGTCAAATAAACCTCTGTTGACTGAAGGTACAGGGCCAGGGGCAGCTTGAATGAACTCAAGTAGCCAGAAGACTTCTGACTTGCAGCAGACAGCACCATCAGAAAAATGGAATAAAGGCGTGCAGAGGAAGGGGAAGGAAACTTGTAATTACGTCCTCAAAGGCTAGATATGCAGAAATACAAGAATGGTAGCGAGATGAAAAGCAGAGCAGCATAGATACAGTGAACATGTAACATATGCTTTAAGGTGCTCTTTACCCGTACCAACAGCTGGTTATATCTGCCGCGTTGTATGGAATGTGACAAACCAGAAGTACATCATATTGGTTGTGGTGCAAATAGCGTTTTTGTGGCCGGCATCCTGGAAAGAGCAAGCACCGGGGCTACCAGTGCGAATCTAAGGCAGGAATGCCAGATAGCAGCCAAAGGTGTCAGGAGCCAGGGCGCCCATGCAAGCACTGGATCGGATGCTGATATGTAATGCACCGTTTAACATGCGATATTGACAATGCCTCCCCTGCCTCATTCCAACCCAGATTTGAATATGCTACAGTGGAATACTAGAAGGGTCAATGGCTGAGAAACTGTGGCTTTGCACCTCACAGGTTTTAAGATCACCATGAAACCATTTGCATTTCACACTCAGCAGTGGTAACGGCGGCAAAGCACATTTGCTTGTCATTGCCTCATTGATAAGGACTGCCCCACTGCCAGCAGAGGAGGCTGACAGCTGAGGTGCATCAGAACCTTTTTATGAATCACTTTCCTTCACACAGAGTCAGTGGGGCTGCTCTGCTGCTTTCAGGCCCTTTCCAGGCAGGGGAAGCCGGCACGGCTGCCCCCGTAATCTTTTTTTTTTCCCGCCGCCCGGAAATAGGCAATTACCGTGGCATTACGGCCCCTGCAGACCCAGTAATTGCCCATTCCCGGGCGCCGGAAAATATTGCTCGCCATTCCCATATGAGTCCAAGTGGACTCAATGGGAATGGGGATGCTGGATGCACCGGCACCATTTGTGAGTGATGACAGTGCATCCGGCATGGTTTACTCAAGGGTGCCGGTCAGACCTGGCGGGCGGAAATGCACCCACGAGCAGACCTCATAGTTTGCCGGTCCAGTAACAACAGTACCGGCAAGCTTAACGCTACCGTTGTTACTGGACTGGCAAGCTTATGAGACCCAGTATCTTCAATGTAAGGCTGTTTAATGGTTGCAGCAAACACCAGTGGTCATCCAAGCAGGTATAATATGTATCAATAGTCACAGCGACCCGCCATCCATCTATTCCCTAGTCAGGTCTATCTCAGCTGTTCCCGTGGAACACTCATCCTGTCAGCAGATGGAAGTTCCATGATGTCATCAGCCTGCTTACTCTGGCAGGGAAGTGTAAGATAAAACACTTTGGGCCAGTTATTTTGTTATAGCTGTGGGACAGCAATTTCCTTCTGTGCCACTGCAGAATACTGAATCCTGGGAGAAAATTACAAATGCCCCTCTTTTAGCAACTGGAGTTGCCCCAATCTCACACACTCCACCTCTTAGAGGGACCGTGGTGGGTTATGCTTTCTAATCTAGAGACGTGTGAGTCTGCTGGTGTGAGTCAGAGTTTTTCCTACTTCGGTGCAGGGACGGGGCGATGCTCCAATGATGTGATCACGCATACCTCGATAAAATCACTAATGAGCCCTCTGCCAGAAAGCCGAATGTCTCATTGGAGTTCCACAAGTGGACCTGAGGGGACTGCAGTGACTTCCGCCTTGGTGTTGTCTCTTCTTATAACGCTAAACTGTGTCTCATCTTCTACCTGGCAGCAGAGCCACCATCCTGTGCTCAGAGTGGATAAAGCACAATGTGACTCCCCACTAATGAATCACACTGCAGGGGGCAGAGGGGTTGGGAGTCAATCCGGAGGAGCACTACACTTTCCTCTTGTCTCACCTGCTGATAGGTTGACCACTGGGACAGTGAGTATTGCTGAAAATATATCATGTTGTTAGAACAGACTGGGTTCTCACTTCCTTACTTCCCAGCTGGCCTTGCTCCCCTTGTCTTGTGTAAACGACTGAAATCAATTATTTTCTAGAAACCTTATTTTGGATGACTTGGCCAGAAGTTAAAATGCTACACCAAGGGCAGGAAATCATTTAATAAGTGTTCAATCAAAACCTTTTCAACGGTCATGGTGTATAAAGTGCCCTTGCAGACATACATACACAATAGAAGTATTCAAGCCCCCTGTTAAACTGCTGCCTTGTATTGAGGGTAGAGTGGTATGTTTTACTAGGAATGATCTTTATGCTTTGTATACGTTATGAAGAAGCCTATGCTTTTGAGCAGTTTGGTTAAATGTATACTGGGCACCTTTCTCAAGGCTGTACTAGGCTTTACTGTATTTTCCTTTAGCTCTAAAGAGACTGAATCTGTCCCTGGTTGTTTTTACTTTATTCATGGTGGGCCTGGGTATAATGCTGCCAATAAATATGCTCCAATACTGTACTAAGTATGTAATTTCCTGGTCTCTGTGCATTGTATTTAATTAAACAAATGATTAAATGCTGCAAAAAAACAAGTGTCTGAGAAGAAAGCATCAACAGGCCTCTTGTACTACTTTGAAATATTCACGCAGTCTCCCTTTCATATTTATATATTTATCAAGTCATGTTAGTCAAAGCTCCTTTTCTCTGCAGTATTCTACAAGTGTAAAGAAAGATGCGACACACAAATGCTCCAGCAGGGTCGTGGACAATTAAATAATAATAAAGCACTTTACATGTGTAGCAGAGCCCAGTGGACACACTAGGCATGATGCTCAGATCATTGCATTGGAGCAAATCTGAGATTTCCCTGAGCAGCTAGGATTTGCTCTTGATAACTTACCCTTGTTTCCAAACATGAGCAAATCTAGACATTTCTGGTGCAGCCTTGAAATGCTCCGGTGCAGATTCACAACGATTTGCTGAATGGGATCTCAGCGATGTTCTAGGTATGTACAGATTTGCTCCAGTTTTAGGCTTTGTGAATCAGGTATAAGGCAGCAGAAGCAAATCAGAGATGCCCGCGGGCGTCTCTGATTCGCCCCAGTGCAAATATTTGTGAATTGGGCCGAGTGCCTTTCTTACATATACTTTCCAAAGTGTATCAGAATCAATGTATGGTGGACCTCTAGGCGATGGTTACATTTAACAGATTTGTTTGAGCACAGCGAGTAGTGTGGCACTAAACAAAAGACTGTTAAAAGTGCCCAATAGTGCTGCGCAGAATAGACAGTACAGAATGTGTATACAAGTGCAAACAATTAAATACTGGTCTATATAACACGGCGAATAATATTCTAATATATATGACGACATGCCATAAACTATGGCGGGGCGCTAAATGCAAGATAACATATCAGATGCATGGTTGTAGAGCTGCCTTATACAGATGCTATTCTACATGCAACTTGAGGACGTGCACTCATGTGTCATTGTTTTTCTTGCAGGATTTACCTTGAACTTGCCGAGGTCGACCATCATCTTCTCTGTTTTCACATTCAGGTTGTCACAGCTCTGGTTAAGTTGCTGAATGCGGCCCACCAAGTCATTCAGAGCTGCTTTGTCCTGTCCAGATGGGAAGAGGAGGGAGAATGGTGTGAAGGTCTTAGCCACCACTGCTTGTCAGCCATCGACTAAATCAGACGTGCATGCCGCATCAGCCGCATGCCACATCAGCCGTCTACTGAATCAGCCAAGAGCATCTCATCAGACAAGTACTGAATCGCTTGAGCTCTCGCCAACGGCATGCCCCCTCATCTGCTTTGCTCTCCCATTTAACAAGGTCCTCCTATCTTACAGGATCTCTGCATCAATGTCATTTACCAATCAGACACGCTCTCAACATCTCCATCACCAAGTTCTCACAATCAGCAGACCTCCACAATCACATATCTCCGTGTCTCACTGGCACCCCCCAACCCAACTGTCAGCAACTGTAGCCATGTTAGTCACACTCATCAGTCTTGGTCTCACCATCACCACATTCTCCTCATCTCTCATGCTCTCACCATCAACTACACTGCACTGATCAACACCTTTTCCTAATGACAGGCACTAGCCTCATTACCTGAACACTGACCCTCAACGTAACTCTCCTGCAGTTTCTTGCTCTCATGAGCTAAAACACATGTAATGTACCAGGCGTCTAATATGGGCTGGTCTGTGAGGGGTGTGTGGTGGTGTTCCTGGTGCTGCCTTAGAAGCAGATTCTGTTTGATGAAGTGCTTTTGAAGAGTGATACGTTGGCATTACTGTGGTTTGTTGCAATGCTGGTTACATGAGACATTAGAGTGGGAGCATTTTTTGTGTGCTGTTATGATTGTTTTAATGAGGTAATAAATATTATGTTCAATGCTATTTTGATTGTTAAAAAAAAAAATCATTGGTTAGCAGGTGGTGTGTTGATTTGGTTCCTGTTGAGGAGCAGCATGTTGCCATTTATTTGTATATCCTTTGCTGCTGTTCTAGTCGTCTAACCGCCCTTTTGGGAAGTCACTAAGGATGTTCTGTACCATATGTATATTTTGTATATTTTGAAAACATGTAATCACTTGCAGGAGTAACCAGCTAAAAAAGGAGGGGCAAGCTGGAATATTTTATTGTTCATTTATAACGCGCTTAATACCAGCGAGTGGTTTCTAAGCACAGGATCGGGATTTGAACCTGTGTTGCGCCACATTGCCTTGCTTCCAAGAGAAACGCGTTGCCCCTGAGCTATCCTTCGTTTCGAGTGCAGGCTCTTAGTAAACTTAGCTCCTCATGTGCTCTCTGCCCTGTAAGGGATTGATGATATCATACTCTTGGTAAGATACTGGAGAGAGCAGTGGCCGGTGGCCCCTTTGGAAATGAAAAGGTGGCAGTGAAGGTGTGAGAGATCCAGAAGTAGGGTATGGTGCCAAAGTGCAGGAGAGGACCATGGCAATAAAGGTGACAGCACAGAGGCAGGGTGTTAAGCCTGTAGATTGGACAAAGGGTTTCACAGAGAGATAATGTGATTTCCAGGTAAGGGACCATGCACAGCTATTGACAGGGGACATTTGCTTTAGGAGGCCCTGGCCACCTCTCTGCTAGAGAGGGAGGGGTCCGATCACCACCAAAGAAAGCATAATTTGCCCTGTTTGGAGGGTCAACAGGGAAAGAAAGATAGCCAGGGGGTTAGCCCTGACAGGAGCCTATATAGGGAGTATGGCCAGCAGGGGAAGCAAGATACAAATGACTGGGCGTATGACTCTTACAATGAAACTACTGGTCCCGCTAGGCCCAGAGCTTAGAACAGAAAGCAACTTAGTTATGAGAGAAAGTAAGAATGGAGGGCAAGAAAGGGACGAGTAACATTCCCTAATGTGTGTTCCCAAGTCCAATGAGTTATAGATGGTCCACAGCCATCTAGCTACAGCTGAGCTTCCCTATGTCGTTCACCCCAGTTAACTCTCACTGAGGTCCTGGTGCAGCTGGTTTCTTTTCCCTGACCAGAGAGGGTACATCTCACTCCAAGATCAAGTCCAAAAAAAAAAAAGTGTAGGGACTCATTAACTTACCAACTGAATGTGGCGTCACCAGAAATTAGCATATCAAGGTGCCCTCAGAAAAGAGTGGGGCACTCTGTACTCCTGCGTGTATCCTTGACTTGAGTCCTGACAGGAAGCATCCTTTAGGTCTTTTCCCTTAAAGGTGTCTAAAGAAGTGAATGCAATCTCCTGAAGAGATGTGAAGTTAAGGTATTACTGGAAGGATGAAAGTGTAATAAAGAGTCACAGACAATGCTGCTGATTATTGCACACATCACAGCTTTCTACCAAACACACAAAGAGCATGTGTAATATAGTTCTTGAGTAAGAATTTCATTGGTGTGCCTCTGAGTTTTATATACATTGGTGTTTAAGAGATTGCATTAATTTAAATATAAATGGGCTCCTTTCTGCCCAATGGGATGGATGACGGCAGTCTAGAATTTTCTCTGACGTCCCCCCCACGCCCTCATTTTCAGAAGCACAACATCTACGATCCTGTGCCTTTGGCCGATGCCCCCAACTCTTGAAAATTACTTCCAAAGCATGGTCCATTTGACTGCCCACTGTACCTCTCTGCTGGTTCGCTGATGCTGATGCTGAATGAAGGTTCCCCAACATGATGATACCCCAGGTTGTCAGGCCTACTGAATATATATTCAGTAAAAAAAACTTTGTTAAAGGGATGTTATGGTTACAAGTAAAACTGAAAAACCCCTGAAATTCGTCAGTTATGGTGAGCTAAGCAACCATAACTCGCGCCACCACCATGCACTGCTAAGACTAACACCCAGGACATCAAAGATGACATCACAAATAAAATTGATGACATCACTGATGACATCACATGTCTGCCTCACGTATTTTGGTTCATTGAAAGATCTAGGCCAGGTGGTTCTATTCACTGCCAATCACAAAATAAAAATGAAAAAGGTGCTGTGTAGTATCTTGGTAGCTGAAGAACACTCGGACCAGCAGGTAAGATATTAAGTAGGTTTATTGTAGTAGTACCCAGGAACAACATTGGCATGTCCTTTCCAAGCCAGCATACCTCGAACTGCCAGCATAAAACCCTGCTTCAGATAACACACCAACACTCCACTCACACTGACCTCACCAAATTCCATGTACAGTGATGTCGTCACCTCATCCAAGATACATTACAACACGTCTCCCTCCTTCCCTTTGTTGAAATAAGAGAAATGCCACACCAAAACCACCACCAGACAAAACCCCTACATATATGTGTGGCCAGCACGCAATGTACCAACTACTAACTCCACTGGCGACAAGAAACTGTCTCCAGAGAACACCTTTAACCCCGAACACCCCAAGGAAGATCTATGAAACAGGAAAAGTGCTCCACCAAGGAATCAAGGAACCCAATAATACCTACATGGCACCCCCAGAATGCTAACAACTGTGCCAAAACACATTGGGCAACATGACACCCCGTGTCAACCAACACCCAACAACTCCAACAACCAACTACAACACCAATTCTACTTCTCCCTCTATAAACAAAACAGTGAGGAACCCAAAGCAATCTAATAAGGGCTAACTCCTCCCATGAACAGAACTGGACAACCTTCGAGAAACAAACATAAAAAACCAAGCACTTCCACCTGTTCCAAGCTGCCCCTTGCAACCTAGGTCCTGCCACGACCCAGCGTCCACACAGAAAACTACCTAACACTCCTAATCCTCAGTGCACAGACATCCTTCCGTCCTAGTCTGCCCCCTAGGACACCAGGGCTGCCACCCCCGGGCACAAACCACACAGCTCAACAGAGCAACAACAAGTACACAACGTAGACAGTTCACCACAGCACCCCAAAAGGTACCCCAACACCACACGAACCTTGAACAACCGAGAACCCAACCCACACGGATTCCGGAAACATAACCACCCCAAACCGGCACACACCAACACACCGCGGACCCCTGGTCCAGCCCATTGCACCACCGCAGCACACACACACACCATGGACTCCTGGTCCAGCCTACTGCACCACGCAGCACACCTACCACTACCTTGGACCCCGGGTCCAGCCAAACTGCACTAAGGCAGCATACAAACAACCACCCAGGACCCCAGGTCCAGCCAACTGCGCGAACGCAGGACAACACACCATCACTGAGGACACCAGTCCCAGCCAACTGCGTGAACGCAGGACACCACACCATCACTGAGGACACCAGTCCCCACCACCTGCACCAATGCAGAACGCCACAACAATTAATGACCCCAGTTCTACACACTGCAATGCTCACTTCACGCACCATATGCACACCTCCAAACATACGATAGGCGTACACCCAAAACATTGCATAAATATGGCATAATGTGCAAAACATATAATTTCAGCAATTAGTAAGAGATAACTAAGTGCAGCAATTCACTTCATCAAAATACTTTAAGCACAAGATAACAAATGTTGTTCTTAATGAGGCATCTCAACCCGTAAGTACCCCACCCACGGGTCCGTCCAAACCCGGTACAGGAAACCCGAACCGCAAGAAACATACTCAAACATCTGACAGTTTTCCGTTGGTACGCATATTAAGATCAGACCATCAACCCTGGTCTGTGTGGAAGAGTACCCCCACCCACGAGTCCAGAGTCCCACAAGTTCACCCACACCTGCAAGAAAGTATGTTACACAAAAACACAATATGCAATTTCAGGCACATTAATGCACCCACTTTCACAAAAACACAATGCAATTTCAGGCACATTAATGCACCCCTACTCGACAAAATCTCACTCGCACAGCATTAGTAATTAAATACCAATCATGTAACAAACGCACATCCAGACACATACATAAACACAACATTCAGCGCACGCATCCACTCACTCACACGGGCCCATGACACGCTTACACACAACACCAGAAAACACAGCCGGCACATAATTGCCCACTAGTAAGAAACATTTCCCATGAAGAGGAACGTCGTCCTCCTTAAATCACGCTGACCTAAATCAGGGCCCAGCAACTCCACAGCCCAAACAGCATGACAACTCCAGCAGTAGGGTCCAGAAAAATCCACCCTTCCGCTTGGCCATACAAAACGGCAGTCCAGCGAACTCCCAGACCCCCATTGACACTCCTCACCGACAAAAGTTCTGCGCTGCCGGAGAAGTCCACGCGGGCGTCCGCACCCTCCTTCTCTATGATTACAGAGATCCACGTTGCTGTCATCCTCACAAGGATATCGTGCCTTCACGAGCACAGAAGAAAGGAAGAAAACACTTTTACTGTGTTGCGCCACACCAACACAACGCAAATCCTCCTCGCATTCCAGCTGTCCATGCTGGAACGCAAGCCTATAACATAACAACGTCACTACAACCAGCCATAACTTCCTCGTTGCGGCCTCCACATCGTTACACTTCCGGGACAACGCTGCCAAACATTTCCTGGCCGCGTCTGTGACACGCAGAGTGTTCCAGTAGTCTTCTGCTGCAACGTGACAACCCGAAAACGTCATCCCATCAATGCCAGCTCTAACGAGAGCAGACCCATGGCACTCCGTCCTGTGTACAACAGGGTGACTGGACCGCCAGGCTCCCAGTCACGCCAGCTGGTAGCCCGGCAACTCTCCCCACCGGACACCAAAGGGAGAGCTTTCAATGCGGCGTGCGTCCACGCTGACAAAAAACGCACTCCTCCAATCACGCCACGCAGAAGGACAACCGTCTGGATGCCCCTTAGCTCCGTTTCCAGTGGCACCAGCTGGCAGTCGCGCAACTCTCCCCACAGGACACCAAGGGGAGATGGCGTGCATCAGCGCCAGCAGCACCTCGCCGCCACACTCACGCAACGCCGAGCGATCTCCTAGATCCACTCTCGAGCGGCACTCTCAACTGGCCACCAATGCAGCCCAGCGAGCTGGGACTTCACAGGTGGAGCACAGAGGACACTCCTCAGAGCCACGCACACCGACCTGTGTGCCGACTTGCACCTGCACACTGACAAATGTGCCAAACAGCAGCCCACAACATCCCCAGCACCACCCGGTCACTGGGTAAGGCAGCTCCTGGGGTAGCAGCGCAAACCAGCGCTGCACCCCGACCTGAGTACCGACTGGACTCCTCAAGACAGCACAGCCCGGCCTGCTGACAGGGATACACAGGCCAGTCACACAACTCCGGTCCTCGAACTTGCTGAACTTCTTCACGGGACATGGACCAACTGGAGGGCAATGTTTCCTGGTTCTGGGCTGTCCCCTCCACAACAGCATCCCATCCTTGTCGCCAGTGTAATATCTTGGTAGCTGAAGAACACCCGGACCAGCAGGTAAGATATTAAGTAGGTTTATTGTAGTAGACATTGGCATGTCCTTTCCAAGCCAGCATACCGCCAACTGCCAGCATAGAACCCCGCTTCAGATAACAACACACCAACACTCCACTCACACTGACCTCACCACATTCCATGTACAGTGATGTCATGACCTCATCCAAGATACATTACAACACTCTGTATATTAAAACGTTAACCTTGTTGTATGTTCTTAAAGTACTTTTCTAAGGGTTTGGTCTCAGCTCATGGTACACATGCATGGGGCAATAGCAGGCCTCAAACGCACAATTAATTTGTATACAGGAAAATAAACTTTCTGATGATGCTGTCTCTTTCTTCCTTACTTCAGTTTCCCTGTATGTCCCTCTGATTTATATGCATTGGGTCTTCATATGCATTATTTATACTATCTCAAGTGTGTATTAAGTCTTGAGTTGTTAGCTAGTTATGACATGTGTCACATTACACAATCACTCCTCACATCTTGCTACCAACATAATAAAAACAACCCCTTGTAGGTAGGGACTTTTCATCAACATTAATTTCACATGTGATGTCATCAGTGATGTCATCAATGTTATTTGTGATGTCATCTTTGATGTCCTGGGTGTTAGTTTTAGCAGTGCATGGTGGTGGCGCGAGTTATGGTTGCTTAGCTTACCATAACTGACGAATTTCAGTTTTTTTTTGGTTTTACTTGTAACTATAACGTTCCTTTAACAAAGTTGTTTTACTGAATTTCATAGGTTTTTTTTAGTGCAACGTAACCATAACGTCCTTTTCAATGGATGAAGACCATTAGCACCCTAGGTTCTCAAAGTGGGAACCCGGGGTGCTAAAAAAAGATTTTCTTCCCAAACCGGTACGCCTGCGGCATCCCGGTGTAGGAAGGAAAATCTTTTACCAAGATGGCCACCATGGAAAGGGAAGGTGGGGTTTGGTGAAAATCCGTCTAGCGGTTTGGGCTGTAGGTATGAGCAAAGTTTTTTTCCCATTATGTCTATGGGAAAAAGACGTTTTGGGACCCCCTCTATAACTTTGCCCCCCCTGGACCAAACCTCACCAAACTTCAGAGTGGGCCATATAAATATTTTTGCAAAGTTTGGTGAGGATTCGTACAGGGGGAGTGAAGTTATAAGCCGCACAAAAAGTGCTCTTCCTATGGAAACAGCAACTTAAGCATAACTACACAGCCACTAGCGTGGCCGTGTAATGCGCCTAAATTCTGTAATCTGTAAGCACACTCTCACGCGCATACGTGGAGAAGCTCCCATCAGTAGCTCCATTGACACAGATGCTTTCCTGAATAAGGATGATGCCTTCCCCCAAGTGAAGGCGCGTATACGATAACGGTCGGATGTCCATTTCTCGAGTGCACGGCGACACACATCCTCGCGTGTCCGGAGTCCGGGAGTCCGTGCACAGCCCGAGCGGCGCGCCCCGTGCATGTCCTGGGCAAAAGCATCCTGCGTGAGCTGACAATATGAAGATATTAGCGCAGATAATGCCATTATAATATCCGTCTAACATCTTAAATAGTGAAATTATTCGTTTTATGGCAGCGAGGCAGTCTATGGATGCGGTACAGTGTAACAGGCGCTACAACACTAATCTCAATTTATAGCTAATTAATGCTCCCAACAAGTGCTTCATTAAATATCAGAATCAAACAGATTTTCATAATGAGGATATTAATTAAACCATGAATAATCCAACTGGTAGTTCTATTTAAACAATATCTCATAATTATGCTTATAAATAACTGATTCCAAATGCACCCTATGAATATTTCTGAACATCCAGACTTTTTGCCTTATGCTTTGGTAAGTAATGGCAAAAGAAATGCAATTTGGGAATTTTGGGTTGTTCATAAAAAAAACGTGCACCTCACTTTAAAGCACCCCTGAAATGGGTTGCACACAGCTTAATGATCAGCCAAATGACTCTTTTCTGCAGAAAGGGACCCCAAAGTGCGCCTGCAGCTGCAAACCCAAGAGGGTCAGCCTCATTTCTCTGTATTCCCTTCTTGATTACAAGCCGAGCCCATCAAACACAACATAATTACTGTAAGTTCAGGTTTATTTATTCTAATGCAGTTTCCCCATCTCTCGGGTAATTATGAGCAATGTTTTCTCCCAGGGAATCTTTTTGCATTAACAAAGAAGATAATGCTCTGAAAGCTGGATTTGCTGTGCATTGAGAAAGGGAAGGGGGGACGAGCTCCGAAGTAGGTGCGTTGCCATCTCCCCGCAATGCGCCCGGACTGGAGCTCGGCAAATTGCTTGCTGGTGTAGGAGCAGGGAATTAGCAAATGCACAATGTTGAAGTAATGAAGACAGGCTCTGCGGAGCTGCCAAACAATGGCCAACGCTTGAATCTTCCCTCCCCCAAGCATCAAAGAAATAAATAACAAACCTCTCTGGGAAAATAAAGGCCCGGTTGGCTGGATGCGCTACGCGTGTCAATGTAATTACTGATCAGCGGAGACGGTGCAGGTGGCGCAACGCGATTCACATGATCTGTGCTCCACTGACAGGTTAAAATTCCTGTGGCGTTGCGGGAGCGAGGGAGCAGCCCTCTCCCGGGTCCATGCAATCCCATGTGCTCAGCGCCCTGCGCACGGGTACGGGCTGCAAATAAAATGAAAAAAAAATGCTAAAGGTTTCTGTCCTCTGACCCCTGTTATCTGATGCTTCAGGCGTCCAGGCCCCAACCCCCTAAACTGCGATAAAATGCGATAAACTACAGAGATTCACGCACACACACAATACACGGCACCACTATCTCCCGCTTACCTTCGCTCTCAGACAACCCTGGCAGACCCTCTCCTGAAACCAGGAAACACCAAGGGTCTCTGTTGAGAAAGCCCCTCTCGATCCGGACGAGAAACAAAGATGGCGGGCGTCTCTAAAAATCTGACACACTGCACGCTTCACCGCAGCCAATGGGAGAGCGCGTCACATGTCCGCAGACAACACGCAAACCGCTTGCCCAATCTGTGTCCTGTCCGTGGAGCAAACAGGGAAGTGTGTCCACGGAGCGGACATGCATATCACTAATTTTTGTACCTTACGTTTTGGTCATTTTTAAAAAAATGTACTGGACGGATTTTCACCAAATTTACAAAAGCACGTTTTCGGGACCAAGCCGCAGCTCCGGCCGCAAATATGGTGAACATCCGTCCAGTGGTTTGGGTTGTAGGCGTGAGCAAAGTTTTTTTCCCATTATGTCTATGGGAAATAAAGACGTTTTGGGACCCCCCTATAACTTTGCCCCCCCCCCGGACCAACCCTCACCAGAGTTTGCAAAAAAATTCAGAGTGGGACTTTTTTTGCAAAGCTTGGTGAGGATTCGTCCAGGGAGCGCGAAGTTAAAAGCTGCCCAAAAAGTGCTCTTCCTATGGAAACAGCAACTTAACCATAACTACACAGCCACTAGCGTGGCTGTATAATATATGCGGTCAATTGTGAAAAGGTCAATTGTGACCCTTTAAAATCGGTCAATTGTTCATTCGAACAATTGTAAATGAACAATTTGGTGTGTACCTTTGCAGCAGATGTGTGTGTTTTGGTATGGTGCATTTGACCAATGATAGACATTGTAGAATCTGTGACAGGATAAAGCAGCAAAGAGAAGAGAGGCTTTGAACACAAAGGCAACAGAGCCTGTGAGCAGGGCAAACTGGCCTACCCTAGATAGCAGAATCTGTGACCGGAAACCAAGATCCAACAGAGACAAAGGACAGCAGGATCAATCATTAGATAAAAAGAATTCATGCAGGACAGAGGCAGCAGAGCATGTGATCAGATAAAGAACCTCACCCAGAACACAGACCGCAGCGTCGAACCTGGAAAAAAGTCTGCTTTCAGGACAAAAAAAACAGAATCTGTGACAGAATTAAAGAATGATAAAGAAGAATTCAGTGATATGGTCAGAAGGGTTCATCATGACAGATAAAGCTGAAGGCAGAATCTACAACTGGATAACAAACCTCATGCAGGAAAGACACAGCAACATGTGCAACCAGGAACAACAGAATCCAAAACAGTATACAAGACCTAGTCACTAGTGAAAATCCACCATGAACAGAAAGCCTCCTCTCTGGTAGAGGGGGCAGAATCCAAGAAAGGATGCAAGGTCTAATGGCCGGAGAAGGCAGAATCCAAGGCAGGGTGAAAGACCTTGTCTACAGAGGAGGATCTGGCCCAAACCGCAGTAGGCAACAGACCCCAGAGTGGTGGAAAAGCCTACTAATGCTGTAGAGTGAACATGATCCAGAGAATGTGAAAGGACAAGCTGGCAGACCTTGTGCAACAGGTAGAAAAGAAGGGGTAAGGGCTATCTTGTGAGAAAGAACAATACCTCACCTACCAGCAAATACTAGTGACCAAATGCAAGAGAAAAGTCACATTTTCTGGAAGAGAAGGAAACCCCAAAAGGTAAGGAAATCAATACCTTCTCATCTTCATCTTGTAACCTGCTAATGTCATCCTCCAGATGTTTTAATTGTTCCAACAGGTCATCCGGAACTCCAACATTTGCTGAAAAAGGCAGAAGACAGGAAACGTGTGGTTATGGAGTGAAGAAGGTGGCACTGGAAAGTGTCTGGAGATTGTGCTGCTTTAACATTAATACAGTTAGTCTTTCAGGTACATAGAAGCCAGTACATTATGTCACAGCTTTCATTTCTCTTTCCACTAGGCCATAACTTCAAAATATAGTGTTAATAGATCTCCTTGTAAAACCTATGAGCAATTAAATTTGACAATAAAATGAAAACAATATATATATATATATATATATATATATATATATATATATATACACACACATACTAGTATAGGCCAGTTGTACACAGGCCAACATGCAGGTTTTCATTAAAAGGACCATTATATATCCGAAGCCTACAGCTCCCTCTAGCTGTGACAACAGGCAAAGCTGCTGCATCAGACAAACATATATATATATATATATATATATACAGAGTGCACTCCGAAATGCAGTCCAGTGAGACAGTGCCACACTAAACACAGAGTCCAAGAGCCAAGGGTCTCCAAGCATCCAAAAATATACTTTTATTAGATAAATGCCATGGACAAAAGAAAGGTAACACGAAAATGACGCGTTTCGCGGCAAACTGGCCGCTTGTTCACGTTTCGGGTGCAAACACAAAGGAAGGACAAATAAACCAGCATGCTCTCTATGATCCTAGTGTATAGAGCTATGTGCACTGACACCAAGGCTTGTTTTACAAAGTCTGCCATATTTGAACGTGTTGTAAACCACAGTCAATCGTGTTAAATACACTGGAATATGTTCAAACAAGCGTCAAATAAACTGTCAGTGTTGTTCTTTTCTCAACAATAATATAACTTGCGCAAAGGTAATTTAATATTCACAAAATAAATAATATGCAGTGATATTAATGGCATACAGAGAATTACATATTAGGCAAAGTAATGCTATATGCATGCAGGTCTGCCTAATGTGCAGTCGTAATGACCCTATTGTGTTGCCCTGAATGCCGTTTAAATGTCCGATATGTTGTCAGAATTAATGTCTGTTTATACATCCAACACGGATAGAGCTGCATTTGTATGCATATGAGCAAATAAATAAATCAATAAATGGCCAGTGAACTCTAAAAATGGAGGCTGTGTCTATCGAGAAAAGAATTTTTCGAATGTTGTTGAAGTGCATAGTGCTTGTGGCAATGACATATAAAGGTTTGTAGAATATGTTAGAGTTAATTGTATAATATGTTGTTACTTAACAGGTTATTGCCTGTTTAAAGTGCAAATGCCTCAATTGTCTATTTGAATATGCAATAGCCAATCTATTACTAATAAGGTGCAAAGTGCATTGATAACAGCATATTTAGTTTTCCCACAGTGGGTATGCTTAAAGTGCAAATGCCTTTATGTCCAAATATGCAGTAACCAACCCTCAATGGGTAAAGTGCAAAATGCAGTTTAGCAGCCACTAATATACCCTATGTAGGGGTAGGTAAAGTGCTTGGTTCACGCAATACCTGAACATTAAATAAAAAAAACTCACATTGCCAAAAAAGATAAGAATCCGATAAAATGCATAGCTAGAAGATGTAAGACCACTAAAATAAAACCTTGATTCATGATAAGACACATAATTAATTATTTGCAGGCCAAATGCACAGTTGAGAAAAGACATATAAAGTGCACGTACAATTATGAGACTGCTGGTTGACTAGTGTTCCTAAATAGCAAAGCAGAGGCATTGCTC
Organism: Ambystoma mexicanum; assembly: GCF_040938575.1. Taxonomy (NCBI): domain Eukaryota; kingdom Metazoa; phylum Chordata; class Amphibia; order Caudata; family Ambystomatidae; genus Ambystoma; species Ambystoma mexicanum. The sequence goes on along the minus strand of NC_090924.1, from coordinate 691,183,880 downwards.
ACCCTTAAAAAAGAAAGAAGATTAAAATGAGATAGCTAAAATGGAGAGAGTCTAAAGTTCATTCAATTTCTCTTTTGTCAGTAAAATATTGAATTGATAGTTTCTCTGTCCTTAAAAGCTAATGTGAAAACTTAACCTGTATCAGCAAAATTTAAACCTCTGTGTATTGTCAATCAATTACATTAGGAGTTTCTAAGAGAACCTGCCCATGTAGGATGTGCTAGTATTGCTGAAGATTTAATTAAAAGTTGCCAGAGAGTCATGCAAGATAGAAGAGTGGTAATAGTAACAAAATCTGAACTACAAGTGAATTGCCTTTCTTGCAGATTCCAGATACAAATGCAGTCAATTTACTCAAGTGCCTAGAAAGGTATAAAGTTCCTCGTCCAGATTATGGCCCTTTGGCTTCTTTGTTTCCAAATCCAGAATGTACTTGGTTTCAGATTGTCTGAGGAGGAGCTCCCGATTACCTCCTCTCGGTGCCTTCAGAACTTTGTGTATCCCAAAATAGGCGAAACCTTCTAGTTTACCTCCATGCTTTTCCTGGAAATGTAGAGCCATCGGATATGTGGGATCAGTATTCTTGATGGCTCTTATGTGTTGGAGTATCCTAAGTTTCAATTTACCAATAGTACTGCCCACATACCATTTGTCACACGGACAGGTCAGTACATACACAACATACTCCGTTTCACACGTGATACAAGATTTTATAGTCATGTTTTTGTGTAGTATAGGATGGAGGTAGTTTTTGGTATTTTTGGCAAATTTGCACGCCTTACATTTCATGCACTTCTGAAAGCCTTCTGATGTGACGCTCATCCAACTTTGACCTGCTGGAATAATCTTAGGGCTCATATAACTGGATACGAGGTTGTCCCTGAGTGAGGTAGAGCGTCTAAAAGTAATGTTGATGCTATTGCCCAGAATGCTTCCTAGATGTTCATCTTGTTTTAGTATATGCCAATGTTTGTGCATTATATGGCGTATATTGTTGGAAGCTTTGCTGTATGTAAGAATTAATCTAGTATCTGCTAGATCTGGGCTGTTCACTGTAGAGACTTTAGACATCAGCAATATTGAACAGTCTTTTTTTCATGCTTTGCTGTGCGTTCTTTCTAACACTCGCTTGAGATAGCCTCTTTGTAGGAACTTTGCAGCCATACTTCTACATTAATTGTCAAAAGTTTCAAGTTGGGAACAGTTGCGTCTTATGCGAATGAATTCGCCATAAGGTATACTCCATTTAAGGGCTGTGGGGTGGTTGCCTTTTGCATGTAGGGGTGTGTTGGAGCTTGTGGGTTTTCGGTAAAGTTCAGTCACTAATTCACCTTGTGCCACAGTAACAAGAATATCTAAGTAAACGATAGCAGTCTTGCTGTGGCACTCTGTGAATTTTAGATTAAATTCATTTACATTGAGTGACTTAACAAATTCCAACCGGGGATCGATTCATCCCAAATTACAAAGAGGTCATCTATATACCGTAGCCAAAGTACAACTTTTTCTGTGTTGTGACTATTGGTAGATGTCCAGACTTTGAACTTCTCTCACCAGACCATTATTAGGTTGGCGTATGCTGGAGCAAAAGTTGTTCCCATGGCTGTACCTTGCAACTGAGTGAAGAAATTCTTGTTGAACAGAAAACAGTTATTTGTCAAACTAAGATTTATCATCTCCAGAATCATCTTCCCATGTTCTAAATAGCTGAGTGATCTGGTTTGTAAAAAATATTCACATGATTTCAGGCCGTCCTTGTGCTTAATTGATGTGTAAATAGAGACCACATCCAGTGTTGCTAGTACATAAGTATCTTCCCAAGGTATTCTGTCAATTTTGTTAAGGAAGTCCTTAGTATCTCTTAGAAATGACGGTAAGGTGGTAACAAATTTGATTAGGGTTTCATCCACTAAGTTAGATACATTTTCAAGAAGTGCACCACACAACGTGACTATTGGCCTTCCTGGTGGTCTAGTTTTGTTTTTATGTACCTTGGGCAAAAAGTAAATGTTGGGCATCACCGGAAATTTGAAATGTAGGTATTTACACATATCCTCATCGAGCAGGCCTTTCTCTTTCCATTTGATTAATAGTTCGAAAAGTTTATCATTCATCTCCGCCGTGGGATCTGTAACCAGTAGCTTATAACACTCTGTGTCCTTAAGTTGTCTGTTGGCTTCATTAATGTAATCTTGTCGATTAATAATGACTATGTTGATGCCCTTGTCCGATGGTTTAATAACATAGTCATCTAATATGCATATGTTAGACAGGATCTCTGGCTCCTGGCGGGTGAGATTATCTTTGGTGTCCATTTTCATTTGCCGGAATTTCTTCAGGTCACTAATAACCAGATATTGAAAAGCCTCAACATTCCCTCCTTGGTTGAACATAGGATTGAAGCGTGACTTACGTTTGAGATTACTTTTGCTGGGCCAATCAGTTTGAATATCCATGAGGTCCCATTGTGGGTCACTTATGTCTTCATTGTCTTGCCATTCCGATTTGAGATGGATGAGATCACGTAATATGTGTGAATCCTCTATTGCTACAGGGGTAAAGCCACTCAGAGATTCGTCTTTCTTAGGCTTTGGTGGGTTGATGGCAAAGAATTTCTTCAGCCGTATTTTACGCCTATACCTATCAAAGTCTATTCTTGTTTCAGCGTAATTGTAGGAAGAGGAGGGGCAGAAATTAAGGCCCAACTTGAGTACAGATTTTTCTTCACAGGTAAACCCTTGTGATGTAAGGTTATTGATAAGACATGTCTGGCATATTACTTTCTACTTGCATTAATTTTATGTCCCAGAGCGTGTTTGTCTGTCTGTCTTTTCTGTTGCGACGGTATTTGTGGCAGTTGCTCCTCCTTGTTTTCTTGATCCTCGTGACCTGGTTGATTTTCCTTGTCCTCTTCCTTTTGTTTTTTTGCTGTTGTTGTTGTTTCTGCCATCCATTCCTAAAAGTCTAATTTCTTCTCAAAAATTCAATTTTCTCTGGGACTGTTCATTTTCGCTTTCTGAGTGTCTATATCTGAGGATGATGGTTCACTGGGTATGTCGTTGTTAGCATTCGATGTGACTATGGGGAGTTTCTGTCTTAATGTAGCAAACCTTTTAGCAAATGTAAGTACTCTCCCCTTCTCATAGTCATCCTTGTCCCGCAGGAATTTCTGCTGTTTTCTCAGCTTTATTTCTTCCTCAAATGATTTGTACCCATTCTCCATACTCGTACGGGCGGCTTTCCCTTCTTGACTTTGACTGATGGCCTTTAGTTCTTCTTCTATGTCTTCTATTTTTGACAAAAGTTTCTGTTGATCAATTTTGGCATATTTTATTAGGATGTTAAGAAATGTCACTGAGCATTTATTACTAGATTGTCCCCATTCTTCTAACATTGCAGGGTCCTGTTCTTCATAGGTGGGTGTTGTCAATATATGCAGGCCTCTAGGAATACGTCCCACGTCCACATAATTTTGCAGGGAATATTCTTCCCACCATTTGCTGATTTCCCGTCTCTGCAGTTTATATGCACTTGTGTGGTTGTCATTTGTTGTGATCAAGCGGAAACAATACAGCAAAACGTGTAAGTGCTGCTAATTCTGGGCAGAACATGATGGGAGAGCCACATTTGTTTGGTTTTTATGGATTACCGTGATTTTGCACTTTAATGAAGAAATAAAGGAAGTATGAAACTAATGGATTCCGGAGGATTATTGTAATCTGTGTTGGGGAGTGCTCCTCACTAACTGGGCAACAAGCAGTTCTATGGATATATATATATATATATATATATATATATATATATATATATATATATATATATATATATATATATATATATATATATATATATGTGTCTGTGGTAGCAACCCTGTAGTTATGGTTAAGTTGTCTTTCCTATAGGGAGAGCAGTTTTTGGGTGGCTTATAACTTTGATGCAAGTCGCCAAATCTGCAAAAAACTTTGCAAAAAAAAGTATCAAGTCGATTGTTAATGTATTTGGAAAGTTTTGTCCAGATTCATCGGGTGGGGGGGGACAAAGTTATAGGGGGGGTCCTAAAACCTTTCAAATCCAGAAAGACATGAATGAAAACAAATTTTGCTGGACGGATTTGCACCAACCTTGCACGAGAAGCAGCAGGTTGGTCCTGAAAGAGTGCACTTGTAAATCTAGTAATACTTCCCGGTTCAGTGTCCACGGACACCTGTGGGCCAATCATGCGGTCACGTAACATTTGCAGATATTGTATGCGACCGATGGTTGGTCAATTGAACAACTTGAGGATCGTCAACAGTTTTGAAATTGACGCCATGTTGGCTTTGCGAACTGCATCCACAGTCCACGGGCATCACAGTATAAAAAAGCTCTGAAAATTACATATCTGGCTATTTTGAGGATGGAAGAGTTTCTGGGGAGGGCAGGGAGAAAAGAAAGGGACAATGTATGTGTTACTGTGTGTAAAAATGGTTTTAGGATTGTTGCCATGTTTGTGGGTTTTTTTATATCCACAGGCAGCAATAAGTGTCTGCGGACGGATGTATGAGTTCACCGAACCTACTTCACCTAACGGTGAAATCGTCACATTTTATTTTCTTCAAATTAGTTTTTATTGTGCAAGGGGAGACCCCCCACCACCCTCCATATTCCCATACCCTATCCTATCCACTTACCCACCCCATCTATGTTGCAAAATGTACCCACTTACCCAACCAAATTCAAAGAATTTATTTCCCGAAGATTTCATATTAGGTGAAAATGGATTAGGTGAAATGTATGTATCGCTCCACGGACATCCATTTAAAATGGTGCTGTTAGGTTATATGCTACAACTATGATTAATTTGGGTTTAATACTTCTGTAATGAAACTAGTAAGTATCACTGTGGCTATAGACAAATTGTTTACGGCATGGTTACAAGAGTACATTTCCCTTGGGTTTAATGCCCACACCAATCTGGCCAGTGGCTATGGTGAGAATAGTATGGTTTCCTTGGGTCTACTAGTTATGTATTTTATACAATGAGAACCCTGGATAGAGGCAGAATAAGACTTTTGGAGTGTGGGTATAGTAGTAGTCACAGTACATATTGTTGTGGTCATGGCCGGTGGCCAGATTGTTTGAGGCATGGCCTGCCACAATGGGTTTAATGACTCAAACACTCTGGCCACTGGCTAAGGTGAGAATAGTATGCTTACTTCGGGTTTAATAGTTATGTAGCTTTAACTATGTGACCACTGCTTAGAGGCAGTGTAGTACTTTTGCAGTGTGAGCCTAGTAGTAGAGGAAGTTAAGGAGACAATGTTTGGGGCATTGCTGCATGGAGTTTGGGTATAGTAATAGTAGTAGTAAAAGTACATATTGTATATTTACTTTGGGTTTAATGCCCGCAACAATGTGGCTAGTGGCCATGGTCAAAATAGTGCAACTCATTTGCGTTTAGTAGTTTGGAGAATGTGGCCTCTGGTCATGACACAGCCAGAATGGGAGTTTTGGAGTGTGGGTATAGTAGTTGTAGTCTCAGTACATGTGGCAAATAGTAGATTGTTTGATTTTGGGAAGTAGTGGACATGATAACAAGGGGACATCTGTGTTTCTATGGCTGTAAAGAAAAGAAAATATATTTTGTTTTAGAACATGATATGGAAGGTATGCATGCATACGTACATTTACTTTATTTGACCCTCATAAGTAGTACATTGTATGTACTATGTTCTCTAAAAAATGTGCGTGTGAGACACTGTTGTTGTATTAACATATTGTAATCATTGTGTCATGGAGAAAAAAATCCACAGTGATTCAAAAACATTCCTTTATATTTACTGTTAATACAATTTACATCTTCTTTCAACCAGTAACTATACAGGCAGTCGAGTCGCACTCCCAATGGGCTGAAACCACATATGTTGTCTGAGTTCATATGAAGCTTTAAAGAATATATCTTTATTATATTGCTTAAAATGTACAATCCCAAAATAAGGCCAAGGTATGGCAGCATCACAATGATGCGTTTCACAACAATCCTGTTGCTTGTTCACATTACCTGACCCCCAGTAAAACAAATTAAAATATACAGTTAAGGGGAGCGAACTGAAAAGGAGACTTGGCATGGAGTCAAGCTGTCATTGGTTTTCGGGTTATAGTACATCATTCATGTTTGATCTCACAGTGTGCTCAACACCAGTCTTCAAAGGGTACAGAAAACATATACACCATCTTTGTCTGTCAAGCATATGTGGAGCAGTGATGTATACCGTCCATCAAACGCACAGATATAAAAGTAATCAACAGACCGTCATAGCAGGTACAATCAATATTTGTAATAAGTGCACACAAAGGTATTTGCATTTTGACTTGCAAAGTGCTACTTGCGAGACAACAATATCCCAAGCACCTAGCACGTGTTTGCGTCTGCACATCATTTTCTCATATGGAATTATGTAGTGCTGCGTACTCTTGTATCCTGCACATGCACTGAAACCCCACTATGGTTCTTAGAAAGCTACATATTCTGCAACACATAATCAAAGTTCTACTGAATCCTATTGATAGTTATGGTAATTTGTGTGCATCATACCAAAATCTAGGTACTCAGTTGCACCACAGTGGGTACGTTTATGGAATAAAGTGCATAGTGCTGCAATATTCAATAAGTAAGGATATAATACAAGCAACATATTATCTTAAAATGCAAGGTTGCAAGGAAGCAGAAAATGTAAAATAGAGTAAAAATTATGTTCGGTAGTCCCGAGACCAATCATAAAAACAGGGGATCTCAAAGTGCAAAAAAGCACAATGCAATCAATACCCGCAATGACGGATATTGTATAATCCGACCCTAACCGCATACAATATTAAATTGCAACAGGCAGGTTATAATTAACATAATGCTTGATCTCAAACAGTGCAACCATCATGGCATATAATATACAGTGCAAAAAGCAAAGTACTGTACACTTAAGATATACAAAAGTTTAAGCAAAGTGCCACATGCTGTAAACATCACACTATAATCCGACCCTAGCAGCATACAGCGTTAAAGTGCAACAGGCAGGTTATAATGAACATAATGCTCGATATCAAGTAATGCAACCATAGTGGCATATAATCCTACAGTGCAAAATATCATACACTATAGGATATAATCCTAGCAGCAAAAGGTCTTAAAGTGCACAGTGCAGCATTGTACCAGAAATGAATATGGTTACATACAAAAGCTTAAGCAAAGTGCAGCGTGCTGTAAACCTCATACTATGGGATATTCCTAGCTGCAAAAGTTCTTAAAGAGCATAGTGCAGCATTGCAGCAAAAATATATATGGTTACTCTAATGAGATAATTAGGTGCTTCAAACCAACACAGTTTACAACATTAATTGATATCAACAAGTAGTCATCGAATTGCACACAGTACAAAGCATGTAAACCAGCCACCATTCCTTAAATGATGCACTATACTGCCTGGCAACAATAAAGTGTCATCTGCTTGTCTCCTTTACATGAACTGAACCACCACCCATGAACCATGTCACATCCAGAACTCCCAACTTACCTTGAATGAAAACATTGTGTTCAACTTTTTCTCCGTTTTTTTCAGACTGATGTTTCATTAAAAGGAGGCACATTTTGTAAGTGTAGAAAGTACTATGGTGGTAGTAGGAATGTATTAAGTAATTAGATAGGTGATGGCATGTTTAAAGTGCAATATAGGCATGTTCTTGTGTTTATTTATTTTGAAAGTGGTTAGATACCCATTGGTGTATTCTAATTGTATATTATTGTAAATGTGAATTTAAAGCGTCATTTAATGACAACATTTTGGTTTAAGGAATATTAAATAGGCCTTTGTTAGATTTGCTGGTAACCTTTGTTTTTCAGTAACTGAAGTGGTGTTACATTCAAACCAACCACTTATTTTTTTCAGTTCTATGTTCTTAGATCACAAGGTTTTTTTTTCGTTGAGTTATTTACAGAATATTTTTGGCTGAAAAAACGAATTGATATTCTTTTATTTTTTTATTTGGAGGGTTCTCCCCAATTCCAACCTTCCCTATTATCTAGTCCCTATTCACCACACCGCCTACTTCTTCTATCCCCTTACCCACCTCCACCCCCATATTTGTCAATGGGTTTTTTGGCAAAGAACTCTGCGAACAAAAGCCTGGCGATGTAACAACGTTGTACGATTTGTTTCACATACGCACTATAGTGTCCTGAAGTGGTTGTGGGACCACTACTTTTGTGACTCTTTTCTTGCCACGAGATACTTGGGCATGTGTGAAGTTAGTGACTTTACACTTTGTATTTGTATTTTGTATTTGTATTTGTTTATTTGTATTGCGCACCTTGCCCTGGGGCATTCGGGCGCACAGTTTCAAGAAGATGGTTACATACATGATGATACAGCAAAGACAAGTTACAAGAGCAATAAGGTAAAACAATACATAGTGAATCAAGACAGTGCAGGTGATGGTAGTACATAGGCGATTAACCGGATGTAGAGATATGCTAATGGTAAATAAATTACAGGGTATCAGAAAGGTGTGGAGCTGTTACATGGAGTGAGGTGCATTGATTGCGAAAAGCCAGAGTTTTACATTATTTTTGAAGGCAAGGAAGGCCGGTTCTGTTTTAAGTGCAGTGGGTATAGTGTTCCAGAGTTTGGAGGCGAGGACTGGGAAACTTACTCCCCCCGCTGTGTGTAATTTGAAGCTAGCTATGGACAGCGTATGCACATAAGCTGACCTCAAAGGTCTATTAGCAGAATGATGAGAGAATCGATTGGCCAGGTATTCTGGTGCTAGATTGTTCTGAGCCTTGAAGGTTAAGGCTAATGTTTTCAGGGAGATTCTATGTGCAACCGGGGCCAGTGTAGGCCGCGTCTAGTTTCAGAGATGTGAAGTTGCCTAGGAATGTTAAGGGCGGCCCTGATGGCATTATTCTGGGTGACTTGTAGCTTGTCAATGTTTCTTTGGCTGGTGCCTAGATAGAGGGCGATGCAGTAATCAATTTTTGCCATGATTAAGGTTCTGTCAAGGATGATACGATTTTCGGTTGTCAGAAATGGTCTGCACGCTGTAATCAGCTTACATGTATAGGCCAAAGCAGACACCACTGCATTGGTCTGTCTGGTAAGAGAGAGTGTTGAGTCCAAATGATGCCAAGAGTTTTAGTTACTTTGGATACTTTAATGTTATTTCCATCAATAGTGAAGGAATTATACACAGAATCAAGTTGAGCCAATTTGGCATGTGAGCCGAGGATCAGTAACTCCGTTTTTTCGTCATTAAGGCAAAGCCCATTTTGTGCCATCCAGGCCTGGATGACTGAGTAGATTTCGTTAAGAGCTCTCGTGTCAGCAGTATAGTCACCAGTGAGTGGAATGAGTATCTGGGCGTCGTCAGCGTAATTAGTGTAGGAGACATCCAGATAGTCAAGTAAGTCAAAGAGAGGCTTGGTAAACACGTTATATAATGTGGGGGAAACACAGGACCCCTGTGGCACTCCACAGAGGACAGGTGCTGGTTCTGCGGAGGCCAGAGGGGAGAAGACCCTCATGGTTCTGTTGGACAGGAAGGAGCTGATCCAAGAGGAGGCTTCATCAGAGAAGTGAGACGTGTTTAGAGGTGGTGACACAAAATGTTATGATCAACCAGATCAAAGGCTGTGAAGAGGTCAAGTAAGAGGAGGAGTGCTAACTTATCTTTGAGGACCTCAATTTGAGGTAGTCCTGAATTTGTAAATAGGCGGCACGGTCCAACATTTTTAATAGAAATTGCACGGTAGTGATGGGTCGATAGTTAGAAGGGTTGCTTGGATCAAGAGTAGGTTTTTTGATTAAAGGAATGACCCAAGCAGCCTTAAGGTTATCAGGGACGATGCCAGATCTGAAAGAGGCTTTTATAAATGTGGTGATAAAAGGCACCAAGTCATGAGCCGTGTCCTTAATAATGGGAGCAGGTAATGTATCGCCTTGGCAATTTGAGGGCTTGAGCTTCCTTATGATGTTTTCTACTTCATCCATGGTGAGGGGAGAGAAGCTAAATGGTTTGCAGGTAGGGGCCAGGGTAGGTAAGTTGGGTAGAGAAGCTTTCAGGGTGGAGTCAATGAGGTTACTTCTTTTAGCATTAATTTTAGATTGAAGAGTGGTGATTTTATCTAACAGTGCTTTTTGAATATTGGTACACCAAAGAGTGTCTGGTATACAAGTGTCTAAAGGGGCTGTCGGGGACTCAAGTTCCTTTAGAATCTTGAAGAGTTCCTTTGTGTTAGATTGGGCTTTCAGGATGCGTTTGTAATAAATGTCTTTTTTTGGCTTTGAGAAGAGCATCTTTGTAAGTAAAGGAAGCAAAGGCTAGGTTGTTCTTGTTGATTAGTGAGGGTGAGCTTTTCCAAAGATCCTCAGCCTTTCTTTTTTCTTTACGCAGGTCTCTGAGTTGGGGAGTAAACCAAGAGTTCAAATGAAGACAAGGTTTTTGTTTGCATGCCTTATTTATAGTCCCATCTGCCTTGTATCTTAAAAGCATTAACATTACATATTGTGCATGTGGATCTATTTGTATGTTTAAAAGATTGTTTGAATTGCTAAATGAGCATAATATACCATGATTTTCATTTTGGAGAAGTTGTTGAAATGGGATTGCATTGTAATTTGGTATAGATACATACACTAATCATTCATTAGGCACATGCTCTTCACATGGTTGCAGGGACTGTATGTATGTTTCCAAGTGTATGAAAGTTGTAGGATTTCCTTTATAAGGATGTGTTCTCTCTGTATTCTTTCTAGCCTTAGGAATTATTATGAGTCCTCGTGTGTGTCTATGGTGAATGTAACCATTCTTGCACAGTGGTCCAATTCCTGTCTTTAACCCTAAAACACTGTAGCTACTGTCAGGGTTGTTAGTGGCATTTCTGTGCAGGGTGGGGGTTTGTAAACATAGCGGTTCTGAGCCATGTAAGTAAATATTGTCCACAATTGGTGCCAATTGGAATAGAAGATTCATTGCTACATTTGCATAGCAATTTACTCCAGTTGTGTAGCTAAATTTAAAAAGAGCAGAGAATGTGGTCTCTGTTTGGTTTGAAGGTCCTGCATTTGTATTTTTTTTTCAGGGGTTATGGAGAAATCTTCTGTACTTTCTGTTTGTACTAAAAGTCTTTTTAAAGGTTTTGCTTTTTGAAGTACTATGGTACATATCCAGATGTGAAGTGTACAGTGCATGCAGTCTGTTGTATTCTAGGATGGAAGGAATGTCAGCGTTGACTTTGTTTGCCTAAAAGTTCACTAAGATTAGACTAGTGAGTGTACGAAGATGTGAAAGTGCCATTCTTTAAAGGCGGAGCTGCCAATGTTTACAAGTGTGTGGTGTAGTATTAGACTTTTTGACTTGTGAATGTTAACAGCATATGCAAGAGGCAGAGAGAATTGTTCTCTCTGTACATATATATCTTTCAAAAAAAGGAAACCTGCTTTGGTATGAGGAATTTGTTTAGTTTGTTCAAGTTTGTCCAAATTAATGATGGAAAACTGGATATTGTTTTCATTCGGATATTGTTGAAAGCCAACAACTGTTCCAATTGCTCCATTGACTAAACCTTGCTCTACATAAAAGGTTACTTTCATCTATTACTCTGCAGTGTGAACAAGCTACAAGTCTGTAGCGAAATGTTATGCTGCCGAATCTTTCAGCATTTTGTGCTTTGGACCTGCTCATGGTGTTTTAATATTTGCATAAGATTTACTCTTTCTCTGGCGCGGAGTCCGGCAGTGAGTCCAGTCTGCCCAGAACTCTGGTTGTTTCGTTTGACTGTCCCTGAGGAGCTGCAGCTACTGTGATCCAGTCCCCTTTCTACTGCAACTATATATTGCTTCTTACCGCGCAGAGCGTGGCGCAGAGTCCGGCAGTGAGTCCAGTCTGCCCAGTCCGCCTCAGACCGTCCTCAGTCCGCCCCCAGGTCTTCAGTGCTCAAGACGATGGAAATGCCTCCTGGTGACTTGGAGGCATCACAACTGGGCGTCGGAGCACAGACACGAAATCGTCTACAACAGCTGCGGAGGCAGCATTCCAAATCGGGAAAATCCAAGGTAAGCGAACAATGCATTATTGCCGACACGCTACCATTGGGAGACAATTCACGTGCAATTGCTTCTGGAACTTTGGAGAAAGCTACCTTGCTGCCAAAAAGACACGACGAGAGATTGTGTATCGCTCTGGCAGATAAGCCTGACAAGCTGGCAGAGTTATCTGAGTTAGCTGAGGTTGTCGAGGTTGTCGAATGCACCGCTGACTCTTCGGCGTCTGCAGGCATAGTAGCGGCAGCCATTAACGATATCGATATTGACATTGACGCCGCTCACCAGCCGATTGTAAAAACTTTGTTTCAGTCAGCGCCGAAGCCGAAGTTGACTCCTGATCTAAATGCAATCACAGAATGTCTACTAATGAGTGAAAGCGAACACACAATGTGCGAACTTCCAAATCAACTCCAATTCGTTGCAGAAAACCCGTTAGGGCCCCCACCCACAGCATACTTAGATGCATCGGAAACCTTCTCATTTGATATAACTGATGCAGATCTGCTGACAATGCGGTCCCCATCAATTCCACAAATACGAAAGGAAACATTTCCATCGCAGCTGGCATTCAGATTCACAATAATATCCTAGCAGCAACATCTATAGCACTAATGCCATTCATGAAATTGTACGAAGCACTAAATGATACAGTACATGACCAAAATTCAATTTTGGTACTGCTAAACAACAAATTGACGGCAATGGAAAAATGTAATGAGCAACTAAGCAGTCGCCTAGACCTAGAAGCTTCTTCCACACACCAATGGCACTCTCGTTTAAACGAAATAACAAAAAGGGAGGCCCATGAAAAAGTAGATCTTGCCGAGGCTCTAGTGGAATGTACTATGTACTAAGTGGATAAGGCACAATGTTGCTGTACAACCCCGAGGCAACACAATGAGAGAGTCTTGCAGTTGTAACCAATATAACTTGGATCAGGTCACGAATCCATCGCCCAATGTGAGACTTGACCATCTCCTGTTGCCATTCAGTGCAACTGAGTTAAAAGCAGCAGAATAAGAGATCAGTGGTTCAAAAATCACTAGCACGATCAATATAACCAAGGAACATGCTATTGCTCCAATTCCCGTCGTATTGGCAAACAAAGAAATACGAACAATAGAGAGCTCTTCCATACCAACTGATGTCCAAATTAATACAACCGTAAACAATGAGGCACCCACTGTACAATCCAGTACAGCAGCGAATAATGAAAAGTCAATCTCACAAACTGGTTTTTCAAATAACACAACAGCAGCAGAGAAAAAAATCTCTTTTGATATATTTACTGGAACAGCAAAATCAATAAAATTAACAAAGACTCTAGCTATGCCGAAGGCAAAACAAGCCAAAACCTTGAAAACATCAAGAAAAGGTCCAGCACCAAAACATCCACGCACAAATGGTGCCAAAACATTTATAAGAAACTTTACCACGCCTCCACACCCTGAAGTAGTAAAAACTACATCGGCGCCAAATAAATCTGATGAACAAATTATTGACAACAATCAATCAGAAGATAAAGCAGGCACCCGTGGAAAGACCATAAAACGTGGACGTGATGACATCAGTCCATCTGTTGACCAATCTACAGACGATTCAATAAACCTGTGTGACCTATCTACGTATACTGTAGAAGACAACAACAAATTAGAATGTGATTCAAAAGCAAGGGCTGACTCGACAAGGAAAGGTGATGGAACAACACAATTAACGTTTAAAGACAATAACGCGCTACACAAACGTTATCCATTGGGCCCAGCTGGTGTACGGTCCTTGGAACTTGAAAATGACCAACCTGCCTTTTCTAATGACAGGTCTGATACACAAAGCAAACGTTCTAGAGCGCCAGAAAAGCCAGTACTGAAACTCAACCCCAAATATACTAATGCACAAACGAGAAACTTGAAACAGCAAAGCAAACGAAGTAGATCTGAGCAACAGGTGTCAACAAATGGAAGTCGGTGCAAATTGGAGCTTGAAAACATTCTGGAGGATAAAAATGAAATAAACCTAAATAGAGCCAACGTGATGAGACTGCTGCACAATGTACCTGCACTGCGAAATATCCGATCAGATGACATCGGAATCGTAGAATACAAAAACGAGTCAAGATCGGATTGGGTAATCTTGCACATGAGGTCAAAAACTGTAGCGAGACCATTACTCGATGCAAAGGATGACCTATTGTTCTTTGGCTTTAATTTAGCAATTGCAGAAGAGCAACAATCTTCTCTCAAGTTGACCAACGAAAAAGGCCCGCATCACATGTCTAACACTGCTAAAAGGGAAGTCTTGAGGAAGCAACTCAAACAACAGTCCGGGTATGCAACTGACACAAATAGACAAAGAAGCAACGTATAGGATGATGCAGGGTCAAGATGCACGACCCAACTGTTAACATAATGGAATACCAGAGGTTTTGCCCATTTATTTCAAGAAGGAAAATCTCAAGACATTAAAAGTCTGTTCATCTGTCTGCAAGAAACTTGGCTCAGAAAGACGCCATCCTGTGACGGCTACACAATCTACTTAAATGAGGCCGGTAAAAATCAAACTGGCCGTCCTTTCTCTGGCTTACTCGCAATGATAAAAAATTCCTCAGGCTGGGAAGTGAATGGAATCCAAAACCCTAACCTATTCGTACAAGCGATCACGCTTCGATCTTCAACGTACGACCAACTGGGAAATACACAAAAGCAACATCTTTTGTTATTAAACACCTACTCGAACCCAGTAATGATTTCAGGCGCAGAATACTTGGTGTCTGTAACTGCGCAAATAGATAGTTGTTATGCAACATTCGACGAGCCGTGTATACTAGTCTGTGGTGATTTAAACTACACGTGGTTCGACAAAATAAAAGAACGCAACTCAAATGACATACAAGAGATCCCAACCGAAACTTCTGATCGTGGCACGAAATGGGCTTACGAACTAACAACACGCAATTGCGTACTGCTGAATGGATGCACCAGAGGTGATATTCCTGCAGCCGCAAAGTGGCATCGAGGCGATATAAATAGAACCCTAGACTACATCTGGGTGTCTGAGAACTTACATGCTTTAATCTCAGATTTACATGTGAAAAAATCCTCCATAAGTGACCACAATGTACTCATTCTATCTTGGCATACACATAAAACAGGAAACCAGTTAAGTTATACCGCACAATTGGACATCAATAATACCCAAAACCGACTGTGAATAAACAGCAAGCAGATCGATATAGTGACAATGGATTTCATTCATACATGTTCCATCAAGCGACATGTAGAATATGCATCTCTATTAAAACAGTTTACTAGTTCAAACAAGAGGACGATTAGAGATTACACCCATCCGTTTAGTCCTGAATTATGTGAAGCAAAAAAATCATTAGCGAAAGATTTGAAAAAATTGAAGGAAAGTGGCAGCATTAATTTTTTACAGCAAATAGCCACAAGGCGTCAACAATACCGAAATTGGATAAAGTCCTTTAACATCATACGAGATCAGGAACAAGCGGAATTAATGTTGCGCCTATTAATTAAAAAAGACTGCTCAAATATATGGAAAATCATAAATAGTGGCCATCTAAAATAAACTACCTAGCAAATGGCGTGAACGCTGCCGCTTGGGTAAAACATTATAACGCGGTATTCAACACTGACTATGCCGATAGCCTTCCAAAGTCCACACTGGAAGAGTGCAACCGGGATGTTATTGAATCAGTTGGGGAATTAAAAAAGCAATTCAAAATCTGAAATCATCACGAGCTGCAGGCCCTGACGGGATCTCCAATGTCATGCTAAAAACGAATAAAGAAAATTGGGCACAATTCATCAAAGTCTTATTTGACCAAATTGCCCAAACATCAAAAATCCCTGATTCTTGGACTAAAGCGATTATTGTCCCGGTGTTTAAAAGAGGAAATCGAGAAGACCCAGCTAACTATCGGCCCATAGCGCTGTTGGATACTATGGGGAAGATATTTGCCACATTCCTGCAAAGAAACATCTCGAAATGGGCAGAATACAAGGTTGCATACGAATTGTTCGTTTTACAACTGTTCGAATTACAATTGACCTTTTCACAATTGACCGAATTGTGAAGGTCAATTGTAACATATATGTGGGGGAAAACCCCCACAACCCCCCACCCAACGGCAAACCCCCAAAACCCCTATATATATATATATATATATATATATATATATATATATATATATATATATATATATATATATATATATATATATATATATATATGGTCAATTGCGAAAAGGTCAATTGTGACCCTTTAAATTCGGTCAATTGTTCATTCGAGCAATTGTAATCGAACAATTTGGGTAATACCGAATATAATATGATCTACGACGTGAGACAAACTGGGTTTACTAAAGAAGTCGGTGTAGAACTCAATCTGCTGCTATTAAATCTGGCTTAACTAGATGCTTTAAAACACAAAAAAAGATTGTTTTTAGCTTTTATTGATCTAAAACAAGCCTTTGATAGCATCAACCGCAACCTCCTGTGGCAAAAACTAAAGACGTGGGGTTGCCCAAATGAGTTATTATCACCGCTGATGGCACTACACGCTAATACTAGCATTCGTGTGCACCTAAATGCAGAAGGCGAATTATCAGATGAAATAAAAACTACAAAGGGTGTAAAACAGGGTTGCCCTCTTGCAGCCCTGTTGTTTAAACTTTTCATTGCCGACTTGCCTGAGGCACTTTCACAAACACGGTGCTTTCCTCCCAAAGTAAACGGATCTCACGTAAGCCACATAATCTATGCAGATGACGTAGTGTTGCTCAATAGCACTGAAATAGGCCTACAAAGATCACTGTCAGCTCTACAGACCTACTTAACGGCTTATTTATTAGACATTTTAGAAGAAGCGAACATAAAAATGTCCTTGGTCATAAAGATACCGCAACTGGCAAAAGATAATTTCAAACAATGGAAGTGGATAAAAAATGCGGAAAAAGTGCTACATTAACTTCAGCAATAGATTTAGGCCTGAGAGCGCAAAAAATGGGTGTACTACCAAAGTATTCGGCTAGATTTCCATCCAATTACCACCGGAATCAGATCAGTTCTTGCGCCTACGCCTTAATCTTTATAATACAAAGGAGCAGCTGATGAGAATAAAAGACTCTACGACTATGAACGACAAATATCGCTTCTGCCAGAAGGAGCTTGAATCAACTAAACATCTAATAATTGAGTGTTCGCAGATCACCGGCCAACGTTCCTTGCATCTAGAACGTTATGCCCCTAAAAACGGTAACATGGTTGAATGGTGGACCCCTTTGATTATGGGAACAAATGTGCAGCTAACTTGTGGTGTAATTAACTTTATGGGCATGATATTACCACAAACGTCGAATATACTGGAACTCTCAGATAATACTACTAATACAACTACAGAACTGTAGATTATCCCACGTCCGCATAACTCCAGACATGAAATGCATAATGATGTGGGACAGGGGATTGGGAATGGGAATGACAAAAAGATTGTTTTCTTTTACAAAACTAAAAGTCTATAAATAAATAAATAAAAAAAATTAAAAAAATGACTCTGCAGTTTAGGCAGAGAGTTAATAGTTTCTCCAATCGAGCTATTTCTCTAAGTCATGCTGTTGCTTGTTGACAAATAGTGAGGGCTATGGCATGCACTTCTGTGCAGCTGATGTGGACTATGGGTTGCATCTCTTTTTCAGCATTGTTTCATTAAATTGGTCACAGTTTGCAAGGGATGGCATTAAACACATGCATTTTTGGTTTTGTGGTCTTCATTGTTCCATTACATCAAAGGCAGATGTGTTTTGTACATACAGCTCATTTATGAATCTACTTTTCAAGGATGACTTTGCGTCTTCAGTAAGCACACCAATTCAAATGCTTTTTAAATTGTGAGCATATGTTGAATCTGCAGAAGGACACACGTTTTGTGCAGGTTCTCTGTCATGAAAATGATGCAACAGATTGACATTGCCGATACTGCAGAGTGCATTCCAGCATTATTTGTAAACTTATGTTTAAAATATGGGTTGCCCTTTTACTGGTGTGAACTGTAAGAGGTCTCCAAAGACAGTGGGCCTCATTCTGAGGTTGGTGCTAGTCATGGCGCTATTAGCGCCATGACTAGCACCATTACTGGTACCGTGTCCGCCCTGGTTCAATGGGGATTTACTGGTCTAGTCCGACCTTTGCGGGACCGGTAAGTCCCCATTGAAAATGTCAATCCCCATTCCCATTTGAGCCCCCATAGGTCTCAATGGGAATGGGGAGGGAGCTAATAACGGTACCGTAAATTATGGTACCGTTATTAGCTCTGAAGTCCCTTTGTGGGTCCCGTCCTTAATGCCTGCTAAAACCAGGCGTTAAGGAAGGACCTGCAAAGGGACCTCGGAATAGGGCGCACAGGGATTACCGGCACCGGTGTCATTACCAGTGCCAGGTATCCCTTTGCGCCTGTGTCGTAATGACCCCCAGTGACATGTTTTCCTCCAAACAGTTCTTCGTGCCCAGTTTCTAGGACTTCCTGCATTCTTAGATGAATTGAAGCAAGTATTAGGTTGGAAGCCATGCTTACTTCATCTACTAGGATGACTTCCATTTGTCGTAGAATTCTGCGTATTTCAGTTGCAGCTTCTGCAGACAATTTGTAATATTCTTATTTGTTTTGGTTTTCCACTGGAAGGAGGAGGAGTTGGTGTAAAGTTACACCTATGTTATAAGCAGCTAGTCCTTTGGGGGCTGTTACAATAGTGAAAGGTTATTTGTTTCATCTTCTAAAAATGTCTTAGTATTATTTTAATGTTTAAACCATGTTCAATTTCTTCAGTGGCTGCTAGGTAAATAGTGAGTTGTTCATCATTTAACTGTGATTTGAGCATTGACAAATCCTCTCTAGATTGTTTGAATTGAGACATTGGGCCTCATTCTAAGTCCGGCGGTAGCCGTGCCGGTAAAACCGGCAGGCTGCCGCCGGACTTGCAAATCTTTCTGGCACCTGACTTCATGGAAACACCGCGAATTACAGTCCCGGCAGTCCGTGAAGTCAGGCGCTGGAAAATGTAAATCCCCATTCCCCAATTCCCATTCCTATTTGAGTCCCATAGGACTCAATGGGGATGGAGAGCATGGAAACACCGGCACCTGTGCAACAGTGCCAGTGCTTCTGTGTAAGTCTGCGGGTGCCGTTCCACCCGCCAGGTCTGACCCTGGCGGGCGGGACTGCACCCACCCGCAGACGCGTAGTGTGCCGGTCCGGTAACAACGGTGCCAGGTGGCTTACTGACACCGTTGTTAACGGACCGGCACACTTAGAATGAGGCCCATTGTATTTTCTACTTCATTCATTGCTATTCCTGCTTCATTTTGAATGAGTGGTTCTCCAAGTGGTTCTTGGCTTCCTGTAAGAGATGATTGACTCCCTTTAAGAGTGTCTTTATCTAGTTGTCTTTCTATTCCTTCTTCTTGTTGGTGTTAATTGTGCAACATTTCTTTGTACAGTTTACATTTGCTATACTGCTTTCATTTGCCTTGAATGCAGCTTCAACTGTGTCATGGTCATCTAACATTTTTTCCTCTTTTCTCCAAGGTTTGAATAGTTGCAGTAGAGTCATGTAATAAAGTTCTCTATGCTATGCAGATTCAAATGCTAATTGTAAATGCTTAATTAGACTGGGTTTGGAAAGTCTTACTAGACTTTCTTCATAATTTAATTGAGTATTTGCTAGTTGTCTCATTTCGCAGACATTATTGTAATATGTACAATTTTGGGCTATATCGTACAAGCACATGTTTTCCAAAGTAGTACTTCTTTTTGGATAGTATGGGTCAATCATATTATTTGTTAAGATGCCTTGGCTGTTGAGATTTTCTGAGCTATAGGTATGATTTCTTGGTAGGAGTTTAGTACTCTTTCGCGCAATGAAGCTAGACCGAGGTTGAGCCAGTGAATGTGTTCAGCTTTCACATACATTTCTGTACCTGTTAAACATAGGACCTGCACATTGTAAGAAAGCTGTACAATTTTTGTGAAAGGGTTTTGTCAGACTATATGTCATCCCAGAGGTCTTTTAGCTCAGTTTTCTCAGCTTTCGTGAGAAAGGCTGCAACATATCTTGCATCTGCATTTCAATTGCCAGTGTCTGTTAGCAATCCACAAGAGTGCAATGATACGACTGTAATCATTGGTGTACTTTTATGCTTCATCTCTTTCAATGTTGTATGTGTTTCTGTGAGAGTTGTCTTTCGCACTGTGCCTAACAGAAGACATACAATTATTTGCTTCACCTTTGGTACAAACTGGTCTAGGGAATCCTAAATGACATTTGGTGCAGTATTTCCCTTTGTTTTTGTATTTAACTTGGCAGTATTTGCCACGCCTTTGTCGTTGGAAATGAAAGATTTGTGTCTGTGGGTCATTATATCAGTCTTCTGAAGGGATGACACATGTGAACAAATTTCTTACCCCTGGTAATGTTCTTTCAGCTGGATGTACCTCCCACGTATTCCTCATCTTTGATAGTCGTATCTCGCCGGCTTTGCTGCTTTGAAAAAAAAGATATCTCGGCAGAGGGTGCTGTGTCAATGTTCCTCGAGGGCCACCGTCGATTGTCATCAGCAGTATAAATAGCTTATGCAGCTCCCGTTGACTTCATTTCTGTTTTTTCATTCCATCAATCGTGGAACTAACCAAATCAGGTGTACCCCAGACCGCAAGCTCTCAGGAAACGCAGAGTGTAATTCATGTAAATTGTACGGTGGGCTAGGGTGGGAGGGACAATGAGGAATACGTGGGAGGAACATCCAGTCGAAAGAACGTTACCAAGGGTAAGTAACTTATTCTTCAAATGGATTGTGTCCTCCCACGTATTCCTCATCTTTGATAGACTCCCAAAGCAGTGACAATTTGGAGGAGGGAGTACTATTTAAATTAATCGTGAATGGAATGAAGGACTGCCTTAGCAAAAAGACCTCCTTGAGTGGAAGAGGAGTCCAAGGAATAATGCTTAACGAATATATGAAATGGACACCCAAGTCGCCGCTTAGCAGATGTCAATTATAGGGACACCCCTTTGGAGAGCCGCAGAAGTTGTCATGCCCCTCGTGGAATGAGCTCGAAGCCCTTCCGGCGGGTCCTTTCCAGCAAGTGTATAGCATTCTCCAATAGCCAATGTAATCCACCTGGATATGGTTTGTTTAGTTACTGCAAGGCCCACTTTAGGGCCTGTATATCCCACAAAAAGATGATCATCATTGCAAAATGTTGCCATTCTTGCAATATAAAAACTTAGAACCCTTTTTGGGTCCAGCCTATGCAGCCTCTCCTCCTCCTTACCCAAATGAGGAGGCATTGGTGGTGTTATCTTCTGTGACAAATGGAAGTCAGAGACTACTTTTGACAGGAATTATGGTTTTACTCTGAGGACTACCTTATCCTTATAAAACGTAGTATGAGGAGGCTTGATGAAAGAACTCACTTACCCTGCGAACTGATGTAAATGCCACAAGAAGTGCAGTTTTCAGAGTTAAGAGCCTTAACAGGCAGGAATGTAAAGGCTCGAAAGGGATACAAGTGAGAAACTTTAACACTCGGTTTAAATACCAAGCAGGTACTTGAAATGGGACTGGAGGGTACACATTAGTGGGTCCCTTCAGAAATTGAACAATTAAAGGTATTTTGAAATAGGACACCTCTTCAAAGGAGTACTTAAAAATGGAAAGCGCCGCCAGGTATCCTTTTATGGTTCCAATCTGGAGCCCCAGATTAGCCAAATATAACAGGAAAGAAAGCACCATAGGATTGCCACATTGAAAAGGGTCCACATTCTTGTCCTTGCACCAGTTACTGAATTTATTCCAATGACACTGGTACAAGGATTTGGTTGCTGGCCATCTGGCCGAAAGCAAAACCTCCATTACGTCATCCGGGAGGTCCCAATCCTTATATTTCAGCCTCTGGGGGGGTGGAGAACCCGACCTTCCTGTTGCGAGAGAAGATCCTCTCTTTGTGCAAGACGCATTGGAGGGCAGATCGACATGTCCAGAAGGTCCGGGTAGCATGTCCTCCTGGCCCAATCCAGAGCAATTAGGATCATGGATTTCCAGAACTTTTTCAACCTCCTGATCACGTGAGGAATAACGGGGACTGGAGGAAACGTGTACAGTAGTGGAAATTCCACCAGTCCACCATGAACGCGTCTCCCAGAGGTCCTCTTGGGGAAATTCCCTTGAGCAATACAGCTTGCACTTCCAGTTGGTACTGGTCACAAACAAATCCACTTGAGTGGTTCCACAAAGGGTGAAGATCTCCTGAAGGACTTCCTGAGCTAGTTCCCACTCGTGGGAGACTGTGCTCTGCCTGCTCAGAGCATCTGCTGCTGTGTTCTGCTCTCCGGATAGGTGAACTGCCGACAGAGAGATTCCTTCTTGTATTGCCCAGAACCTGAGCTGCAGTGCCTCTCTGCACAGTGGTAGTGACTCTACACCTCCTCTCTTGTTGAGGTAGTACATGGCCGCTGTGTTGTCTATAATTATCAGGAATTCTTTCCATGTACAGAGGGCAGGAAGGCCTTCAGCACTAGTCTGATTGCCCTCAGCTGCAACAGGTTGATGTCTAGTCACTGATTGTCAGTTCGTTGGTGTGGGCTCCCCACTCCATGAGTGAGGCATCCGTCACTACCGTTATCTCCGGCCATCGTTGCCAAAAAGATTCTCCCTTGAGAATGTTGTCCTTGCAAGCCCACCAAAGATGGTCTTGAGCAACTCTGTTTGGAACTTTCAGATGATCCGACACATTTCCTAAAACTGGAACCACTGAGTCCTGAGAGCCCATTGAAGGGATCTCATTATCAATCGGGCCTCTGGCACCAGGAAAATGCAGGATGCCATGAGGCTGAGCAACCTCAGAAAATTGAAGGCTGGCAGATGCTGGGCAATGTGGAATTTTGCTACCATCTGCAGAATGTGTTGAGGTCTCACCTCGGGAGGCAGGACTTTCCCAGAGGAAGTATTCCAGACCACTGCGATGAATTGGAGTGTTTGGAATGGTATAATATGGGACTTCTTGTAACTGTGGGAGAAGCACAGTCTGTATATGGAATGGCAGGTCATATTGAGATGTTCCTGGGCTTGCTCGGGTGAATGAGCTCTGATCAGCCAATCGTCCAGGTAGGGGTAGACGTGAATCCCCCCTCTTCTGAGACTCGCTGCCACTACTGCCATCAGCTTGGTGAAAACCCTTGAGGCGGAGGTCAGCCCGAATGGCATAACTCGAAATTGATAATAAAAACCGCCAATAGCGAACCTCAGATACTTTCTGTGCTTGAGATGGATTGGCACATGAAAGTAAGCATCCTGATGGTACAATAATACCAGCCAGTCTTGGAGTTGGAGAGCCTGAACGATCTGAGAAAGGGTAACCATCTTGAACTTGTCCTTCCTGAGGAACCTTTTCAAGTTTCTTAAGTCCAAGATGGGTCTCAATCCTGCGTGCGTCTTGGGAATGAGAAAGTAGGGGGAATACCAACCCTTGTTCCTCTCCTCTACAGGTACATGTTCTATTGCAGGGTCAATATTTCCTGCACAAGGAGCGTATCTGGAATTTTGACAGAGTTGGTTCCCGGTGGATGATCTTGAGGCCTTTTTAGAAAAGGAAGGCAGTAACCTTGGGCTACTGTTTCCAGTGCCCAAGCATCTGAAGTAATGCCCTGCCCTTCAGATGCCAAGAGATTCTGCTTCCCACCAGGGTCTTGTGGGTCAAGGCCTCAGAGTGGCTTAGAGGTGGCTGCAGCAGTGACTGAGGGTAAAGATGTCGCTGCTGGGGCTGATTTAGCCCCCCTTCCTCATCTACCACGAGGGAATCTTCTTTGCCCCCTTCATCCGGCCTGTCCTCTTCCTATACCAACTGAGGAATAGAAACAAAAAGAGCGACCCCTCCAGGAAGATGAGCCTGAATAGGGTTGCTGAGGTTGTCGAATGGAGGCGCTAAGGGACTTGGCCGCCACCTTGGAGGTCTGCAGCTTCTCCAGACTCTCATCTGCCATGCTGCCGAACAACCTCGAGCCGTCAAAGGGCATGTTGAGCAGTCTGGTCTGCACGTCCGGTGCAAACCCTAACTTTCTCAATACGGTGCTTGCATCCATGGATCTGCTGATGCTGTCAGCAGTATCCAATCCTGACTGGAGACACTATCCCATTGCCTCCTTCCCATCCTTAACTATATTCAGGAAGCCGTCTCTTTCCTCGCCTTCCGAGATGTGATCAGCCGCCATGGCAACACAGTCCCACAGGGTATAAGAAAATCTAACCAAGGTACAGGTAACATTAATAGATTTCAAGGCCATGCTGCCTGATGTGAAGACCCTGCGAGCCCATGCATCAACCTTCTTGTCGTCTCTATCTGGGAGGGATAGAGGGATAGGCAGATTGTTTAGTAGTTCAGGCTGCTACATCAAACAAACTCTCAGGCGTAGGATGTTTGGTGAGGCAGACTGGATCGTTGCTAGAGGGTCTATACTTCTTGGAGAAGTTTCTGTTCACAGCAGGCCCAGATTCTGGAGCTTCCCAATTGGCCACAACCTTCCTCTGAAGGGCCTTAGGGAAGGGCAAGATTGGGTCCTTCTGTGGTACTTGGTCCAGGATGTCCGTCATGTCATCCTGCTCATATGCTGGGGAAGCTCTACTCCACCCCATATACTCCGTGACTCTGTTCATAGGATTTCTGTAACCTGAATCAGCATGCTCTGAGGGGTCAGGGCTGCCAAACTACAGCTCTGGCGAAGTGTCAAGTCCACTAGCAGACTGGAGGGAGTCACAGAGGTCTTCATCCTTGACTCTGGGTAAATGAGCACTTCAGGTACATCTTGAGTGCCAAACTGCACCCCAAATGGAGAAGTCTCCTCATCAGAAGCAATTTCCTCCTTATAAATGGAGGACATGGACTTTTTTCGTTACAGGCCTAAACGTTTTTTCCTGAGCTGGAATGGGCTTCGATGAGATCGAAGATTTGGTTGACGGTGTCGAAGACAGCTTCGAAAAAAGGGGTAGATTTACTAGGAATCTCCCTTGATTTTGCATCGAAGCGGTCGGTGCCGATGCCGTCCACAAAATCGTCGAAGGCCTCGACGATTTCAGCTTTTTCAACAGTATCGGAAATGGACTTGATTCTTGAGTCGATACCTTCGGCTGGCTCACTACTCGGCTATGACGTAGTAGCCTTTGACTTCCCTGAGTCGTCCGAAGGAGTGACCGGGGCATGGCTCTTGTGTGATTCTTTTGAGGGGGTTGAGGCCGCATTCTAAAAAATCTGCATCATTTCCACTCTAAAGGCATCCCATTTACATGGGGAATCCGACCTGCTCGGGCACCTGATTACCTCTCTAGAGGAATCCAATGAAGAAGAGAGAAACCTATGGCGTCTCTTCTTCAAAGAAGAAGACGAAGACAGCCTAGACGAAGACTGCCTCGATCGACTCCTCGACTAGGACCTCTTTGATCGTTTACACTGAGTGGAGTCTCTAGACTCCACTGACTACTTTTCCTTCTTCGAAGTAGACTTCGAAGCCTCCCTCCCCACCACCAGTTTACCTCTGCATTCCCAGAGAGCTTTTTCAGTCATGGACTGACAGGATCTGCAGTCATCGGTATGGTGCCCGGAGCCCAGACACCACAGGCAGACACAGTGAGGATGGGTTATTGACAGTCTCGGGAGGGTAGCTCATGGGCAACGTGCTCGCCTTGGAAGCAAGACGACACAGAGCAACACAAGTTTGATCCCCGGGTCGGCACTTAGAATCCTCTGGGTATTAAGCGTGTTATAAATAACCTATCATATCATATATTTTCGACCCGCAGTCGTAACATTTCTTAAATCCTGACTTTGGGGTTGAAGATAAAGACATTTTTTGACAGAAAACCTAAGCGCGCCGTTAGTGCTCGAAGCTAAAGGTTTCGGAAAAACGGAACTGAAGCCAACAGGCGCTGCATGAGCTATTTATACTGCTGATGATGTCGACGCTCTACGGCGGCCCTCGAGGGACATCGACGCCAAGACATCGTGCACATCGCCCTGTGCCTAGAAAAATGTTTTCTGACACAGCAAAGCTGGCGTGATACGAATATTAAAGATGAGGAATACGTGGGCTGGCACAATCCATTCGAAAATGTACTTTTTAATAAATTGTAAAACAGTGTCATTGCTTTTTGTGGCCATATTTGAGAGCATTTTAAATCCATAAAAGCATGCAGATGTGTTGCACTCTTCTGGACTGATATTCTTTCCTCCAAAAAAAGTGTTCTACTTCTGTAAGTGGAGGACACTTTTTAATACAGGTGAAGTGTAACATGGCAATGAAATGATAGTGAAAGTATCTTGAGACATTTATGGGATCGAAAGAACAGAGTTCTCCTGCACTTTTTATGTCCATTCCTTCTTTATTTTGCTTTGCAGCGCGTAGAAAGTCATGCAAATCATCCCCTGCATATTCTGCACAACTCAGAGTAACAAACCATTTGGGGGGGCTTAGGTTCCTTAACATACAGCATACATCAGCATGATGTCAGAACCAGTGTTCTTTCGTATCACGCATATTTACCAAGAGATTTTTAATTCTTGACTGCAACACTTCAACGTTGTCTGTAATCTTTTGAAGGAGTTCAGTAGCTGACATGTTTAGAAAGTGGGTGCATCTTTTTGGCATGTGTGCAACTCCGTAACATAGAGTTGCTAGTTCGCTTTCAAGAAAAATATGGAAAATGTATGCAACATTTTTCTGTTCACTTGGATTTTCAGAATACATTTTTCTGTGGGGAAGAGTAGTGAAAACAACATGCTTCTAAACCTTTTCCCATATACTCATTGGAGACCATTTGGCTTGATGCATTTGATATGTTTATAATACAGCTTTCCTAGTGTCTCAGGAATGCTGGGTGTAGTGGGTGAATTGTGTACTGGTCAAGAATCTTGTCTGTAGTGATAGGAGCAACACGTTCAAATTGACCAGTTAGTAGTGTGTTCATATATTTGTGTTGTTTCTTTTACGATTTCTTCTATGATTGTATCTTTTTAGTATTCATTGTTTTGTTTAAGATACTACTCAAGGGCTTCTTTAACTCTGTTCAAATCAACTAGTTGTAGCCAATTATTCTTGTCTTTTTTTGGAACACCCTTAACTAGTGCAATCAAAGATAAGCAAGAATGAATGGTAAGTATACCACCTTGCCACAAATGCCTTTAAGTAATTCTGATGGAGGCAATTTGGCAACCTTGGGCTGCAGATGTATTATAGCTTGGAATGGGTGTACTGTTAGAATTATGTTACTCTCATATAGATTAAGTTGTTGGAGAGCCTTTGGAAGTGGATATATTTCTAAGTTATTGATAGCTCAAGATAGCATTTGGCTATCATCAAGCATACTATTGAAGCATGTGCAAAATATTAAGGGATCAATTATTTATTTTCTGCTGTTAGATACAAAGCCAATTGGAACCATTGTGATGTCTCATTGTCTTCTATCTTGTAGGACATATCTACCATTTTTGTACTTTTCTTCTCGAATGTTCTACCACAACAGACCATCTGTGAAACGTACAGTAAGCAAAAAGCGTGTGCTGCAAACTCTCACCTCAGAACAGGTTATCATGCCATGTTCTCTCTGGAGAGGAGCGCCTGCTACCTTTTGTGAAACACAACAGACACATAGTTCGCCTGGAATTCCAGCAGACATGTTTCAAACTTTGCTATTTCTTTTTTGCATGTGTTTGTAAGAAGGTTAATGATTTAAAGCAGTTGCTTAATATTTTGTTAGTTAACCGTGTTTTCCACATTCTTCTTCAGTTCTACAATATTTTCTTTGTATGTGTTCCATTTGTCTCAGCACTTCTTAGGCTGTTCAATTTAGGAGATTGTCATTGAGTTTTCGTAGGTCTACAAAGGGACTTTTAGCATTGTACAATCTATGCAGTTTGGGTCCGCTTGTATGGTGAGTTACCTTCCATATCTGGTGAAAAAGGGGAGGCAGGCTCCCTCTATACTTCTCCTCAATTCATCCAGGACATCTGTTAAATATTCCATATTGTATATCGCTCTAACCTTCGGACCCAATCTTTCTCTTTGGGGATTCTGTTTCGCTTTCAGTACTGTGTGATACAGCTGCTTCTTCTAGCAGGATGTGCACCATGTGCCCCCTACTTGCTCCCCATCACCTTCTTCATACACACACCAAACAATAACAACCACAGTCAAATCCTCCTACTGATCCCATCAATCTCCTTAATCCAAGAGAAAACCTCCTACCAGTATCTCTGTATATGAGAGCACCCTCACCACATATGTTAGTAGTACCTGTTTGATTGTCTACACTTCCAGCAACAGGAATCCACCCCTATGTACATCCTCTGTAAAATGGCAGGGGAATATTGCCATCAGTGTATTAGCTTAATCGCTTGCATCAGATACTTAAGGGATACTGTGGAATGTGACACCCTCTTATACATCTAAAACCATAACTCATCTGTTATTTCCCTCTGCAAATCTTTTGCCCATTTCTCCCTGGCCGTCAGTCTATTGGTTCAGCCCGTAAATGTGTTTTGTACCTACATATTTGACCTTTGTATCCGGTATTTTGTAGCAGCAACTGCTCAGAGGAGGTTAGGCCTCTCTGTAGGTTCTCATCCTCAGATCCGAGAGCACCCACTTGAGCTGTAGGTAAGGAAAGGAAGATAGTCTACCTATATGCAGGCATTCATCCAACCTTTCAATATTTCCCTTCCTCCCACAAATGTTCCACTCTACTGATAGAGCTGAATGATATGGTATGAGGCCTGCCTCATATCATAACTGAAACTGCAATGGTCCCACAATTATATTTCTCAGTGGGGGTGCCCAAATACAGCTGAGGGGTGAGGGATGCGTCGTCAGCCAGCACATACAACTACTTTCCTTCCAAATGGCCCAGAACCCCGCTAACACAGGGTGTCTCACCACTCTATTGGGGATCTCCTTCTGGGGGACCCATAACCATCCTCCTAAGGTATCTGGGGCAAGTATTGATTTATCCATTTTCACCCACTGCTTCTTAGAGTAGGGATCCCGGTGGTACACTATAATTTGGTAGTATAAATGTCTTGTATGCTATTCTAAGCTCGCTCCTGCCTATAGGAATTTCAAGAGCATACTTTTAATTATATCGACGAAGGGGGATGGAATTGTTATCAGAAGCATTGGAAAGAGAAAGAGGAATTTAGGGAGAACCATAACTTTTACGCAATTCAATCGTGCCATCTACGAGAGGTTCAACCTTGCCCATCTCCGCAGGTCTGCCTGTACCCTGTCCCAGAGGGGTGGGAAGTTTGCAGTGAACAGAGTACTGAGATCCCATAGAATCCCAACCCCCAGATGGTATCCAGTATTTTTTTTGAAAATACAAAGCATCGAAACACAAACCATAGAATTTTTCCATCAAAATACCATTCCATAGAATGGCCATTTCGTTGAAAAAAAACTATTAGGGGCTAGGGTTAGGGTTGGGGTTGGAGCTTGGGTTGGTTTAAGGGTTAAATTAGGGTTAGGGTTGGGGGCTTGGGTTAGTTTAAGGGTTACATTAGGGTTAGGGTTAGCGTTGGGGCCAGGGTTAGGGTTGGGGGGGCTGAGGGGGAACCCCCCCAATATAGAGAAAAAAACGTTACAAGGGGCTGGCTAGTGCTGAAATTTCAGCACTGGAAAGCACCATATAACGTTTTAAAGTAACATGAAAATGCTGCTTTTTACATGTAAAAGTGCGTTTCCATTGAAACCAGTCCATGTATATTGTCGATGGACTGGTTTCGATGGAATTGCACTTTTATATGTAAAATATAGGATGTCGAGGGTTTGTTATTCGAGGGTTTGTATTCAATGCTTTTGTAATTCAACCCTTTGTTTTCGAGGCTATCACTATAATGGCAAGCTGATAAATAAAGGTTTGGACATGCCATATCTAGACAACCCTTGCAATAATCTCGGGTTAGAGGTCCTTGGATATGTCACGTATAAGAGGGCATCATCTTGTGAAGAGGCTCAATTTATATTCTTCTTACTCTTTCTTGACCCCAGATATATCCGTATTTTCCTCACTTCCACTGCCCACGGTTGCATGACCAGAGTGTACAGGAGAGGCGACCGGGGTCACCCTTGCCTGGTACCTCTTTTCAGCGGGAATGCCCTTGACTCTTCACTGTTTAATACCACCTTTGCCCTAGGTGCAGAGTAAAGGGCAGAGATACCGTCCATTCATTTCGTTCCTATTCCTATTGCCGGCAGCACCCCTTTCAGAAAGCCCCAGCTGACATGATCAAAGGCCTTTTCGGTATCAAGTGATAGTACCAGGGTCCCCTCTTTCCTCGCCATTGAGGAGTTTAATATATGAAGGGTCTTTCACAAATTATCCGAGACTTGTCTAATTAAAATCAATCATGTCTGATCGGGGTGAATCTGTCTAGTGAGGTGACGTTCCAGCCTGGATGCTAACACCCTGGCAAACAACTTGTCATCCACATTGAGCAGTGAGATAGGCATATATGTCTGACATCACGTGGGATCCCTCAAAGGCTTAGGAATGTCCACAATCCTTGCATCTAGAAACATGGGGTGGAATCACCCCTTTGCCACTAATGGCGTTAAACACTTTAGCCAGTGGTGCTGCCAATATATCTTGAAATTGCTTATAAAAATCTGTAGTGTAGCCATCTTCCCTGGCACCTTTCCTGCTTTTATGTGCCCTATGGCTAAAGTTACTTCTTCTACTGTGATTTAATTTTCTAGCAGGGCTCCCTCAGGTGCTATCAACTTAAAGATAGGAAGCCTGGCCAGGTATTCCTGAATGCTACAATCATCTGGGTCAGAAGCCTGCGTGTACAGCTTCTCATAGTAATGCGTAAAACAGTGCAGCATTGCTTCATGCATGCCAATTAGAGCCCCCTCTACCGTCCTAATTATTTCCACTCTCCTTTTCCTCCTTTTCCCATGCACCGTTAGCCAGTAGCATCCCCACCCGGTCCCCCTTGTCATAGTATCTTTGCTTGATATAGCACATTCTTGACTACCTCACCTAATGTTGGGATGGAAATTGGCCTATCCCACCCCCCTATGCACTTTCAGGTTTGGCGAACACCATATGAAGTGATGTAACAGACAAGGGGGGAGTAATTCGCACTATGAGACAGCAGGTAGAAGTAATGTAGCTCTTAGAAGCAGATGTGCAGCATTAGCAACCCATAGCCCATGACTCCATTTTGTATTAGGCCCTAAAGGGATAAGCTGCAAGCCCACACTATTCACGTTCTCGGCTCACTAGGCCTAATTTCTGCAAAGCAGACTGGCTCCGCAGAGCTCCGTTCACACAGAAGTTCACTTCCCCCTCGTCCCTCCAATGTTGCAAATATTTAGTATCTTTCAAAGGAATGCGCCCTGCCGGAGCATGAGACACCACTAAGCTCCGCGCTGCGTCCATTCATCTCCACTAAACAAGCCAGTCCGGAGCCAGCCCCACACCACTGACCCAATCACTGCATTCCCTGATAAGCAGGCAACCACCCCCTGTCTCAATACAAATCAAGTGTTCCCAGAAGATCTAAGCATGCCCGGCTGTATTTCTTTCAAGCATGAAAATATATCCCTTGTAACACGAGGTACAGGGAGAGATAAATTAAAGATCAAAACCCTGGGTGGAGACCTTGAGTGCGGGAGCTGCGCTATCAATGAGGCCCTGAATGTGTGGGTCAGCGTAACTGTATTTTATCCTCCCTTCCCCAGGACCATTTCCCATGCCGCCCAGGTGCCTGCCACAATGAGTTAATATTCAGGCTTAGAATGTATAGTTCAGACAGGAACAATGTATTAATGTGTGACCCGACCTTCACCGCGAGGATGAGCCCAGCTGATCCACGTGGATTCAGACCAATGGGAAAGAACTAACCAATTACTGCCTGGCATACCCTATGGAGCAGGCTCATGTGTAGGGTGCCTCCAATCAGTGGAACCCATTTGTACTCTATGTTATGACAAGTGAAGGGTTTTTAAGCCCCTGTTTGTGACTGTAAGAGTCAGAGCGCTCTCGAGCAGCAGAGACCTTTGCTGATATTTGTATTCTGTACAATTAAACCTTGTTATCCTTGCAACACTATCTCCTGGCCTATTTCCCTAGTGGGTTGTCTTTATTCTGGAGTGTGCGTAAAAAGGGACTTGCCTTCATTTGGTGATCCTTACAACGTGATTCCATCACTCCCGTACTTGCAGAGGTATCCAGGAGGCCTCTCCGGAAGGGCCGTGCCCACCTACGATGACCAGTCCCAAAACACGTATGCTCAGTGGCCCTTGCGGGTGCCGTCTTTGCAGAATTCCCGCCTGCTCGTTGAAGCGAGGTACAGCCCCACCCAGGGAGAGGCCAAGGCCGGTTGTGGATTCCATGTAAACGGAGGCTTTCGGAAAAATGTGAACACGTGAGTATAGCCCGCAAGGGATAACAACGCTTGGTGGGGATGTGGAACAGTGTGAAACGAGTCAACACGCAGTGAATGAAAGTGAAAGCAAAGGAATACGGTCGACTCCCCTAGTGAGGGGAGAAGGGGGCGCCACTTTGCACTGTCCGGACCAGTGCGAGAGAGAATTATAAGAAGAAAATTAGGAGCTCCATATAATTAGAGAGCTCGTGAAGAGTAGTGGTTGTTGTTTTAGCTTGTTATTTTAGTTTATTTTGTTGGTGTATTTTTTTTATATGTACGGAGGAGGCCCATGAGGGACGTGTGTGATGTGTGTGGGCGTATCGGGGAGAGTGTAGGGAGTGAATGCAGATGTTATAGGGGGGAGGTAAAATTGATATTTTCTTTGTTATGAACAGTTTGACAGAATCGACTGATAGCACTGACACGATTATAGTACATATGTTTAAGTAATACTGGACGTATTGTATTTTTTGTGTTAGTTTGTGGGACAACTGTACAAGCGCATTCTTTGACACACCATACTATCTGGATGTAGTCATGGGGACAGACACACCCCTAGACCACATATGTAAAGCCCTGTCCCTGTGCTGTGAGAAAATTAAGAAGTACCACAACCAATGGGTGACTGAGACTAAAGGAGAAGGAATGCTCCACTCCTGGCCAGAGTGGGGGTCATTTGACAGGTGCGCCTTGGACCATACGTCCACGTACTTAACTGCAAGGTATAAGGGGAGACCATTACATAATAGGAGGGAAATATTGGACCTCTGGAGAATGTTGAAGGAATCAGAGGCTCCTGAGGGGAATGCAGCGACACCAGACAATAGTAAGAAAATGAGTACAGAGGAGACTGGGAAAAGTGGGGAGGGGAAGAAGGGGATTTATCCGCTCGCCACATGGCCTGCAGAAGGATACACTAGCCCAACATATGTGTCCGGGGATGCGATGGTGGCCGGTCCAAGCATGGCTCCACCCCCACTGTATGTTGCACCCCCTGAGGTGTCCACCCATACAGGGGTAAGTGCAAGAGATCTTGAGGTAGCATTAACCACCATGCGTACAGAATTGGCAAGGTTGAGGGCAGCTTGTGAAAAAACAAGGGTGGCAGAGGTTCCGATGTTACCCCCATGAACACCCCCATAGTCGCCCAGGGATGAATGGAAGTCGGGTGACTTCCTGTTCAGGATTGACAGTGCGCCCATAAGAGCTGTTCATGTAGAACGGGAGGGAGAAACAGACAGCATGGGGTATGAGAATGTGTAGTCCCGACAAGGGGATGAAGAGTATTGGAGTGATTTCAATAACACAGAAGAAGGCACAGAGGGAGGGTCCGAGCAAGCACCCATAACTACACTGAGAGTAGAAAGCCTATGGGATGGGAGATTAAGAGAAAGGTTTGGTAGGATAGCATTGCCAAAGAAGAAGGGAGGTGCTGTTAAGGGTGGGAAAGAAAAGGTAAAGCTACAAATGCACTTAATACATAAAGGCACAGGGCAACCCCATTATGTCCCCTGGGCGCAAATGGACAAAAACAATCTTCTTAAGGCCCTCCCACAACTCACTGCGGGAGTGGGGAAATGGATATATGCATTTGAGAAAAACACAGCGGGGTGCCCCTAGCTATAGGGGACATTAAGAGCTTGCTAGTGCGGTATCCTCCTGCTACCGGCTGTTGACTGGGAAAGGAACGAGATGTGGGGACGCCTGAGATCCAAGGTTGGAGCTAGGCAAAAGTTGGGAATGGTTGGGGAAGAGGGAGGGGTGGGAGTTGGGGTAATTAATAGGAGGGGGGGCCTACACTAATGCACAGCAAAAGGGAAGGAGGGGTATAAAAAGTGAGGAGGAGACTAAAACGGTTGATGAATATGGGTGACCTGGAATGTCAGAGGGCTGAATAGCTATATAAAGAGGAATCAGGTTATATGACATACCTCAAACGTCAAAAGATAGATATAGCGCTCCTACAAGAAACACACCTTACCAGTGATAAACTGGACATACTAACTCGAAAATGGAGTGGGACAACAGTGGGTTTGTCCTACTTGGCGTATACTAGAGAGGTCCTGATTTGGGTTGTTCCGAAAGTCCTGTTCAAGGTACTCCAGATTGTGGTAGAAAAAGATGGCAGGGTGGCCATTATCAGGGGCTTGGTTGAAAGTAAAGAAATATGTGCTGTGGGTTGAGGCTTCTAGGAATGGAACCTGCCTGTGCTGAGCAACAATTATATTTTGATTGTGAGTTTGGTAAGATCACAGGAGCAGTTTTGGGGTTTAGCCTGAGCCCCAGTTTGGTTAGTAAGCAAAAGGTTTTTTGCTCCCGGTTATCTTGTTTAGAGATTTGTAATGATATCCATAACACTTTGGTTGGTACGAAATGATTTGTTTATTTATGGTCAGCCGACACGTGTTTCGACCCGTAGGGTCCTTCTCAAGGCTGAACAGTGTTCAATGGTGCCAGGTGTTGTGTGATTTGTGACAATTGTGTGACAAGTTATATTACATTCCATTGTGGTGTTAAGGTGATGTGCAGTACAGTGACCCAAAATAACATATCATAACATCAAAATACATTGATGTGTTAATTATAGAAAGCATAGTTCCATGCAAGGGAGGAGAAGGGAGGGAAAAGAAGGAGACAGGTTAGCAAGTGGTCAGATGGGGAGAAAAGGGGGTACGAATAATGAGGTGGATTCCTCTTACCAGGTCGGTTTGCTGAATGCCCTCAGTGGGGTTTTGTTCAATTTGGGACTGTCCTTGCGGCAGTCCTGGCTCCTATTGGGGCCTGTGATAAGAAAGCTAAATAAGGATGATTGAAAAAGCACTGTGGTATGATATACCTGATTGATGTTCTAGTGTGTTCCCAGCTAATGAGTGTTGTTGGCGGCATCGAGATCACATCACGTGCATAAGTCTGGCTCGTGTGTGTTTCTTGGCCGTATGGGTCGTCCCTAGTGGAAATCTAGGGTTCATTTGTGGAGCCCCAGGCTGGTGCCATGAGCTGGTCTGGAATTGACGTCAAGGGCTCTTGGAAACAAGCTCTTGTGTGTTACCAGCCACTAGGTAGGGTTGGTGTTGATACGGGTTGCTCGAGTGGGGAGCTGGTAAATTGGAGGGTCCCTGATGGT
Source organism: Ambystoma mexicanum (assembly GCF_040938575.1). Taxonomy (NCBI): domain Eukaryota; kingdom Metazoa; phylum Chordata; class Amphibia; order Caudata; family Ambystomatidae; genus Ambystoma; species Ambystoma mexicanum. Next base: position 691,148,195 of record NC_090924.1, on the reverse strand, counting down.
TGAAAGGTCTGCTAACCATTAGGGCGGGCGGGGAGGCTTACCTGTGTGTTGTGTCTGCGTCCCTGGGCAGTGATCTGCTACTCTCCTCCACCGCGCTGGGGGCTGCCATTAAAAAGCGCTCGTAAACTAGCTGAATCACGTTATGTGATGAGTGCGCATGCTCAATAGTATAGTGTCCTGGCGCTTGTCGCAGCGCATGCGCCTGTTCCGTTGCGTCTGCGCATGCTCTGTGGATCAGCGCATGGCACTAAGGTGTTGGGGAAAGTGACAATGTGGGAAATGGTAGTGAGGGGGCCAATTGGCCCATGCCATTGGCTGAGTGGTTGCAAAAAGGGGGGATTAGCGTTGGGAGACGCATGGGGGAAAGAATTGCTATTTGTGGAGAGCCGTGGGAAAACTACGGCCTGGTGGGAAAAAGTGTCCCAGATTGTGTGTGCCGGGGATAATGTTGGACCCTGGGCCACATATGGATTGTATAATTAGGGTCAGCAATGATGTGGGGATGGAAATAGGTCCCCAATTGGTATGTGTGTCATGGGTGTGGGTTGGGCATATAGTTACCCCCAAGTTGGAAAAATGGGAGAGAAGATGAAGAATTTACAAGAAGACATTTAGATCATGATCTTTGTTCAGGCCATTTTTAACGCATCTGAAGTGACAAATTAGCCGTGCTTCTTGTCTCAGTTTCTGGATTCTGTCTCCTCCTCTTGGGCCCAGCCGGACCATCTTGAGTCCGATGAACCTGATGTCACTCTTGTTGTCCATTTGGTGATTCTTTTGCCAGTGATTCGCCAATGGTAATTTTGGATCTTGTGAATGTATGCTATTGATGTGCTCTCTAATCCTGAAACGTGTCTCACGAATAGTGCTGCCTATATATATCTTATTGCAAACACAGATTATTGCATTATCACATATTTGCTTTTGCAGTTGATGTGCTCAGTGATATTGAAGATTGGGCAGCCTGAGAATTTGGCACATTTGGTCTGGGTTGCATACTTGCACATTGCGCATGTCCCGCATTTCATGAAACCCATTGGTGTGAGTTTGCTGAGCCAATCCTGTGCTGTAATGTTTTTGTCTGACAGGAAGGAGGGGCTCAGTAAAGTTCTTAGAGTTGGTGCTCTGCTGTAGGACATACTGGGATATGTTTCCAGAAAGATCAACTCTACTCCTGCCCAAACCCAGAAGGCAAAATGACAATCCTATGATCAGATTCGTAACCAGATATAACAAGGACAGTTATGTATTCCAAAAAATCTTGACAAAGCACTGGGGATTACTCCGCATGGATGAACACATCAAGTCGCAACTGGAAACATATCCCAGTATGTCCTACAGCAGAGCACCAACTCTAAGAACTTTACTGAGCCCCTCCTTCCTGTCAGACAAAAACATTACAGCACAGGATTGGCTCAGCAAACTCACACCAATGGGTTTCACGAAATGCGGGACATGCGCAATGTGCAAGTATGCAACCCAGACCAAATGTGCCAAATTCTCAGGCTGCCCAATCTTCAATATCACTGAGCACATCAACTGCAAAAGCAAATATGTGATATATGCAATAATCTGTGTTTGCAATAAGATATATATAGGCAGCACTATCCGTGAGACACGTTTCAGGATTAGAAAGCACATCAATAGCATACATTCACAAGATCCAAAATTACCATTGGCGAATCACTGGCAAAAGAATCACCAAATGGACAACAAGAGTGACATCAGGTTCATCGGACTCAAGATGGTCCGGCTGGGCCCAAGAGGAGGAGACAGAATCCAGAAACTGAGACAAGAAGAAGCACGGCTAATTTGTCACTTCAGATGCGTTAAAAATGGCCTGAACAAAGATCATGATCTAAATGTCTTCTTGTAAATACTTCATCTTCTCTCCCATTTTTCCAACTTGGGGGTAACTCTATGCCCAACCCACGCCCATGACACACATACCAATTGGGGACCTATTTCCATCCCCACATCATTGCTGACCCTAATTATACAATCCATATGTGGCCCAGGGTCCAACATTATCCCCGGCACACACAATCTGGGACACTTTTTCCCACCAGGCCGTAGTTTTCCCACGGCTCTCCACAAATAGCAATTCTTTCCCCCATGCATCTCCCAACGCTAATCCCCCCTTTTTGCAACCACTCAGCAAATGGCATGGGCCAATTGGCCCCCTCACTACCATTTCCCACATTGTCACTTTCCCCAACACCGTAGTGCCATGCGCTGATCCACAGAGCATGCGCAGACGCAACGGAACAGGTGCATGCGTTGCGACAAGCGCCAGGACACTATACTATTGAGCATGCGCACTCATCACATAACGTGATTCAGCTAGTTTACGAGCGCTTTTTAATGCCGGCCCCCAGCGCGGTGGAGGAGAGTAGCAGATCACTGCCCAGGGACGCAGACACAACACACAGGTAAGCCTCCCCGCCCGCCCTAATGGTTAGCAGACCTTTCAACCATCAGGGACCCTCCAATTTACCAGCTCCCCACTCGAGCAACCCGGATCAACACCAACCCTATCTAGTGGCTGGTAACACACAAGAGCTTGTTGCCAAGAGCCCTTGACGTCAATTCCAGACCAGCTCATGGCACCAGCCTGGGGCTCCACAAATGAACCCTAGATTTCCACTAGGGATGACCCATACGGCCAAGAAACACACACGAGCCAGACTTATGCACGTGATGTGATCTTGATGCCGCCAACAACACTCATTAGCTGGGAACACACTACAACATCAATCAGGTATATCATTCCACAGTGCTTTTTCAATCATCCTTATTTAGCTTTCTTATCACAGGGCCCAATAGGAGCCAGGACTGCCGCAAGGACAGTCCCAAATTGAACAAAACCCCACTGAGGGCATTCAGCAAACCGACCTGGTAAGAGGAATCCACCTCATTATTCGTACCCTCTTTTCTCCCCATCTGACCACTTGCTAACCTGTCTCCTTCTTTTCCCTCCCTTCTCCTCCCTTGCATGGAACTATGCTCTCTATAATTAACACATCAATGTATTTTGATATTATGTTATGTTATTTTGGGTCACTGTACTGCACATCACCTTAACACCACAATGGAATGTAATATAACTTGTCACACAATTGTCACAAATCACACAACACCTGGCACCATTGAACACTGTTCAGCCTTGAGAAGGACCCTACGGGTCGAAACACGTGTCGGCTGACCATAAATAAACGAATCATTTCGTACCAACCAAAGTGTTATGGATATCATTACAAATCTCTAAACAAGATAACCGGGAGCAAAAAACCTTTTGCTTACTAAAGAAATATGTGCTCTGAATCAGGACCCCACTTCTTATTTTAAATCATTATATCCCAAGATTAGTCCACATAGAGATTGTGTGTTGATATGGGGAGGAGATTTTAATTGTACATTAGACCCGACAAAAGATAGGTCAGATGATACATTTTCTTGCCCGACCCCAGCTGCCAAAGCGCTGGATGCGCTGTTGCACGCACTGAAACTAGCGGATGTATGGAGAACAATGTATTCACAAGATCGAGTGTATTCGCATTACACCGCCCCACAGAATCTATACACAAGGCTAGACTATGTGTTTGTAGGAGAGGAGGTAGTACATGAGTTCATACAAGCTGAATATAAAGCAAGAGTCCTGTCAGACCATGCCCCTCTGGTTACCACATGGCAAATACTGCCACGCACCGAGTCAAGATCCCAACCTGAAGACTCAGAGTCGAAGCACTGAAGGATGTTGGGTTCCGGGAACACATAAGGGCTGAAGTACAGGAATATCTTAAGCACAATACTGGCAGCGTAGACTCAGCCGGTAAGCTTTGGGAGGATTTCAAGGTGGTGGTGGTAAGGGGAGCAGCAATAGCCAAATCTAATGAGATGCAAGAGGTAATATTTCGAGATTTACAGAAAACATAGAATAAATTGGAAGCTATAATGTGGGCTGGTAATGGATCGTTCGAGGAGGCAGGAGTAGTGTCCTGCCGTCAGCAGGAATGTAGAGGACATTGGGAAAGGTTGGGTAAACTAAGTTATAAGAAATACATAGAGCGCCAACATGCAGAAGGAGACAAACCTGGCAGACTGTTGGCCTGATTGTATAAAATTGAGACTGCATGACAGCGAATCCGTGCAGTGCAGGGGATGGACGGGAAATTGCGAGAAACTCAGGAGGAAGTGAATACGTGTTTTTATGATTATTATAAGAACCTGAATAAGGAATCCACGGTAGAGGAGGAGATGGACATACAAGAAGCGCTGACAGAGATAAATCTCCCTAAATTAAGTTCAGAAGAGAGAAATAGGTTAAAGATACCCATCACAATTGAGGAGCTAGAAAATTTGATTAAAGTTTTACCTACTAATAAAGTCCCTGGGGCGGATGGGCTCCCCAGTGAATTTTACAAAGAATATAAGACTAATATCCTTCCCCCATTGCTAGCGATGTTAAATGAGGTGTTAAAACTCAGCAAATTACCTGGGTCACTGTGGGAATCGATAATTATCCCCCTCCTCAAGTCTAATAAACCAGATACAGAATGTGGATCATACAGACCCTTGTCATTACTGAACCAAGATGGGAAGATCTTTACATAAGGCAGTTATGGCAATGAGACTTAGGGCCTCATTCCAATCCTGGCGGTAAGGGGTTAACAGCGCCGGTAAGGGTGCCGTTGCCATTAACCCCTTACCGCTGCATTACAAGGTCCTTTAGCGGGTCCCTCTAAGGGCGGCTGGTTTTACCAGGCGCCCTTAGCGGGAGCCGCTAGAGGACCAGGGAGCTAATAACGGGCCCGCTAATAACGGGCCCGTTATTAGCTCCCTCCCCATTCCTATTGACCCCTATGGGGCTCAAATGAGAATGGGGATGGTTATTTTGAATGAGGAATTACCGGGTCCTCCAAGGTTGGAATGGCCCGGTAATTCCTCATTCAAGGAACCCAGTCCCGGTATGCGGTATGGGGGTAGCCATGGTGCTAATGGCACTATGGCTACCTCCATACTCGTAATGACCCCCTAAAACCTGTGATAGGTAAGCTCATCCACTCGGATCAGACGGAATATGTCCCAAATAGGAATATTACCAACAATCGGAGAAGGTTACATCATATAATAGACCACACCAATAAGGACACACAAGAGGTAGCAGTAGTATCACTCGATGCTGTGAAAGGTGTTTGACTCACTTAGTGGCCCTGGTTGCTGGCACTTCTGAAAGGCTTTGCCTAGGGCCCACATGTATAAGGTGGGAGAAGTTATTGTATAGTGCACCGACGGCAAGAGTCAGGATGGGCTCCATTATCTCGGAGCAATGGCAACTGATTAAGGGCACGAGACAGGGGTGCCCATGGTGCCTGATGCTCTTCATATTATCCTTAGAACCGATAGCAGTTTATTTAAGAACAGAGTTTGGGGAGGTGGGCATAAATACATTAGACAGAAGGCATCTGATTTCGTTGTATGCAGATGACATGCTCCTGTATCTGAAATACCCAAAGGAGAACTTACAGTATGTCCTGGAAGGGATGGCACGATATGCTCTAGTGTCCGGAATAACGTTGAACCCCCCAGAAATCGAGTCTGTATCCCCTGGGGGGAGGTATAGAAGAAAACCCATACACAGACTACCGGTGTTGCCAATTCAATGGGAGTTGGAAACATTTAGGTACTTGGGAGTGGACATATATCACAACCCCCAAGGAGGAGTATGAGCACAACACGGTGGATGGGGCTTGCAGCATTACTGAAGATGGTGTTGCTGCCGATACTTTTACATTATTTTGCCAATGTCCCGTTCGCAATCCCGCAACGTTTTTTCAGAAGACTACATAGCATATGTAGGAGCTTCATATGGCATAACTCCAGAAATAGAGTAGCAATGTGGAAGCTCCAGAATTCATATGAACAAGGGGGAATAAAACTACACAATTTCGAGGTATATTTCATGGCTAGCCAACTACAATTTGTGGCCAAATGGCTGTCGGGCGAACAAACAACGGAATTGAGGCTGCTGCGGACGGCGGGTGATCTGTTCTTTTTTAACAAAATCATATGGCTACCCGACTCGTACAAAACCAGCAAGCACTTCTTGATGCGCCAGGGGGCACTATGTGGCATCGAGCGAGACAGGTGATACGGAGTGCGGTACCGTATTACCTGCAGATACCATTAGTTACGTTAGAAGGGGCGGATGAACAGACTAGGCGTAATGTTCGGAATAGTTGGGAACCCAAGGGAGTAGCGACAGTGGGGGGTGTACTTAAGGAAGGGAAATCCCAAGAATTCGAGGAGTTGGCGACAGACACTGGGGTACACAGAGGGCAGTACATCACACACGCCCAACTTTTAATAAAGCCTAAAACAAAGGTGGCCAGAATCGGACACGCCCTTACAGGTGGATGAGGTGATTGAATCATTTTATGATGACCACTTCGACCATCCTTTCTCTCTTTACTTCCACTTTACATATTTTCCTTCAGTTCCCATGTCTTTTAGAAAATGTATGACTTGCTTTTCGAACGGGTCTCCATCAGTCGGGCCCAGACCCTCCTTTTACTTTCACTCACAGGTCTCCCTCGGTTGGGCTCGGACCCTCCTTTTACTCTCTTGGCAGATTCAACAAAACAAAGTTCAACAGTTTGCGAGCTTTTAACTTTACGCTCATCATCTCTCGCTTCCTGCTGCCTCTACAGCTTTAAAACATGTCACAAAGACTTTCGATCGGGCAATCTCACTTCGCCGGCCACTCTGCTACTTTGTATTTCATATTCACAGTTCTTAACAATGGATTCACTTTCTCTTGCAGCTTATTTGTGCTTGTGTAACCTTCATCCCTCGGATACTGTTGCATGAATTTCAATTAAACACATACCACGATTTCTTTGCTTCCTTCAACTCACCGGTCGTGTTAAGATGCTTTCGGTCTTTCGTGTCTTTGATGTAGGAGTCAAGGTTGTTATCACTGCAGCTTCCGCGCCTCCCCAACTCTGTTGTTCACCCAGGAGGGTGGCTGGTAACCTTGTAGCACTCTGAAGAATCTTTTTCCCTTCCAGCTGGGCTGTCGTGCACTGGTGTTGCACTGCTTCTAAGATGGTGCTAGCCCGCGCCTTCCCTTCGTTCTCACCTCAGAAGGCGTTTGCTTGCAACGTCGATACAAGATATTAGCCAATTGAACGGAGCCGGATTGCCTTCACCACCTCCCGATTTCCTTCTCTTCTTCTGGCTCACCTTGGTTTTTTAAAAGGTGGGCTCTCCGTCCTACACTCTCTGGCAGGGGCGCGGTATGTACAGTCTTTCCCCAAGATCGAGTTACTTCACTGACCCGATGGAGGTTGCTGCTGATTTTAGAAGAACCTGAGTAAGCAGGTAAGTCTCTATACCAATGCCTTCTTGGAATAGATGCTTAAAGTCTCTGTCGCCCAAGTTTTTAACTAGCGTTTTGTTCTTTTCTTTTAGGCGTGTTGTCGAGCGGTTTCTGGATGATGGATTGACTCTCCTTGCAATGTTAAGCAGGTTTCTTGCAGGTGAGTATAGTGCTATGCGAGGCGCGTCAAATGTTTGAATAGCCTTTCTTGCTGTGCGTGACTAACCCGCTGTGTCTTTTCTATTCAGCAGGTGCGGTGCGAATGCAGCATACACCTGAGATATTGCTCCAAGGTCTGGTTGGTCCTGTCAGTCTGACCATCAGTTTGGGGATGGTGACTGGTGGAAAGTCTTAAGTCAATTTGAGCTAATTCACAACATTTCTTCCAGAAACGTGAGATAAACTGGCTGTTCCAGAAATTCTCTCGCCAGGACCGAAGCTGAAGGCAATCCTTTCAGTGGGATAAAATGGCCCATTTTAGAGAACAAATCCACCACCACTAGATTTGTGTTGAATCTGTTACAAGGAGGAAGGTCTGTTATAAAATCAAGAGACATGGTATGCCATGGTGTAGGTAGAATATCCAATGGCTGTAGCAGGCCAGGTGATTTCTTTTTTTGGGCCTTGTTTTGAGCACAAACTCCGCAGGACAATACAAACTGCTTGATGTCTTTACGCCATGTGGGCCACCGAAAGTGTCGTTTGATCTTGGCCTCAGTCTTAGTGATTCCAGGAAGACCTTCTACTAATGATTCGTGGTAATTGGAGATGACCTTTTCTTGAAGTTCCCTGCTGGGCAGATAGAGACGTCCTCTAAAATATGGTAACTGGTCTGGCCTTTTGGAAATAACAATCTCTCGCCACTGGGGTCCCTTTGGATTAACCCCTTGGTTTGTCGCTCTCCTTCGCCTGGTTTGCCATAGCCCTGGATGGGCTGCTCCTTCTCGTGGTCCACCTTGCTCAAAGTGTGTCTCGGTGATCCGTCTTTTAACCATGTGGAGAGAGTTAATAGGTATTAGGTGCTCGTGATTAAAGTCGATTGCCTGACCCTGACTGATTACGTTAGAGGGACATGTTCAGTGTATTGCATTGGTGGTAATCCTTTCAGCCTTAGACCTCCTCTTGCTTGGCTCAGTGTTTATGTAGGAAAGGGGGGGATCTGGGAAGTTGGAATATCAGATAAAATAGGATTGGATGAGGGCATTGGAAGGGGGGGATACCGCGTCTCGCCATCGGGGGTCCCTCCCCCACTCCCCAAGGATCCCTCACCCAGGTGATCCTCCCGCACTTGTCCACCCCCTGGGTCTGGATCCAAAGGCGGTGGCCGTGCCATGGCCACCTGAGGAAGGGATCCCTGGGGTCTGGCCAGTTAAACACCCTATGGTTTTTCACAGCATAGACTCTAGAAAACGAGTGCACCCAATTCAATATGAGGCCAGGTAAACAAGACAGCACTGCAAGGATTGACAAGTGCAGTGCAATGCACTTCCTAAGCGCCTAACCATCTCCCAGGTGGATCACTTCTCCAAGGCTGGGGTCACTTCACGCAAGGCAGATCCCCACCCTCCCAAGCAGAGAAAGGATCACCTCTACCAGACCGAGGTCAAGATCAGACCAGAATCAGAGTTGGGTCTCACAGGCCAAGATTAAAGGACAGAGTTTGACAGAATGAGATCCAAGGCAGGGACTCGCAGACCGAGGTCAGAGGTGAGGTCTCACAATGAGATGTAGATAATAAGCACCAATCTGGTGCTGAATACATCCCAAGATAGCAATTGTTTTAAGTCACAACAAAGACAGCTGAACACTCATGTGGCGAGCGCGCGGGAATTTGCCTGCATGAGTATCTCATCTCACAAATAACAATTTTTTTCCACGCTCAATTTTTGTCCAAAATTGGAAGCTACCTGCTCCCTAGTTGTTATCGGAACGCCTGCAACTGTGATGGATTTCTGCACACCATTTCTTTGAGGTAAAATAACAGTCTGCTTCCTTTGTCTCTATAATGCGTGTGTCTTGCGTTCAGTGTGCGGCAGCGCTAATGATTCAGGCAGGCTGTTTAGTCATTAAGCGACTGGCAAATGATACTGTGTGCGATGTGTGACTAATTGGTCTGAACAAATTAAATCACAGACTTGCCTTTGCCATCATTCATTTCACAAACGATAGCAATGTGGCACATGTAGTGCGCTTAAAGCCAGCCTTGTAAAACAAATTTCCTGCAACTGTTTAAGTGCGCTGCCATGGGTTTGATGGCTGAGGTAGCGCGTCGGGCCCAATGACATTGAAGATTGCTCCGGCGGGTGGGGGAGGCATGAGGAGGAGTTATCCCGCATACATATATTAGAATATTTAGGGCTTGATAGCCTATTGATATTTAAGTTTTCAAGACGTATGTTTTTCTGGTGATGGCAGCTGGACCACTCATTTTAAAGATGCCTTAAGAATGAAACTCAATGCACTTCTGTTTTTAACTTTCACGGGTTAAGCATTCACTTCGGACACAGCTTTACTGCTCGCTTTGAATATAGAAACAAAATGGCTTACTGGTACAAACAAACACAGACTTACATCCAATCACTTTTAAAAAAAATATTTTTTATTGGTTTATAAACAACAGTGTAACTTACAGATGTCAATAAATGATCCATAACACTGTGCAACAATAGTGTCTGTCTACATAACCTCCCCAACTCCCCCACCCAACTTGGCGCTACACCAAGTCTTGTACCAGTTGCTTCCAGGAATCTAGGGAAACACTTTGTTCATCTTGGTGACTACGGGCCGCCTCTTGCCATACTGCAGTTTCCGCTGTCCTCCATTTCTGGAGGTCCTTCCACCATAAGCACATTTCCGGTCCCTTGCGCGCTTTCCATTCCGTATCTATCCTACATTTCGCCAGTATGTATGCTAGGTCTTTTAGTTTACTAACCTGTCTCCCCTGCATCGGGTGTATAAAAATACCCAACATGCAAGTTGCCGGGGAACCCACGTCTAATATTATACCTGTAGCGGCCAGGGCCGGAGCTATCTCCTTCCACAAATGCCTAATCTCTGTACACGCCCAAAACATGTGTAGTAAATCCGCATCAATCCTTACGCATTTTGGACAAACCTGTTCCGTCGCACTGCTAAATTTGGCAATCTTTTTTGGCGTCAGATACGCCCTATGGGTGACATACAATTGTATCAACTGGAGCTTTGCATTTTTAGAAACCTTTTCATGGTACGTTAAAGCTGTGGCCCAGGATGTATCTGGCAGTTGCTTATGTAAGTCTGCCTCCCAACTGAGCTTGGTCTGTACCATCATATCATCTGATTGTGACATTAACAGCTTGTATACCCGTGACACCTCGTATCCCCCTTCTGAAATGCCATACAATGTTTCTATGATCTCATCCTCTTGTAATATACAGTCACGGACAGGCCATCTGGTCTGCACCCTCCGAAGTAGTGCTGCATGTGTGATATACTGTCCAGCATGTATTCCTGTTTCAGAGGCGAGTGTGTCGAAATCCATCAGTTTACCTTGGTGCAGTAGGTCGCCCACCGTCGCCACCCCCATTGATTCCCAATATTTTCTTATATTCAATCTGAGTTGTGGATCCTCACATTTTAGCGACACTAATGGTACTTGGGGAGGAATACGGCAAGTATATATCCAGAAAACGGCCAACTCTACGCCATGTCTCTTAACGATCTAATCACATTATGCTGTCATCACAATACACTGGAACACCACCCACAAATCAGCACATGGACAATTTGAAAGCCATTTTACAAAATACGTAGCTTTAACAGTAACTTTATGTAGAAAACCAAATACATTAAAATATGTAGCATCATTTCAAAGATGCAGTAAATATTTTTTAAAGCATCAATCAAGTAATATTTTAATAACGTTAACACATGGCGGCTGCCATTTTGGAAGGAAAAATAGAAAAATGGCTTACAAATTCAGCACGCATGCAGGTAAAAGAGTGCACAAAGGTGTGTGGTTTGAGGGACGATGGGTGAGAAATGGAGGAAAATCATAGATTTGACTTAGAGATGGGCGTTAAATGGGTGGGACACATAGCCAAACAACACAAATTCATCCTCATATGTAATGTGCATTGAAAAGAATTAGAGACCCTCATTCAAAGCCCCTATTTCAAGCTATTGTGTTAAAGCTCTTATTTTAATGACAATAGTTTCGGCTTAAAGGTAGTGCTTTCAGCACCACCTAATAGCCAAAACTAAAAACCACCAGATTTGCTTCTCCCTTCTTGGTGTTTATTTTACTTGCCAGTGAAAATATCTCCAAGCAATGCAACAGAACAGATTATCGGAAGCTTCTCTGAAGAAATCAGATTTGTTCCTAATGCACGGTCACCTAAAACCAGAGACAGATGTTGTTTGGCCCCATATCATTTGGATCACCTTTTTCTGGCTTTTAAGCAGTTTGATGAATCCTATGATATGATCGGTTATTCATAACACACTGACTACCCAGAGGTTTCTAAGCGCAGACCTGGGGATCAAACCTGTGGTGCTCCGTGTCATCTTGCTTCCAAGGCGAGCACCCTGCCCCTGAGCTATCCTCCCAAGACAAGAAACTCCTCACTAAATCCCTGCCTAATGTCTCCTCCCAGGTGGCCAGGGAAAGACGGACGCTTTCTGATCCTGACATTGGAGGTGGTGTTCTGTGGGAGGATAACCTGGGAGGAGAAAGAGCCCAGGCAAATGAGAGGACTCTGTGGGATGAGACGCAGTATTTGTCTTTCCCTAAGGAGGATGTCTCCTCAATGCCTATCTACGTAATGGCTTGTTATAATAACCATTGTTTTGTTCCACAACCTAAACATATAATTATGGGTGAGAACAACCACAAGGTCATAGGCATCGGGAGAAATAAAAACCCTTCCAAAATCCTGAAGACTTATGAGGCGAAAAACCTTCCTAACGCCCAAAGGTATAGAGAAAGGAAATCTGTGAATAATAACAGCTTAAAAGAACTGCATTCTTCTTTCCAATCAAATCTGGTGACTGATCCTCATGATAGTCCTTTAAAGAATATTATGTGGAACATGAGTTTAAAAGTGAAAATCAAACCCAAAAACTAACTTTACTGCTCGGGACTTCAAGTCCCATAATTCCTTAAGTACTGAAACCGGGGAAGAAGGCTGAAAGGGTATAATGCTGCAGGAGTGGTCAGATTGTTAATTCAGATGGCCCACATCTGAGGGAGACTGAGAGGCTTAAAAGGCCCCCTCAGGTGTAGGCCATTAAGAAGAGAAAGAGCAAGAGCACGAAGCAGAAGCAGAGGAAGCAGAAGCAGTGTGGTTCGTGCAGGCAGTCAAGTCAGAAGCTGGAGGAGGAAGAAGACGCCAGGATCGCTGTTCGGCAGATATCAGCTGCAAGTCCTAAGAGGGTCTGTGCCTCCAGAAGCCTGAAGTGCAGAGGTCACGCAGCTGGAAGCGTGCAAGAGGGAAGCTTACCCTCTGGGGACTTGTTCTGCAGAGGCTGCACAGCAGGAATCAAAAGTGAAGGAAGCTTTCCCGCCTGGGAAGCTATCTACGATGTCTGACGTGCACCCGAGGGTCTCGGGAGCAAGAGGAGCCCCTGTTGCTGATGGCGCCGGCAACGGTAGGGTAAGAGAAGCAGTTTTTTGTCTCGGCTCTTGTATCAGCAAGGTTAGTGACTTTGACTCTTTTCACTTTGATAATGGATTTCTTACAAACTGAAGAGTTCTACTGTAAAATCTTGTTTCTTTTACTACTCCAAAGAGACTGTGCTATGACTTAATGGTTATGAATATGAAAAATGAAGTCTATCCCCTGAAGATGGTTCTTTGAACCGAAACGCGTCGGCCTCATTTGTTATATCTAAATATGAGACTTCATTTGTAAATTGTTGAATGGTTGAACCTATGCATTTAGAGCTTTGTAAACTGTAAACTGTAAACTGCTATACAGATTTGTAATTGTGCTGCTCTATACAAGCTGTTTTCTATCTACGCCGTTTGTTCCTACTTGTGTTATATGGAACACCCACAAGTGCTCTCTCCATATGTAAATAGAGTACACTGATCGTACTACTTTTTGTTTATTCATGTACGATTTATTGGATTAAGAGGATTCAAATCCAAAAGTTAACTCTAATGTCTTGGTTCTGATTGTTCCATTCATTTTACACCTGTGTTTACAATTTATCCTTATTAACACCGTTAAATTGTGTAATGACATTTTCTTTTGGAAACTAGAGAAACTTAGGCGGTGCTTGTACACCGTAGAATTTACGCCCTGTTGGCGCCAAATGTTTAAATGAATTTTGATTTAAAATAGAGGGTACTTATTGTCCCTGTTGAGTGCATCTGGGCTTGCTGGGTAGCAATACACAGCTTTGGATTTGTTTAAGAGAAGCAGTTTGCCAGGTCGCTAGGAGCCACAGAAGCAGGAGTCCTGCGAGCAGCAAGGGGATCGGATGCGCATGCCTTCCCCGGTTGAGTTCACAAGCTTGTAGTGACCCTGGAATGCTCTGCATCTACTCGCATGTTCAGGGCCGGCGTTCACCAAGTAAGCAGCACTCGCGAGAAAGTGGTTCTAAAAGTGATTTTGAATACTGAACTATTGAAAAGCAGCAGGAGCCTTATATGACAAAACCAAATGACTTTTAACGTGTGAATTTTTGGAATGCCCAGCAACCCGATGGGGCGATATTATTAAGAACTGATACCTACAGTCATTGCCCAAGTCAAGAGAGACTACAATCAAGGCAATAAAAATCCAGCAAATATTGCCAACAGCAAAAGGGGGCTAATGAAAGGTCCATAAATTGTAAAACTTGTTGCCCATACTTTGTACAACATATGGTAAAAGAAAATTGGATAAACTCACATTTCCAAAGCCAAGGAGGAACAGAGTTAGACCCTATCCTTGTCAGGATTTCGTTACTTGTGCAGTGGGGAAACAAGAGTGGCAAAAGGCAGCCCTTCTGGAAAAGGTTATTCAGAAGGTGAGGAGCATTATTATATAGGAATATTAAAGAGCACCAATGTGAATTTTGTTTTCCCTGAAGAGTTGTTGAAAAGTTTGAAGCTGAAAAACTGTGAAGCTGTTGTGAACCTCTTGTCAGTTGATCTTAACCACAAAAGCACTTGTTGTTGTGAAACGCTGTTCGGGCAGGGAAGCATACCTGGATGGCAAACCTTTGGAGGAGTAGTCCTGGCATTGGAGGAAATCAGGTGTAAACTGGGGCAGTAGGCCTGGCATGGGAGTAAGCCAGGTAGACGTTGATGAAGAGCTATAAAGTGGTCCTGACAAAAACAATGTACGTTGCTTGTGGTGCTGAAGAAAGAACTCTGTAAAGCTGTTGTAAAGAAGTTATATTTCTTTAGAAATTCCTCAGCTGTGGCAAAAATATCCTGACAAAGACAATGGGCCTCATTACGAGGTTCGCGGAACGGGTTAACGGGCTCCGCTAATGGAGGCGGACCCATTAAACCCTGTTAGGCAGAAACCTGTGCAGTTCCCTTGGGGACCACTGCAAAAGATTTAGGACTACAGGTGTTGGCAGTAAACCCACTTGGTAGCAGTCTGTACCACCCAGATTTACCTGGTAGCTGTGGCTGAGCAGCCAGACTTCCCTCAAGAAGAGTTAGGCAGTATGTAAAGTATACACAATAGGCACTCAGACACAATAGCACAAGCAAACACTGACCAGCGCTTTGGTATCAAGGTATATAATTATTTATTTAAAAACACACTTATTGAAACACTCCAGCACTATTATTGTAAATCACTCTAAACACAGTTACTATTATTATATATACATCCCTTATTCCTTATCAGACAAGTCTTAGTTAACACCACTTATTTCCAAACAGAGGTGAGCGCTTAACTATAGATGGCACTCCAATAAGTTAACGAAAAAGGGAGGGAAAAAGGCAGAATGTAGGAAAAATACACCACACTAATACTTAGGAACTCTTAAGCAAGGCAGGAAAGTCAAAAGTTACTTGTGAGCCAAAGTCCATAGGCCGGGCCCACTCTTGCAGAGAGCAGGGCACAAATGCACCCAAGATCACACAATGACAACAGGCTTAAAAGGTCTTGCAGGGAGTTCAGAAAGGTTTTAGTTAGGCTCAGAAAAGTTTAGCCAAGGTGTCCCAGGCTAACCCAGGGTCGAAAGCCGGGGGCTAAATCTACCCCGTACAGTCGGTTGCAAGGGAAGCCAGGCGGAACACGGCACCTTATGTGGAAAGGATCCTCCAACGGGGGGCAGTTGTTCCTGGCAGCGGGTGCAAGTCGCGGCATCGTCCAGAGGAAGAGAAGATCTTGACATGGAGGAAAGATGAAGGTCGTTGCACTGCCAAGGAAGAAACCAGCCGCAGAGTTTTCCGGTTAAAGGTACTACCCTTTGATTTGCGGTAGTGGTAAAATGTGGTATCCCGGTTGCCGGGGTGCTTGGCACAGGCAAGGTGGCCACGAGATGCTCCAGGAAGCGAAAAAGGAAGCAGACTGGTTATCCCCACCAGTCGAAGGAAGAAGACTCTCCGGGCTGGAGATCTCCTCTGTCGTTGGGAAAAGTGGTGAGACGGTTCAGCAGGGCTCCACCGGTGGTGTCATCGTAGCAGGTCGGCTCAGCTTCTCCCTCGTCGGATTCTTAGGTCCTGTGGCGACTTCTAAAGTTCCAGTCCCCAAAGCCCTGCTTGTATGCAGCATATCCGCATTCACTCAGCCTAGCTGTCAATCAAACATGCTAAGTGGTGAGCCGGCCGGCTCACCACTTGGGCCAATCACACAAGAGTGCGACTTGAGTTACCAAGGTAACTCAGTCCAGGGTGCCTAAACCCCCTCCCACACCCCCTGTGGTACCCAGACAGAGTGGCACCACTTTTGGAGGCTTCTGTAGAGAAGCCCGCCAAAAAGTGGAACAAAGGGCTCAACTTGGGTTGGAGTCACAGAAGCGAACACAAACGCCATTTTAGAACCGAGTTCTGGCAAAAAATACCAACCGGAGAATTAATATTAAATAAATAAACCGGCGGTATGTTCGAGGCTATAGGAATTAAATAATTAAAGTTGGTAGCCTCGAACAATGGGAAAATCCCATAGGAAAATATTTGCGGTCGAATATAAAAAGTAGTTTCCACTGCCACCAGCCAAAACTCGATCAGGGGGGACGGAGACGTGCCCCCTCGACTAACAGACCCCAGGGAAATCGAATTGCCCCGGCCAGTACGTCCACAATATGATGGTTTGTACTGGTTCTGTTCAGAATTTGAGACTAGTAAAGTCAATGGTGACTTTACATGCCCTGGGAGACAGTAGTCAGTCCCAGGGTATGGAGTCTATCTTGGGGGGTCACTATGACACCCTTGTGTTACTGCACTGAGGGTGCTGTGTAACACACAACACAAAAACACATGAAGCCCTATGGAGTAAAAGACCCCATAGCCCATTCAACACATCTAGAGTCAAAGAAACACACTCAAAACATGCCCAAGAGTGAGGGTAAAAGAGTCTCACTCTTGGCAGGTGAAAGAAATAAACCACAAAAATCCAGCAAAGCTGCTGGGGGACTCACTAGGTTAGGAAATTCAGCCTAAACAGAGAATTCTCCCTAAGAAACCCGTCCCGTGAAATTACGAGGTCCCCTCGCGGGACCCGGTAAGGACGCCTGGCAAAACCAGGCATCATTACCAGGTCCCGTGAGGGGAAGTGGGAGCAACAACGCTCGTAATCGGCCCGTTGCTAACTCCCTCTCCCATTCCCATTGAGCCCTATGGGGGCTCATATGGGAATGGGGAAGGGCCGGGTTCTCAGAGGGAGGAATTACCGGGCCCTCCGTACTCGGAATGGCCCAGTAATTCCCCATTCTGGGAACCCGGTAAAGGAGCCCGGTTTGGCGGCAGCCATGGAGCTAAAAGCTCCATGGCTGCCGCCAAACAAGTAATGAGGCCCAGTGTATGTTGCTTGTGATACTGAATAAAGAACTTTCTGAAACTGCTGCAACGGAACTCTTCAGTTGTGACAAATCATCCTGACCAAGACAAATATTATATTATATATAAATCTTATACTTTTTCAAGGAAGAGAAACCACTTTCCATGTTATTTGTTGAATCACTGGAGTATTGGAACTTTCTGTTGACAAGTTGAAGTTGCAAAGAACTGTGTTGGAACTTTGTTGAAAATGAGGATATCCTTATTTCTTTTGGAACTGTGGAGAAAATCCTGCTTAAATCTGGGAAGGGGAATTCACCCAGGTTACAAGGAGAGACGGGTGTTACATTACAAACTCAATTTTCATATTATTTTGTTGACTTTGAACTGCCATGCATTTCCTTGTTTATTTATTTATTGTATGTATACGTTTGAGGGACAGATATCTTTGGTTAAAGTGTTTCCTTTAGTTTATTTTAGGCAGGCAAATCCTTGTCAGGGTAGGGATAGTGAGGCGTTTATCCAACCTTCTACTTTAATAAAATGGCATTTGTTGAAAATCCTTCACAAAGTTGTCCGCCTCACATTTCTGACCCCTCACAGCAGACAGTGCTCACTCAGCATGTTGGAACTTACAGGCCCACATATTTAATGAAAAGGGAAAAAAAAGCAGAACTGTAACTCTTCCTGCATATGTTAGGCCAGTTTTCAAATGAGAAACAGCTGAAACAGTATAGCTTGTGGTGTGCTGCATATAGTTACTCTATATTGCTGAATTGGATATGAAATGCTTCCATTCCTGGTTCGTTCTCATATTGTTTTAAGTCAGCACTAAAAAGACCAGCTACAGCCTTCCTGTTCACCCCCACATGGAGTGGCAAGGGGGTAACAGGAAGGGGTAAAAGTGGTGGGGGGATTTAGGGATAGGTTGGCACAAGGGGGTAACCCTTGAAAAAAAGGTAATGCTGCAGCCAGCAATTTTGCTGTTTGCATAAATGACAGGAGTTTCACTTGGATTCAATGCTTCAGAATATTCACTTTAATTCCTTGCTCTGCTCTTTCTTGCTTATAACATTTTCACCATTTTAGGTAGGGGTAATCTTAGTTGGATGGTTATCAGGGACGAGTTTGTATTTTGTTGGAATGGTATCCTGTTTGGGTTTATGTTATTGGAGATCTAGCTAGTTCTAACTAGCAACCAGATTCTTGTTTTGAATGTTCCTTTGTCTTTGGTGATTTTTTACATTTGTGCAAGTGGCTACAGATATGGCCCTGATGATGAACTACTGTCTGAAAGGAATTGGCCTTGTTATGTTATTAATACATGTGGATATGGTTTCCTCATTCATTTGCACTGTCTTATTGTAAAGAATACACATTGCATCACAAGATGGTTTATAATTCCTAAATCAACATTGTTGATACGATGTACATAAGAACTAATCAGAATTGAAGGTCTTATGACCTCAGGGTGAGCACACAGCTGCTAGAGCTATCTTTAGGTTATCTAATGCCCCTTTAATTACATACTACCCATAAGCACATACCATTTCAGTCAAAATGTTATAGTATATAGATGGTATTACCGAAATTGTTCGTTTACAATTGTTCGAATGAACAATTGACCGCAAATAAAGGGTCACAATTGACCTTTTCACAATTGACCGCATATATAAATATATATATATATATATATATATATATATATATATATATATATATATATATATATATATATATATCTGTTTGGTAATATATATTTATTTATATATATGGGGGTTTTGGGGGGTTTGGCGTTAGGTGGGGGGTTGTGGGGGGTTTCCCCCCACATATATGTTACAATTGACCTTCACAATTCGGTCAATTGTGAAAAGGTCAATTGTAATTCGAACAGTTGTAAAACGAACAATTCGTATACAACCATATAGATTAGTAAAATCCCCTCCATGTTCATCAGTCATTAAAAAAAAAATCAATGCCTGATACTTGACATATTGCCATGATTGCTCATTGGAGGAGTGTAGTCTCGATCCAGACATGGACAAGACACTAATTTCATGTGAAACCACACTGTTTAAAGGGCAAGGCTGTCACTTGCATTATAAGCATGGAAGAGAGCTCAGCTCCTATTTTCTCATCCAGCCATCATGTCTGTGGAGTGCTGGTTGTACCGAGGTCACCTAACCCACAGTCTAACGCCACTTAAACATGGCACGGATAGCGCCGCAATCACCTACATTCACCCTGATATAACCGGAACATGTCATTCATTCGTCATTTTACCTGATATTACCGGACCCCAGCACCAGTTTTAAAACTGGCACAGCTCACCTATGTCGTCAGCTTGCTTTTTTAGTTCATTCTCCAGATCATTGATCCGCTTTTCTAGAGCATCTTGTTTACTCGGTATCTGCCCCAGACGATTCAGAATCTCTTTGACATTCTTCTTTTTGGAATCAGCACTCGATGACCATTCGGACCCCTGAAATCAAAAGACAGAAAACAGGCCTGATTTAGTGTGAACCATCAGAAAACAGACAAGACAATCATAATCCATTTCCCATTGCATGATGGACATTAAGCATATGTGTCCAGAGAGGTGAGACCACTACCCGATATTCCCCTTGGGTTGGTACTCAGTGGGTGTTTCTCATGGTGAGGGAAACCCCCCAGGGGACAAGTGATGACCTGGGGAGAACATGGTATTCCCAGCATATGCACACCTCCTTCTCACCTCCTTCCTTACCTTTCTCTAATCAGGTTACCTCTCCTAAGTATGTTTGTAAGATCAGTGAAAACCCCATGCCTGTGATGAGGAACAGTGGGGCTGATTGCAGTGATTACCCATTACAATATACTGAGACGTGGAGGAGGCACGGAGCCAGCATGAATCATCATCAGAAATTGATTTAACGTTATAACTTTTGGATGCCCAGTAGCCTAAAGATGGTGGAAGGACTGACAAAGTTGTGAGACCTCCACCTGGGGGCACCATGAGCAAAGCACATGTCCCGTAACCGGAGATGCAGAGACTGCTGACTGGGACGTCTTGGAAGAAGAGACAGTGGCCCTCATTACGACCCTGGCGGAAAGGGGTTTACGCCGGCGTAAACCATGGCGCCCCTTTCCGCCTGAGTACGAGTTCCCGTAGCGCCATCGTGATTTTTACGCCTGCTTTTTGCAGGCGGAAAAATCCATGGCGCTACGGGACTTGTTGTTAATTACGCCACCGTAATTTACGGTGGCGTAATTAACGCCTTCCCCACTCCCATTATACCCTATGGGGCAAAAATGGGAATGGGGAAGGGTAAATGGGGATTGGGGACTTACTGCCCCGCCAAGGTCGGAATGGGGCGGTAAGTCCGCCAACCACCATGGCGGAGTTGGCAGCTTAGCGCCATGGACCATGGTGCAAATTGCACCATGGTTCTCCGCCAGGGTCGTAATGAGGGCCAGTGTCCCTAAGAGGTCCGCTCTGCAGAGGCAGACAGAGAACACAAGAATAAGACTGTGGCATGAGAACACACCGAACCACGTGGTCAAGCACAGACATGTCGAAAGGCTCCAGAACAGGGCTGCGGAGCCACAGAGGTCCGCCGTGCAGAGGTTGCCCAAGAACAGAAGAGGCAGAAGAAAGCGGTGGTATGAGAAACACCCCGAGCAGTGCTGCAGAGCCAGAGGAAACAATGAGAAAACCGAAAAGAAAGACGCAAAGCCATTAAAAGTCTCTGGGATGGCCGGGACAAGTTCAGAGGATCAGGAGCTCCTATTGGAGGTATGGAGGTTGCCCAGGTCCAAAGAGGGGATAGGAGAAGCCACTGTGAGTGGGTCTGGGAGCCCAAATGCAAGCATGAGAAAGATTGGGCAAAGATAAGCCAATGTGAGAGGGTGTGGAGACCCTGACCGAAAGCATAAGAAAATGTGGACATAGTACTATACCCAGCAGAAGAGTGAACGGGGTATTGTAAGGAAGATACAGTGTGAAAGAGACTGGGTCGAGGACCCCCAAGTGAAAAAGGAGGAGTGCCTTCATTGTGCATTACTTTGGGGAAGTATCTGGCAAGGGAGTTTACCAGGTACGCCCACTGGAGCCACTGAAGGGGCTTGCAGAAAGCAAAAAGCCAGAGAAAGGCCAGGGCCTTGACATTGTGAATGAGCCTGAAAAGGGCCTGGGGAAGGGAGTCATTCCCCCAATGTCCGTGAATTGTGACAAAGCCTAAGAAAGACCAGGGAAAGAAAGCCATTACCCTAGGCGTTGTGCACTGTGAAACCACAGGAGGTCAGGGGAAAGAAGCCATACTCCCTGGTGTTGTGTACTGTGAAACTAAGTAACAAAGTCTGGGGAAGGGAGTCATTCCTCGAGCACAGCAAAAGTGTTGAGAACAAGATATCTGGAGAAGGGAGACATTCTCCAGGAACCCAATAGTGAGGAAACTATGCACAATAAGGAATGATACTTGAGTTGGAACTTTTGAGTTTGAATTGAGAACCTTACATCACCTCAAGCAGTCATTCTCACAGGCTTTGTTGCCACCTGCCAACTGGAACTATAACCCAGTGTCTAGAAGAAGGGAGTCATTCTTCTGAACCAAGAAGGCCCAGTATCTCTTTAGTTTACTTAATAGTGTAAGGGATAGAAGTAGGCATTTTGACACATGACAGACTATTTTTTCTTTCACTTTGACATTTTGACGGATACCTGTCAGGGGCATCAGCGGTCTGGTGGGTAAGGTTAGGCCTAGAACTAGAATTGGTGGTGTCGGTTGTACATATAAGTATATGGGTGGTGACTTTGGGAGCAAAGGAAAAAGGTTGTCAGTTTTCCTTAATCTTTTTGCTCAGAGACATTCAGTGCTCAAAATGGAGGATTGGGCTTGAACCCAGGCCAAGATGGTGGATCATTGTAGCTGGGTTCTAATTTAGAACGTTAAGTGAAGATTGCCTTTACTGCCCATTTCAAACTGCCTTTAATCACTTTCCCTTTGAATGAGAAGTCAAGTTTTTTCAGCCCCCTTAAGGCCTACCTATTTGAACATTTCAAGTTAGAAGCAACAAGAAAGTTTAGAAGCAAGTTTAGAAGCAATCTACAATCAACATATCTGGTGGGAGTACAGCATTTTGATAAGCTTTGTGCAGTATAAGCGTGGTCAAGTTTTGAATTGTTTTTAGGTTTAGTTTGCTGTGCAGCTAGTAATGAGGAGTGTTTGTGAAAAATGAACATTATTCATTTAACTCGCTAAGTCTGAAACGCTTAATACTGAGTAGGAAAAGCGTTAGAAAGCGACAGTATCATTTTGTAAGTTTGTTTGAAAACGCATTGGGACACGCATTAAGACTGCGAGTAAGGAGTGTGGGCGGAGTCTTGAAATAACTTAACGTTACTCCGCATCTGAGTTAGAGGTGAAGTCTCGTAAAATATCAGCTGGCAAATCGTTTGTTTATTTTTTCTTCCCGTCGTACTCGAGTTCATTCCGTGAGCGCGTACTAGTGAAGGAACGGGAGCTGCTATGCAGTTCCTAGGTGGATTTCGAGCGTCGGTGAATGCTCAAGGGTGATTAAATATAAACAGCAGAATACAGGTTGTGAATAAGAAAGTGAACTTACCTTGAGAAGGCGAACTGTAGTGTTTTCATAAACCGTGATCGGTTTTTGAATATTTATGTTAACTTCTCCAACTCCTGTGTACGCGCATGCTACATTTACATTTACATGTACATATACTACATTTTTTGTGCCATCCTGAAGTTTTTAACCACTGAAACTTCGAAGGTGGCATTTATTTTGTCGTATCTGTCTGGGGATGCGGCGGCTTGGTCAGTTTTACAGTGAATCAGCAGAGTGTATATTTGGAAGATTTTAAAGGCTTCATGAGGGAATTCAGTAGAATGGTTGATAGATGTTCAGTCTCGCAGGAAGTGGACACAGAGTTGTTGGAGTTACGGCAGGGAAGAAAAGACTTGATTAGCTACATTACCCAGTTTCAGTCACTGGTATTAGAGTCAAATTGTGCATTACCAACTAAGATAACATTTCCTACGGGCAATTGGCAGAGGATTCACAGGTACTAAGAGTTTTCAGATCTTGAGTTTGAATTTTAATGGACATTTTAATGCTATAGTGTATGAACCCCTTTAACTCCTATGCAAGGTTCAACAAGTTAAGAAGCAAGAAGAGCTCCTGTGTCGTTTGTTGTTTTGTTCCATTTCCACTTTCCCCCTATAGCTGAACTGAACTTCACTGTAATTCAGTAGGTGGGGCACTGATCAGCTGGTGAGGGGCTGTGGGGTCCAGCAGCTCCTACGGAAGGTTTGAAGAGAACATGACAATCCCTTAGCTCTTTATTTGAGGCAGGGAAACCCCTCTTAGAGTTATGGAGGGATAGGTTTTCTCTGTACTTTATTGAAAATAAAAGGATATGCCAACAAACATCCAACCTGTGTTTTAGTATCCTCCTTCTACACCCTTACATATAGAAGTGCAAATCCTAGTGACTTACCGTCGAGAAAACAGATTCCACAGAGTTGGAGTGAAAAAGCATTACTGTACTTAGAACACAGGTAAGAAATAAGCCAGATTCATGTATTACTTGCTACAGTTACCTTGCATAAATGTGGGATCTGCATGAAAATAAACTTAAACTCTGCCTTTTTTCATAAATATACTTATATCAAAGAGCTTACGGAATCACTTGCATTTGTATACTTGGGAAACAACAACACGACTCAGTGCCTCCCTGTTGGCAGAGGCGATGGGGATGAGAGTAGCAGGTGAGGTGGATAGGGGAATGAACACCCTTTGCTTTCCTGTTCTCTTATTTTCAAGCCACTGGTCCTCGTTTAATGTTTCTCATGATTGCTCTGCCCCTGCCACTCCTAGTTCTATATTCCTAATCTGCGGAGAGTTGAGTCAGTTCACAATGTCATTTAAGTCTGTATCTCTCTATAGAAATATCTTAACACAAAATAACTTCATATAGCTCCTAAATACCTTTCATTATACACATAAAACCACAAAAGTGTAGCCCACCAGAAACTGTCAGTCACATAATATCAACAGATTTTTAAAGAGCCACCAACAAACTCAACACAAATTGATTAATGGACACTCATATGGTCCCGCCCATGACACTGACATTGCCCTCAATTGACCTTCATACAGTCTTAACATACCAGAAGAATATACAAATGAACATATTGCCTCTCTTCCGTCTGACACATTTGCTTACTGCAGCCAGGCTTTTATAGTTAATTGGTGGTGGAAATGCTGGGCGATTTGGGCCATGGACAACATTTCATACCTATATTATGACGCCCTTCTTAAATTTGGAACCATTTATGACATACTGCACCATATACGAGCACCACATCCCAACGCCGACTTTTTGAAATATGCCTGTCTGGGGGTCATAGTTGCACTGTTGTTGAATGATGCTGTTGTTGGGACGACATGATCAGGGGATCATTTGCTTTGCATATGTATCCATCCTTTGAGCATCCTAGTTAATTTGATGCTTTGTTTTACGACTGGGTGTTATTTTAAACCCGTGTGTGCCCACAATACCTTTCTAAGCTGAGCATGTTATGAACGAATAAATACATTGTTGCAACAAAAAAAGAATGTCTCAGCTCCTCACTCTCATGCAAATAATGACAATGCAGTTAAGAACCAAGCTCACCAAATTCCACAACAAGCAGTATGTTGGCCAGGTGGTAATTTACACTTACGCACCCTTACCGCCTCCCACTTTGCCATGCATATGACAGCATAGATGAAATGACAAATTACATCAATTACGTCATCATCATCAATGGCATTAACACTGGCATCATCGATTACATCACTGACCACAAAACATATGAGAACCCAAATGCCATAGTTTTAACTCTAACTGCTACACAAAAGCTCATGCTAGACAAGGAAGACTCCACAAAAGGTGGTATAGACTCAATCCATGTAAAATGGGTGCCACATTCATGAATGGTAATTGTGTCCAAAATATCAATGAAAAAAATGTTACACATTAAATAGAGGTCAGACAGATCACTAAGGATCCTGAAGCAGGATAATGTCCATTGTTCCCATAATCCCTGAGGATTAACACCACAGTGTTTAAGGGGAGTTGCAGGCTGCAAATCTCCTCAATTCTAGACGCAATCTCCTTCCAATATATTTGTGTTTTAGCACAGAACACCAAACATGCCTCAGGGTTCCTAACTCTCTGCAACCCCTCCAACATACTGGAGAGCTTGATTAATGGAATCTTGAGATACGAAGGAGCGAGTGATGCCACCTGAGTAATATTTGTATGAAAATCCTTTAATCAGACTGCACCAAGAAGATGTCTGTCCCCTAACCCAGATATGAGATCAATCCCCGGGCCCAGGTCCTTCTCCGAAATCAAGCATATTTGGAGGTATATCACCTGGATCATCTTTTTCCTGAGGCTGATATAACCCAGAGACCAGTGTCTGAGTCATAATATCCACAAGAGAGAGTTCAATAAGGGAGGGTTGCCTACAGCCGCCTTCAGTGTAGTTTGGTTCTAAATCCAATGCTACAGTTGTATGTAGCAAACTTACTCAAGCTCCCCCAAAGCCAATTTCGTTTTCTCCTCTTCAAAGAAGACTGGGGATTTCAAAATATAGAGGTTTTA
This sequence comes from Ambystoma mexicanum, assembly GCF_040938575.1. NCBI lineage: Eukaryota > Metazoa > Chordata > Amphibia > Caudata > Ambystomatidae > Ambystoma > Ambystoma mexicanum. The sequence continues at coordinate 691,122,233 of NC_090924.1, read as the reverse complement.
TGAAGCGTTCAAACTCCCACGAACCCAAGCCTCAGAGCTATTCCCTTTTCAGCCTGGTGGGAAAACTGGATTTGTGATAACTGGGGAACACAGATCCTGCCCTGGAGCTTGCTGCCATATACCATCAAGAAAGAGAACTACAGATGGAAAATAATAGGCAACCTGCCCAAAGCCGACTCTGCCTATTCAAGAAGGGAAGTCCTGAGAGGAATTCTCATGACCTTTTGCTCCACAGCTACCCAGCTTGCATGATCTCAAACCGGCAGCTGCTTTAATATGTGAGAGAGCTGTGATCCTAACAGTTATTTCTTGAGGACTGGAACTCCCAGGCTCCGCAAGGTGGTAGAACGGAGGAGACTGTTCTTAGGGACCTGGGTTTTCCTGCCTGCCCAGATGAAGGAAAACACCTCTCCTTGGAGAGAATAAATAGGTCGGTTTGGGCCATTGCTGGGAAGGCTGGAGAATACATACAGCAGCCTTGGAAGTAAATTCATTTTTATGATTGCGACTCTCCCCAGCCATGATAGCTCACTATTCGTCCATTTGCGAAGGTCAGTTTTGAGTTCATGAAATAATGCCAGGATATTAGAATGAAAATGCTCAGTAATTAATGGAAACACCTTCAAAATTCTGCCAGAGCCGTCATCAGGGTGGCAAGGGAATCAACAGATTGTCTAGGATAGAGCAGGATGCCATCTGCATAAAGTGCAGTTTTATGTGGCCACCGCCTAATTTCAATCCTCTGTATTTCATATTATCATGTCTGTAGTGGTTGGAGATAAAACCTGCCTGGTCGAAGCCAACCAGAGAGGGGAGAATCTCCATTAGCTTTGATGCAACAGCTTTGTGTACATTCTGGCAGCCACATTGACCAGGGGGGGGATTGTTGGCTCAGACATTGATTGAGAAACAGAGCAGATCTCAAAAAAGGAATTGAAGAGTTCCACCAGTAGATTTAATTATTGGGATTTCAATATTTTGTAGAATATCACTGGGACCCCTTCACGGTCCGAGGCTTTATTTTTCTATGGAGTGGAAATTACTCTGTCAATCTCCTCGCCAGTGATGGGGCATTAAGTCAAGACTGATGCCCCTCCTACAATCTGGGCAGGATTATGTAATCAACATATTCCCACAGAGGCTTAATGGAGAGGGGTCTCCTGACATGAGCTCCAAATGGGTCAGAATGGTGGTTTTCCTGCTTTCCCTAAAATGAAGTGCACCCTCCTTGTGTGCTAAACAAGCAATATAATTCCTGGTGAGCTTCAACTTGTAAACAAACAGCCTGTTGGCCTTTTACCCCTGTGAGTAGTAATGTTGCATGGTCATAAGTAGGTAGTGAGCAGTGGGTTCTGCCATGTGACCCTCAAGTTTTGGTCTAGCTATGAACAATTCCCACAGAGATCGAAGACAACCTTTCATTTTATGGGCTGGTTCACACGACTGAATCTCCCCGCAAGCTGAAGCCATATGCTTTCCCTTGCTTAACAAAAGCAGTAACCTGACTAAAAACCTCTCCACTTAGTACATCCTTGAGTGTGCCCCACATAATGCTCAGAGTCCTCCTGGTGGTCCGATTATCAGTAATAAAGGAAATGATCATCTCAGACACCTGCTTCCTAACCACTGGTTTCCCTTATGCAACATGGTGGCCTCAGGGTGGCTTCAATCCTACAATTTACAATAACAGGTAAATGATCAGTGAGACCCTTAAGTGCGATTGAGGCTACACACATTCAAGAAATAAAGGGGGCCAATAATAAAACCAAATCAATTCTTGAATACCCCCAGTGAGGCAATATGAACGTTTGCTGTGGGCCGACCCTGTCGGTAATGGCCCGCGGCCCAAGTTAACAGCCTGAGTGAAGCAAGGGTACCTTAACGAGAGTGGTGGTGCCGTTAATGGCAGGGTCGGCCCACTGCTGAGGTTAATATCACCATAAGCATCTGTGTAGTTTCCTACACGGGTGCTAATGTTTTTTTTTTTTTTTTTTTTAATGGCCTCCCACCCAAGTTAAGGGGCAGAGCGAAGCCTTAACGAGAGCGGCGGTGCCGTTACCGACAGGGTTGGCCCGCCGCCGATGTTAATATCAGCATTAGCATCCATGTAGTTCCCTACAAGAGTGCTAAAGGGAGTTTTTTTCTTTTTTTAAAGAAAGAAAGTAGCGTACCTTTGATGCACGGCCCCGCGCCACCCAATGCTGCTATCAGTGTAGCACATTTTCCATGTTGATCAACATGGAAAAGGGAGTTTGCTGATAGCAGCACTGCATGGCGTGGGGCTGTGCAACAATGGTACGTTTCTGTTGTTTTCCTTTAAAAAAATAAGACACTGTTAGCATCCATGTAGGAATCATAGCGGGGAAGTGACGCGTGCGCTTGGAACATGGGCTTGTACCATACAGTAAAGCTTGCATTCCGAGCCTCCTGATTGGCCAGCACCCCCACCCAGGGTGCTAATGGACGTTAGAAAAGAAAGTGTAGTCTTACTCCCTAGGGTGTCCGCATCATCAAGCCCCGACCAGGACAAGCTCCCTAGTCCCTAGTCTCGCAAAGATAATTGCCATCTTAAAATTTCTTAAAGAAGGCGAAAGGTACTTATCTATGAGTGGATCGGGAACTGTGTTCCCCACAATGATCTTATGATTTGAGGAAAATGCAGTAATCCAGAGGAGATCCAAAATGCATTCCTCAGATTTTTTAGCAGGGAAATATATATAGAGATCACAGTCAGCTGATGATCAATTAGCAATCCTTTAACCACCAAAAATCTGCTGCTGGGATTTTTAAGGATCTGTTGTTTAATGAAAATTACGTATTTGTCAATTAAAATGGCTGCACCGTGTTTCTTCTCTCCATAGCAAGTGTTAGGGACATGTATTATGTTTATGCTTCATCCCCTCTCCTAGTGAGACCCCCAGCACTTTTTTCTGGACTTCTGGACCTTTTTCTTTTAATCCTGAATGAGTGGAGCCTTTTTCCACTCATTGATTCTTTGGGCTCTGTCTTTTGGAACTTTATTCTTTGTAATCTACCTGTACTATGAAGTCTGTCTGCTTCATAGTTCTTAAAGGCATCTGTGTATTACTGCTGCAACACACAGCTCTTTATGGGCAGTGTTGCTGGGGACCAGGGACGTCATTTCACCAAAATGCCAGGGTTAGTGGAAGTGACATCACAATGCCACGCCCCCAAGAGTGACATCACAGGAAGTGATGTAATTTGAGCCTCTCCTGTGTGACATCACAGGAATTGATGTCATTTGACCACTCCCCCATGTGACATAACAGGAAGTGCCATCATAAAGCATTATCCCTGAGTAAACTAAGAAAAATATGGTTACGATATCACTTTATTGTGACATTTCATACAAGAATGGATCATCATATGTAGCAGTGTGTCAAGTCCCATGTTGCCATGGGAAGTGTATGAACCCAAATCCCCTCTTTATGTGGATCTGCCCTGTTATTTCAACAGGACTACAGAGCAAAATCACGTTCTGGGGGGACAGGGGCGGATAGGGGGTTATAGGGATAGGGGAAAGCCAAGATAAAAGGGGAGAGGGAGACTATTTCACCAAAGAACATGTATTCTTCTAGTCGATGGCATCCACAGTCACACTCGGAGTGCTGTTGTCTGGACTGCAGTTGGGAGTGGGGGGCGGACTACAGTTCAGAGTCCCTAGTCATAAGCTGCCCCGTCAGACGATGAGTGCAAGTCACATGGAGTTCTGCATTGCTGGCCAGTGACTCTGCCCTGTGGGTGCGCACATCTGTATTAGGCCGTATGACTCATCTGCAGCCCTGAGTCACTGCTCTCACTGCCTCTTTCCCGTCCCTGCTCTGAAGTGCCCAGTGGCGCCTGCAAGGAGCTAAGTCGGCCACGTGCATCTTTAGCCCAGCCAGGCCATGCAAGATAATGGTGGAACCGCAGACGTATCAGTACTTCAGCTGGTAGATCTAAACCAATCCCAAAATAAACCTAGTTTATTCCAATCACTACTTCATCCCATCCCAGTACAGAACCACTACAAACCTCTCCCGGTTTCACCAAACCTGCCTATAGAACTAGTATCAAACACTGTTTACTGCTTTATCTAGTTCCGGGGTGCAACCAGTAAGGAACAAGTTACTTACCTGTAACTGTTGTTCTCCAGCATGGGTCTGGCATGGATTCACATGCTCATGAATATTCCCCGTCGTCAGGCTGGGAATCCTCGGTAAAGAAAAAACCAGTATCAGTTTCGTTTCTGATCTGTCTTTCGTAGTAATAACCAATCACTGGTCTCTGCATCATACTGGCCACAGCCAATGACTGCCCTCTACCTAAGCACCGCCTCTGGCAGCCATCTTCAGATTTGGAAGCACGTGAAGTGGCAGTATGACCAAGTGAAGAGCCGCAGAGGGGTAGGCGGGAGGGTTCGCATGTGAATCCATGCCAGACCCATGCTGGAGAACAACAGTTACAGGTAAGTAACTTGTTCCTTCTCCAGCATGGGGTCTGGCATGGATTCACATGCTCATGAATAAAGAATACATAGCAGTACACACATGCACAACCACGGGAGGTGGCAAAGGCTCAACATTAAGCATCACATCAACTCAACATTAAGCATCTTACCTCCTCACCAGGCTCACCTCAGGCGAACAGGTTGCGCAGCACTGCTTGGCCGACCCTGGACACCTCCCTGGAATCCCGGTCGACGCAGTAGAATTTCGTGAAGGTGTGCGTCGACCTCCACGTAGCAGCCCTGCATATGTCCAGCAGGGGCACACCAGATAGGAACGCCGTGGTAGCTGCGATCGCTCTGGTGGAATGGGCTCTCGGACGGCCAGGCAGCGGTCGGTTTGCCAACCGGTGACAGCACATGATACAGCCGGAGAGCCATCTGGAGATGGAAGCCTTCGAGAGAGCCTTCCCCTGATTGACAGGTCCAAAGTTCACAAAGAGTTGTGACGTCTTCCGAAAACCCTTCGTGCGGTCCACGTAGAACTTCAGCGCTCTAGCTACATCCAGCGAGTGCAAAGTCCTCTCAGCCGGCGACGAAGGCGACGGGAAGAACACAGGTAACACCAAGGGTTCGTTGAGATGGAAGTCCGACGGTACCTTGGGCATGAAGGAGGGGTGCGTCCTGAGCACTACCCTCGTGTCGTGGAAAGTCAAGTACGGGGCCTTGCAGGAAAGGGCCTGGATCTCTCCCACTCGTCGTGCGGAGGTGATGGCCACAAGAAAAGCTGTTTTCCACGATAGAAACTTCAACGGGGCCGAGTGCAGAGGCTCGAACGGAGGTCCCATGAGCTTGGTCAGCACCACGTTGAGCTCCCACGCCGGGGCCGGAGCCTTCACCGGCGGGAACGATCTGAACAGTCCCTTCATGAACTCTTTCACCAGACGATGAGACCACAAGGACGTCCGCCCCGTGGTTCTGGTGTATCGGGAGATCGCAGCAAGATGAATCTTGATGGACGCGTGTGCCAGACCAGCTTTGGCCAGCGTCAGCAGGTACGGCAGTACTTGGGGAGCCGTAATCCGTAGAGGGTTAATCTTCTGTGCGTGGCACCAGACAGAGAACCTCTTCCATTTGTGTCCGTAGCATTTAAGAGTCGAGGACGCCCTGGCCTTTGCAAGAACCTCTCTGCAATCGGCCGGTATGTCGTATCCTCCAAACTCTAGCGCTGCAGGAGCCAGGCCTGCAAGTTCAGCGACTTCGGGTCGTGGTGGAGGATGGCGCCTCCTTCCCTGGAGAGTAGATCCGCGTCCGCCGGCAGCTTGATCGGCGGGGACGCTGACAAGTCCAGCAAGTCCGGGAACCATATCTGCCTCGGCCACGCAGGTGCGACGAGGATCATCCTGCACCGTGACCTCTTGAGCTGGTTGACGAGCCGGATTAGCAGAGGCAAGGGAGGGAACGCGTAGAGGAACAGGCCCTCCCAGGGGAACGAGAAAGCATCGCCCATGCTCCTCGTCTGGGGAAACCTGCTGGCGAACCTCCGGCACTTGGTGTTCGTCGCCGTCGCGAACAGGTCGATCTGGGGTGTGCCCCACCGTCGGAAGAGGCGATCCACCAGATCCTGCCGTAGTTCCCACTCGTGGCACGAGCGCAGCTCCCTGCTGAGTGAGTCGGCGATGGTGTTTTTTATCCCTGCCAGATGAAACGGCACCAGAAAAATCCATTGGGCGACGGCCCAATGCCACAGGTCCTGCGCCTCCTTGGACAGCGCTGGGGACCTGGTTCCGCCCTGTTTCCTGATGTAAAACATGGTGGTGGTGTTGTCGGTGAAGATCCTCACCACCTTGCCCTTGAGGGACGGAAGGAAGGACCTGAGGGCCCAAAACACTGCACGGAGCTCCAGGACGTTGATATGCAGGGACTTCTCCGTCGGGAGCCAGAGTCCCCTTGCGTGCAGATTTTCGGTGTGCGCTCCCCACCCTTCCAGGGAGGCATCCGTGGTCACAGTCTCCTGGTGGGCTGGGGTCTGGAAGTCCATGCCCGCCGTCAGATGCGCGCGGGTGCCCCACCACCGTATCGCTCGTCGGAAGCTCTCGTCGAGCTTGATCCTTTCCTCGAAGCTGCCCGTCGTCTGGATCCAGCGCGCATCCAGGAATTCTTGCAACGGGCGCATCCGGAGCCTGCACATGGGAATGAGGTAGATGCAGGAAGACATCATCCCGAGGAGGGACTTGATGCACCTCACTTTGGCCGCGTCGGCCACCAACATCCGTTGCACCTTGCCCAAGATGGTCCTGGTCCTCTCCTCCGACGGGGAGGCCAGAAGGGACACTGTGTCGAGCCTCGCTCCCAGAAACAGTGCGACTTGCACGGGCACCAGGTGGGATTTGGCGTAGTTCACGGAGAATCCCAGGTCCGTGAGGAGTTGGACGGTCCTTGCCGTGTGGACCACGGCGAGCTCCCTCGTCTTGGCGCGGATGAGCCAGTCGTCCAGGTAGGGGTAGACGTGAATCCCCTCGCGGCGCAGCTGCGCCGCCACCGGTGCGAGGCACTTGGTGAATACCCTGGGTGCCGACCGTAGTCCGAAGGGAAGGGCTTTGAACTGGTAATGACGCCCTTGGACCACGAACCTGAGGAATTTTCGGTGCCCCTTTAGGATGGGAATGTGGAAGTAGGCATCCTCCAAATCCAACGACGATAGGAAGTCTCCTTCCTCCAGCTGACCCAGGACGTGCTGGAGGGTGACCATCCGGAACTTCTGCGCCTTGATGAACTTGTTCAGACGTCGCAGGTCTAGGATGGGGCGCCATCCTCCCGTCTTCTTCTTCACGAGGAAGTATCTCGAGTAGACTCCGGAGCCCCGAAGCCTCTTTGGGACGAGTTCGATGGCGCCCTTCCTGAGCATCGCCTTTACCTCCAGGAGAAGTTGAGGGACGTGAAGTTCTTTCCTGGCCACGGGGGGGACGCGCGGGCACCTTCTTTGAAACTCGAGCGCGTGGCCCCGGGCCAGGGCGTCCAGCACCCAACGGTCGGTGGAGATGGACTCCCACACGCTGACGAAGCCCGCCAGCCGGCCTCCCACCGGGGTGCTTCGGTGGGGGCCCGACCCCACGGCCGGTTCAATCCTGCTTGGACGCGGCCTTGCCGCCTTGACCTCCTTGGCGACGACGGCGGGGTCCGCTAGACTTGCCTCGTCCTCTGTAGGCCTCTTGCGACGACGAGCGGGCCGCTTGACGGTAGGAAGCGAAACCGCCGCCGGAACCTTTGGAGGCGCCCTTGCCTCCGCTGCTCCGAAAGGGCGTCCGTCGTTGCTGCAGAACTCCAAGGGCCCGGGCCGTCTCAGTATCCGCCTTGATGGCCTGAAGGGAATCGTCCACTGTCTTCCCAAACAGGTTGTTCCCGTCGAAGGGCATGTCCAGGACTCTGGTCTGGACGTCCTGCCGGAAGTCCGTAGCTTTGAGCCATCCACGACGTCGAAGGCAAACGCCGTTGCCCAGCTGGCGGAACCCAGTGTCGGCGATGTCCGTCGCCACGGTGATGGCGTGGTCCGAGGCCACCTCACCTTCCTGCAGGATCTCCAGGGCCTCCGCCCTCTTGTCGTCCGGCAGAAAATCCAGCAGGGGAGCTATCTTGTACCAGAGCTCCCTGTCGTAGCGAGCCACGATAGCCAAGGCGTTGGCCGCTTTAATTGTCGTCGCTGCCGACGAGATGACTCTACGTCCCATAGCATCCAATTTCTTTCCCTCGCCGTCCGGCGGGGAAGTCGATGTGGAGGCCGCACCCCCCCCCGCTTTCTTCCTGGCTGCCGCGGAGACGACGGAATCCGGGGTAGGCTGCGCCCGGAGGCACAGGGGGGCCGTGTCCGGGACCCGGTACTTTTTCTCGTACCGGTCTCTTCTAGCTGGCGTCGTGGAAGGGTTCTTGAGGAGGGAAAGGCCCTCATCCCAAATGTCGTCCAACAGAGGCACTGCGAGGACCGTCTTCCTCTTGGCCTCGCGCCGCTGATAAAGGAAGCCTTCCTTTTTCTTCTCCTCAGGGCAGAGTTGGAAAAGCTCGGAAGCCCTGGAGATCATGGAGTGGAAAGATCCGATCTCGTCGGGCGGAGAAGCCCTGGCGGGAGGCGACGACGGCATATCCTCGTCGTATGCCTCGTCGTCCGTACCCGTCGCTGCCGTGTCAGTCCCCGTATCATCCCCTCGGGTGGACGGGGAGGAGGGCTGGACGGGGCGCGACGGTTGAAAAGGAGGTGGTGGATGGATCCTTCTTTTCTTGGTAGGGGGAACACCAGAAGGTCCCGGTTCTGGATCCCCCGACGGGAGAGGTTCCTCCGTCGGTAACGGTAGCCTCGTCCTCATCTCGGAGCATAAGGACTGTATGGCCAACAAAATGGCCGCCGAGTTGTCTTGCGGCGCTGGCAGAGGGGAATCCGACGGGCGAGCAGGGGCCCCGTCGGTATCCTCGACGATGTCGTCGTCGTCACCTGCGTCGGGGTCCATTCCGACGGGCTGGCCTTTTTCCACGCCTAGGCCGTGGCTTAAGACCTCGATCAGCTCCTCTTCTGAGGTTGAGGCCGAATCTACGACGACGCCCTGCCCCCCCTTATTCTTCCCCACGGAGGGTTTCACGGGGGTCCTATCGATGGGCACAAAAGAAGACTCCCTCCGAGGAGGCAGGGAGATTCTGGGCCCCGAGGTCGCCACCACTGGTGCAGCCTCCACAGGCTGAGCCAGGGCCGCCGCGACCGTTTCGATAGAGGGCTTGGTCGGATGGATCAAGGCCTTCGCCACCTTAGGTGCGCTCACTGCCTTATCCTTGAGGGAGGGGGCACTGCCACGCTCCTCCTCTGCCTTAGAGCTCGACCGGGGCCTCTCCAGGAGCTTCGCCGGGTGCTCGGCCTTCCTCTTACCCGACCCAGAGCGTTGGCTCGTGGTTGATGGTGCCGGGGAGGGTGCGCCCTGCCTGGCGCCCGTAGAGCCCGACCGTTCGGCGCTCCCGGTGCCAGCGGACTCGCGGTGCTTAGCCTTATGTTGGGCCCCCGTCGCCGGGGCGCCCTCAAAGGTCTTAGAAGACCGCTCGGATTTCTTCTTCTTCTCGCCAGACGGGCTCTTACCCTCCAGCCAGTTGGCGAGACGTTGATGGCGGTCCTTCATGGTCCGTTCCGACATGTTGCCGCAAAACGCACAGTCCTTCTCCACGTGCGTCTTGTCCTCATGAAGGCAGTAAAGGCAGAAAGAGTGTTCGTCCTCCTTAAAGACGTTCTGCAGCTGGCATCCAGGGCAGACCCTGAACAGCTTTCCGGGCGTCGAGCTTCCCTTCTCCTGGGCCATCTCCGAGACCGGGCCTGAGAAGCTTCTGGAGTCCTCCGAAGTGTAGCTCGACGAATCTTCACCCTTGAGGGGCGCAGACGAATCCGACACGGGTCCCCGTTGATCGGATGTAGGATCGGTGGAGCTTGAGGCTCTTTTGACCGAAAGAATCGAAGTTTTTTGTGAAAAAGCACGAAAAATAGCACTAACGCTCGAGAGCAATAGCACGAGGATCCCAACACATGAACGTGCGGTAAAAATCTGAAGATGGCTGCCAGAGGCGGTGCTTAGGTAGAGGGCAGTCATTGGCTGTGGTCAGTATGACACAGAGACCAGTGATTGGTTATTACTACGAAAGACAGATCAGAAACGAAACTGATACTGGTTTTTTCTTTACCGAGGATTCCCAGCCTGACGACGGGGAATATTCATGAGCATGTGAATCCATGCCAGACCCCATGCTGGAGAAATATGTCATTTAAAAAATATATAAATATTATGAACATAGCATTCAAAATTAATCAGACAGCTGTAGGTTCGTACTAGCCTATAAGGCAACAGAACAATGATCTCTATAATACTCATAAAAGATCTGAGCAGTTGCTGCTGGAGTTCTCTAAGAGGTTGGTTGGTGTGCCATTTGCCGCAGTGCTTCTGAGTGCATTGCAAGGTGGAGGCCATATTGTTTGCTTGTTTCCCGTTTCCCATCGAGCTACTCTTAATCCTGCAGGTAATACTACAGGTGCATGCTTTATGTTGCTATGTAGGCACTCACAGGATTCCCTATCAGAGTACCGATTGCAGATGAGGTGAATCAGCGGAGTTCAACAAAAAAAATGTGAAACTTGAAATCCCAGAAAACCTGTTTACAGAGATGGACAGCCCAGCTGGCTCGACTCTAGTTTTGAGTGGCATGACCTCAAAGCCAGAGAAAGAAGTCATCTTCCTGATGTTCTGTCCTCCCCTCCCCTCCACCACGCTCCCAGCTCAATGCCGCCCACTTTCTTGCCCTGCAATCGGCTGAACCCTCGCTCACCTGAGGAATGCCAGCCAGCAGCATGAACTTATTGAAGGGTAACCCCTGGCAGAGCCTCCCAAGTACCTTTTTAAACATAATAATTGTTATTCGCTGCAGTTGGTATAAACGTGGACCTCGTTTGCAACTCACAGTGCAGGGACAAATATTCTTTGTATCCTTTGTATAATACCTAAAAACATGCTGTGGATGTCTGTTTAGTGCAATGGCTGCAGGCAGGTAACCTTGTCCGAATGTTTTCTTGCTGTATGTCTTTAGTCTCGAAAGTACACTTCTAAATCTAGAGATTGTGTAAACTGATATCACTTTGCAATCTGGTGTTATTGTCCACATGACTTGTTTGGCTCAAGGAGCCAAGGAAAACCCATGGGCTCTGTTATTTCTACCCATCAATTCTCTGGCACGGTTGCATCCCCTCCTCGACATGTTTGCATGTACAGACACCTCTGGAATAGTTGTATAAACATATTATTGTCTAGAAACACTTTCCGTTTGTTAGACTTTCACTATCACAGTTCCCTGGTTCAACGTTACATTTTCTGTTCTTTTATAGTTTTCTCTTGCTCTTTTTTTCTATACTGTTTGGTTGCCATCATACCTAGAATTGTACCAATTAATTAACTAAGTACAACGCTTTGGAGCAAAGCGCTATAGAATCTTATTAAAATACAAATAGTGAAATAAATCCGAAAACTGTTTGGTGTCACTGGTTTCTGTGACGAGTCCAGGTTCTTGGTATTTTGTTTGGGCTAATGAGTTTTAATGTAACATGCGATTTATGCTTTGTCCTTTTGGTTTACATTGATAATTGGCCTGTTATACCCTTTTTGAAAGTTCTGTGTTTTCAAAATCTTGGTTTCATTTGACATATTCCTTTGCTGCTCGGTGCTGTGTTTGGGAAAGTTTGTCGCAACTTGAGAAGGCGACAGATGGTCGGTGCATGCTATGTTTTCAGCACTGCCACAAGTGTAGTAATTTAAAAAAAGAAATGTAATCCGAAGTGAAAGAGAATCTTAACAAACATGGCACTGTGCTTGCTGTGGCCACGCCCCCTCAGAGGTCGCAAGAGATTGGCAGAGGTCGCCAGCCAATCGCCAGAGGTCGCTCTTGCGACCTCTGGCGACCCCTGAATGACGTTCCTGCTGGGGACCCTATGGTCCTGCTTTAAGATTATTTGAATGTATCCTCAAGTAACTACTGTTCTTAAAGGTAGATACTAAGTATCTCTCCAAAAACTCTATAGTCTGAGAGATTGGCACACACCACCTTCAGTGGAGTGTCAAAGGGATACTTAGTATCCTCCCTTCTCTCTGCTCCCATGACTTTTTCATCATATAGACAATCACCTAGTTATGGCTGGTGTCCATAGTCCCGGTAGTGCACAATAGGGGCACCCAAGTACCAGCTTTGGGCCTTCCTTCTTTGTTCGCCATTACTAGCGTGGTTGTTCTTTGTTAGCCCTTCTTCTACCATTCCGGGAGCGGGAGGTCTGTGTTTGTGTTTTGCCTTTGTGGGAATCAGTAGGTATCCCCATCTAGGCTCCAGAGTGTCTTGGCAGGCACGAAGTGGGTGCAGCCCCCCCCCTGTCCTCTGCCAGAGTGCCTGAAGAGGTCCCGCTCCCACAGGGGGTCTGGCTGTCCTGATTGGACAGTCAAACGCCCCTTTCTGTAAAATGCTGAGAGAGATTGCAGAGGAGTAGGTGCTGGAACTGTATAAAAGGTGAGGCTTCTGGGGTGTAAAGCAAGTTGACCACAGGAAACAGAAGTAACCGAAGAAGAAGACGACCAGAGACGCCTGCAGACCCTTTGCTAGAGCGTGAAGCAACCACTGCTGTCCTGACCCTGTTTACTATGTGACAGAGGAGCTCTGAAGAAGACAACTCCTTCCCTTTGGCTGGTGGGAACAACCAGTCCCAAGACGATCTTTGAAATGAGCCATTTCCCGAGGTCCTAGGAGCTTCCAGAGCTGTGGAACCCCAATACCAAGAGACCTGCTGCCCATTTCGAGAGCATTGTTGTGGAAAGGCCGAATCCATCCAAATCTTTGCTGAATCCATTAGGACACTCCAGTGATCCGATCCAACTCACCCAGACCCCCTCACCAGAGTGTGGGACTGCAGGAAGCGAAGAGGAGTGACCCAGTGATCTGTGTCCTTTGTTGGTGCTGTTGAAAAGTCGCCAAAACCGCACAGTGAACCAAGAAGTTGCTGAAAGTCGTGCTACAGGTCCTCCCTCAAGACAGCTGCTAAGAGACACCGTCCATTGTCCTGCCTTTCGTCACCAGACCAAGGAATCCGGAGGTCGGATCCAGAGCTGCCACATCACGTAGAAGCCAACACAAACACTTTCTTCAAACTAGAGTTAGTGTGGAGAAAAAGGTATTGGTTACCTGATTACGCAAAGTCGCTTCAGAGCATTGGAGTGCACATAGAGGTGCCCAGGGCAAACCCCCTCTTACCCTTCATCCAAGCCGCTGCATATGTCCTCTTCTCGAGTCTGTTTTAAGGTCTCCTTTGGTAGTTGCTAACTTGCTGCTTCGATTAGACACTGGAAGAAATCTGGGTTGTGTATTTGGACTTAAAAGACTTGTCAGTCGAAGAAACCGTCTCTAGAACCTTGAACTAAGCTCATGTTGCACTAACCACTTATTTTCCTTCCTTTAAGTGACTTTTCTATATGTGTTTGCAGAGTAAATGCATTACCGTATAACCCGTTGAGAACTGCATGAGTGCGCAATTACTGATAATATGATAACCGTGTCTTTTCCCTTTCTAATGTTGCTACAAATGTAACAGCAAACAAACACAAAAGTGAAAGTGCCTTTTGAAGTGTATTATCTAGTATTCTTAAGTGGTCAACCATAAATGTCTGAAGAATTTAAAGTGATTCTGGTGTAAATATAATAAATATATATCTTTTATATAAATATATGGAAGTGCTTCTTTTTAGTGCCTGTCTAGCTAACATTCAGTGTACTTACCTACAGCTCACATCATTCTCTTAAGATAAGCCTGCCTGCTCTGCCACTCTACCAAGGTCCTGAGCTAGTACAGACTGATATTAAGAGTTGGGGATCTACATACCACTGGGATAGCTTACTAATGTCTTACTGCCATTACGACTTTAGGAAAACTCCCCTAACAGCCAGCAAAAAAAAACGGAAGCAGGAAATATCTATTGTGAAGGCGCCGTTCATCCTGATTACACAGGTAAAGCTATATCATGGTGATTCTGGCATCCATGGTCTGTAGTTAAGAGATAATGCTGTGATGTTATAACAGGGAGTTTAGGCCCTCCACATTCACAGAGAAAGTGTTATTAGGACATCCACAGTCAATATGAAAGAAAAGACTTCTCAGTACCAATGGTGCAGCTATCCATGGAGAACCAGCATGCCTACCCTCACAGTCTGCATTGCCTCAACGACTGTGTTTAAAATAGGAAAGTGTAACAAAAAGAAAATGAAAACCATAACCCGGCCACAAATAACCATATGCGAACCAAACTACAGACAATATAAAATTTATCGAGCGTAAACCTCCTCTGATATGGCTAATCGGCCAAACCCAACCTCAACCCCAATCTGGCCCAAAACTGCAACGCTAAGTTTGGACAGGCATCTTGAGGGAGAATCATTATTAAATGAAAACAAAGGAGACTGCAGCTAGAAACTCTGAGATACTTTGGGAGTAGCCATTATGGTGAATCGCAGTGACGCGATCCCCACAAGAGACTTACTCACTGCTGCCTCACAGCAATAGTGGCGCTGCCCTCTGTAGAGGGGCGGCGATAGCAGTGGCGCAGCACACGGCACATGGATGAACAATGGGGCACCCAACCCTTCGCATGCCTCTGCTGGAACAGCAGGAGCCGAGATGATTGCATGACCTGCTCTGAGAAATGGAACTGGGTGTCATGCGAAGAAGTATTCGTTACTTGATAAATACCCTCCTCTTCCTCCTCACCTGTACTGGGTTCTTCTGAGGAACTGTCGGTGTCGATAGCTCTCCTTTCTCTCCAAAGGTCCAGTCCCTTCCTGATGAGTTTGGGACGAGCTCCACTGGAAGCCACCCTGTCCGCTGGCAGACAGCTAGGCAGAAGGGGCTCGCAGGGAGTCCGCCCCCAATTCCAGGGAAAAGCGTGGCTGAAAAACCCTGGTGTGCTTGGATGTAGTAGCACGATGGATGTTAGGCTGGAGGCTTTCCGTTGTAGTAGGCGAGAGGACTTCACTTCCCAGTAGGCAATGCTGGAGTCGGGCTAGCGTAAGTATCCGGAGCTCTGATTGGTAGGAGAGCGGAGGAAGAATACTTGAACTGAAGGCACAAGATCCACAAAGTATAAAGCAACAGAGGAGAGGAGGAGGCACCAAGAGGAATCAAGGGAATGTTGCTAAGAGCACAAACTGAAGACGGACAGAAGGAAGCAATGTAATACATAGGAGGAAGAAGAAGCACTAGCGTACGAACCTAACAAGAAAGCAAGGTTGCAACGCATCGAGTACCGTTTGTGACGCCTATTTATATGCGTCATGGCGTCATGACGGTAACGTGCTGTGCTCGGGAGACTAGACCGCTAATGTAGGAACGGAATCAGACCTTCCATTGGCTCCATAACTTCCATGGAGCGCGAGTCATGACAGTATAACCCCTTCGCCAAGGCCTTCCTCCAGGCTTGCCTGGATGGAGTTTGTGGAAGCTGCGTAGAAGTCTGGTGGCATGTAGATTCTTAGCCGGTTCCCAGGATCTTTCCGTCCAAGGATACCCTTTCCATAGTATGAGGTATTGTAAGACTCCGTGTTTGTAGCGAGAGTCCAAGATACGAGAAACCTCATACTCTTGTGTTTCATCATCCATCTTGGGTATCTTTCTTTTGGAAGTTCTCAAGAAAGGATCTGGTTTGTACTCCTTAAGAAGTGAGGTATGAAATACTGGATGAATTCTTCGAAGAGAGTGTGGAAGGTTTAACCGAAAAGCCACAGGATTGATCTGTTGTTTTATGGAAAACGGTCCTATATATCTTGGAGTGAGTTTACTTGGGTGAACTCTTCGGGGTAGATATTTAGTAGATAACCATACCTTATCTCCTTTCTTCCATTCAGGGTTAGGTCTTCTGTTCTTGTCACCCCATCTCTTGTAAGTCTGGCGACTGGCTAACAGAGTTTCCTGGGCCGACTTATGAGTTTGTCTAAGAGTGTCCAGTAGAAGATCTATGGTTGGAACATTGGTAGGTTGAACAGTAGGACACGGAATGTGTTTGGGTTCGTATCCATAGGTACATTTGAAAGGACTCATTCCTATTGCAGTGTGTTTGGTGTTGTTATAGGAGAATTCTGCAATTGATAATAGATGAGACCAGTTATCTTGAGCCTGATTGCAGTAACATCTTAAAAACTGTTCCAGTGTAGCGTTGAGACGTTCAGTCTGTCCGTTAGTTTCTGGGTGAAAGCCGGAAGACAACGCTCTCTGAATCTGCAACTGTTTGCACAAGATAGTCCAAAATTTGGAGGTGAACTGTGTTCCTCGGTCAGACACTATTGTAGATGGTATTCCATGAAGACGGACAATCTCTTTTAAGAATACTTCCGCGGTGGTAGTGGCAGAAGGAGTGCCTCTGAGAGGAACGAAGTGAGCCTGCTTACTGAAAGAGTCGACCACAACCATGATTGCAGAATATCCTTCCGATTTGGGTAACTCAACAATAAAATCCATAGATATATGTTGCCAGGGTCCGGCAGGTGGTTTCTCCTGTTGTAAAAGCCCCAAAGGTTTAGCCGAACTGTGTTTACTCTGGGCACATATAGGGCAGGAAGAGACGTACTCCACCACGTCCTTGTTCATCTTAGGCCACCAGAAATTCCTCTTAAGTAATTCTAGAGTAGCAGCACGTCCCTTGTGTCCAGCCATGGGCAGATCATGACACCAAGAAAGGGCTTGGTTCTTGAGATCTTGGGTTGGCAGATAAAGCAAGTCATCCTTAAACAGGAATTCTCCTTTGTAGGTTAAAGAGTGGTCTCTCGGAAGGGAGATGGTCTTTTGGGCTTCCAGAACTTGTTGTAAATAATTATTAACTGTTCCTATGAATCTCTTCCCCTTGAGTAGCCATTCCTGTTCAGGGTTATTCTCTGGTTCTTCTTGGTGGCTGCGGGAGAGAGCATCAGCTAAGTGATTTTCTTTACCAGGAAGGTATGTAATTATGAAATCAAATTGGGAGAAGTAGTATGCCCAACGAGCATGACGAGAGTTTCTGCATTCCATCTGTTGGAGAATACTCAGGTTTCTGTGATCCGTTCGAACCTGAAACGGGTATTTAGCTCCTTGCAACAAATGACGCCACTCCTCACAAGCTTGTTTAATGGCTAACAGTTCCTTTTCAATCACCGAATAGTTTCTTTCACTAGAGGTGAGTGTTCTGGAATAATAGGCTATAGGATGTTCGAGTTGATCCTCCTTCTTTTGTAGTAGAGCCGCTCCTATAGCTCCTTGAGAAGCGTCAGCTTCTACCACAAAGGGTTGAGACTGATCAGGTTGTCTGAGAATAGGTGCAGAGGTGAATGCTTGTTTAAGCCGATGGAAGGCTGAATCTGCTTCTAGAGTCCAATGGAACTTCACCCCTTTCTTTAATAAAGCTGTAATAGGTAGAACTGTGTTGGAGAAGCCTGTGATGAACTTTCGATAGAAATTTGTCAGTCCCAAAAATCTCTGGATGTCCTTGACAGAGCTGGGAACAGGCCAATTGTTTATAGAAGCAGTCTTGTTAGGATCCATCTCTATGCGGTCTTCTGACAGAATGAATCCCAGATACGGAACTGTAGAGACCTCAAAAAGACATTTCTCCGGCTTGACTAATAGATGGTGGTCTCGGAGTCTCTTGAGCACTTCCCTTACTTGTGTACGATGTTGTTCTAAAGTGTGAGAGTAAACCAAAATGTCATCCAAGTAGACGACAGTGGACCTAAACAGAAGATCACTGAAAACTTTGTCCATAAATCTTTGGAACTGAGCTGGCGCATTAACTAACCCAAAGGGCATTACCTTGTACTCGAAATGTCCTAATGGAGTACGAAAGGCGGTCTTCCATTCATCTCCTTGTTTGATTCGTAATAGATGATACGCTCCTCTGAGGTCTAGTTTGGTAAACCACTTAGCTCCTTGGACTGCTTCCATGATCTCTTTTATCAAAGGCATTGGGTATCTGTCTCGAATGGTTTGGCTATTTAAACCCCTGAAGTCAATACAAGGTCTGAGTTCCTTGGTTCCCCTCTTTGGTATAAAGAATAGAGACGCTCCAGCTGAAGAAGTTGATTCTTGGATCAGACCATTCTGTAAATTGCTGGCTAGGTATTCCCTTAATGCTTCCTTTTCCGGAAGGGATAAGGGATACATTCTCCCAAATGGAACCACAGCATTGGGTATAAGGTCGATACTACAATCTTCAGCTCGATGTGGAGGAAGAGGTCTAGGTAAAGTGTCTGCAAAGATGTCAGTAAAGTCTTGATAGACAACTGGAATGGAGTTGATACTCTTCGCTGGCACTGTGTTGCCTTGATGTGAATGTTGTCCTTCTCCTTTCAAACAGGACTGCATGCACAAGTCAGACCGGAATTCTATAATGTTAGTTACCCAGTCGATACCAGGATTGTGCCTTCTTAACCAGGGTATTCCGAGTATCACGGGGAAGTGAGCAGCTTTTATCAGATCAAATATTACCGTCTCATGGTGAGTCTTCATCTTAACCAAGACTTCTGTGGTTTCTTGTCGGATAAGACCTGAAGATAAGGGGGTACCATCCACTCCCTCGACCGGTATGGGTTGAAGTTTTTCTCTCCTAGGAATGGTGTGTCTGCTGGCCCATTGGTCATCCATAAAGTTTCCAGCTGCCCCACAGTCAAGCATTGCTAGACATTCCACGACTTGGTTTGGGGCCCATTCCAGAACTATCTTTAAGACCATGAGTTGGTTTGAAGGGATACATGGTAGAGGTGAACTTGTAACACAGGGATTAGCTAGAGAAGCCCCTTCCTTGTCCCTGCTCAGGGTCGGGGTTTGTCGTTTCCCGATCTTCGGGGAGGAACTTCCGGACAATCTCTTAGAAGGTGCTTTTCAGAACCGCAATACATGCATAGGCTTTGGTCCTTTCGTCTCTTTCTTTCTGCAGCGCTAAGGGGACCCCTTGCGGCACCTATCTGCATAGGCTCTTCAGTAAGGGGAAGAGATCTGTCGGATACTGTTGGCGAGTAGGAGGAAGGTGTAGAAGGCGGATTGGGTCTAGTCTTTCTCCTTTCCGCTCGTCTCTCCGAAATACGAAATTCCATCTGGAGGGCCAGAGCTACCAGTTCTTGGAAGGAGGAGGGTCTTGCTACTCGAGAGAGTTCATCTTTTAAATCTTCATGTAATCCTCTTCGAAAGAGAGTTTGTTTTGCTGAGTCAGGCCATCCCGTCTCCAAAGCTATCCTCTGAAAGTTCGAGGCATATGTTTGTACATCAGAAAGACCTTGTTTAAGATCTAGTATGTATTCATAAGACGAGTACAGAGTCTCAGTTCTTTCGAAGCGTTCTCTGAATCGTTGTACAAAGGCATTGTAATCATTCAGCACAGGGTCAGCTTCTGTAACCAACGGGGTGGCCCAAGCTAGAGCGTTTCCCCCAAGATTTGATACCAGGAAACCAACCTTTGCTTTGTCGAATTCAAACATCTTTGGGCGAAAGGTGAAGTATACTCTACAGGCGTCGAGGAATTCCTTAATCCTCTTGGGGTTACCTTCATACTTCCCACAAGGTAGAGACATAGGTGGGAGATCTCCCCTAACTTCTTCTCTCAGAAGTATTTGTTGTCTTAGAGCGGCATTGTCAGCCTTAAGGGCAGTGTTTTCTACCTTCATGGTTTGAAGCTCGGCTGTAATTCCCTGTATGGCATTAACTAGTTCTTGGTATTGCTCTAAGCTGGCCATCTTTTGGCGTTGCAAACTGTCATGCGAAGAAGTATTCGTTACTTGATAAATACCCTCCTCTTCCTCCTCACCTGTACTGGGTTCTTCTGAGGAACTGTCGGTGTCGATAGCTCTCCTTTCTCTCCAAAGGTCCAGTCCCTTCCTGATGAGTTTGGGACGAGCTCCACTGGAAGCCACCCTGTCCGCTGGCAGACAGCTAGGCAGAAGGGGCTCGCAGGGAGTCCGCCCCCAATTCCAGGGAAAAGCGTGGCTGAAAAACCCTGGTGTGCTTGGATGTAGTAGCACGATGGATGTTAGGCTGGAGGCTTTCCGTTGTAGTAGGCGAGAGGACTTCACTTCCCAGTAGGCAATGCTGGAGTCGGGCTAGCGTAAGTATCCGGAGCTCTGATTGGTAGGAGAGCGGAGGAAGAATACTTGAACTGAAGGCACAAGATCCACAAAGTATAAAGCAACAGAGGAGAGGAGGAGGCACCAAGAGGAATCAAGGGAATGTTGCTAAGAGCACAAACTGAAGACGGACAGAAGGAAGCAATGTAATACATAGGAGGAAGAAGAAGCACTAGCGTACGAACCTAACAAGAAAGCAAGGTTGCAACGCATCGAGTACCGTTTGTGACGTCTATTTATATGCGTCATGGCGTCATGACGGTAACGTGCTGTGCTCGGGAGACTAGACCGCTAATGTAGGAACGGAATCAGACCTTCCATTGGCTCCATAACTTCCATGGAGCGCGAGTCATGACACTGGGTGAGAGACGCTGGCAGAGAGGAGCTGCATGACCTCAGAGGAAAGGCCCTAGCCTTTTACTTCGGCAGCACTGGCCTGAGTACAAGATGTTCGCAACACCATAGAACTTGTGGGAGGACCCAAGTTTGAATCCCCAAAGAGGAACCTGGGGAAATGTAAAGGGTACTTAAATTAGTAAAATAAAAACCCTGAGTCCCATGAATCGGATAAATAATATTTAAAAAGAGGGCCAGGATAAAAGAAGAATGAATAAAGAAAGCCCAACTGGCCAATCAGGAGAAAGAGCCTAACAGAAGAGATCCAGAGTGGAAACACCCTGCGAGCCAATCCTGTAAGCAGGGTGTTCCTCCAATCACCAGCCAACAGGGTGAGGAGGAGTCTGGATATGAAAGCAGAGCCAGCTCACTCTGAACTTGTCTCAGTCAGGGACAGGTGCCCTGTATTTCTCTCCAGACGCTGGTGAATGGAAGAGGAGCTGTATCCTGAAAGAGGAGATGCTGCCTGGGTGAAGGAGTCTGGAGCACGTGCTTCCTGAAGAGCCTGGAGGAAACTGATTGACTCACGGGGAGACGGGAGACAGAGAGTACCCTTGCAGCCCACCTAAGTCTAAAAGGTAGAAGAGCTGACCTGCCCGAGAAGAGGCTGAGCAAACTTACTGATCCCGGGGGAAGGAGGGTACCCCTCCAGCCCACTTAAGCTTAAAAGGTGGGAGAACTGACCTGGTTGGGAAGCCTGGGAAGAGGCTAATGCAACCCTTCCATAAGGCCCTGGTAGAAAGACCAGGACAGTAGTGAGTCCCCCTGAAGAGAAGAGGGGCAATATTCAGGTTCCCTGAAGAGGAGAGGGGAAAACCTTTTGATAAGACCCTAGCAGAGAGACCAAGACAGAAGCAAGTCCCCTGAAGAGAAGGGGGTAAAAGCCAAGTCCCCTGAAGAGAGGGGCAAAGCAAAGGGAAAGAAAAAAGGACCACCAAGTAAGAGGTGAGAATACCCCACAGGGGGAGTGTTAGGGAGAATTCTCTGTTTAGGCTGAATGTCCTAACCTAGTGAGTCCCCCAGCAGCTTTGCTGGATTTTTGGGGTTTATTTTTTTCTCCTGCCAAGAGTGAGACTCTTTTACCCTCACTCTTGGACATGCTTTGAGTGTATTTCTTTGACTCTAGATGTGTTTAATGGGCTATGGGGTCTTTTACTCCATAGGGCTTCATGTGTTTTTGTGATGTGTGTTACACAGCACCCTCAGTGCAGTAACACAGGGGTGTCATAGTAACCACCCAGTATAGACTCCATACCCTGGGACTGACTACTGTCTCCCAGGGCATGTAAAGTCACCATTGACTTTACTAGTCTTGAATTCTGAACAGAACCAGGACAAACCATCATATTGTGGACGTACTGGCCGGGGCAATTCGATTGCCCCGGGGTCTGTTAGTCGAGGGGGCACATCTCCGTCCCCCCTGATCGAGTTTTGGCTGGTGGCAGTGGATACTACTTTTTATATTCAACCGCAAATATTTCTCTATGGGATTTCCCATTGTTCGAGGCTACTATCTTTATTTATTTAATTACGATAGCCTCGAACATACCGCCGGTTTATTTAATTATTATTAATTCTCCGGTTGGTATTTTTTGCCAAAACTCGGTTCTAAAATGGCGTTTGTGTTCTCTTCTGTGACTCCAAACCAAGTCGAGCCCTTTGTTCCACTTTTTGGCAGGCTTCTCCACAGAAGCCCTCCAAAGTGGTGCCACTCTGTCTGGGGTACTTAGGAGGGGTGGAAGGGTATTTAGGCACCCTGGACTGAGTTACCTAGGCAACTCAAGTTGCACTCCGCCCTGATTGGCCCAAGTGGTGAGCCGGCCGGCTCACCACTTAGCATGTTTGAGTGACAGCTAGGCTGAGTGAATGGGGTTTTCTGCATAAAAGCAGGGCTTTGGGGACTGGAACTTCAGAAGTCGCCACAGGACCTAAGAATCCGACGAGGGAGAAGCTGAGCCGACCTGCCACGACGACACCACCGGTGGAGCCCTGCTGGACCGTCTCACCACTTTTCCCAACGACAGAGGAGATCTCCCGCCGGAGAGTCTTCTTCCTTTGACTGGTGGGGATAACCAGTTTCACCGTCTTTTCGCCTTCCCGACGCATCTCGTGGCTGCCTTGCCTGTGCCAAGCACCCTGGTAACCGGAATACCACGTTTTACCACGACCGCGATATAAAGGGTAATACCTTTAACCGGAAAACTCTGCGGCTGGTTTCGTCCCTGGCAGTGCAACGACCTTCATCTTTCCTCCAAGTCGAGATCTTCTCTTCCTCTGGACGACGCCGAGACTTGAACCCGCTGCCAGGAACAACTGCCACCACTGGAGGATCCTTCCCACTTAAGGTACCGTGTTCCGCCTGGCTTCCCTTGCCACCGACTGTACGGGGTAGATTTAGCCCCCGGCTTTCGAACCTGGGTTAGCCTGGGACACCCTGGCTAAACTTTTCTGAGCCTCTCTAAACTCTTTTCGAACTCTCTGCAAGACTTTCAAAGCCTAGTGTAACTCTGTGATCTAGGGCGCATTTGTGCTCTGCTCTCTAGGCCTAGCCTATGGACTTTAGCTCCCCAGTGACTTTTGCTCTTCTGCCTTGCTAAAAGTGTTCCTAAATCTTAGAGTGGTGTATCTTCACATATTCTGTCTTTTTCCCTCCCTTTTTCATGAACTTATTGGAGTGCCATCTATAGTTAAGCGCTCACCTCTGTCTGGAAATAAGTGGTGTTAACTAAGACTTGTCTGATAAGGAATAAGGGATGTATATATCATAATAGTAACTGTGTTTAGAGTGTTTTACAATAAGAGTGCTGGAGTGTTCCAAACAGTGTGTTTTTAAATAAATAATTATATACTTTGATACCAAAGCTCTGGTCAGTGTTTGCTTGTGCTATTGTGTCTGAGTGCCTATTGTGTATACTTTGCATACTGCCTAACTCTTCTTGAGGGAAGTCTGACTGCTCAGCCATAGCTACCAGGTAAATCTGGGTGGTACAGACTGCTACCAAGTGGGTTTACTGCTAACACCTGTAGTCCTAAATCTTTTGCAGTGATCCCAAAGGGAACTGCACAGGTTTCTGCCTAACAGGGAGGGTAAGAGAGAGATACTCAGAAGCCCAACTGGACATACTTAGACACCAAGAGAGAGCAAGAGACTGTGAGAGGGATGAATCAACTAATAGATTAAGAAAAAGAACCAAAGCACAGCACCCAGCTGATCCCTCTCTAACAGGTCCTGCATCTGGAAGGCAACTACAGGTCCCAGTTTCAGTTCTCGCATAAGCAGCCCTGTTGCTTATCTACCCGAGGAGGCCAGGGAGAAGGCCTCCCTGAATTGATGAACGTTGTTACGTTAGGGTTACTTTAGGGAAGGACTTTAAGTTAGAGATGTTACCCTCCCTAACACTTTTCCACTTAAGGGAAGGGCTTTAAGTAATTTGCCTTATTTCACCATTTGATTTAGCCATTCTGACAACTATTTTAGGAACATTTTATTTAGGAAACCTTTATATTAAGTTTAGGATTAGTTGTGATAGGCAAATTTACTTAAGGGTTTTAGTACTTTGGGCACCATTTGGACTCCATAGGTGAAGTTCACCTTACGTTTGCCTTATTCACAAAGGGATGGACTTCTAAATTATTTGTGTTGGTACACTCCCCTTTATTCCTCAAACCCTGTTTTGTCTTACACTTCCTTAATAAAGAGTTTTCTTTGAAAAGACCCAAGTCTGAGATCCCTCTGTTCGCTATGTCATCACACTGAAATAAATTGCTTCACCACCAGCCAAAACAATCAACAGCTAGGATCTTCCAGTGTTCTAACTAAATGGAAATACCCAATTTGTTTGAAAACAATTGATCAAATGGTACATTTGACTGATATGGACCAATACCATTCGATCGCTGCCGAAAATACCGAACATACAGAGAGGGGGTGTCCCCTGTTCCCCATATTCAGTATTTTTGGCATCAGGGCTTGCAGGGGTGTTCCCCGCTTCCTTAACATCGGGAGTGGGGGACCCAAAAAGAAATCAAAAAAGAAAAAGGGACCCTGCAGCGAACTGATGCTGTGGGGTACAGGAGAGGCGGCAGGGGACTGAGAAAAGGTAAGTAGGGGGGGTTGTGGGGCTACTGGCGGTTTGTGGGGGACGGCTTTTTTTTAACCAAGGTAAAAACGTATTTTCGGCGAAATTGACTAAGGTCAATTCCACCGTGAATGTTTTTACCACTGTAAAGCAACCCAAATCCAACGAAATAGCAACTTTCACAGGAGAACAGCAAATGGCGCAGCAATCCAAGTCTAAAAGGTCATGTGGCAGTGAGCCCATTTTCTTTATGTCAGGACATCCTCTTCAGGAGCTTCTTGCTCTGTCGAAGTTTGGTTGCGTTGAGCATGTTGAGGTGCACCACCTGCAAACCAAGCTGTCAGTTGCGTGATCATCCAGATGGTCATTTTGATCAGGGTGCAGGACAGAGATGACATCCTTCATGCAGGAGACTGACAATGGCGATCTTTGCAGGTGAATAGAAGAACACATGGGGAGTCCCATTGGTATTTTACACCATTGTTTTGCTGCCAAGATCTTGCCTCCAGAAGAGCTCAGAGCTCTGTGCTTGAAAGGGTGGACGGAGAAAGATACTAGACTTGGGAGATGGAATTGTCTCTGAACTGTATGGTCTGATTGCTCCTTGTGACCCTCATAATGTTCTCCATGGCTTGGAAAAAATGCTCCAGGGTAAAAACATAAAGCACAAACTCGTTTGTCTGCTGGGTGGATGGGTACATTTGATGGGTTCTGCACAGAATTAGATTGGCGTCTTCTGGGAGTTTTAAGATCTTGCAACACAAAAGGGCTCCAAGTGTGGGTCTTGAACATTGTTTGGTATGCCTCTCACCATGATGTTTTTCCACTGAGAGCGGTTCTCTGTATCTTTCTGTTTGGCCATTATGGAACTGCACAGGGATTCAAGTGTGTGAACTCAGTTAGTCAATTCAGAAAAACCATAGCCCTGTTTGCAAACAACATACTCCACTTCATTAATGTGTCGCTCAGCCTCAGCACCTGCTTATCGAGAGAGGAAACCTTCCGGTACAATTTGGAGTTGATGCTCCGGATTGCTATCTTTCAAAAGCTGTTTCAAGTCCAGTTTTATGATGAACCCATCTATAGTTGAATCGTCTAATCTTGGCACATTTATTTGTGCCACTGCCACCACCTTTCTTTCCTACATTTTTCTACGGACCAAAGTATGGCCAGGACGTCTCCAATTTTGGATCCCTTGTTTTGTTTTGCCCTTGTCCTCACAGGTGGCCAGATGGAGGTTTCTCCAAAAGGTAAGCTATAACGGGGCAGGGCCCCTAACAGAGCATCAGCAGAATAAGGAGCAGATAGAATGCTTAGGGTTCAATGGAAATCCAATACCCCAGAAGGCGTTTCTCGTAGCCAGGCCCAGCACATCGTAGTAATGAACATTTATTTGTGAGCAATGTGAGAAACCTGGTGTTTTTCTCCCAGGTTATTCCCGTGGATCCTTTGTTCAGGTGGCCAGGGGAGGGCCATCGCTCTTGGATACCAACCCTGGGGACGGATGAGGGAGGGAGGATAACCTGGGCAGGGAGTGCTTGAGGGACTATGGGAGACACTCCCTTGGGCGAGACATGGTATTCCTCCCGTTCCGATACACCCCTAGCCGACATCCCCTCAGTTGTCATGGGATATTTTCAACAGAGCCCCATCATACCCCAGTACCCTTCTATAAGGAAAAGGCGAACCATCAGGGAAAACAAAGACCATCCCTAAATTCCAGCATGAGTGTTACCCCGATTTCCTCAAAACCCACTTTTCATCAACCCTACATTCAAACCCCTTTTCCTGACAAAAATCCACAACATCTTTATCCTTTTTTTTGTAGAACACCACAATTCCCATAATCCCATTCCCCTATTGAAATACACAAGGACTGGGACAAAGAAGAGGCAGATGGGAGTCATGAGGATTGCCCATAGGAATCTATGGGCAATGGATTCCTGTGGGCAGTCTTCATATTGTCCCGATAATGAGGTCAGACAGAGTCAGGCAGGGCGGGACAACTACTCACACCTGACTCCAATCAACTTTAGCTGGGAGTATAAAAGCAGCAGCCAGAAACAGCACTTAGAGCTGGGGATGCTGGAATGTGCCGAGAAGCCAGAGGAATACCAAGTGAGCTCAGGAGACCTGGAGGAGGAGGAAAACGCCCAGACACTGGACCTTTGAACACAGGGGAGGCTGCAGTGTGCAGAGGGAACTGTACCTCCAGGAGGCAAAAACCAGGGGCAGCTGGGGTCTCCTGGCGGTGCAACACCAAAGCTCCTCCCCTGGGCCAAGCAGGCCAGGTCTCTGAGGGGCAGGCGGTAAGACCCTGACCTCAATACACATCCCACTTGATACTCCTGCAGCTCCCAAAGCCATGGAATGCCGTTTTGGGGAGCTTTGAAGTGGGAGCAAAATACACCACAATGCATTCTGGGACTGGAAGTCCAAAACTGGTTCTTTGTGAAAACGGAGAGGGGTCCGAGCCCGGAGAGGGTCCCGGTATTAAGTGTGCAATAAACGATGCATTATTAATTATCCCCATATTGTGCCAGCTGAGCAAGTAACATTCATTGCAATGTTATATTTGAGTTTAATAAATCAAAGACAATAAACTATAACAGGTTTCCAGCTTTCCATAAAGATATGAAATGGCATTCAGAATAAAGGGCATTCTAATAGGAAGTTTCTATACAAAGATTTAAATGTTGTTAGTCCAGCCTTCAGCAAATAATGTTCCAGTTCCAAACCTGGATAACTTTGTCTATTGCCTCAAAAATGACATAACACAATTTAGATCTATAGGAATTAAAATAAGAACCAGCCCGATCTTTCTAAGTCATTTTGATTCTTTATTTGAAAAACCAAATGTGACTTTAAAAAAATTGAAACTAAAGATTACGTTTGATATGCAGTGAACCTTGTGACAATTGTGATTTTAGCCCAATTGATTTGCTGTTTCAGACCCTCCAAACTGTTTTACATAGTTCAATCCGGAACAGCACCTTTTTCACAGAAGAAGAAAAATGGTAGAATTAATGGTGATTGAAAGGTGATGGGAAAGGGAAATGGATTTATTTGAATTCATATCTTTCTTTTTTACTATGTATTAAAAGAAGGAAAAACATTTTTAAAGTAGGATGGGAATGTTCATACTTCAACCTCTGTGGGCAATCTTCCCTGCAATGCGCCAAAGAGAGGTACACCTATCAAGACTCTCCAAATAACGTTAACATGTACATTTTGGATGAAGTGTACTATTTGATGAGAGAAGTGCAGGGAGAATATATGTGATTGCTGCTTTAAACCACTGTCTGCAGTTGTCCACTTTGTACGCCAAAAGCTCACCTACCTTCTCAATTACAGCATCATGTAAAGAGGTCCACTTTACTATTTCTTCTGGTTCTGGGTATGAGTTTAGTTTGTTCTGTAGGGAGTCCTAAATATAGACAAAGACACAAATACAGGTGTTAACAGGGTCAGTCGGCTACTCATTTGTCATGCAGAGTTTATTAAACTGATATATCTGTTCCGATTTGTCAACACCCGGTTGTCAAAATCTCTATGACGACTTTCTGTTCAAGAAAACCACAGGATTTCCTAGAACCGCATATCATGTGTTTTAGCACCAGCTAGTGTCTCCCATCATATCTGCCCCGCTGCCTTAGTTCTTGGTACTTTGCCTGAGTTCCATTGCAATGACTGGGGTGGTAGGAGGGAATTTTGTAATTGGGGCATCCTACAGAATTAATTAGTCCCTCAAATCCCTGCCTTAGTTCCATTTGAATGACAGGACCCGGCTCACCCAGGGATGGTAGGAGGGGATGTGTTACTGGGGGAGTCAAGAGAATGCAAGGGAACATTTATTAATGCCTACCCCGATAGTCGGCTATTGGGTGTCCTTGTGTTCGCAGATCTCCTTTACTCACAACTGTTTCTTTCACAAACCCTTTCTAGAATCCACGCCTCCTTCCAGTGCCCCCTTTAAGTCATGCATATACAGAGAGGAAGCCTGACCACATCTCCTAAAATAACCTCCTCTTCCTTTGCCTTCTCATCATGATACTCTCTACCAGAGATGTTGCAAATAGGTCCTGCACCCATTCCTCCTGTCTGTTTGATTTCCATGTCCATGGTATTACTTTTGTTTTAGGTTCTTGCTGCCCTGAATAGCCAGCTTTTCAGTGGGTATGGCAGTTCATCTAGGTGCTATCATCCACAAATCGATCACTGCAAACTCAAAGTCTAAGTGTAGACCAAGTACTTAATTCAGTACTCTTGCCACCTCCCTCCAAAAGGTGCCAGCCTTGCTAAATTCCCACACCACATGCGCAGTGTCCCTCTCCTATAGGTACATGAAACAGGCATCCGTATCTCTCATTCCCCACCTGTGCATTGTCTCTCATGTGAGTATACTCTATTTAATCATTGTTTGGCCCTATCCCTCCAGGTTAGAGATGTCAATTTTATATTCTCACAGATAACGCTCCATGCTACCTGATTGGCCGTCATTCCCAGCCATTCTATTAGCAGATTTGAATTCTCCCTCCCAGATCTGTGTTTTAAAAAGAACACTACCCTAATTGCACCATTTGTTCAGGCTGCGGTATTTACAGAATCTGGGCATTTATTTTCAAATTAAATGGATTCTAGGAGTTGAGGTCTTACTTCAATTGAAGTGATGAGACCATTGCCACAGAAATATATGTACAAAGAAAGTCCGGGTCTACATTCTTGGCGACATGGAACCATCTGACAACCCGACTGGAGTGACATCTAACAATGTGACAGGGGGACCAAAAGCCATTGCTTGATCACACTACTGTACTGCTGAAGGAATGGATTGGTTGGGCATAACATACAAGTGATGGAAGGTTCGAGGATGGATAGGATGCCAAACAATAAATGAGTTGTATGACATCACTATTGAATAATGTCCAACAAAGACCTTTAATAATTCCAGCTGATCACCTTGCATGTAAACTGTAAAAGGCCTTTTTCATTGTGAGATTGGCATCTACCGCGAGTGTATGTATGGCACACCATGAGATGTCTTTGCATGTAGATGTTTGCCAACTCACCAGTCGGTCTCCATTTGATTGTATGCTTTGACTTTTCTCCTCTAGACTCCGAAGACGATCCTCAATGGCTCTGATGTCTATCTGTTAAAGAAAAATTGATTTGCAAGTTCAAAGGTTGAACACCTACATCAAATGTATTTTATTCATGTGCAATAAATGCTTATTTTCCAACATCAAACACACTGGGTAACAACCTGATCAACCCAACACCAAAAAGAGTCCTACTAGAGATTTGATCAACTACATAAAATTATCAATTGTCGTCAGAGAATGACTGTTAATTGACAATAATTGAGTTCTCTCTGGGGGCGTGGCCAACTGCGCAATGCAGTAGACGTGTGCCTTTGGAGCTCCCGCGGCTTAACATCCTGTTATAAACGACTACTTAAGGATATCTGGTGACCCCCAAAATACGCTCTCTGGTGCGTGATGCCCCAGGGCACATCTGGGGCGAATTTCAGCCTGAAACGCGCCGGGGCTGCAGAGGTGGGAGCGGGGGAAGGAGACGCCGGTGTGGCCAGACGACGAACCAAGATGGCCGCCTTAGCGCTGGGCGCGCTTTGAATGGGGACCGGACCATCCACACACCCTGCGGTGGTTGCCAGCTTGCATCGGGGACGGAGCTCTGGAGAACTGGTGGGGGCTGGGAGTGGAGGTGAGGCCGTGGGACCCCGACTGGAGGAATCGGTGTGCCGGGCTCTGAGCCGCCCCGCCCGGATGAGGAGAGACGGGCACGGCCAGTTGGTCGCCGCAGCGGAGACCCGTACACAGCGGAGGCAGCCCCGCCGGTGAGTGCCCGGCAACGGACATGGGGAAAGACAAAACTAGATGGCCCACCATGCAAAACAGAATCGACCAGTACATGATTGCTCCATCGCAACCCCCCGATTCTCAACCGTTACCATCGGTAGAGGAGGACTCTGCATCCGGACTCTCCTTGAGAGACGTCATGGCAGCTATAGCAGACTCCCGCACATCAATGGAGCAGAAGATGGACGGAATCAGCCTGGATGTGTCCCTCCTCCGACACGACTTGCAGAAATTGTCAGCACGAACGGGTGAGGCGGAACAGCGTATTTCCAACACGGAGGACAGGTTGCACGCGGTGCAACAACAGCTTCAAGGAGTCTACGCCAAACTCAAAACTCTGGAAGCCAGAGTCGAAGAAGGGGAGGGCAGGTCCAGGCGCAACAACATTCGAATTCTAGGTATTCCCGAGAAGGCTGAAGGCCCCTGTATGGAGCTTTTCTTGGAGCAGTGGCTGATGGACCTATTCGACCAGCAATCCTTTTCCAAATTCTTTTTTATAGAGAGGACACACCGAATGCCCACTGGTAGACCAGTGCCTGGTGCGCCTCCGCGAACGGTGATAGCAAGACTATTGAACTATCGGGATTGAGACGTGCTGCTGCACCCTGCACGAACCAAAGGCCCGATCACTTTTAACGGCTCCAAGATAGCCTTCTTCCCAGACTACACGCGGGAGGTCCAGAAGGCAAGGCAATCCTTTGAAAAACTAAAAAGACAGTTGCAAGCGATGGGAGTCAAATACGGCCTGCTCTTCCCGACTCAGCTGAAAATCTATCATAAGGGCACAACGGTCCACTTCAGCGACCCAAAGGAGGCCTGGCGATGGGCAGAGCAGCATATCGAGGACCAACAGGGACAGAAATCCCAGACCACAAGCGGGCCACCCTCCGGAGCTGGACCAGCCACCCTCACCGAACCAACCAGCGGAAGCTGGGGACTGACTCTGGCTGGCTCCCCGCTGGGGGGTCTGATCCCACAAGTAGGTGTAGGACCGAATTGATACTACTGACTATGCTGGGTGGTGCCACGAAACTGTAAGTCATTTACGTCATTAATACTGTGGCTAGCAGTGGCGTACCTCCATCGCACCTAGGAAAAGGCTACGGGCCCCCCCCAACTTCTTTAGTTTTAACATGAACAAGGGTTCGCAAGGTTGACACCCTACCTTTTTTGAGTGTCAGCGATGTTGGGGCTACAGGTACTTCGTGTTGGGGTGGAGTATGGGGAGGGGGAGGGAAGGGAAAGTTATAATGAGTTTTTTGTTACCCTTGGAACAGCGCGTCATTGCAAGCTCCAAGGTCTTTTGAGGTTCATGGTAAGACGAGGCTACAGATGGTCCAGACAGTATAATATTCATTACTCCAGGCACGCACCGCAATACATCACCATTAACGGGGATACCCTCCTCGTGAAACACCCGCCCAACCCTTTATCCCGATTTTTGGATGGCATCCATACAACCCCAGTCGATCCCGACTGAACGCCCCAAGTCTTTCAAGGTGCTCACCTGGAATGTAAATGGGATGGGCTCCCCGATTAAAAGGCGCTTGATTAAGCAAATACTCAGTAGACACTCCCCCGACGTGGCCCTGCTATCCGAAACACACCTAGCGGGATCAAACTGTGCTCATTTCCAACGCACAAACTACAGGGCTGCCTTCCATGCGGGATACACAATGGGATCCAGGGATACTCTCATTCTTATACACAAACGCATCCCTTTTGCCATTCAAAGCCTCGAACAAGACCCTAGGGGCCGCTATGTGCTGATCCTGGGAACACTTTGGAATGAGAGGGTCGCTTTTGCTTCAGTGTACTCCCCACCCGGACTGGAGGAATTGACTACCCTCATAGGTAAACCTACACATCTCAGACAACGCAACCCGGACACCCCTACGAAGCTGTTTAACTTTGCGTCTGCCTTGGGTTTGGGTGATGTATGGCGAGAGTTACACCCGGACACCAAGGGGTACTCCTTCCACTCTGGAGCACATGGCTCGCTCTCCAGGATTGACTATCTCTTTGTCCCACACACAGATCTCTACAGAGCACGGGCGGCCAATTTCCTTCCCCGGGGCATCTCAGACCACTCACCCCTACTTGTGGAAATTCGCACACAGGGTCCTTCCCCCCCCCTAGAACATGGCGATTAAACAATTACTATCTGGGTTTCCCCGAGCTAGTTGACCACCTTACGGAAGCCTCCACCGAGTACTTCGAAATTAATGATAACGGAGAACAGGACCCGGTGGTGGTCTGGGAGGCCTATAAAACAGTCATACGGGGCGCTTTAATCTCCTGGGTGGTGAACAGGAGCTGAGAGAGACTCCAAGACATATCGAAAGCGGAGGGCGAACTGACCCAACGCGAGAACGAACACATCCTTGACCCATCCCCACAGACCCAGCGCTCCCTTAAACGAGCCACTGAGCGGCTCCGAAACCTCTTATTGGACAACGCTAAACAAGCCCATTGGGACTCTCGAGCCAGAATCTATGAACATGGAGACAAAGCCCGGCAGAATGCTAGCTTGGCTGGAGAAAAGGGATGAGAGACAATGCTGCGTTCGCGAGATTGTCACCTCACGGGGTGAAAGGTGCACATCGAACGCAGAGAAAGCCGAGGCCTTTGCCCAATTCTATGAAACACTTTATAGGGTTCCGACATCGCGGCTGGACCCAACCCTCCTTAATGACATACTATTCCCAACTCTCTCAGTACAGCAAAGGGCGAGTCTGGACTCTGCCCTCTCGGAGACCGAGGTGGCCGAAGCACTAGCCCAACTGCAGACCGGGAAAACACCGGACCCGAATGGGTTCCCAGTTGAAACCTGGCAGAAACTGGGGGGGGGGGGGGGCAACATTACATCTTCCCTCCATAAAATGTTCTTGACTGCCCGGGAACAGGGCACCCTCCCGCAGGACCTCTGTAAGGCCACCATGGTGGTCATCCCTAAATCTGATAAGCCCCAGGTGCAGTGTGCCTCCTATAGGCCAATCTCGCTAATCAATGGCGAGGCTAAGGTTCTCGCCAAACTCCTAGCCAACAGGTTTCAACCGGTAGCTGGTGCCCTAATACACCCGGATCAATGTGGCTTTATGCCACACAAATCGACCCAAATGAATCTGCGTCGACTTCACTTGGTGCTAGAGAGGGCTTTAACAACCCGCTTGCTGTACTAGCAATCGACTTTGAGAAGGCTTTCGATTCGGTCAGATGGGATGGCCTCTGTGAGATCATGGAACGCATGGGCTTCGGGGAGGGGTTCCTGGGATAGGTGAAGCTGCTGTACACAAATATCCAGGCGGAGGTCAAGGTGAATGGGTGGACCTCTCGCTCTTTCCGATTGGGCAGGGGTACACGGCAGGGGTGCCCCCTCTCCCCCCTTCTCTTCACTCTAGCGATAGAGCCATTGGCCATATGGCTTCGCAAGAGCACATCCTGGATGGGATTCAGGTGGCCAGAGGGACATGAAGACTGGATATCCCTATACGCAGACAACCTCCTGATATACCTGGGAGAGCCTGTCCGAACCTGCCCCATAGTGACCCGGATGCTTGTCCAATACGGGGAATTTAGCAGTCTAAAGATCAATTGGAAGAAATCCGTTTTCTTCCCCGTGAAAGGAGGGGGTCAGCCCGACCCATCTGACTGTCCATACCACATAGAACAGTTTGGCTTTTAGGATACCTTGGGATCTGGATAACAACAGATCTTACCAGTTATAGCATGCACAATCTTAAACCGATCATGGACCGATTCTCTAATGATGTACAACATTGAAAGCTTCTCCCCCTGACCCTCATGGGTAGAGCCGCCCTTTTTAAAATGTTAGCTCTCCCGCGATTCCTTTATGTCCTTCAAAACGCCCCGTTGCAGATCCTGGGGGCTGATTTTGGCCAGGTGGAAACCCTCCTTAGGGAGCTCCTATGGGGCGGAGGACAAGCACGTATAGCCCTGGCCACACTTCAGAGGTTGGTCTGGGAGGGTGGGATCGGAGTGCTCCGCCTTCAGACCTACTATTGGGCCTCCCAACTGGTGGTGCTCAATGACCTACTGCACGGAGACCAGGAACTACCCCATATCAAAGTCAATGTGGGAGCACGACACCGATCCATTGCAGCTATTGTACCAAACCCCCCCTAGATCCTCCCCACTAACAATGAAGGCGCAGATTATTACCACTTGGAGGAATGTACACAAGTTTGTGGGGTGGAGGAACAAAACATCAGCGGCGCAACCCCTATGGCGAAACGCCAATCTGAGGGAAATTGCAAAACTCAAGCCTTGGCTGTGCTGGGTGAGGGCTGGGATTCAGAAAGTGGGGAATGTCTTGAAAAATGGGAATCTTGCCCCGTTTGCGGACCTACAACGCAGATTCCAGCTCCCAGACACTGAGAGATACCATCACATGCAAATGTCCCACGCCCTAAGAGTCCACATATCGACAGAGGACAATATCCCGGAATGCTCACGTATTGAACGCAACATTTTGCCTGAATATATCCCCTCCAAATGCACATCCATTCTTTATAATGCCATCACTTCCTTCGCGACTCCTGAGCTCCCAGTCTAAAGGCCAAGTGGGAAATAGATGTAGGGGATATCGACCTTGAGGACTGGATCCGGGTACTAATGCACCCACGGGAAGCCGCCATCTCCTCGAGACTCAGACTGGTGCAACTTAAAATACTGCATAGAGTGTACTATCCTAGAACTGCACTGTTTGGGTGGAAAAAAGCAACAAACCCGAACTGTCTCAGATGTGGGGATGAGGAGGGGACCTGCTTTCACATTCTGTGGTCTTGTTGCCGCATCCAAATTTTCTGGGAGGCCTGTTGTTGGGAACTGGCCCGGATACTCTCCAAAACAATAGAAATGGACCCGAAGGTCCTAATCATGGGAGTACCGGGGGAGCACGAATTGAATCAATGGGAAGAACTGCTACTGCATACGGCGGCCGCGCTAATCAAGCGCAATATTGCACAAAAATGGGGAGCCCCGGACTCTCCGACACTGGAGCAATGGGCACTGGACATGGACACATGTGCTAGGATCTATAACGCAAGAGGCTGTCCCAACAAAGCCTCTAAAATATGGGCAGCATGGGAGGAGGGAGGGCCCTGATGTATATGGACTCGGGGGATGTTACTCTGAACACTTACAATGTGAACTGTAATCGTATTCCATGAGAATGGTGATGCAAGACATACTACTACTGTAAGGCGGGCCGTGTCGGCCCCATTGGATGTAGCTGCCTCGCCTCTCTCTTGTTCCTCCCTTTTGGTTTTGGTTGTTTTGTCTATGTTATAACCAATTGATAATAAAAAATGTTTTATCAAAAAAAATAATTTGGTTCTCTAATTCTCTTTACTTTTCAGTGTTTCACTCAGTCAAAAGGCCAGTTGAGTGTCAATGCAGTTTAGGACCCAATATGTGCTGCTCAGCTTTACAGATCAAGCATAGAGCATTATTGATGCAATTCCAATCCATTGCAGAATGGGCTTGTATTATGATGCAAGAGAGTGAAATAAGAGAAAACCCAAAGTGCAGGAAAACAAACGACTTTGCATAACAAGACCTTCTCCTATATTGAATTGATTCTGTGTTAGTGGGTTGAGGGTCTCTTTACCCAAAAGTCCCCTGTCGGAGTTACACACTTTTTGGGACTGCAACCACCTTGTTGCAAGTTCATCATCTGAAAAAGGAATAATTTCTGATTCATGTTACAAATAAATATTCTCTGGTAAAAAGAATCATCTCTCATTAGATAGATCTTGGAGTCTGAGACAAGGGGCCTCATTACACGGAAGGCGGTAAGGGTTTACCGGTCCGCACCAGCCCTGAGGATTATTTAGGCTTTTTTCCTAGCTTCAGGTACCACTACAGCAACATCTTTTACCGTAGAAAAGTGGTTGATCATTGTAGAGCAGGATGCCAGAAGCAAATGTGAGGAACCATATATACTGGACTGGGGACCTACCCACATAAAAGGTTATTTAAGCCGCATTCATCCTCAGATCTTCAGCAAAGGGACTCTTACATTTTGGCTAACTGTGTCTAGGAGATCAAATATGCAAACATGACCACTTGGCCCAGCAGTGTACGTACACATGACACACAGTTGTATTTTACAGTCTGATCATTAGATGATATTTTTACAATAAGAAAGTGTGGCCCAGTGAACACTCGACGACAAGCAGTAGTGGGTAGGCCTGTGACTCACACTAAAAACATACTGTTGTTCTGTAAAGCAAACTCTCACTCGTGTTCAAAGAAGGACAGAAAACACTGGGCCAGAAGAAATTAACCCTTCTCTTGGTGCAAATAAGTTTCTAACTGGAGAATTACAAAGAAGTGCAGTTGATGACACCTTGTCAAGGACCAAAAGGTTGCCCGATATGTTGCATGTTAGTCCTGGCCACAGAGCACAGCACAGAGTAACTCGACTACGTGCAAAGGAGTGAGGTTGCCTCCATTACATCTCAGAACATCTCTTTGGTCATCTAAGCAAACTGCTAAACTTACTGCTATTATCCAATTAACAGTCTTTTTACTTGTGGGGTTCTTTGGTGGTGTGATTCAGATATGTATTCTTCTTGCCAATTATCAGGAGTGCATTGTGCCAGGCAAGTTCCTGAACTATTTAAAGTAGAATCATCATCACCTAAATGACTTCTTCACACCAGGTGCTACAGCTAGAGAAACATTTCTTCATGCTGAACTCCCCACTTCTGGACATGCCCTGATGGGGTTTTCTAATATCCACTGTAACTACCTGTATTCGTTCGTGGCAAGAAACTCTTGATTGGTCTTCCTGTATTTGATAACAAACTAAGATGGTGTCTTCCCTTCTGTGTGTATCCCTCAGGTTCTTCTCTGGGGCTCCCTGATATTTCACCCCAATTGCTGCTGGATTCTCTGATTTGTCCACATTTTTCTTAATGGCCTCTTTGGTTATTATCAGGGATTCCCAAGACCGACCTGATATATGTAATAGCTGATTCCAGCGATGATCCGGGTTTCAGGAGAATGTTGCCAGAGGACCAAAGCCACAAAAAGCATCCGTTTTCCCCTAATGGTAAATGGCAATAGGTGTATTCAATGGGTCATGCCCAAGGGAAAACCCATATAGGGAAAAACCATTTGTCCATGGCTACCGAATGAATGAAGTCGACGTGTAATAGCCAGCAAACTGCAGATAGGAAGTTGGTCCATGGCAGTGTTTGATGTACAAGGTAGATGATCAGAGCAATGTGAGGCAGCAGCAGTTGATGTATAAACGATGGTGAACAGTCAGAGGGAGGAACGGTGAGTGGAATAATTCCGGAACTGCAGGAAGGTAATAATGCTGAGAGCTGGGTTGGGCGCGAGGGAAGCAGGCAGAGATGCAGGACGTAGAGAGCAGTATCGGAGCCAGGAGGAAAATGCAGAAACAGGAAAAAGTGTAGCAAGGGGGCAATAAGCAGAGAGCGGAAAGCCACAGCCCTGATCAGTGCTGCAGCAGGTGAGAGCGAGAGGTAGGAGAGGAACAAATCAAGGAGCGAAGCAGGAGAATAGGAAAACAAACAACGTCAATGCTTGTGGGAAAATAAGCGACCTGGAGACGTTACCGTTGATCAGCGCTAAATGCTATTTGTCGAGTGGGTAAGTCCTGCGAGGCTGAGCGATTCGCGGTCTCCATCTTTACATCAACTGGAGCGCTACCTTGACTGTATAGTGCATACACAGGCCGCCATCTTGAAGGGGCGAAAACACTGTGCGGATGCCATTTTGTCCCATGCTGCCGAAGCGACCAGAAGCTGGTACGTTTCCTAACAGTATGTCCCCTCAGAGGGGGCATTGGACTGGGTTTCCAGGGATGGAGTCTGGTATTTTCTCAGGAGACTGGAAGCGTGGACTGCAGTGGCTGGCTCCCACATGCGGTCTGACGGTCTATAACCCTTCCAGTCGAGTAAGTATTGTAAATGCCCCTGGTGGTACCTGGAGTCACATATGGCCTTAACTTCCTACTCAGGTCCTGAGGTGGTATCTACAGGTGCAGGAGGTCTACGATCCCGTCTACGAAAGCATTCTGGTAAATGCTTTTTCAACTGAGATATATGAAAACCGGATGTACCCGAGACCATGAAGTGGGTAGCTGGAGCTTGAAGGCCACCATGCCAACGACTTGAAGGATCTTGAAGGGGCCCAAAAATCATTGCAACAACTGCAAGATACAAAAAAAAGGTACAAGATGTTTTGGTAGATAGCGGGAAGAGAGCCAAACAAGATCCCTGACTGTCAACATTGGTGACTGCAAGCGTTTCCAGTCCGCCTGTCTTTTGCTAGAAGCCCTGGAATGAGTTCAGGCCTGCAAAGCGATGGTATGACCAGTCTGTATCTTGTCGATGAGCTCATCTACAGATGGGTCCTTGGTGTTTGAAGGGAAGACAGCTGACACACATGTTGAATGAAAGCCATAAAAACAGTAAAATGGGCTGACTCCAATAGCCGTATAGATCGAGTTGTTGGAAGCGAACTCTGTGTAGGGATGTAAAGCAGTCCAATTGTCATGCGAGACTGAAGCAAAACACCGTAAATATAATTCAAGAGATTGATTTAGTCTTTCGGTTTGCCGGTTTGACTGTGGGTGGTAACCTGATGTTCGTGTCCTCTGGATTCCCAGTAGTTTACACAAATACATCAAGAAATTCGAAGTATATTGAGACCCTTGATCTGACAATATGGTGGTAGGTAGACCGTGAAGACGAAAGATAATTTGAAGGAACACCCTGGCCATATTTTGCGCTGATGGAACTTGTGGCAGAGTGATAGAATCCACAGTGACCATTATTGTGGTTTGATCGTCGGAGAGAGGCAAATCGACTATGAAGTCAGTGGTTATGTGCTGCCATGCGTGGGTTGGTAACGCAGGCTGTATCAAGGTGTCTTGCTTTGTTGACAAATTACGCAGGCTGCTACGTATTCTTGAACATCCCGCAACATGTTTGGCCAAGTGTCTGCTGATGTTTTACAGCGTAACGTGAACTCTACGATGTCTGGCCATTTTGGCGTCATGACACATAAACAAGACTTCTTTTTTTTATTTTTTATTGATTTAGTTGAATACATCAACTTTTCAATATATTACATTTAACATGCTTATGAAAACAAAATTACAATCATAAAATGCAATTCATAGTTGAGTAACACAGATTTAATTCAACAGATTTTTTGATTCATTTAAATCACAATAAAAACAACTATGTCAGCAGATGACAAAAACTGTATGGTTAAAATATAAAACGAAGATACTGTTAAGTCAACAATATTGTGGAGCTTCAGGTAAGGAGTAGTTTATCCGTAGATCTTATGTAACAAGACTTCTTGTTGTAAGGGAGAGGTAGGTATGTAGAGTAAATGATCATGAAACAAAAGTCCTTGCTCCTCATATAACCCAATGTTGTTCCAAGATTTTCTGCTCTGAGAGGTCTTGAGGGCTGGTGGCCTGATGAACTTGTTGAAGAAATGTGGAAACTACAAACAAAAAAGATGCTTTGGGAAGCAGCTTCTCCCACTGAGTGATCACACCAGAGTCTGGATCTATCCTGGATACAGCATTCGCCATTTGATTGTCTATTCCAGGCAGAAAGGTGAAAAGGATATTGTAGAGCGAAAAGAAATATACCCATCGGACCTGACAACTGTTTTGGCATTTGTGTTGTTGCAAGACATTCTAATTCCAGTGGTCAGTCCTCACTGTTACTTGGTACCTGGACCTGAGCAAAAGGTGATGTCATTCAGTACAGGCTCTTTTGATTGCCAAGAGCTCTTTCTCCAGGACGGTATAATTTAATTCCGAGGTGGATAAGGTAGTGGACATGTAGGCTAGCGGGTGTTCACAACCGTCTTCAAACATCTGTTTTGAGACAGCACCAATAGGAGAATTTGAAGCATCAGTATCCAAAATAAACAGCCTGTTCTGGTCCAGCAGTCATAAGGTGGGAGCTCTCGTGAAATGTTCCTTGAATTCTCAGAAAGCCTTACTGGTGGAATAATCCCAGAAGAAACCCACCCCTTTCTTTAGAGGGGCTGTCAGAGGTAAGATTCTCAGAAAAGTTTGGGATAAACTTTCTATAAAAGTTAGACAACTCTAAAAACCTTTGTATGTCCTTAACAGACTTGGGTTCCTTCCATTGCACAAGGCCGCTACCTTAGTAGGATCCATAGAAGCTCCTGCTAATGATAAGACAAAGCCCAAATAACTTATGGATGATTGATGGCATTTCTCCAACTCGGCATACAAGTTGCTGTTTAACTTTAACAGACGAGTAAGGACTTCCAACACATGGATACGATGTTCCTGAAGACTGCTGGCGAAGACCAGAATGTCGTCCAGATAAACAACTATGGAATGCAACATGAGGCCAGTAAAAAGATGGTCCATAAACTTCTGAAAACTGCGGGGCATTAGCCAGCCTGAAAGGCATCACACAGTATTCGTAGTGGCCAAAGGGGGTGCGAAACACAATTTTCCACTTGTCGGCACTATGAATCTGGAGGAGATGGTATGCATCTCTGAGATCTAATTTCGTAAAAGTGGATGCCCCTCGTACGGCTTCTACAATATCAGGTATCATTAGAAGAGGGTATTTATCCTTCCCTGCTATCTTGTTTAACCCACGATAATCGATACATGGACGCAGTTTGGAAGTATCCTTTTCGGGGATAAAAAAAATTGAAGCCGCAGCAGGTGACTTTGACTCAGTTATTAAACCATTCCGTAGATTGATTTGTAGATAGGACCTTAATGCTTCCTTTTCTTTTCTAATTTGGATAAGGTGTACATCCTTCCAAGTGGTACATGGGTGTTGGGCAAGAGATTGATGGAACAGTCCTCGGCTCTGTGAGGAGGTAGTTCCTTGAATCCCTCGTTGGAAAAAACATGTTGATAGGTTTGATATTCTTTGGGCAGCAATTGAAGCAAGGAAATAGACATTCCCTCGTTTGTGTCAACAGGCGTGTGGATTCCAATCGCTCCTTTGTCTAGGCAATGTGAAAGGCAGAATTCGGAGCCCAGGAATAAAGTTCCAGCTGTCCAATTTACAAAAGGGTTATGTCGCCGGAGACAGGGAAGGCCTAAGATGATTGAATAATGTGCCGCCTTTATCAAATCAAACCTAATGGTTTCGGTGTGAGACGAAAGGCACATTATAACCTGAGAGGTTTTCTCCTTTATGGGCCCCGAAGACATCTACTCCTTCCACGGGACTGAGCATTAACGTGGGATCCCGAGTAACTTGATGTTCCATTGCGCAGTGATCGTCAAGGAAATGTCCTGCTGCCCCACAATCGATGAGGGCAGGAACATCATGCATCACTATATCTTGCACATGCATGTCCACCTTGAGAAACATCATAATGGTGTCCTGAGGGTTGTAGGTGTGGGAACAAAAATCTTCCCCCCTGTCCATGGTTGTCCTGACAGACTGGGTGTGGCGTGTCCAGCCTGTCTGGGTGGAGCTATCGGACACTCCCTTACCAGGTGTTTATTAGACGAGTTCTGCTGCGGTTCCGTTCTTCAAGAGTTAAAGGGCCTCTGGCTGTGCCGATTTGCATAGGCTCCTCTTCGGGAAGATGTCTAGGACTAGCAAAAAAGTTGTCAGACGTTCTTTGGACATGACCTTTCCGTTTCTCTGAATGGCACTCCTGCAAATGGAAATCTATTTGTAACACCAAAGCTATCAGCTCCTTCAAATTCAGTGTTCTTGGCACTGTGGAAACTTCATCCTTCAGTTCTTCCGAAAGACCAAGATGAAAAAGCGTCACTAGGGCGTCATATGGCCAGGCTGTCTCAGAGGCCATTTGTTTAAAGGTGGTGATGTAGGAGAAGACGTCCAGTGTTCCCTGGGTTATGTCCAGGAGATTCTCCTGTGAACTTATTGTAAGTTCCTGGTGGCTGAACATAGCCTGGAGGCTATTAACAAAGACTGGATAGGAATCCAGGATTTGGTTGTTTGTGACATCTAAGGGAGTAGCCCAGGCCAGGGCACTTCCCGCAAAATTCAAAACCATGAAGCTGACCTTGGAACAGTTTGTTGGAAAAAAAGGAAGGCTTCAACGTGAACTGCACGACACAGGATTCCCAAAAATTCCTTTCATTTCTTTGATTTTCCCTCAAATTTCCCAGAGATCAAAGGATTAGGGGCTAGTTCGTTACGGGCAGGTCCAGCTGCTACCATTTGCCGCACTG
This sequence comes from Ambystoma mexicanum, assembly GCF_040938575.1. Lineage (NCBI taxonomy): Eukaryota > Metazoa > Chordata > Amphibia > Caudata > Ambystomatidae > Ambystoma > Ambystoma mexicanum. The sequence goes on along the minus strand of NC_090924.1, from coordinate 691,079,519 downwards.
TAGCATTTTCATTCTTCAAATGTTGTACCTCCTGGATGAGAGCCTGCAATGCAGCATTGACTTGCTGTATTTGATCCATTATAATGGTTTTGGAAGTCGCTTACTATCAGGGACTTCCAAGACTGACCTGATATATGTAGCAGCTGACGCCAGTGATGATCCGGGTTTCAGGAGAATGTTACCAGAGGACCAAAGCCACTAAAAGCATCAGTTTTCCCCTAATGGTACTGGGCAATACATGTGCTCAATGGGCAATGCCCAAGAGTAAACCCATAGAGGGAAAAACCCTTTGTCCATGGCTGCTGAGTTGAGGGAAGCTGACGCGTAATAGCCAGCAAACTGCAGATAGGAAGTTGGCCCTTAGCGATGTTTGATGAACAAGGTAAGTGATCAGAGCAGCGTGAGGCAGCAGCGGTCAATGTATAAACAATGGTGAACAGGCAGGGTGAGGAACGGTGAGTGGAATAATTCCAAAGCTGCAGGAAAGTAATAATGCTGAGAGCTTTACTTTACATAATTTTGACTGCGCTCCAGGGTACCCGAAGGGTTATGGGCGCACATATAACAATAACAGGTTGAACAACAGTAACTCCAGGGGGTCTTCCTTAGCTTTCACGTGTAAACAACAGATTCTCTTAGTTATTCTTGATGTCTAGTAGAATAATAGAGTTTTTAGTTTATTTTTAAAGGTGTCCATGGACTCTGTTTCTCTTCAATCCTGAGGGATATCTTTCCATGCTATAGGGGTTGCCATGCAATAGGCTCCCTTAAGGGTTTTGCTAGTTTTGTATCACTGCGTTTTCAATAGGTGGGTATTGTTGGGTCTCAGAGTCCTCTGGCTCTGTTTCTCCACCACTCCTTCCATGAGGTAGGTTGGCATATGGCCCACTCGGAATTTGTGGACGATCAAAATCAATCTGAACTGGATTCTTGCCTTCACCGGCAGCCATTGCAAGCTGCGCCTGTCAACCGACACGTGATCTCGCCATTTCAGGCCTTTCACTAACCTAACTGCACTGTTCTGAATTACTTGCAGACTATTAATTTCTGCTTGTGTGGCCCCAATGAGTAAGCTGCAGAAATAATCGATCTTAGCACTGATTATGGCTCTTGCAATTACTTCTGCATTATTTTGTGATATTAGTGGCCGCAGATGAGCCAATGACTTTAGATAGTAGTTGGATGATGAGATCAGGTTGCTCACTTGAGGTTTCAAGGTTAAATTCTGATCCAGGATTATGCCCAGATTTTTCGACTTTCCTTTGGGTCTCAATCTGACAGTCTGTGATGTTAAAACTATTAAAATATGGTCCTAGCTTGGCCAGTTTCTTATTTGTTCCTACCACCATGAGTTCTGTTTTTTCATGGTTCAATGCTAGGCCTTTATGTGCCATCCATATCTGGATGATGTTGTATATTTTATTAATTTCAATTGTGTCGATATTGTGTAGCCCTGTAAGTGTTAAAACACATTGTGTATCATCTGCGTAATTGGAAAAGATGTTGTCCTTGAGTTCCAACGTGTCGAAAAAGAGCACCATGAAGATGTACAGGCAGGGAGATATACATGCACCCTGTGGTACACCATGGGTTAGAGCTACTGGCTTAAACTCTGCCACCCCACTAGCTACACTGCCCTGCTATCACTTCAAAATGATGGTACCCACTGAGCTGCTTGCTCTCAGAGCTGGGCTGGGCGCGAGGGCAGCAAGTAGAGATGCAGGACGTAGTGTGCAGTATCTAAGCCAGGAGGAAAAAGCAGAAACAGGAAAAAGGGTAGCAAGGAGGCAATAAGCAGAGAGCAGAGAGCCACATTCCTGATCAGCGCTGTAGCAGGTGAGAGCGAGAGGCAGGGGAGGAACAGGTCAAGGAGTGAAGCAGGAGAATAGGAACACAAACAGTGTAAATGCTTGTGGGGAAAGAAGCAACAGCAAGACCTTACTGCTGAGCAGCCCTAAATGCCGTTGGTCGGGTCGGCAAGTCCTGCGAGGCTGAGCGATTCCTGGTCTCCATCTTGAGTTCAACTGGAGCGCTGCCTTGACTTCTGTATAGTGCATACACACGCTGCCATCTTGAAGGGGCGCAAACACTGTGGGGCTGCTGTTTTCTCCAATGCTGCCAAAGCGACCAGGAGCTGGTACGTCTCCTGACAGTTATGGACTAATTCAATCCCTAGCCCTGGTTGTTCTCTGGGTAGGTACTTTTGCACTGCAGATCAGGCCAGCTCCAGTTTAGGAGTTGAGACCTGCATGGGCATGTCCGTTTTTAAAGAGGCGCAATCAACCACAGCACAAGTATCTATTTAATTATCTCATTCTCACTCCTAGAAAGCAGGAACCACATTCAGCAATGGGAATCTTCATTCTTCTTTTGGGAGGCAGAATTCATCCCCTGTACCCTTCACTCTGGTTCCAGTTCCACCGCCAAACACCCTTGCACGTTTCATGTCCTCAATCTTTTGTTCCAGTGACTCTTCAAAAACATACCTCTACTTTCTAAGCCAGGAACTTCCAGTATATTCATTAGAAGCCATAATGAAAACCCATCACTGGCTGTAAGTGGTAATCTCGCCAGACTTAACTGAAACTGAGAGTTAAATGGTCCCTGGCCCATGATTTCATTGCTTCCTTATGGTATTTCCAACTCTGATATACTTCCTTGTTGTAGCCACGGTAATCCTTTCAGTCCCTCTCCCAAGCAGCAACTGATACATGTCGTTCCAAAGTGTCAGGGTTCCGTTCAACTCTTCCTCATCACGTCTTGGTCCAGGTACACATAAAAGGAAACATCCCCATGCCTCCAGCAAATCTACCTTAATTTCTGAGAATTTGGGACTCAACCGCCAATTACAAAGCCCTCAGAAAACACGTTCATCCAGAAGTTTGCGTTCCTTCAGAGAACGCTATGGGTTGCCGTGGAAACGCTGGCTTCCACTGCATAGACGTTTGCCTCCTGGATTACGGCGGTGCGTTGTGCGTGCAGTCAGCTGTTCCTAATATAAACTAAGCCCACTCTGCACGGTGCTGCTTCTGAATTTGTTCTGAAAGCTTTGTTACGTCTTTAGTTACCTTGATTCCTGGTCTTGAACTCCTGGTCTGTATTTCAGCTACCCTTGCTTGGTCTCCTGATTCTGCTCAATGTTGCTTACCTAGTCGACCCGGAATGCTTACTGGATTGTCACGGTTCTCCCTCTTGCACTTCCTTTACCTGTTGCCGACTCGGAATGCTTACTGGACTGTAAATGCTTATCCCAGCTACGCTTCACCTGCCTGTTGCCGACTCGAAACGCCTACTGGATTGTCACAGTTCTTTCTGCTGCATGTCCTTTACCTGTTGCCGACTCCGAACGCTTACTGGACTGTAAACACTTATCCCTGCTACGCTTCTCCTGTCTGTTGCCGACTCGGAACGCTTACTGGATTGTCACGGTTCTTCCTGCTGCACGTCTCCTGCCTGTTGCTGACTCGGAACGTTTCCTGGACTGTCACGCTTATCCCTGCTACGCTTCTCCTACCTGTTGCCGACTCAGAATGTTTACTGGATTGTCACAGATTTGGAACATTTCATCAGTTCATCACATGTAGTCTGATTTTTTCCGCCTGGGACCTTCAAAGAACCTTCAAAGAACACTGGGGTCATTGGCGCAATGATGCAAGGATCAAATACTTTTGTTTAGGCGTCCTCGTGCTGGCGGGAATAGATGAACATTGTTACTTCCGGAACTAACACTCCTATTGCTGCAATATCCCTTCAGGAACACCCCAAGGTGCATAACATTCTTCTATAGGTAAGCAGACTGTACTGAATCAGTGTTTGTTCTTCCTTAATTTGTTTTCCCTCAGTAATTGCTACTTCTATTTTCTCAGGTTTACTTATCATACTGGTTCGGAATACAGTAGTCAAACCACTCATTCCTTGATTGTGAGTAACAACTTCTATTTACTGTTTAGTTTCATTGTTGCTCTGAATAATACATTAATCCTTGGTTTTTCTTTTGCAGCCAGCTGTGTGGGTACCAGGGTGTGGCAAATATTTTCTTGCAATACTCACCTCAATCTGTCCTTTTGTACACTTGAGGGATATATTGTCAGAAAGACTCAATTGCTTCACGACGTGTCAAGCCACCACTTCTGAGTTTAGCCCTTGGGCCTAACACAAAGATGTGTTCCACAGGAGCTGGCATCACAAGTGTTAACCTATCTGCACGTCATGTGTTTAAACTGTTGAACACAAGACTGCTCCAACCTCTCGTTCTATAGTGTTCTACTGGAATAGAGTGTCTGACTTGTCCCAATAGCAGTCATGAAGAGCAGGGTATGTAACTCTGCACTTACTGAATTCACTTATAACTCGGGGACTGTTGCTCTAACAGGTGCTAAAAAGGTATCCCCAGACCTGAATTTTGACAAATGTAGTACTATGGCACCTCAGTATGGCAATAGTCCTTAAAGGTCTTTGATATTGGATTCAATATTGTTAAATCAATGTGTTATATTCAAGAAGAGTCATTCATGATGAATCACTTAGTGATTTTATTACAATCGAAAAAACATTTTTATCCTGTGTGCCTAATTGTTGACACATGTTTCAACCGTGCTTCGGTCTTTCTCAAGGCTGGGCTTATTAGCCAATCAGGGTTAAAAAGCATGTGGAACACCACTAAGGCACTTTGTCCTGCTGTAACACAGGGACAGGATTTAAACAAAAGCTGCAGAAGACTAGGTATGGCAGGACACTAACTCTCATATTCGCGCACATGAGAAGTCACTCATACAAGATGATTGGATAATAAGGCCAGTGTCTGTCATCTTGGCTTACTATGCTGACAGCTGAAGGTCTTCTTCAGTGTCCTGAACTGGATCTGTAGTTCTGCCCAGCTATCTAGGGCACCAAAGCTGCTCTGCATGGCTCCTCCCCGGGCAATCTCCAGGTTCCTATTGGCTATGTGCATAAAGCTTGTGTATTCTGGCTATCTAGGCAAAGCTAACACTTCCAAGTTCTGTGCACAATGCTCCCTGTCCACATGCCTCCCACATGCAACACTGCAGCATGTGTGTCCACAGTGGTGATCTCCTTTTCCTTCACTGGCAGCATCTGTGTCTTCTGTAGTAACTTGATGTACTATCGGTGTGCCAACTGGGGTGATCAGCCTACTCCATTACAGCTCTGAGCAGTATTTAGGCTTTTCTGTAGCAGCAAGCATCACCACTACAACACTTTATGTTAGCTCAGAGAAAAGAGTCCAGGATGCCAGAGGCAGAAGTGAGGCACTTGTAATATTGTAGTTCTACGCTCCCGTATATGTGGGGGTTAAAATAATCGTAAACTGTTCTCTACTGTGAAAAGAGGGCCACCTTGTAAGAATGACTTATTGAAGTACCTATGCACTGCACCCTCTGATAGTCCTACATTTCTAGGAATTATGACTGGAAGTATGACTGGAATACTGCTGATTAAAATAATCCATGCTCCAGTAATAAAGGCGCTCAAATGCTAATATTACCAACATTTATTCAATAGACTAAGACAGCTGACAAAGTTATAACCATCAAACACATGTATCGGCCCACAGCACTGTACCGCTTCACATTTATACACCCCGAAGTACACAATACAGATACTTACCTTTCCAACTTTGCTATTCAGCGCGTCCAATTCGGTCCGGATGGTACCCGTGCTGTTCTTCAAGTTGTTGAAAGTGCTGAGCAATTCCTGAAAAGCAGTAATGGCCTGGAGGGGAAAAGAAGGCACCTTAGGGCACAGGCAATAAGATACACGTGTGGTCCCCACAAACACTGGTCCCCACAGTAATAGAACGTGGCAACAGCTATCTCAATATTGCATTTAGAGTAAATTACTTCCAGCATCAAGAGGCCCATCATGGAACTCCCCGCAAATACAGGATAAATTCCCTAAAGTCCAGGTAAATTAGGCAGACACATAAGGAGAGGCTGGACACAGGTAATTAGCCTCCTGAAACAATACATGCACACATTATTCCGTATTGCAGGCGCAAAGGTGTCACGACCACCCTCAGCATTGAGTACAGAAGCCCCTCTAGAGGAATGGAGATGGAGTGGTGGCCATGGAGCTGCATTCGTCTAGGTCCTGGATGTAAAGCTTGCTGCGAACATGAAGCACCTAGAGTTCTTTGGCCATTGGCTTCTGAATCGCGCCACAGACGTGTTCAGATGGTTGTAGGCCATCAAGAAAAACCGCACAGACCAACTGAATAAACATTTTTATGGGAGCATGTCACAAAGGCTGATCCTGTCGAAAGAAATCCATTAAAAGCAACATTTAAATACGTTTTTTTTTTAAATAAATTGTGATCTCTACTCTTCATTTTAAAAATATACAGTTGCCGGACCCTGCCCCAGCCCTACTCTCGTTTTCATATTTTCTTTCACCGTGAGGCAGGTCACTGCTACACTGGAGTGTCATGTCAATGCCCAGATTGTGACCCAACACTCCTACTATGTTAAGCACTACAGGGCCCTACTTCATACAGTTTCGTTATTATAAACTCAGCAAGTTTACGTCTGCTACTTTCTTGTTGTATTTCTTAGGTTTTGGAGACATCATTATGCTTTCAGGTAACGCACTTTTACTCTTTAATCAGAGAAGGAGTATTCTCAGAAGTGGACATTCATTTTCATATGGAGAATCCCAGGAAGAATTCAGCTGGAAGCGGTATTGACAAAGGAAACTAGACCGTGCACCCAAGATGAGCAGGAAAGGTGGCAAAGTTCAATGCCAAAGAAGTAGGTGGGTACTTAGGAGCCCCGAAAGGTGATCAGCAGATGTCTAACCAAGAAGACTTTAGGAGAAGCACACTCAAGGGCTATACATTATGAATGCACACATTTTACTTAGTGCCCACGGTCATTTAGTAAATGAACCCTACAGCATGAACTGAGATTTAAAGCGCATCAATCCCTGTTATCATGGACACAATCTTATAAAACAAAGCACATATCTGGAAGATGGACTCGCCATAGAACGAGCGTTTTATAAGATGCCTATAACTTTGGTGCTGTTTGATGAATATTCAGTAAACATCCCCAACACAAATATACGGGGGGGAAAGTTGCCTCATGTTGTGTTTTAGGAGGGGGAAAAGATGACGCAGGACCCACATCATATATTTTACCATTCGTTTTCCTTAGGCGAAAGTCTGCTCTCCCCTACAGCCTGATCCCAGGGGTGAATTTGCGTGCTCTATATTTATTACAGCCTGGTTGAGAGCGACTCTATGGTTATGCTTAAGCTGAACTCCACATAGGAAGTGAACCTTTTGAGATGCTTATAACTTTGATGAATCTTCACAATGTTTTCCAAAAAAAACAGAATGCAGCCAATATGGAATTTGTTTGTAAGGTTTTTTTGACTTCATCGAGCTGGGCAAAGTTATAGTGGAACAGACAATTTCCCATTTATTCACCACAGGCAAAACGTTTGTTCTCACTTGCATCCCAAGCTGAAGGGCCGATTTGCACCAAACTTTCACAAGGAATAGTCTGGTTCTGAAAACGGTGGCTTTGCAAATCTGTCCAGTAGTATTTTTCAAAAGCACCCAAAAGTAGCAATGGAAAAATAAGCTATATCTGGGTTTGCCATGTTCAGTCCGCTGAGCCACATATATCCACATGGGCACGCACAGGCGGCGGCTGCAGGGACATCCAGAGACATTTCTGGGAGGCACCATGGGCAGTGGCCTCTCATGGTAATAAATACATCTAGGCTATGGGATCTGGTACAGGGGTAAAGGCCAGACGCCATGCTCCACCCACAGTGGCATCCCAAGCTGCTGGACGGATTGACACTACATTATGATGAATTGGGATCTGGTTCCAACTGTGTGGTCTTGCAAATCTGGTGCAAATCTGTCCAGCAGTTTATTTTTAAAAAGTCTCCAAAAGTATCCAAAAACCAGTTAGCTATTTCTGTGTTTTCCAGTTCAGTCCCCTGTTCTCATTGCACTAGCCAGAGCTGCGCTGCCCTGGCGGCACTTACTCAGAGCATTGCTGGCCTGTTTTCCCCTCCCGTCTCCCTTGCATTTCCCCCCTCCATTTCCCCTTGCACTTTTCGTTCTTGCACTTCGATTTGAATGACACAGGCAGGGTCGGACTGGGACAAGAAATAGGCCCGGACACCAAAAATAAAGTGGCCCACCCCTCGCCTCAAAAAAGTGGCCCACTCCTCGCCTCAAAAAAAGTGGCCCTCAAAACATCATCCGTGAATCGTGTCAATTCACGACTTTACAGAAAATGCACGTATGGAGGGTTCATGTGTCTGTTACATTACAACACAACTCATAAAATAACATTACTTTGCATGCAGTTCTGTGACAGGGTCCACAGCTTCCAGGTGCAGGAGTGCCATGAACCAACCACCCCCACTGCGGTTTTGGGACCTGTTGCAAGTCAATGCTTATACAGGGCTCTGCAACCCCAGCAGGGAAGGAGGGTTAGGATGATGACGGTTGGATAGGAAGGGGGGTTAGTTCAACCGGAAGGAGGTTTAGGGAGAGGTTATGGATAGGTTGGGGATGTGAGGGTAAGGTTTTCATCACTGCGCATGCTTCTAGCTAGCTGTTACACTCATACAAACACACGTCCCTGCTTCTGACTCTACACACATATACAATATCACTATAGCACTATGCAAAGGCACAGCAACATAATAAACACGCATTAGGTAGTGCAGTACTTAGCTTAGGTTAGTTGTCACCAGAGTGCCCTTTGTTGTCTCCTGCGATTTCGTTGTGCTACATTGCTGATAAGTCCTAGGATTCATCACGGAAAAATCAAACTAGACAGGGGAAAAAGTATAAAATACAGGGACATCAAATGCCTCAATGACCGAACAGGAGTTTAGTCCCACAAGCTGCCATTCGTGGGAACAAATACTCCAAATATTAATGCAATAGACTATGTTTCAGCACTTGAAACTACTATGGTGGTGATGGTGCAGTACCAAAACATAGTAACATAACATAACATGCTTAACCTCGGTAAAAGAAGGACTTAAACGAAGCGTATAGCCTCCAGGTAACTTGCTAATGTCAATATTTAATTTGCAATGACTGAGGTATTGCTACCACCACCTGCAGACTGGTCAACTCCCTTTCCATGTGTGCAGGGAACACTAGGGCGATGAAGGGGCCACATGCCACATAGATAAATGTGCCTACAATGTTCAAACACATATCTGCGTGCGTCAGGTGTGGCCTTTCTGCAGGCCAGAGTGTAGGTCCCGCTGATCTCTGTCGGTCTCTGGGTTTTGTGGCAACACACGTTGACGCCTGTGCATCTGTGTGTTTGCACTGGGTCCTATTGCATGGGGTGTGAGAGTGCAAACGGAGCGCTGTGTGCGTTCTTGCCGCACGTGTATCTTCCGCATTATTCATGAACGAGACCAACAGTGGTGTTGAGCAAGTGAGAAGTTGTAAGCGGCTCACGGTTTGCAGGCTGCATGTTGCGAGGAAGGTGATAATGTGTGATGCAGGATCTAGGGCACTCACTTCTTTGTTTCTGCAGGTGACAGACACAGACTACAAGATGAACACATTCCAAGAACATGCCAATCTCGCACCGCGTCTTGCAACCTGCCCTAGCACCCCACAAAATCCAAAGGTACCAGGTGGGCATCTGTTCCTTGCCTTGCACACAGTACACACAACCAAACATGGGCATGCGTCTGGCCCTTCCAACAGTTAAAGGAACAAAGGTGCTTGCCAGTGTGATTCTTAGCTCATCACCAAGCATACAGGCGTGCAATTTCACCAAATCTGAGGCTTTAATTAACAGAAAGCACAAGGCTTCAAAAATCACTGTTTATTTAAGGTGGCTCAGAAGCCCTAAAAAAATTTAAACCAAGTGAACGCGAAACACCAGGGACAGTCTCTCCCCAACCTCAATTGGCATAGATCATAATCATTCCTTATTAAATCTTTGCCTGAACCCACGGGCTGAGGTACTCACTGCTCTCCCTTGCTCTGACAAAGCAGAAGTAAATGTGGCTTTGAACGCAAATCTATCGGCTTTGCCTGATTTGCAGAGATGTGTCTCCTTATCATTGGAAGACTAAGACTCCAGGAACACTGCAAATGAAACCAGGAAAGTACGGTTCCAGCCCAGGAAGCAAGGTCAACCATCGGACCGAGTTTGGACATCATTGCAGCTACTGTGGATGCAATATTCGCACTTTGTTCCACAGTAGCAATTGAACAACGCAAAATGAAAGCGGTACTGGGGCGGGTGGTGGACATTATCTTGCTGCAAAGTGAGGACATTTGTAGTGCAGAGCGAATTAATATTGATAAGGAAGACATTTTGGAGCAAAATGAAATGGAGGATTGAGGAACACCACCATAGTTTCACTATACTTGTTTCAAGGTAAACAGCATCCAGCCCCTGAAGATCAGGTACAATCAGAGGTGGAGATATTGATATTAAACGACAGAGCCAACACTACAGAAATAGAAAAACCTATCGAGCAAAAACATAAACTGAGAGTGCAAGACAGGAAAAAGTGCCGAATTCAGCGCTAGCAGCTCAATTATGTGGAAAAATCCAAAGCCCATATATGGAGGAAAAATGGAGAAGCATTGGCAATGTCAAATCAGGTAGCCATTTTGTTTGTTGAAAAAGATGATTGCTATATTCTAACACAACAAAACCGGCCTGTCCTGTATCAGTTGCCTACAACATTACAGCCTATACCACCCTGGACAGTTGGTTGCAGGGCCAAGGTACAGGCCCTAGGCCCCAAACTTTGGGGACAGGACAAGTCTGGAGACGGACCAAAAATGCAGCTGTTCCTTTGAGACCGGTGGTATTAAGTACTGAGGCAAATGAGGAAAATGTACAAATTGGGGCAATTGAAAAAAATGAATTGGAATTGTGAAAACACCACTGGCACCAGGAGAAACACATAAATGAACCCACAGGGGCATGGTACAACAATTTACTGGAAATCCTAATTGTGCCCAGAATTTAGCTCACCCCATGACGTTGACACACAGCATTCGCTTTAGTGAGAAGAAGTGAGAAGAAAACGTCTAGTGGCAGTCCATTCATAAACTGAAAGCAACTATTGCACCTGCTTTATCTTGCCCCAGAACTGTGTGGACTTGCCCGAAGTAGTAGCAACTGGGTAATTGCAACTTGTGTGCCACTGGTCGTGGTGGAATGCATTTGCATATATGCTAATATGAAAGAAAATCTGGGCTTTGAAATACAACATAAGGAGCCGATCCACATAGCTGGTCTGGCATTTGAAGTTCCGCACACTGCAAGGGGAGTTGACTGCAGCCAAGCCTGGTACACACAAAACCTATATGTACGAAGCCGGCCACCCTCTCATGCTTCTCATAATACCGAAACTAAACAAAATGAATACTGCAACAATGGTACATAGTGGGTGACAATCATCATTGTGATTGGATATATAATGTTTATTTTTCACGCCTCTCACAGCCTCTGCCTCTATAAATCAAAACGATGGCAACTGCGCATTACTCCCCTTGCCATGATGTTAACTTTGCAACTCGTTTTAGGATAAATGAAGCGCAGCCAGGCGCAGTGCAGCCTCTGTGTCTTTTATATCAGCTCATTTTAAAACACAAGTCACAACAGTACAGCTGGCAATAGACTGACACCCAGTAGGTAATCACCAGGAGTGCTGCTTAGCCTGCAAGTCTAACCACCAGTCCACCACCACCACTACCAGTAGCCCCCGCATGAGGGGGGTCCTAAATTCCCAATACCCCATAGTACATTTTGGCCATTTCCAATCCTCCTTACCTGATTGTGCAGCACAGATCGAATTGTGACGTTGGCAGCCTGTGCACTGGCCTAGCCCTCTGGCACTGACAGCCTGCCCCTGGGCACTGGCGGCCGGCCTGCTTCATCCTCCAACTCGCCTCCTACCCGGCTGCTGTCCTCGTGTGGTCTCAGTCAGTGGGTGTTTGGGAAGGGCACTACTAGTGGGCACTAGACATGGGCTGGCTGGCGGCCTCGGCTCCGACGAGTTGTGTTGGGTGGTGGTCCACCAGTGCGGCTGCAGACGTGCTCAGGCTCAGTCAGGACTCAGGAGGATCTCTCATTCTCTGGACTAAACGGTCGTCAATGTGCCTACTATGCTGTGGCGGCCGAAATCATTGCCCGCCCAGGGTCAGAGAGGCCCAGCAAATATCCTCAGGAATCATCAAGTCACGTCGTGTGACGATTTCTTTGGACGACCTGGCGGCACAGAGTCTATGTCGGGCGGGTGGCGGATATGGCCCTGCACTGCAGCCGAATTTTCATTGGCCCCGACCCCCCCGCCTTGTTCCACAGCGGCCGCCACCAGCCCCAGGCACAACTTGCTGTTTCAACTTTGCAAGAAGTGCAACAAATTTGTTGTTACTTCCTGCGAAAATGAAGTGAAGCAATTTGTGTGTGACTTGAAATGTTAATATAGTATGTATCCCTGCCTCAGGCCTGGCTGCCTGCCATTATGCTGTGCCGAAGTGCCGGGAGGCGGGGCGGGCCCAAGCCCCAGGCCCAGCCAGCTCCCAGCCCAGCCCCAGGGTCAGGAGGACTCGGAGACCGTGGTGTTATTTCTTTTAGTTTGCAAATTGCAAATTGCAATGAATGAATTTACAACAACTCAGCCGGCCCCCACGGCCGCCGCCTGATCAAGCAGCCGAGCACACTGCATGGCGCGGCACCGCGCTGGCGGCCACTGGCAGTGGGTGGCCACCGAACTTGATGATGCATCTGCATGCATCATAAATTATGATGCATGCATGATGCAATCATCAAAGCAAGGCAACACAACATCTCACTCAGATCTGTAGTGTTACCTTCCTTTGATGTATTATTCACGCTGCTGCCTCTGTAGTGTGCCACACCGCCTTTTGTTGCCCAGCACAGCCGCCCCTGATGAGTCTTGACACAGGACCGCCCGCAGCAGCGCCGCGGGGCCGCACGCGGCCGCACACATAGACATAGTCTCATGTCAGACTCGGAGACAGACTGACTTAGTACTAGTACAATTGTGCTAATACAAAAAAAATTATTTAAAAAAAAAACGGCCCTGGGGTAGCTGCTGAAAAACCGGCCCCAGGGGTCCCAAAATTCGTTCGGCCACGGGCCGAACGACCGAAAGGGCCAGTCCGAGCCTGGACACAGGGCCATTTGTCGTGTCCTCCCTCTGTCATCCTTCCATTGTTTTGTCGCACCTAGAAACACTTGTGTACAGATGCGTTATAAATGACTTATCATATCAATCAAACGCACTTTGATAGCTCGACAAATCAAAAGTAGGCAGAGACAGATACAATTTTGAGCATGCAACTGTCAAACCAGAATTTTCCAAACAATTATATCTCGCAGCTCAGGTCTTTCGATCTTCACTGCGGGTTTGTCTTGCCATTGAGGTAAGATCTGAAACTCGATCGGTAATCCTTGGGCCAGGCAGCACGAGCCACCAGCTCTCTATAAGTGTCCTCTTGCTCATTACACCAAGTAAGGTCAACATTAGGAGTATGTTGCGCCCACCATGTCATGACATGGTGGGCGCAACATACTCCTAATGTTGACCTTACTTGGTGTAATGAGGTCAACGCTTTTCTATCAGCAGTGCAATACAGAAGGGGAAAGACTGCATGCAAATCTCCACAGTTCCAAAGAGGAAACAGTTTTCAGCTGAATATGGCATGGACGTATGGCACTGAAAAGCAACAAGGAAAAAATTAAGGCAGGATCAAAGCAGGGCAAGAAGGAAGGAACAGGAGACAGAGCGAAGAATCAAAGGCAACAGGAATGAGAAGGAAACACTAGTGCCAAGGCAACTCACAGAGCAGTTGCGACGTGGCGATCTGCTGGCGACATCCCAGGATTTCCGGAATAGAGGACGTCACTCTATGAGCGGAACCAAATCAGGACCACGTGCAAATCAGGCTTGGTCCCACCCCAAAAGGGGTAGTACAGCCCAAACTGCTAGGTCTTATCCTTTACGCACGAGACCACAAGCATCCCCAGACATGTTTCGGCCTTGTGGGGCGTCATCAGTGAGGAGTTGCTTGGATCTCTAGGCTCAGCAGGCTCGGGACCTACGTCTGGGCATACCCATCCCACTTGGGGGGACTAAAGCAAAACCAAAAGTTGATGGCTGGATGGTTTTGACCAAATCATAACCCTGGGCAACCCTCCAGACCATAGTTTGCGTGCCAAGCCATTGCAGAAGTAGAAAGACCATACGCAAATCAGGCTTGGTCCTACCGCATGGTAAAATACTGGTAAGTCCATTGCTGTCGACAATTTCCCTCACTGCTAAGTTTGGGAATCGAAAGAAACACCTACAGCACTTATTGGAGGATTTTCCTCCCACTTCCCTACAAAAAATGAAGGATTCACTGCTGTCGGAATTACCCCGAGCAGTAAATCCTCCAAATCCCCAAATGGAGTCAAAGATTGGAGATCAGCACTGCCATCTCCACCATTCGTAACCAGACAGAAACAGTAAACAAGTTTGACAGTATTTCTGTAGGAGAATTCCACCAGACCTGTAATGAGACCCCAAGTTCCCTCTCCCCTTCCCCCTACAGCAGCCTAAAAAGGAAAACAATTCCTTTCAGCGAAAATGTTGTGTCCCCCAGTTATGACGTCATAGCAACTGATTATGACTTGATAATCCTCGGCTATGATATCACAGCAGTAGGATCCAGCGTTTGGAAATGGAAATAGCTGCTAATGGTTTCTGAATGAAGTCAGGCACAATAGGTCCCTTCGGCTTCCCTGCTGGCTGTATAGGCATAGGTGCTCCTTTTTAGAGTACCGGCTCCGCTGTAGCAACCTACACAAGCAACTGTTTTGGCAACTCTGCGTGCAGCGACTACATTTCCCGTGACATGGGCGAGAAGGGCGACAGGCCACAACATGTTTCACTAGATGATGTCGCTCATGAGTCATCGATTCCCTCATTAACGCCCGGAGCTGAGCATTGGCCGCCGCCCTTTCCATCGCATACCTAAATGCTATCTCAGCGCAGCAGCGACCCTCCTGAATGAAACGTCACTCACCCAATTTCTTTAAATGATGACAATAATGAGCACTGTGTAATTCCCCAGACAGTGCAGAATCTGTTAATTCCCGTCCTTGAATACATGTATTCATGTACAAACCTTGCAAAGGTGTGCTACTACAAAAGCCGTGCACTGCCGTGTTGTTGCTTATGCTTTGCAAAAATATATTGTTGCATGCGCCCCGCATGGGTGTTTCATGACATGAGTGCACGTGTATATTTTTTCAGCCCATGAAATAGTGAATTATTGCATGGGACGTCCACATGAGTCGTTGACTTTGCAGCAGTGTGAGGGCCCTGCACTATTATTTTATTATTCTACATATGGTTTTCAAAGCGCACATGCTGTCTAACTACTGCTTCTAGGTGTTTTTGTTGTTGCAGGGTTACTGTTGCCGAGTTGGATATAAAGCCGTTGGTTTTGTTGAGAGGTTGTCATGGGTTAGTAACATGACTAGGTCAGATAGTCGGAAGCCTGGCCTCTTAGTCCAGCTCTACTGAGTAGCTATTCATATAATTATCGCAAGAGTCAGAGGCAGAGCCTGCAGGGACCTCTGCACTTTAGTTAACAATTCAATTGGTGAAGTTCCTCTGTCTTGTGTTAAATGGAATAGATATGCTTAGATTACAGAGCTTTCTAAGAAACTTTGTTTATCCGGCACCTTTTATGAGATAAGCACTTAGAGGTCATTATTGGCCTCCTTTCTAGAAATCACAATGATTACAATGCAGCCAATCATTACAGGTGCTGATGGCATTCCAAAGAAGAAGCAGAAGTGACAACAAGAGAAACCTTGTCTTTGCATTCAAGAAAAAGCAATGGCAGCTGGGGAGCAGGTGTAAGTGGATCTAGGTCACCTGGCCCAGGCCCCGCCCACCTGGTTGCCGCTCCTTTTCACCACTTAGTAAGCCCCGCCCACCCAGTGCCTTCCTGCTTGCCACTCCTTTTCACCACTTAGCAAGCCCCGCCCACCTGGTGCCTTCCTGCTTGCCGCTCCTTTTGACCACTTAGCAAGCCCCGCCCACCTGGTGCCTTCCTGCTTGCCGCTCTTTTCCCTACTTATGGAGCCCTCCAGCCTCTTTTCCTTTGCAGCTGGGGAGCAGCTGTAAGTGGATCTAGGTCACCTGGCCTAAGCCCCGCCCACCTGGTGCCTTCCTGGTTGCCGTTCCTTTTCACCACTTAGCAAGCCCCGCCCACCTTGTGCCTTCCTGCTTGCCACTCCTTTTCATCACTTAGCAAGCCCCGCCCACCTCGTGCCTTCCTGCTTGCAGCTCCTTTTCACCACTTAGCAAGCCCCGCCCACCTGGTGCCTTCCTGCTTGCTGCTCTTTTGCCTACTTAAGGAGCCCTCCAGCCTCTTTTCCATTGCATCTGGGGAGCAGGTGTAAGTGGATCTAGGTCACCTGGCCTAAGCCCCGCCCACCTGGTGCCTTCCTGCTTGCTGCTCCTTTTTATCACTTAGCAAGCCCTGCCCACCTGGTGTCTTCCTGCTTGCCGCTCTTTTCCCTACTTAAGGAGCCCTCCAGCCTCTTTTACTTTGCAGCTGGGGAGCAGCTGTAAGTGGATCTAGGTCACCTGGCCTAAGCCCCGCCCACCTGGTGCCTTCCTGGTTGCCACTCCTTTTCACCACTTAGCAAGCCCCGCCCACCTGGTGCCTTCCTGCTTGCCACTCCTTTTCACCACTTAGCAAGCCCCGCCCACCTAGTGCCTTCCTGCTTGCCGCTCCTTTTCACCACTTAGCAAGCCCCGCCCACCTGGTGCCTTCCTGCTTGCCACTCTTTTCCCTACTTAAGGAGCCCTCCAGCCTCTTTTCCTTTGCAGCTGGGGAGCAGCTGTAAGTGGATTTAGGTCACCTGGTCTAAGCCCCGCCCACCTGGTGCCTTCCTGCTTGCCGCTCCTTTTCACCACTTAGCAAGCCCCGCCCACCTGGTGCCTTCCTGCTTGCCTCTCCTTTTCACCACTTAGCAAGCACTGGCCACCTGGTTCCTTCCTGCTTGCCGCTCCTTTTCACCACTTAGCAAGCCCCACCCACCTGGTGCCTTCCTGCTTGCCGCTCTTTTCCCTACTTAAGGAGCCCTCCAGCCTCTTTTCCTTTGCATCTGTGGAGCAGGTGTAAGTGGATCTAGGTCACCTGGCCTAAGCCCCGCCCACCTGGTGCCTTCCTGGTTGCCGCTCCTTTTCGCCACTTAGCAAGCCCCGCCCACCTGGTGCCTTACTGCTTGCCACTCCTTTTCACCACTTAGCAAGCCCCGCCCACCTGGTGCCTTCCTGCTTGCCACTCCCTTTCACCACTTAGCAAGCCCCGCCCACCTGGTGCCTTCCTGCTTGCCGCTCTTTTCCCTACTTAAGGAGCCCTCCTGCCTCTTCCTTTGCAGCTGGGGAGCAGCAGTAAGTGGATCTAGGTCACCTGGCCTAAGCCCCGCCTACCTTCTTAGCCCTGCCTCTTCCTTCCTGCTCTTAATTCTTAGATGAAGGAGGTCTCTCGCCCGGGCGTCCAAAGTGAAGGGCAGTCAAAGAAAAGGGCTACTGCTGTTTGGACCTGTTCGGACCAGGAGGATCCAGGGTCCAACCCTCTGCTAAGACAGCAGGTAAGCTTGCACCAACATGTGTTTAGACCCTCTGTCCCAACAGGCCATCCGCGCCCTCTCTGGTCCCCCCGTGTTGTTCCCTGTGCACCCCGCCCTTCCTGCACACAGGAGTCTGTCCTGATACATTCTGGTTTCACCATCACCGTCTTGTGGCCAATGCTGGATTTTACTTTTATGGACTTCATTGATTCACGGTGCGTCACCCTTTCTCAACTTTCATGCTGGACTTCCTTTGCATCTTGTACTCATGGTGGCCCTGAATCATGTTGTTCTATCTTCATCT
The DNA here is from genome assembly GCF_040938575.1 of Ambystoma mexicanum. NCBI lineage: Eukaryota > Metazoa > Chordata > Amphibia > Caudata > Ambystomatidae > Ambystoma > Ambystoma mexicanum. Next base: position 691,061,573 of record NC_090924.1, on the reverse strand, counting down.
TGTATCCTGGCTTGCAACATTATGTGTTACTACTGACTTCTGCAATTGTATTCGCTCTCCTCTCTTGCTTCTCCACTATTTTTTATTGCTTACTCTCTGTTCTCTCCTCCCCTCCGCTCTCCCTTTTCCCATCTCCTCCCCTCCTCCCCTTACTTTCTTCTATGCACTTACTCTATGATAGCAACCTCGTCTGTCGCTCCCCTATCCCCTAACTTTTGCCTCCAGCACTATCTGAAACGTTGTCAGGCCTAGTACGATAGTCACTTGTTTTGTTCCTCCCCTCTCTTTCTGCACCCCTCTCCCTCACCTTTTGTTTTCCTCCGGCTCTACCAGAAATGTCGTCAGGCCTAGTACGGTAGTCGTTTGTCTATTTCCATTTCCTTCCCACTCTCCCCCTCCCTTCCTTATCTATGTCTTAGCACTTGCACTATCTGAAATGTCGTCAGGCCGAGTACGATAGTTAATTTCACATCCTTACTGTTCATGGCCTGTAAGAATGTCGTTGTATTTTCCCTTGTTCCCTTCCTTGCCTTGAAGCGCTTTGAAATACATTGTGTATATGCGCTATATAAATAAACTATCATATCATATCATATCATATCACAGCTAGATTTAGACACTCCTTCTCTGGGAGGATCTTTTCTGACTACACCTTCAGTGGGACAGGCAACATCCAGTTTATTGCACCAAAGTGACCAATCACTTCTGTTTAGCGAAACCATTCACTTTTAATACACCTAATAATAATAAAGCAGTTCCACTTGAACTAAGTTCATGATTAAAATCCATGCCTTATAAAGACAACTTTGTTGTTTAAATATTACCAAACTAAACCTTTATCTTAGACAGAAAGTCTAGAAATATCTCCTGGCAAGACCTCTGAAATCTGCTGGTTCCAAAACCTAGTGATTGCAACGTTGAAGAGCAAGAAACTGGGAGGCAGAAGGAAGGATGCTGCACGATTCCTCCTCTGGAGCAGCTTGCCAGATTCATCTAAGAAATGGAGGACCACTTCCATAGAAGACTGAAGACCTCCCTCTCCAGGAAATACTTTGGACTTGATTGGGGACATTCTCATAATTACGTAGCATGTACAAAACCTTCAGTCAAAGTTCTTTTGCTACATTTAGCATTTTTTCAAATGTCTTGACCCCCCCTCCCATTGCTTTTTGCACATGCAGTGAACCAGCTCTTCTCCCTCCTTCTCTGCCTTTGCAAATAACCAATCTAAATGTTTCCCAGAGACTGTGAAAGATTGGATTTCCCTTCTCTCTCCCTTTACTCTGCCAGTGCTATGATAAGTGCCTTGTAAAAGGGCAATATAATAATATATGTGTGCATTTATTTTATTTAGCATAATTTAACGTACATTCTACGACTTTTTATAAATGTATATATACATCTGTTGAAGTATGTGTATAAAACAATAATGATCCATACGTGCCACAATATAGCATAAATCACCCGACATACATTCATTTAAAAAAAGTCTAGAAGCAGCAACAAAGGTAAATTATAATACATTATAGTCTTTTCATAAGAGTCTCAATATTGTACCTTAGACTTGTCATATGACATATTAAGTTCCGATCATTTCCCTTCAAATATTTGCTCTACAATTTGTTACTATCTGTTATCACTCATATTTCGTAAATAAAACCACATTTTCTTTTCTAAAATCCTGTATCGCTGTTACCACAATGTGCTAATTGCCTTTGGTGAACAACCACTTGGGATACTGAATTTATGGATCTCGGGTTCTCCTAAAGCTACAACTTGCAGACAGGGCATTTTCCAATGATAATGACCCCCTGCTCCTGTCTGTAAGGCTGCATTAGTCAATGTTTACCTCTGTCCTGATTGAAGAGGTGTGCAGTTTACACAGACTTTGAATATAGAAAGAGATATATGCAAATGGAAACAAATATGCGGGCCCATTTTAATGCTAATTACTTGGGCGCCAATCTTGGTGAAGGAATTACAACTATTATTTGGAAAGACTGCATTCCTTATTATTACTCCATTGAATTCCGAGTTTCGATATTGAAACTTCTCTTCCAGCTGCTTTTGTGTGGAAGAAAGTTTTCTCCAAGCAAAGGTTTTCTCCAAACAAAAGCATTACTGCATGTGATACTATCACTTGTCTCCAATTAAGTTCTGTGAGCTCTAAAATGCAGAATAGCATAAGGGTCCGCATGATTCTAAGCATGCAAATCATTCTCATTACTGCATCCTTATCACAATGTTGATGGTGCTGCTTTGATTGCAGCTGCAAAGTGAAGTGTCTCCGGTTTTTAACTTTGCAGTTTTTACTTTGTTACAAGACTGGGCTTTGTCTGAGTCAGTGCCTGATCTTCTACAAATTAATAGCATTTAAGACAGCACCTGCACGGACATAGCAGGGCAAACATCCATCAAAATTAGGTACAACAGTGTATCAGGACAAGAACTAGAAGAAGTCCCTCTTCTCCATGACAACGAAAGGGGGCGTTTATATCACAAGGCCGTAGCAGTCCGGCAGTGAACATTCCCATTGTGTTCTCATGCCAAAGTGGCTTGACGTTGTGATCGAATCCTATCTGGGTGCCGGTAGTGGTTTACCCATATTAACACATTAAAATGTTAGGTCACACAGACCAATGAGCAGTCAGAACAGTAACTTCCTCTTTCTGTTTTCCCTTATTCATATCTTGCACAGATACTTGAACATTGACATTTAAAAACTAAAACCATCAAGAAAGTAAGACACTTGCCTTTGCTTCTCAACAAAATCACATACATGTACAACACAAGAATCATACAATGTTTTTTTATGCATTTACAGAAAATAGTTCAAATTAGAGGCTGGTAATATTTTAGGTTTTAATCAAGAAACTTCCTCCAATGCACAAGATAGCAAACAAGCTCCTGCTAAATTAATGTGGTACCAGGTGAATCAAGCATTCTCTAATGTAATTTAACACTATCTCATTACCTTTTGATTCTGTTCTATTTCAATTATTTTTGCATATGCGATTTGTGTGTGTATATTTTTTGCAGGCCAATAAGTATGTTCAAGCACTTACCTAGTCGTAAATAGAAAAATCAAGAATCAATGAAAGTGAGACCGGTAATTTACTGGTTATATTCAATTACACATTTATAACATTAATGAATATATCAAGTGCATCTTCAGCATTACTGACGAAGCCCCTCATGTAATCCATTTAATAGGGGGTGAGAACTTTCAAACTGAAGGAAGACAAGAAATCAATTAACAGCATGACAAATCATTAATCCCAGTTACCACTGTGACTCCCCTGAAGAAAGTTACAAGTGTGTGGGAACTGAAACATGTCGGGCTGTTTTGGTTGCCCAGAGATATCCAGTGGGACACCATTTTAGTGTTGTGGCAACTTGTGATGTATTAATAGGTTGTTGGTGTTGTGGAATTTGTAAAAGGACAAAGACATGTTATTGTCGCTTGTGTATTGTATCTTGTGTCATTTTTAAGTTATGTCTTTAATCACATCATATTTATGTTATCAACTACGTGTATACATGTCATCTTGGGATGGAAGATGTTATTGAATCATCCCAGTTTCTTTTATTTTTACATATCGCATGCAAACTGTCCCCCAATACTTTTATGGAATACATTTTGGCAAATATTTTAACAAATTAAACAGGGAAATTGAGTCACCAGAAGATGCACTACATGAAAGGGTTTCTTTGTTTTGTTAAATATCCATCCACTGCAAGTCTCAGATTCGGGGAACATTTCCAGTAAAACAACTGAAATGCCCTGAGTCGGGCAGCTTCTCTGATCCCTCTCTCTCTGCAGCACAGATCTCATTTCACCAGAAACCCTTAGTTCAGACAGGGCAATTGTAAGGGATTTTAGGGCACTGGCATAGCTAGATTTCCCCCCACAAAACAACGAAATGAAGGGATCCAAGAATGTTTGCATCCCCTCCCACTACTTTATGACAGTCACATCTAATAGCTTGATAGGCTGCTGCGGCTACAGTCAAAATTAGCATGGGCACTCCCTTGAAGTCAGCTGACCTCCTCCTCACTGCTGCATTCATATTTATTCTATTATAAAAATGAGAGCCAGGCAACCCAGATAAGGCAAGGTGTAGCCCAACAATTTAAGTAATTTGTCCATATATTTCTAGTGAAAAAACATTAGTTAAGAGAGAGTTAAGGTGATTAGATGTATCACAACAAAACCCTTGACATTCAGCTGGTATAGGAAGTGATGACCATCTTAGCTTGATGCCGCCCCACCCCCCGTTGATATCCTCATGATGTCATTTTAAATGCCATGGTGAATCCCTTTGGTGATATCATGTATGTGCGCATGGGCTTTGCAATGGGGGATGGACGGGGGCATCGAGTTAAGATGGTCAGCACTTCCTACATCAGCTGAATTTCAAGGTTTTTTTTGCCATAAATCTGAACAGCTTAGCTAAAGTTTTTTCACTGAATATATATACATATATGATGGACTTTTTTTGCTAAAATATTTTCAGACTATCCATTTTTTCTGTGCAATTAATTGAAAATAAATACAAAAACATCTGTTTAGGAAGACACTCAATGTGTATATATTATAGAGCTATGATCATCACCCTACAGGTAAGATCAAACCAATGTGCACTGCTTTTCCCCAAAATTCGATTGCTAATAACTATTGACTTGCTGCACGGATCTGCCTGAAATTTTCCATATACATTTTCTGGTGCAGGCCCTCTCCAAACAGGAAATGTGATGCATAAGGGGAGCCACTAGCTAAAAAAAAACGTTATATATCTCGCATGGTGCATTGCAGCCCATGAGGCTTTTCAGAAATAAAAAGCATATTTTTTCATCATTACAGGTCATTCTCAAGGTAATTTCATGACAAAGTCATGGTCATTTCACAGTAATTTTAAGTGACAACAAAGAGCTTATGTTCGTGAAATCCGTCACTTGGCGGTGGGAAGCCGTTTCATGTTGACATACACGTTGGCGGCTCATTGCTGACAAATGTTCGTTATTTTTACAGCAAAAGTACAGGTCAAAAGGTAGCGGTCACGTTTGTATGCCGCCTTTTGCCCTGCACGTTTGCAGTCTGCTGTGCAAAATGAGTAAAAGCTGCCTGGCAGAGGCGTGGCTAGGGGGGGTGGGGTTGCGGCTGAGTGGGCTACAGCCCCGGGTCTTTTGGTTGTAGCCCCGGATAGAAGCTCAGGTGCCACAACCAAAAGGCTAGCTAGCCCCGAGTCCCGCCAGTCCCGACATTAGCTTAGTCCCTGATCTTTTCCAGACCTAGCAACACCCCTGTTGCCTGGCATGCTCGCACTGCAGGCAGCATTTACTTTTAATTGTGAGCCCCACTTGCCATGCTCGCATACAATAAAATTCTGTCTGACATGCTCGCACGTCGGGCACCATGTAATTTTCATTGTGAACACTGCTTACCATGCTCGCATGTTGGGCTTAGTTTAATTGTAATTGTACAAGCTGCCTGCCGTGCAGCCATGGCAGGCAGCTTGTACATTGGATCCCTATGGAGTCTGCTTGCTTTATGCTGGTGCATAAATCTGGCAGACCCCATGAAGATCTCCAGCAGTTGCACCGGCATGAAAAACCATGCAGGTGCAAATGCTGGAGCATTTGTATAGCAGAGAGAAAGAAAGGCGGAATAAACGCAAGTTGTGTTCCGCCCCTCCTCTCCGCCACACAAATTAATGGAAATGGGGCACACCGTGAATTGAAAGTGTAAGGGGGTAATTCATGGATTATTTGCACCGAAAAAAACGGGATTTGTGTGCCATGCTGCCCGCAAATCCCTGTTTAACAAATGGGGATTTGCGGGCAGAATGGCGCACAAATCCCGTTTTTTTGGCGCAAATAATCCATGAATTATCCTATAAAAGTCCTAGGCAAGACTTTTATGCTTTCAACTCATGGAACGCTCCTGACGAAAAAATGAGCCCCAAAAGGTGTCGGGGTCCCAAAAACCTGTCATCAAAAGGTATGCTAAAAACCAAGTGGATCATTTTATGAAAAAATGTAAATGCACACAGAGGGCCATGAACGTTAGTTCACATGTGCTGCTGGGCTGACTGCTTTCCAGTTTAAACATGTACAAGATAGAGTTTTAAAGTGACCAGGAAAACCAGGGAAAATCACCTTTACTCCTAATTTTTATTTCCGTTATGTAAAAAAAAGGAAAATGCTGCCTGAAATTATGCTTTGCAGATGGCATTTACAATGTATTCCTATGGACTCTGCGTGCTTTTATCAGGTGCTAAAACAGGCCGGTTCCATAGGAATTCATTGGTCTATCACAGTAGTATCCAATATTTTTTTAAGATGAGTTCCCCTGGAGTCAAAACGTTTCCTGACCCCCAAATACAATAACTGCTTATATTTTCTAGTAAAAGCAATCACTTTTTAAAGAACCTTGCTTCCTTCTGGACATCTTTAGGGCAACCAGAAGGGGACCAGCCCCCCAGTTTGAAGACTACTGGTGCCTGCATGAAAATCCAATGTCACCCTAAATTAACATAAGATGAAACCTAAGCACCATCGATTTTTGTGCGCATTCTATCACAAATAACCTTTTGTTTTGGGGACAAATCAGGCTGAAATTTTCAAAAGCAATTGTCTGGTATGGGCCATCCCCAAACTGGACATTTTTTAGCAAATTCGTCACGCGATTCAAAAGTAATTAATTGTAGAAAAATAAACTCTTTGCCGCCTAAGCCTATTCACTTTCCCTTCGAGAAAAGGGTGCTTGTATTGAACGTGTGCACAGCAAAAACCGCTTGACAAATTTGCGCCAAATAATGAAAAAGTTGGACAAAAAGCTTTGCAGATATTCCTGTTTTTGGTTTGGTGTAAATCCGACCGGTATTTTTTTTAAAATTGACAGCAAAGGGGTACTGCAGTCCAAAACAAATGTCTATTCCTCCCCTAGTACATTGCAGCACTGAGGATTTTCAGAAATAAAATTGCGATTTGTTTGGGCTCGATATGAGCGATTCCTGCAATAATGCAGCAGAAAAACACAAAATAAAATGCTGACAATCATATTTGGAGAAGGGCAAAGGGGGGCTTCACATCAGGGAAGTTGTGAGGAGGGAAAGAGGGTCATCGGGAGTGTGGCACTTTGGAGAAGGCGGAAAGCGGTTTGGAATCGGATCATTTCCGTGTTATCACAGGAATGTCACAGAAAATCGCAAGACACGAATGGAAAAAAAGAACACCACTTGAACAAGAGTGGGACATAGGCTAATATAGGAGGAGGACTGCACATGTAGAGTGGAAATGGGGAAAGCAAAAGACCTTTTTAATTTTCAAGATTTTGCGGATTAGCGCGGTAATGGGAAAATGCTACCTTTCCACAGGAACCATTCTCGCAGTCACACTGATCATAGTTAAGTTTCCATGTGAAATGTTTTTGTGGAAACATTGCGTAATCAAAAACGGGGATTCAAGTTGCTTGTGGGGGCACTGGTCATCTGGGCCATGGGGTTTAAATGTAATGGCTAGGAAAGGGAAGCTTGGGGTGGATCACGTACTATGACCCAAAGTGTTGCCGAGTGGTGGGCGACACTGCTAAAGGCAAGACTGTGATACCAACCTGAGAAAAAGAAGGTCAATAATACAGCGGTTAAACATTGTTAGAGATGATGAGAAATAGCATCCTGTAAATAAAATAAAGGTGCTGAAACTTCATTAACTTTGTTTGATGTTTGTTCTGCTCATAACACTCTGCCACAGTGGCCAGGTGGCACCTCAGACAAGGGCAAGAAGACGGAGAAGGCCCTACCTTCTGTAATGGAATCCTGGCTGGACCCCAAACTGCTTTCCCCGTCTTCCCAAGCTGCATGGTACTTGTGCACAGCACACACATGGTCTACACATTTCTATTGGCTTACTTGTGTTGTCCTCATCCATGTTGTTGAACCAAAATGATTGTGTGTGGGTAATCCAATATGGAAATTATAAGGCTACCGTGCTGTCACTAATTAAGTTACCCCATCATCGCCTTTGCTTGTTAAAGGGAAGCCTGTATCCTTGTTAGTTGCTGTATTGCTTTATGTAGGCGTTGTCCAGGATTTGTATATTATGTATATTAGGACGTGTACATTAGTGATGGTTTTTAAAGTTGTAACACCTCTTTGCATGGCCACTAATACTGTTGAACCCCTTCACACATGTGTAGGGCATTCAAACTCTTAAAAGGTGTGTTATAGATGGCCTCCCTCTCTATTTCATTCACACCTGTAATGTTATGTGGATTCATGGCACACTGAGAACCTACTGTAATAATAAAGTACGTTGTTAGTCAGGCTTCCGGGCGCGGTTCATATGATGACGTCTTGAGTGGGCTCTGCAAGGGGGCAGCGCCGGGCAGAAGTAACACACCACATTTTTATTAACATATCATATCATCAGCAAACCAACAAATGTGACTTTTTCATAATACATATTAACCACAAGAACGCAAAGCATCATATTCTAAAACTGACAGGTGGTCCAGGCGGGCCACGACTCTCTGCCCCCAAGGGCGGTGTATGGTGGTGAGGCCCTGTCGCCTCCCTACCACACCCCTCTCCTGGTGGGGGGGGGGCATACCAGGAGGCAGACCACATGCCACCGACCCCAACTGCCTCCTGATCCCACCCTCCAGTCCTTCCCCGCCATGACCCCCTGCTGACTGTTCAAACATTATGAAGGGGGGCACCCTGAGCCCTCCTCTAAACACTATTCCAGCTCTGGAGACCCCCGGAAGGAGATCTCAGTATCCACCTGATTACCCCCCCCCCCACCCAAACACGTTAATTCATAGTGGATGGTTGGAAAAGGTAATACTGGGCAGCAGTCGACTGGAACGTCACAGTCAGCGGGACCACAGCGGCACGAACTTCCCAGGTAAGGCAGAGAACAATGTCCCTTCTCGCTCTGGCCTCCCTTTATGCTGGGCCTTCATGCCCTCCCGCCGCCAGGCCAAAGCCCATGAAGCTGAGCCTCCCCCCACAGCCCGCAATGACACCAGTTCTTGCCAGCACCCTCCGGTGCCAAATGCCACTTCTGACCCTTTGCCGCACCCCCGGCCTGCCCAACCCGGCATCCCGGCAATAGTCGGGTCTTTTACATACGGAAGGCTTGGGTCTTCTATGTTTTCCTGAAGACAAGCATGTTGATCTCCGGCTGATGGAGAGAGTCCACTTCCAGACAGATGTGGTTAGGGGGTACAATATATACACCAGTGGAGGGCTCGGAGAAGCAAGGTAGTTGAAGTACAGTAGCAACTTGGTTTTGGGTCACTGGTCCTTTTGCCAGAAGAGGATGTCAATTCTGTCCTTAGTGTAGTTTGTGGGGTTACCATATATATAATTGTTTATGGTACCTATGTAATACATTTCCATATTCAGTTATATGTAAGCAAATTAACAATTGGTTTGCCACATTAGCGCACGGCTGATGTGTGGAGCCTATCAGGGAACACAGAGTGAGGCTTTAGCTACTGATCCCTCCCTGCTGCGTAACTGGCACAGCACAGCTGTATACCCCACATTTTCTCCTCTGATGCCCTCCTTTAGCTCTGATCTTTCCCTACCTCCACCCATCTACATTGCCTACACCCCCTGTTAGGCAGAATTATATGCAGTATGACAATTAGGACTACAAGTGGCAGCACAAATTCGCCTTTGGTACAAGCCTGTACTACGCAGTAAAGTGGTAGCAATGGCTGAGCAGCCAGACTTATCTCAAGAGCAAGTTAGCAGTATCAGATAGTTACACAAAGAACAGCAGTAACTATAATTCAAAAAAACACTTACTCAAGGTTTCCAAGTAAAAGAATATACATTTATTTACTTTTTAGTTGTATAACATTTCACTAAAGTAAAGCAGTAACAAAATCACACACTTAATACACCACACCACTCCCAATAGTTTCCAGACAAGTTAAGCTCACAAAATGAAGTGGGAGCAAAATGGCACTCTGTTAATTTAAAAGGGAGGGAAAGACAAAGTTAGGCAGAAATTGAGCAGCACCAACAAGTAAGTAAGCAGGGCAATATAGAAAGAGGAACTCCAGTGATAGGATCAAATCAAATAGAATTAGGGCCAAAGTCAATAGGATAAAGGTCTTTCGCTCAAGATCACGCGGTTCAGGGGAGTTCACGATTAAGTCTTTGCCAAGAAGTTGGTCGGCATAAAAGTTAGTTCAAAGAGTAGAGAAGGATAAGCCCTCGGATTGGAGAAAGATTTCACTCACTTTCACCGCGTCTGAATGAAACGAACAACCTGATTTTGAACAGTATCTTAAATGGAAAAGAGGCTGTAGCTGAGGCAGACATTCCTGGTAGTTCCTGCCGGCTCACCGTTCCTGAAGTGACTGTGGGACTGACACAAAGTAGGAAGACTGGAGGGTCCTGCCCTACACAGGGAAGAAACCAGCCGCAGAGCAAAGCAACAAATAAAAGGTGTGCTCCTTAAAACCCAAGCAGGGTCTGACCTTCCTGGCTATCTGGCCCACTGTAGCTCCGCACAGTGAATTCGACCAAAGGAGGGAGTCCTGGCTTGCAGTGTGGGTGAACTGGTTGGTCCCACCAGCTCAGGGGAAGAAGATTCCGGGAGGATCATCTCTTGTCGTTGGAGTTGAAGATTCGGACCTGCAGCAGGGCTTCACCGGGCAGTTCAGTCCGTGTAGGGGTCCTCTTCCATGAGCTCCTCATCGGTTATTTCATTCCAGTGGCAGCTCCGCTCTTCCAGACCCAGAGACCTGCTTTTTATGCAGTTTTCCCCATTCACACAGCCTGGCTGTCAATCACACAGCAGGGTGGCTGTCCTGGCCGGACAGTCACCTAGCCAATCAAAAAGGAGTGTGACTTGGGTTACCAAGGGAACCCATGGCTGGGGTCCTAAACCCCCCTCCCCTCACATCCTGCCTACCCAGACTTTCAGGTGCCTAAAGGAGGGCTTCTGTGCAGAAGCCCGCAAAAAGACAGTGAACAAAGAAACCAAACCTGGTTTGGTGCTTAGAGACGAACATCAGAAAGACTTTACCAAAAAGAAATGGAGACTAAACCCAACCGGAACAATGTTAAAATCAATATGGTCAAGAGGGTTTAAGTTCGAGGCTACCAAGATAGCCTAAAACAATACCATGGTTATTTAAGATAACCGCGGTAGGAAGAATAGGGTAGTTACCACTGCCACCAGCCAAGTCTTAATGGAAAGGCAGCAAAACAGGGCTCCAAGAGAGACAGACAAAAAGGGTTAAGAATTAACCCTTTCCAATACTCCATGTAAGATGGGGTGTACTGGGTCTGTGGTTTAAAGAGACTAAGTAAAGTTAATGGTAACTTTACATGTTTCGGGGAGACAGTAGTCAGTCCCAGAAACTGGAGTCAGTGGGAAGTCTGAAAGACAACCCTGTGTCACTGCACATAAGAAATGCACACATAAGTGTGCTGTGTAACACACAAAAGAAATTGAGGTGTATGGAGTAGGTGAGGCTCCATAGCCCAAGATCACACAAAAAGGTAAAACACACACAGCAAAAAAAGGCTCACACTCTTACTAAGTGAAAAAAAAAATCCTAGAAATCCAGCAAAGCTGCTGAGGGACTCAGTAGGTAAGGGAAATTAGCCATTTTGGAGAATTCTCCCTAACACTCCCCTTTTTCTTCATACCGGACTGGCTCCGCGTCTCTGACACCCTATGTTAGCTGTCATGGAAAGAGAATCGGGGCTGTAGTAATGAGACGGGAGGCCAAGGTAAGTAACGGTGAGTGAAGATCCTTTCATTATAGAGTCAGTGCAGCACTGCCAAATATGCCACTGAATGTCGACTCTCGTGTAATTGACGCAAACACACACACACATTCCAATTCCAACACATTCCAATTCCATTCAGTCCACAAGCATACACAGTGCATTTGACAAGCATGCACCCCATTACGCCCATGCCCCTTTGCACTCACACGCCCACAATAGTTTAGGGGTTTGGGTTGATTTGGTCAAAAACATTTTGTTTTTTTGTCAGGTTCATTTTGCTGCATATATATGCAGGGGCAGACCCCCGCAGCCCTGCCCCTTAAACTCCTACCTGAATTATTCCCCTTAACCCACCCCTGACATATATATGCAGCAAAATGCATTGCAAAAAACACAACAGATTCTCCTGCGTGGAAATGTAATGCACAGTAATCCACCACTACCAGTTTAGGTCAAAACACCACCATTCTACTATATAGAAAAACTAAAACAAGAGTAATTAATACATGAATAATGCATGACATAGTCCTTATACTAAAACAACAGTAAAGGATACATTAATAATGCCTGCTGGCAGCCTCTGAATACCAGTTTCATTTGTCATGGCTGACAAACCCTCCGATGTTGAAGGAGGCATGGCTGACTCACTGTCAAATTTTGAAGAAGACTATTTCGGCCCTCCTTGCACACTTTATCCTAGGACGTCCTCTGGTTGGTGGCAAGTTACAGAAGCACACCCAGAGAGCGAGCCTTCCGGATCACCCAACCCTCAGTCTGCAGCATCTCTTAAATCGGAGTCACATTGAAAAGCAGTCACCCTGCTCACACGCTCAACATTCCAATACTGATCATCCTGTACTTTCATGCAATTGGTCCCTACATCAATTACCTCTGAACGGTGGCTACATTTTGACATCCCCTTGACAATATACCCCAACAAACTTATCTTAACCATGTTGCCTACCTTACAGTGGGGTTGCTATATAATCAAGCATTGGCAAAGCCAATAGTTTTGGAGTTTACTGCTGTTCTTTGCATTTTGCATCCATAGGCACCAGGGTGCAAAGAAGAGAGTGCAACGTTTCAAAGGAGGATGTGATGAGGGACGTGGGTGTATCTTATTTTATTGCGAACCATGCAATTTAAAATAATAGTCTATCCCCATAGATGATATGGGTTAATATTTCTTACTGTAGTTATTTAATTAATTGTTAGAACAAGAGTATCTCTCTCTACCGTGCCTCGATCCCACACATTTCTACAAAATGTTACCAGGTCAACCATTTGCAGACATGTGGTGCTATTTAAACACAAGCCTCTTTCTGGTATCCGTGCTATTTTGCATACAACGTAGTCGTATCATTCAGTATTTGTTTGAACTTACTGTCTTGTTTGAATGGATTTGTACTTAACCTGTGTTGGTTTACTTTATGTGTTTTAAATGTTGTTTATTGATTGATTTTAACATAGTTGTTGTTTTGTCACCAGGCATTCAGCTTATTGACATGATAGAGTTGAGATGGTTTTCTTCTATTGGCCTGCTGAACTTTATACGTGAGGCTAGACACAACCTCTGGGTTGACATATGGCCCATGCCAACTGGCCGGTAACTTATTCTGAGTGGTTGAGAGTTGGACCATGTTTCTGTCCTCTACTTGAAAGGTGATTACCTTGGTGTCTCCGTTGGTTGCTTTTTCTTAGTGGGCCTAAGCTCCCCAAGGTTTGTACCCTTTCCATGCATTATCTGGTTTCTGTACTATAGGGTGATCGCTGGTCTGTCGACTCCCGGGACCTTCCTCCTCTTCTCTCGTGATGTCCAACACATCTTTTGGGTTCCCAACATACACCAGTTCAAAAGCAGAGAACCCATGTATGATTTGGGTGTCGTTCTGACAGCAAACAGAGCCCATGGAATTAAGTCATCCCAATTCTTACCATCCTCAGTGACCAACCATCTCAAGATGCACTTCAGTGTCTGGCTAAACCTCTCCACCAGCCCATCAGTCTGAGGGTGGTACACCAATGTTCTCAGGATCTTAAACATGAAACTGCTCATTGGGCACATTGCGCAGAATTTTTTGAATTGGGCATACACGCCGGGCCAGGAGAATCAGCTGAGAATGTTTTTCTTTGTCTTCTCTAGGCCCAGATGCCCAGTGGTCAGGCTGGAGTGGGCAAACGCCATCATCGCCTTTCGGAATTGCTTCGGCACCAAGCCTTCATAATAATTGGAACCTTCCCCCTTTGGATGTACGTTTGCTCGGTATGAAGCCCCTTCCTGTCGATGAAATGGGGGAGTCTTCAATGGTAGTCTCTGAGCTTTGGAGACTAAGTTCCGAAAGATGATCCATTCCCTGAGCTTCAGCAACTTCACTGATGCAGAGACTGGACCTCCTAGAGGATGGGAATCTTTTGTCAGTGCCTCAGTTATTTGCCCAAACCCAGCTTTGGCTCACTCAGTGTCGTCAATAGCCTACACTTCTTCAATCTCTGGGATTAAGATCTTCTTGCACACCAGCATACTTTATGGGCTGGCCAGGTTTTTGACACTGATGAGATTTCCAAAATTAAAGAGGACTACCTTCAGCTCCCCTCAGTCGTCCCCATCGATGACTCCAGCACCCTCATCAATGGAGTGTTTATGGGCCAGTCCTGATTTGGGATCCCCAGATAGAGGGCTATGAAAAAATCAGTTTCTTGTTGTTTTAACTCCAAGAAAAGGTCATCATTTTCTTTTGTTACATGTTCATTAGTTGCCCCACTTGTGTATCGATCTCTAGTAAATCTGTATCTTTTCAAATCAAACTTCGGTGTCTGCCTCATATGGCATCCACTTGGCCTCATGACACATGTCAACCTAATATTTTGTTTCTCAACAACCCTTTTATTCTCTCTCCCGTCAGTTGCATTGTTGTATCCAGAGTGTGGCTTTATAGTATCACTTATATGCCAAAACCAAATATGCACAGAAAAGTCAGTAATGACCCTATGTGCATTCTGTTAACATGCACACAGTCCTGCTCCCTTTTTAGCACCCCTGCATCTTTATGGGCAACAGGTGAACGAGTAACACTTGGGCATTCCTCCACTTATGGGAAAATGGGTGTCAGGTGCAAAAGAAAAAAGTTTTTCCTCCAACTTATGTTTGGAGACAGAGTTAGGGGCCTTCATTGCAGGTTTTGCCTCATCCGTAAGAAATTAATGCATACTGCAATCACTGTGTTGGCACATGTGGTAATCTGTTGAGCACTGTTGGTTACGCAATTACTGCAACAAAAGCATAAACAGAATAGTACAGATGGGGAAAAACGTTAAAGGGTAGAGTTACTATGGGCCTCATTACGAGGTGGGCGGTAAGGGGCTAACAGCGCCAGTAATGGTGCCGGCGCCGTTAACCCCTTACCGCCCTATTACGAGGTCTCTGCGCAGGACCCGCAAAGGTCGCCTGGTAAAACCTGGCGTCCTTAGCGCGTCCCGCAAGGAGACCTGGAAGCTAACAACGTTGTTAGCTCCCTCCCCATTCCCATTGAGCCCTATGGGGGCTCGATTGGGAATGGGGATGTACCGGGTTCCTCGAATGAGGAATTACCGGGTCCTCCAAGGTTGGAATGGCACGGTAAGTCCTCATTTGAGGAACCCGGACCCGGTATGCGGTAAGGAGGTAACAATGCCGCAAATTGCGACATGGTTACCTCCAACCTCGTAATGAGGCCCTATGTGTGGTAATCAAAGTTATGTCATGTGTGCAGTACCAGAAATGGGCTTGTGGACATTTTAAATACTGGAAATAGCATCTATAGTAAATCTTCCAAGATGACAGCTATCCGACAACAATAGCAGACCCAAGTGGATACCAGTCAACGCGAGGTGATGTATACTTGTGCAGGAACTCACTCATTGTGCTTGTTGAGCAAGTTGCCAAAGAGGCTTCAGGCCTTCTCATAGCTACAACTGCCTCCCAGAGGATTTCAACCCTATGCACTGCATCTCTGACAAGGTCACTGCCATTTCGACCTAACCCAAGACATTTGATGAGGTAAGGAATTGGTAGAACAACTGAAAGCTGAAGGTCTTGAGTATCCTGGCTAAACATGGATGGAGACACCGACCATGGAATCTGGAAGTGTGGCTCCCCTAGTGTTGCGCCCCTTCCAGATGAAGGCAGCCTGCATCATGGACTATGGAAGCCTGCGAGGATTTGGCAGCCAGAGGGCTTGTGCTGGTCCCTCCACAGCAGGTGGTGACTCACTAAATAAAAAACGTATTAATAGTGCAAGTTGTTGCGCTGTGCTTGCACGTGTCTACAATATGTACACGGGACACTGAGTTCATGCGTCTTTCTTCTTTATTGATCATTCCCTGTCTAACGGTTCTTCCCTTGTCCCATCCCTTCCCCTCCCCCAGCTCCCTTCTTCCCATCGTGGCTCCTCCCTCTTAAAGGGGCCACGTCATTTCTTCCACAACACCCCGCTCCTTGTTTATCACAGGAATTTGTGGCCTACATCGGTTCGATGAGTTGGGGGGGTCTGCGTATAGTATGGTTCGTGAGCCTCCCTGTCCAGTACTATCAGCGGGGAATCTTCAGTCCATTCCGTCCCGGGGTCTTCTTCTTCTTCCATCACGTGTGTGTCATTGTCGGGGTCCTCTTGAAACAGCTTGTGGAAGAATGAGGTGTTTCTAGTTATCTCTCGGTCTTCTCCCAGGGCCGTGATCATTGGTCCTTTGACATCGGGGACTACGAGCGGCTCGGCCCGTATCTTGAGTCTGTCTTTCTTTGCTGTTTCCTCCTGACGAGCACAACCTAGCCCACTGGGAGTTGGTGTTCCTCCACCTTTCTCTTCTGATCTGTCCACTCCTTGGCCTTTCTTCTTTTCTCAGCCTCTCGTTCCCTGATCTCTATGCCTTCTGCTGGGGTATAGTCTTCAAGTTGCGGCAGTCGAGTCCTCGGTTTGTATTTTATCATGAGTTCTGTGGGTGTCCATCTGGTTGTCTCATGCCGCGTGTTCCGATAGCTCCTCAACATTTGAGAGATGGCTTGGGGCATAGACATCAAGTCTGCGGCTGCTTTCTGGCGTGTCCTTTTTTTGGTGGCCATAAATCGCTCCACCATGCCATAGGCCTGTGGCCACAGTGGCGTGATCCTTTGATGGTGAAATCCCAGGTGTAATGCAAACTTCCGGAATTCCTGACCCTGGAACAGTAGGCCCTTGTCTGTTTTTACTGTATTGGGGACTCCCCATTCACTAAAAAGTTCATCTATTACTGCTACTACGTGGTGGAATGCTGTGGACTGGAAATGCTTTACCAATGGAAAGTGAGGTTATTCGTCTATGGTTACTAACAGATGACCTCCTTCTTCTAGGGGCCCGTAGAAGTCCATCACCACCCTTTGCCAGGGTCCTTCTGGTAGCGGTACTGTTTGAAGCGGGAACAGGGGTCTGTTCGCCGCTGTCACTTGGTAATGTGGACAGTGCTTTAGCGTGTCCTCTACTATTATGTCCATGTACGGGAACAACACCTGGTTCTGCAGTATTTTATTTGTGTTGGCGACTCCCATGTGGCCTTCGTGTGTAATAATGACAAGGGCTTTGCTGAGGCTCTTGGGGGGCACTAGTTGGTTTCCTCACAGTAGTGTCCCTTAGTCTGTCGTGGCGAGTTCTCTTTGTACCTTTGCCATTCTCTGCAAGTCTCTTTTGTCCACCTCCCCGCTCGCAAAGTGTTCCATTGTCAGGTGCCGCCACCTGTTTGTGTTTGTGAGCAGCATAGCTGCCTGGATGGTGGGGTCAGTCCTACTCCTCTCGAAGAAGAGATCCTTCGTGATGGCGGAGGCAGGGCATTGAGGGATAGGTAAGCAATGTAGGCTTCTGCTTCATTTTCCATGACATTTTCTGGTGCACTTATGAGGTGCCTTGACAAGTAGTCCGCTGGGTTGGCCTAGCCTCCGGGCTTGTGAGCAATGGTGTAATCGTATTCTTGTAATCGAATCCACCACTGTTCTATGCCTGGTGGCATGTTGGTCTTGGGGTTCCGGAAGAGGGAGAGGAGCACCTGATGGTTCGTGATGAGGACGAATGTCCGTCCATTGACGAAGTGGTGGAACTTCTCGCACACCCAAATCGCGGCTAGGCTCTCGCGTTCAGCCTGGGAGTACAGTTGTTCGATGGCAGAGAGCACTCTGCTGGCGTAGGCCACTACTCGCACATCGGTCCTGTTGTTTGGGTCTGTTTGGACGAGTATGGCGCCTAGCCCGACAAGACTGGCATCAACAGTGATCTCGGTGTCCCAGTCCGGGTTGACGTATGTCAGTTAGCGGTTGTTGGTCAACTCTCGCTTGATGTTGCAGAATGCCTTTTGACAGTGTTCGTCCCATTCGAAGGGGAGGTTCTTCTTGAGGAGCTGCCTGAGTGGGTTGGTGAGTGTTGCATAGTGTGGCAGGTAGCGGGTGCGGTATCCTGCCATTCCTAGAAAGGACGGCAGTTCTGTCACATCATTTGGAGCCTCCAGATTCACAGTGGCGCGGATCTTGTCAGGGTCTACTCTGATCGCTTGAGCTGAGAATATGTGTCTGAAGAAACACAGGCTGCATTTGTTTATGGTGCATTTTGGTCCATTGAGGGTAAGGCTGGCTTTGTGTAGGATGGATCACACTTGCCTGAGGCATCATTGTGCTGGTCCTGGGTGATGCCGAAAACTAAAATGTTGGCACTATAATTGAAAACATTTGTGACAGGTGCAAGCAATAAGCATATTGTTTCCTGAAATATCTCAGCTGCCAAAGATATCCCAAAGTTGAGTTGCTTGTAGCGGAACAATCCTTTGTGTGTTGTGAAGGTGGTTATGGGTCTTGAGGTGGGGTTGATGACTAGCTGGTGGTAGCCTTGGTTTAGGTCCAGTTTAGAGAACTGGGTGGCCTGATTGAGTCTTACCAGCATATCCTCAATATTGGGTCTGGGGTGTCTCTCCCTCTGGAAGGCCTTGTTGGGGATCTGCATGTCTACGCGCATCCGGCAGATTTGGGCACCAACACCAAGGGAGACACCCATGGGGTGGGTCTGTCGACTCTCTCTATGATGTCATTTTTCAAGGAGGAGTTGTAGTTTGTGAGTCACTCAGGCCTGTAAGTGGAACCCTACTCTCTGAGCGTGTTGTGGTACCAGCCTGACTGTGGGGTCAATGTGGAGTTGGATGACTGTGTCTTTTAGCATGCCTACGTCCTTGAACAGTTCATGGAACATCACTTTCAGTTCATCTGTGTATAACTCTTGTTGGGATAATGTCTGCAGGGCCTGGGCACGTGGCGGGAGGCCCTGTATTGTCTTGGAGTGGTGGTATTGGATGTTAATAAGTTGTAAGGCATGGCTGTTCTGTAGCTGAGGAGGCATCTCCCCGTCACAGGGCTATGTATGACTTGAATAATTGTGGGAACACATCGTCCTCTATGCACCAGGTCACAGCAGAACTGGCCTTTGGATTGTAGCGGGGTCGTCGCTCCACACTGGAAGATGCAAGCCTGGGATGGCTGTAGCGGGTGGGTGCTTGCCATGGTCTTGTATGTGTTTTCATTCATGACGTTCACGGTGGCTCCCATATCAATGAGGAACGGTGTGTGACGTCCTCCCATCTGCACTATCACTTTCGGGGCGGTACTGTCGTCGGAAGTATCGTATATTAGCCGGACATATTCTCTGCTGTACCTGTCATACTCATAGTATGGCTCTGTGATTGACGCTTCTTCTGCTGGAGGGTTTTCATATCGGTCATCTGTGGGATATTGTCGCCCGAGTATTTGGTCTTCCACCTGATTTGATTGGGTGTGGAAGAGGTATTCTGGCGTCTCGAGGTGTCTGCTGGGTGTGTCGACCTGTAGATTTTCCAAAGCCCTTATGAACCCTGGAGGTGTTGCGTATGTCGCTGTGCTTCTGTTGAGGTTAGTTCTCCCACTATCCCTCTCTGGGTACGGACATGGGTTGGGTATCCTTGGTGAGTCATATCTCCTGTTGGGGTTTGGCTGTGGAGGTAATCTGTATGCCGGCAGCAGTGGTGTCTTTTCCCGGCACATTATCTGGAAATGGTTCTCCTGGCCGCACCTTATGCACATTTGCCCGATGGTTGGGCACTGACCCTTGTGGGGAAATTCAAAGCCGCACCTGTAGCATTGTTGTTCTGGCGGGGCTTGATGGTTGGTGTTCCACGTGTCTCGGTGGGTTGTTGTACCTGGATATCCGGTCTGCCCTTGCGGGGTGTTCCCTATGGCAGCCACTGTGTCTGTTTTCTTGGGATTTTCTATGTTGGCTGCTTGCACATCGACTCTCTAATACACCCTTGTGAGGTCTGCTATCTCCTTTACTGGGAGTGGCTTTTTGAATGGGTGTTTTCTGAACTGTGACGATATGCGTGCTTCTATTACTCGCAGCCTAATGGTTTTGTCATCATTAAAATTTGCGAAATCGCAGTATGTTATCTTCCTCTGTAGTCGTAGTATGAATTGTCCAATCGTCTCGTGGGGCGCTTCCGCGCACTGGTTGAAAGTATATCTTTCATAGTCTCTTTGAGTTGGTATGTTAACTTTTCCTGGGGAGGGATAGTTTTTATGATCCCTTTCATTTCCTTCCCCACAAGATTCGTGAAAATGCTTTGTTAGGCGCATCTTGGTTCCCTACTGCTCTCATTAACTATTCAAATTCCTCCTGCCATCTCTGGCCCTGATCTTCTTGTGGCTCTAGTGTGAACGGGTTGGGGCAACTTAGAAACGTCACTGGGTTTGTGTGGTTGACCCCTGCAGTGACCTATTCCCCTGCATCTCCTGAGGCACCTTTCAACATTTCTTTGGTTGGGTGGGTTCTGTTGGTGGGCGTGGCCAACCTCCACGAGGCCTTATCCTTGTATGCTTATTTTCACATGTGTTGCTTGTGGAGGGTATGTCTCCACTGGTGTTGCAGGTTGCTGCCTTCCTTTGGGTTGCTTTTCCTTTCCTTGGCTTGTGAGGCAGGCCTCCTCATGCCTCTGTGCGTGTATCCCCTAATGTGTGCAATTGGGCATGGGTTGCAGTCCTTTCCCAAGGGTTGTCAACCATGTGGTTTGCTCGAGGTAGCACCTCCCTGCTGCTTCAGGGCTCTTATTTAAAGTCCTGGCGTTCTAGTGGGTTTAATAATAGTGCCGCATGGTATCCACCATGGGGGTTTCTCATGTTAGCACCTTCGTGCTGCTCCAGGCCTTTTAATTAAAGTCCTTGCGTACGACTGGGTTTATGATGAAGGGCGTGAGTTAGCACCTTTGTGCTGCTTCAGGCCTTTTAATTAAAGTCCTTGTGTTCTAGTGGGTTTATGATGAAGGCCATGTGGCATGCGTGCTATGCAGCCTGCTGTTGGCAGGCGTGTTCCTTCTGTTCCCTCCCTGCACCTGTTTAACGGGTAGCTGCGGTCTTGCGCGTCTGCTATCTCCCGCTGGCTGGTCCTCCTTACCAGCGATGCGTCTGGTAGCTTTGCGCCTGTCCTCTCGCCTCGCTCTGGTTGTCATGTGACTCCTCTTCTTTACTCGGCCACGCCCTCCGTCGCGTGGTTGCCTCCAACCTTCCTCACAGCTGAATGTCTCATCCGGCATTCGCATACAGCCACCTCCCTGATGAGCAAATCTTCCTTTGCCTCATGTTGGCTGCCTCCGTCAGCCGCATCGCTTCGTGCTGGCTGCCTCCTTCAGCCTCTTTTCCTCGTCGCATGGTCCTCCTCACAACTGCTTTTGTGCCACACCGGCTTTGGCAAGGTGGGTCGTGGCGCCTCGTCGTCAGTTGTTGCGCTGTGCTTGCACATGTCTACAATAAGTACACGGGACACCGATTTCATGCATCTTTCCTCTTTATTAATCATTCCCTGTCTAACGGTTCTTCCCTTGTCCCCTCCTCTCCCTTTCCCTCCCCCAAGCTCCCTTATTCCCCTCGTGGATCCTCCTTCTTAAAGGGGCCACGTCCATTTCGTCTACAACACAAGTGTAACCAAAAAGTGCATTGTACTGAACTGAGCACAAGATGACCTGAAATGTAGAGCGCACTGTACCATCCCCACCAACATGTGCAATAATAGCAAAGCATTGTGACAAGGTCAAGCACATGACCCTTACAAGAGATCATGGGGACCCTCTCAACCCGAGGCAGGAGGCCTGCCAGATACCTTGCTGTAATTAATTGGTTCACACTCTGAGCGATCACCTTTCCTTGGGTGCATTTTGCCGCTCCGCAGAAAATAAAGACGGAGCCGCAATGCTCTGAACAACGTCTTTATTCTTCCAACAACTAGAATTTACTGCCCTGCCCCTTCCCCATCACATCCTGCCCCGCCTCCCTATCCCGCTCCATGCCCCGGAAGCCGAATGTCAATGTGACCCCCCCCCCACACCAAATTAAACAGTTGCCCCTTGGTGCCTTAACATGAACTGGAGTGTGGACTGATCAACCCATTTCTTAAATGAGTCTGCAAGATCTATTCCTCGCTCTCTGAGGTATGGAGTATAGGGTCACTGGTGAGCCCCTTTCCTCTGATCGTCCTCTATCTTCGGCACTTGACGCAGCAGAATCCTCCTGATGTACCTGGTAAGAGTCATCGGACAAGTAGTCGTCCATTCGCTCTTCTCGTCGCCTGGTTAATGGAAGTCTTTTGTAGTGCCAGAAGTTTTGCGTAGTGTGTCCGTGATCTCTTTGCGCAGTGATCATTGAGCCCTTTTTGCCCGTGATGATTAGGGGTTCATCCTTGAATGCTGTGGTGCTCTTGTGTGTCTGTGAACCTTCGTCAAACATCAGCATATTTCTTCATTCGCTGTTTGGCCATTTTGTCTCGTGTTCTCAACTTGGCGTCATCAGGCTGATCCCTTTCTTGAGGTCCCATCTGAGGTAAATGTGAATGCACATTTCGGCCAAACATCACTTCAGCGGGCTCTTGCCGGTGGAGCTGTGTGGGGTGTAGTCTCTTAACAATTGATGTAGAACTTGTTCACAAGGTTGACCGGTGAGCCCGTTTTAAATTGGCCATGAATCGTTCGATCATGCCATTGGCCTGCTGCCACAGTGGCGTGAGCTTTTGGTGATGGAAACCCATGTACTCACTGAAGCGAGCAAAGTCCTGACCAGTGAATGGCAGATCGTTGTTTGTTTTTAGTTTTCGGGGAATGCCATATGCCGTGAATATGAGGTTCAATACGGGTATGACATGACGAGCTGTTGAGGATACTGGCTGGGCTTCCGAGTATCGGGAGTACTCATCCATGATGTCTAAGACATATTTCCCTCCTTCGATAGGCTCAAAGAAGTTAGCTGACACTGCTTCCCACACCCCTTCAGGTAGTTCAGACATGTGCAGTCGCTCGGGATGCCGATTGGGCGAGATGAGGCAGCATTTGGGACATTCCCCCAAAATCTCTTCCACTAGGGAGTCCAGGAGCAGAAACCACATCTTTTGTCTGAGCATTCTTTTTGTGTAAACGATCCCCCTGTGCCCCTCGTGGGCTAGCTCCACTACTTTTCTTTTCAGCGATGTCAAGAGCACCATCTTGTACCCTTTTACTAGGATGTTGTCCTCTGATAGGGCTAGTTCCTCTATTACTTGTAATAGTCTCTCCACCTTCTTCCTAATGTCCTCGGGCTCGAGGTGACCCCTGTCTTTGGCTCTTCTCCACTGTCCAGATCAGAGTCCCTCGCACACTATCTGGCACGCAATGTCTGCCTCGACTTCCTGTGCCAGGTGGACAGGATTTATACCTTGTGGGATTGCTTGCTGAATGAGATAGCGAAGGGAGCGATCCACCACTGAAGGTTCTGGAGTGCTCCCATTCCTTGGATGACGGGATAGGAAGTCAGCCGGGTTCTCCTCTTTGCCCGGTCCGTGCACGGTTTCAAACGAATAGTCCTGCAACCTGAGACCCCACCTGGCAATGTGGGGTGGCATTTTCTATCTTTCTGTCTATGTTAGTTTTTATACAGCGCCGTTCGCCCAAAGGCCTCAGAGCACTCACAAGACAGAAACAGACATACGACCCAGGTGTTAACCATGGCGCGATTAGCGCCATGGTTGATGCCGGAATCCACCATGGTGAATGGCGGAATTACCGCCCCCATCACAAGGTTGGCGGGGCGGTAATTCCCCATTCACCATTGGCCCTTCCCCATTCCCATTTTTGCCCCATAGGGCTCAATGGGAATGGGGAAGGCGGTAATTACGGTAACGCAAATTGCGGTACCGTAATTGCCTCCAAGGTCCCTTTGCGGGCCAGTTCCTTAACGGCTGGTAACACCAGCCGTTAAGGTAGGGACCCGCAAAGGGACCTCGTAATTAGGCGGTAAGGGGTTAACGGCGCCGCCACCTTTTACGGCGCCGTTAACCCCTTACCGCCTGGGTCGTAATGAGGCCTGATTCAAAGAGAAGACGTAGAAATGGCAGGAGTCTAATCTACGTAAATCCGTCAGGAATGAAGGGAGATTTACTCTGTGCCTTCGTCGAACAACCAAGTCTTAAGTTGCTTCTTGAAAGTGTTAACATATTCACACTTTTTTAAGGCTATGGGAAGAAAATTCCAAATCTTGGGAGCCCAAAAGTTGAAATTAGTGCAGCCAATTCTTTCAGAACTTGGCATGGTTGAAATAGGTCAAGATTATCATTAGACCGCAGGTTTCTCTTAATAGGAGCTTTCTTTATATTATCAGATAGGTAATTAGGCGCGGTACCAGTTAAACATTTATAGACCATAACTGCGCCTTTGTATTTTATTCTTTGTCCATCTGGGAGCCAATGAAGGTTCCTCCTAGCAGTTGAAATCCTGGATCATCGGCTAAGCCCATTAATGGCCCTCACTGCTCCATTCTGCCTGGTTTGCATTTTAGTTATATTGGATTTTGTGGTACCCATTAGTAAGCTATTACAATAATCCAATTTGGAATTTATTATAGCCCCAGCAATCACTGCAAGGTTGGGTTTGGATAGATAAGGAAGATTTTGCCATATCATGTTGGTATAAAAAGCACATGAAGATTTTAAATATGAAGCATGCCTCTTGAAACAGAGGTGAGAATCCACAAAAACACCTAAAGTTTTTACATGTTCTGAGACTGAGATGTTGGTATTGTTGATTTTAAAGCTTTTGATTTTGGCTTGGGGATTGCCGAATATGAACAATAAGGCTTGGTGGTCTGTTTTAAATTTGAAGGGCTTGCTGTAAAGAAAAAGATGAAAGTGTTTGCACGCCCACACAACTGTTAAACGTTCCTTCTCAGCTTGAGAATATGCCTGTTCCGTGGCGGAGAGGCTCCGACTAGCATAGGCAACGATGTGGGTGCAACTGGGGTCCTCAGGCTCTATTTGGGCTAGAATTTCCCCCAGCCCGACTGGGCTTGCGTCAATGTTAGGCAGAATCCTATGCAATTCCATTAGGGAGCACTACAAATGATTAGGACTACAGGTATATGCAATAAATTCCCTTTGGTATCAGTCCATACCACACAGATTTAGTTGGTAGCTGTGGCTGAGCAGTCAGACTTATCTCAAGAGGGAGATGAGTAGTATTCAGGGTTTACACAATAGGACTACAATACTATGGACAAGGAAACACTAACCAAAGCTTTGTATCAAAAAGAATATATATTTATTTTACACACTTTTAACTCAACTCACAAATCACTATCATTAAACAAGTTAAAACAGTCAAGAAAAATATACACAACTCCCTATTTAAATTGTATACTAGTTTGAGCAAGAGTGAAAACTGAGCAAAACGGCACAGTGTAAACCGAGCAGAAATGGCACTCTAACAATTTCTTCAGAGGGAGGGAAAGATCAAGTTATACAGGGTTAGACTCCTTAACACACCAACAACACTTCCCAATAGGATTGTGAACAAGTTAGGCAAGGTAGTACTTTAGCATAAACAATACTTAGGTGAAAACCGAGCAAAATGGCACTTCAACAATATATAAGGGGGGAAGGAAGGGTGATTATGAGAGTTTAGGTGCACCAACACTTTTCTTGATGTAAAGCAATCTAGAGAAGGCAGTTGTAACAGAATTAGCCAGATTCAATAGGCTTGTGCCAGAGTCAGTGGTACAAGGCAAAGTGCCCAGGATCAAACGGTTCTAGTAGCTGCAGTCAAGTCTTTGTTTAACGGGTGAAAAGGACTGTGCAGAAGGTAAAAAGACAATGTTAGACGATAGGGGCGGCCAGCCCAGAAGGTAAGTAAAGGATTTAAAACACCTTTAGCAGTACCCAACGAAACGGGAGGCCTGGAGGGAAAATGTACCTTAAAAGTGGATGAGGCTCCTGCGGTGGCAGTAGGTCCTGGCAGTTCCTGCAGTTTGGGAGATCCAGCAGAGGAAGAGAGGCTCTCCTCATGGAGGAAGGTTTGAGTCACTGCACTGCCCAGGGAAGAAGCCTGCCGCAGTGATGCCAAAACGGAATAAAAGGTACGCTCCTTTAAATCGCGGTCGTGGTGGACGGGTGCCTAGCTATCCGTTCTCCTAGTGCTTGGCACTGGCGATTCGACCAAGGCAAGTCCTGGAAGGCGATTGGTGAACTGGTTGGCCCCACCAGCTCAGGGGAAGAAGGCTCTTGCAGGGAAGATCTTATTTCGTCGTTGGAGAAAAAGTGGTGAGGGTCTGCAGCAGGGCTTCACCGGTGGTTCAGTTGTTGCAGATGTCTTCAGCTTCTCTCCTCTTTGGATTTCTCGGTTCCAGTGGCGATGTCTTGTCCTCCAGTGCTCAGATCCTGCTTTTATGCAGAAAAAGCCCCATTCATACAGCCTAGCTGTCACTCACACAGCGGGGTGGTTATCCTGGCGGGATAACCCCCCAGCCTATCAGGGCATAGTGCGACTTGGGTTGCTTAGGCAACCCTGTCCAGGGTGCCTACTCCCCCTCCCACACATCCTGTCTACCCCAGACTCACTGGCGCCTGAAGGAGGGCTTCTGTCCAGAAGCCCGCCAAAAGGACAAACAAAGGGGCCCCGACCTGGGCTTGGATTACAGAGCAAGACACGAGAAAGAAATATTATTAAAGATCTAGCAAAAAAAACACACCGGAGTAAAGTTAATAAAAAGATAAACCGCGGTCGAATATGAATGGTAGTAACCACTGCCACCAGCCAGAAATTTTGGAGAGAGGGACTGGACAGTACCCTCTCGAAAATGAACACCAGGGAAAAACTATTAACCCTTTTCAGTACTTCAATAGTAAGATGGTTTGTACTGGTTTTGTTCATAACTATTAACTAGTAAAGTCAATGGTACCTTTACATTCCCTGGGAGACAGTAGTCAGTCCCAGGGTATGGAGTCTATGTTTGGGGGTGACTATGACACCCCTGTGTTACTGCACAGAGGGTGCTGTGCAACACACATGTAAAAAGATGATACCTATGAGGGTGAGAAAAAACCCCATAGACCATAAGCACAAAAATAGCCTAAACACACATCAGTAATATGCCTAATAGTGGGAAAAAGAGTCTCACTCTTAGCAGGAGAAAAAAAATAAACCCTTCAAACCCAGCAAAGCTGCTGGGGGACTCTATAGGTAAGCGAAATTAGCCTTTTAAGAGAATTCTCCCTAACAGTCCATAGTGAGTCCTGATTTGCGGTTGGCATCAAAATATGACATGTTCTCTGCGCTAGCCACTCGCGTATTGTAGTGAAGGCGCGTTGACAGTCTTCAGACCAGTTAAACGCAACATCCTGCTTGGTTAGGGCTCTCAAGGGTTCACTGACCGTGGCAAAATCCTTGATGTACCTCATATAATAACTGGCAAGGCCTAGAAATGACCGTACCTCAGAGACGTTTGTTGGTGGTGGTGTCTCATTTAGCGCCGTGACTTTTTCCACATCCAGTTTCATGCCCTTCTCCAAAAAAGATGTGAACGAAGAATTTCAATGTGCCTTTTTGAAATTCACATTTTTTTGGAGATGAGTGTGAGATTGGCTGCCTCCAAGGCCATGCACACTGTGGCCTGAGTCTCGTCGTGTTTACTTACATTGTCCCCAAATACCAAAATGTCATCGCTGTAGTTTATACAGTTGGGTATGTGCTTGATAACATTATGAATCTCTACCTGAAAGATCTCTGCGGTGGAGGATACGCCGAAGCTTAATCTTTTATACCTATAGAATCCCAAGTGAGTGACAAAGGTTGTGATGTTCCGGCTCTCTGGGCTTAGTTATAGTTGTGATAGCCCTTTTGTAAGTCCAGTTTTGAAAATACCTTTGCACCGTTGAGCAGGTGTTTCATATCGGTGATGCTTGGTGCCATGTGTCTCTTCTGATGGTTTGGTTGGGCCTTCGCATGTCTACGCACAGTCTAATCGCATCCGACCCTTTCTTGGGGACAGGGACGATGGGGGACACCCACGTGGTGGGTCCAGTGGCGGGCTCAATTATATCTTGTTCCAGTAACTTGTGTAATTTTTCTTCCACCTTCTGTTGAATATTCACTGGTATTCCTCTATAGTGCTGCGCTACTGGTGGCACGTCTTCATCTACGTATAACTTGATCTGTTTGTTGCACAGCTTTCCTATTCCTTTGAATAGAGAAGGATGTAGTTCTTTTATCATGTTCACCGGGTCAACGTACCTGTGTACCATCAGCTTGCACAGCAAGTGCATTAAGCCCATGTCGATAGCTGTTTGGAAGTTAATTATGCATCCACTTTCACTTTCTGTGGCCAATCCGTGTATAGGTATACTCTTCTCTTGTAGCTTATACCGACATGTGCCTTCGAACTGTCCTGGACACTTCAGGGGAGACGTCGCTCCATATGGGTAGATATCCACTGTGGCTGGCTTGAACTTCGGAGGATGCTGCAGGTCTTTGTAGGCCTGCTCACTTTTCACATTCACAGAGGCACCAGGAATTCTGTTGCACGTTTGTTCAGCTCCATCAGCAGTGTGGGGCTGTGTTCTGTCACGATGGGGTTGCCTAACGCATATACGCAGCCCTTCTTCCTCTGTTCACCCTCTGATGAGCTAACCTCCATATCGCATGGCGATTGTTCCACGAGGTATCTCACATGTCGCCTTGATCTCTGCTTTGGATGAGAGCGGGTGACGTACCTCCTTCTCTCTCTCCTCTCTTTCCGAGATTTGTCATCACCCGATTCATGCTCTCTGGGTTTGGGTTCTCTTGGTGTGTGCTGTGATGATGGTGTCACTAGCAGTGTCTGTGAAGTTGTGAGTGGCGGTCTTGGCCTGTATCGAGTCATGGGCTCTCTTCGTCTATCACGCCCTTTCTCTCTGGCCAAGCGGCGCACCACCTTGAAGTGTTCTTCCTCGCCGCAAGTAGAGCACCTGTGTCTATGGCTGGACAGGTTCCATCGTGTGGATACTCGTACCCACACTTATAACAGAAGGGCTCCTCCTGCCTTCTGTCGTACTGCAGGGGATTAATGGCCTCCGCCTGTGCACTTGTGTTGAAACTTTTGTCTTGCGACTCAACTGCTAGTTCAGCCCTGGCCAGTATCAAGATCTCGTCAAGGGTCCGGGATTTTGAGTAGTAGTTTCCGTCTGAACTTTTGAGACTCGCAACCTGCAATAATTTGAGAATGTAGGGCCTCTGTGTTTGAATAATTGGCAAAGTCACAGTGCTTCATTCTGATGCACAGACACGTAACTTATGCATCCATGGTTTCACCCTTGGCCTGTGTTGTGCTGTGAAAAAGATGCGTTCATAGTCCACTTTAGAACATGGGATGAAGTATGCTGACAATGCGCCTTTCAGATCTTGGATAGAGTCTAGGGAAGTAGCCAGCATTCCGTCTATAATATCCCTTGTTGCAGGCCCCACCGCTAGTTTAAGTAAGCATTTTTGTCGTTCTTTATCCACTGGTCCCGTGGCCCCTTTGTATAGATCAAAGATCCATGTGGCCCATATTGCTTGTATCAGATACATCAAACGCGTCCTGGCAGCTGCACTGCCAGAGATTCAGGGATCCTGTAGGAGGCAGCAGCCTGTTGGGGGTTCTGACCTTGCCCCTGTGTATCCTGGTTGATCACCTGGGGGCAATCCTTATTAGACATGTTTCCTTTCTGCTATAACCTTGCCCAAGCCCTTTAAATGACCCTTGTTTGCCCAGTCCAACTCACGGCCGCCTGCTGAGGCAAGAGCAACGTGGAAATATTCTAGTGTGGCCTGAGTGCTGCCTGGGAAAATATTCTAGTGTGGCCTGAGTGCTGCCTGGAAAATCTGTTGTGTGTGGAAGGCCTTGAGGCAAGAGCACCTTCTCCTACACACCTCCAGTCGTTCCCCCACTTACCGCCTCACATGATTGTTTTACTGATGCAGCCCGGGCTTTGAATTTCAGCCTCCTGCCGTCAGATGCATGGGTGGGGCATCACTCACTGCCGCGGCCCGGGCGGCTTCACTGCCGTCGGTCCTTCACACCCTGCGGTGCTTAGTAGTCGCGAGTATTTGTCCGCACCTCGTTTGTCATGTTGACGTATCCTGGACAACGGGGGCGGGAGGGACCCGGGCGGGAAGAGAGGGGAAGTGACGCGGGAGGGGCGGGGCTAGTTAGTTGATGTCGGAGCACGAATAAAGAAAGAAGCTTGCAGCACCGCTCTGTGTCGGCCTGTTATTGCCGCGACTTGCGCTCGCTCCCTTACCCCGGCCTGGGGATACCACAATGGCGACGAGGATGGGATTCTGAGAGGCAGAGTCCCCGGAAAGCGAGAGAGACGAGCGCCGTGCATCTGCACACAACAGCGACGAGAACGCTTGCCGACCGACGCCCACAGCAGCCCAGAAGCGCGGGGTGTCGCCGCAGCACCGGGGCGTCACGGAACCCGGCAGACAGGACGGGCAGAGAACGAGCCCGTCTAAGCTCCTCTCCGCTCAAGATTGAGCCACGGAGGGAAGATCCGGGCCGCGACGGTGAGCACGGAGAAGCAGGCGAGCGCACGTGCGCGCAGTGATACGCGGCTGGATACGTGGTGGGCCCAAACACAAGTGGCCAAGTCCTTAGCCACGATCAAGCCCTGACCCATGCCAAGAGAGGGAGAAGGCCCTCGCGCAGTCACAACCCAGGGCCTAGGACCAGGCCAGGCCCACGCCAGAGCGCTTCAACAGGCGTGGTGCTCCTCGATGGTGCTCGTGCCTTCTAAGGCGGCCATCACACCACGACAGCGGAATCCCGCATAGGGAAGCCACGCTCCCAGCACCATGTCTGATCAGGATGCAAACCAAGGTGCGGGAGCTGCAGGAAATGGGCCCCCAGCACCCCTAGATCAGATGCATGATCACGTGCCCTACCAACTGCCGGACACACTGGCTGCCCAGATGCCTGGACGGACACGAGCAACATGGGCCCCAGGTGGACCAAATGGATTCGGGACTTTGACCTGTACATGGGGGCCACGGGGCCAGTGGCGGATGCAAGGCAAGTGTGTCTACTAAAGCTAGCGGTCGGCTCCGCCACCCGAGACATCATAGACGAAATGCCCCAAGACTCCATAGACTCCATACAGAAACTAAAAGATGCCCTGGCAGCACACTTCGCGCCTCACACCAACGTTGATTACGAAAGGCACCTGTTCCACACCACAAAGCAGGCAAAGGGGGAGACCATGGACGCGTATGTAATGCGACTCCGCACAAAGCTCAAACACTGTGACTTTGCAAATTATTCGAACACTGAAGCCCTCAGGTCGCAAATAATATCAGGTTGCGAGTCCCAAACATTCCGCAGGAAATTGCTCCAGAAGTCCCGCATGCTAGAAGAAATACTGGCACTGGCCAGGGTCGAAAGAGCCATTGACTGTCAGGTGGAAAGTTTCGGGAGCACACCGGTGGGCGAAAATTTGAACAAATTACACCTAGAGAAAAGGACAGAAGAACTATTCTGCTACAAGTGTGGATTCGAATATCCCCATGAAGGGACATGCCCGGACCGTAGGACAACGCTGCACCTCGTGCGGTGAAGAAGGCCATTTCAAACCAGTATGCAAATTGTTCAGGGATCGAGGGAGAGAGAGGCCCCGAGACAGCACCACCCGCTCGAGGAATCGATATGGGGGAACACCGAGCACGCACTCAACCCCAAGTAACACCTCCAACCCTCCAAGTCAACACGGAAGTGACCAGAGAGACAAGCGGGGTCATTACGACCCAGGCGGTAATTACGCAAACTTTACCACCATGGTGTAAACTACGTTTACACCATGGTGGATGGCGGATTTACCGCCCCATTCCAAGGTGAGTGGGGCGGTAAATCCCCATTTCCCATTTTCCCTTCCCCATTCCCATTTTTGCCCCATAGGGCATAATGGGAGTGGGGAAGGCGCTAATTACGCCACCTTAAATTACGGTGGCGTAATTAGCATCATGGCGGGTTAGCGCCATGGATTTTAACGGCTGCTAAAAGCAGCCGTTAAAATCGGAATCAGGCGTTAAGGGTTAACGACGGCGTTAACCCTTAACACCTGAGTTGTAATGAGGCCCAAGGACTCCGGCGACGACCGCCAAAAGCGGAGAGAAAGGAGACGATTCGTGACAAGGGTCAAACCCGAAAGAAGATCAAGACGCCACGTCCGCTATCTGGTCGAACAATCCCCCACAGAATCAGACCCCAGTTCCTCCGGGAGTGATCACAAAAAGAAGGCGTACGTTTACGCTTTAGGAAATCCCACAGCCACCGCTCATAGCCCCACCCTCATCATCAAGCTGCAGGAAAGACCAACGGAATTCCTCATCGATACTGGCACCACCGTCAACGTGGTGAGTGAACAAGTGTATGCCGAACTAACCCCGACCCAAAGCTCCAGCCAGCCACCGTTGATATCTACGCATATGGTGCGAAAACTCCCCTCAAGTGCGTAGGAAGATTCAGTGGGCTATGCCGATACAAGGGGCAAGAGATGAAGGTCCCAATCCACGTCCTGGCCACCGAAACGGACAGCGGATGTGTCCTGAGTTTCAAGGTCGCCGCAGACATGGGCCTGATACACATCTTATATAACATCATGGTTCACAAGTACATCGACCCGATTGTCATGATCAACAACTTGTATCCAAAAATATTCAGAGGGATTGGGAAACTCAAGAACCAACAAGTGAAATTGCATATAGACGACTCCATATGCCCAGTCAGCCATACCGAGGGATCCCTGTCAACATCCAACAAAAGGTGGAGGATGAGTTAAAGAAATTGCTGGAACAGGACATCATTGAAAAGGCCTCGGGAGCAACCACTTGGGTTTCCCCCATCGTCCCCGTCCCGAAGAAGGGATCTGATACCATCAGGCTATGCGTCGACATGAGACGTCCCAACCAAGCAATCCGCAGGGAAAGATACCCTGCGCCACGTATAACAGACATGATACATCTGCTAAAGGGAGCCAAGGTTTTCTCAAAACTAGACCTCCAGAAGGGATACCATCAGCTGGTCTTACACCCCGAAAGTCGCAACATAACCACATTTGTCACCCACGTTGGGTTGTTCAGATATAAAAGACTGGGTTTTGGGGTGTCGTCAGCCGCAGAGATCTTTCAAGCCGAGGTCCATAACATCATAAAGCACATTCCCAACTGCCTCAACTACTCGGATGACATTCTGGTGTTTGGGACTGACGTAAAGAGCCATGACGAAACCCTCATGAGGGTGTGTAAAGCTCTACACGATGCAAACCTCACACTCAACAAGGACAAGTGTGAGTTCCGGAAGAGCACGCTAAAATTCTTTGGCCACGTGTTCTCAGAGGTGGGGATGACCCCAGATCCGGACAAAGTCTCAGCCCTGAATGACACAGCAGCGCCACTCAATGTGTCAGAACTTCGCTCGTTTCTAGGTCTAGCCAGCTACTGCAGCAGGTACATCAAGGACTTCGCCTTGGTCAGTGAACCTTTGCGGAAACTAACGCACCAGAACGAGAAACTCGAGTGGACCGGTGCATGTCAAGAAGCTTTCGAAACCATCAGGGAGAGGGTTGCGAAAGCGGAAAATATGGCCTACTACGACTCCAACCGGAGAACAGAACTAACAGTGGACGCCAGCCCAGTGGGATTAGGGGCCATCCTGGCTCAATTTGATCCCAAAGACCCACAACAGAGACACGTGGTAGCCTTTGCCAGCCGCAGCTTATCCGCCACTGAACAAGCCTACTCCCAGGCTGAAAAGGAAGGACTAGCGGTGGTGTGGGCATGCGAACACTTCCACTTATTCCTGTATGGAAAGCCGTTTCAGGTTGTCACCGATCACCAGGCGCTACTGTTTCTCTATGGAAATCCCCAAGCTAAGATGCCCCCTAGGATCGCCCGGTGGGGGTTACGTCTGCAAGACTACACTTTCAACATCATTCACAGACCAGGGAAGGGTGAAAACCCTGCTGACTTCCTGTCCAGGAGACCGAGGGACGAGAGCAGACCAGAACCGTCGGTGGCAGACCGCTACCTCAAATACCTGGTTCACAAAACCACGCCGGAAGGGGTTAACACAGAGGAACTGGCAAGTGAAACTGAAAACGACCCGGCATGCCGCATCATATGTGAAGGTCTCACATCTGGACAATGGAGGAGGGCTAAGGAGAGAGGAAAAGCGGCAGGAGGCCAAACATGGGAAGACGTGGAACGACTTCTCCTCGTGAAAGAAGAGCTAGCCGTATCAGAAGACCATCTCCTACTCAAGGACTGCAAGCTAGTGATCCCAGCAACCATGCGGGAGAAAGTCATCAACCTGGCACACGAGACCCACCGAGGCATTGTCTCCACACAGCGCATGATGCGCCAAAAGGTGTGGTTTCCACAAATGGATGCCCGAGTGGAGCCCGCCCTGAGAACATGCCCCACCTGTTGCATCATCACACCAAACCGACATCCGGAGCCACTACAAATGTCTGAACTTCCGCAGAACATATGGGAAGCGGTGGCCGCCGATTTCTTTGGACCCATCGAGGGGGGAAGATATGTCCTTGCAGTAATGGGCGAGTACTCCCGATATCCAGAAGTACAGATGATCTCGTCCACGGCCGTGCATCACGTCGTCCCAGCACTGGACCACATTTTCTCTGCCTATGGAGTTCCCAAAGTACTCAAGACCGATAATGGGGCCCCGTTCTGTGGACATCAGTTTGCCCGGTTTGCGGAATACTTGGGGTTCAGACATCGGAAGGTGACACCGCTGTGGCCGCAAGCCAACGGGATGATCGAACGGTTCATGGCCAATCTCAAGCGGGCCTTGCAGATTGCTCGCCTCACGGAACAACCATACGAACAGGTACTCAACCAACTACTGCGGGACTACCGGGGAACGCCCCATAGCACAACAGGGAACACCCCTGCCGAACTCATGTTAGGGCGCAACCCCCAAACCCGAATTCCCCAAGCAGAGGCAAGTGCACCACGCCCGGCGATGGATGCAGAAGTCCGAGAGCGGGATGAAGCCGCAAAGAATAAAATGAAAGAATACACCGACGCCCGCAGAAAAGCCCAGACATCCCAAATAACCATAGGAGATGTGGTGGCCGTCTGACAACCTTCGACCCATAAGCATACGCCTGCCTTCTTGGAAGAGCCCCTTCTCGTTACCCAGAGGAAGGGGTCGATGATCACTGCACAAGGCTCCACAGGAGCGATAACCTGGAACTCGTTCCACTTCAAGGAACTCCCACCGCCCGGAACAAGACGCCTGAGCGGCAGGGTACAGGCCCCACCAGAGGAAGAATACAGTGATCAACACGGAGAGGATCCGTGGGACGCCGACGAATCGGATCAAGATCCAGAAGCCGAGACGGCCGTGAGCAGACCGTCGCCAAGGGCTGAGATGACACGACCACAGCGAGTCCGGACCAGACCTCGCCGGTGGATCGAGGAGATGGACTAGAGACTTGCCAGATCATCGCCTGTTGCAAAGAGTGTGGTAACAGTTTAAAAAGGGGGGAGATGTCATGTTGACGTATCCTGGACAACTGGGGTGGGAGGGACCCGGGCGGGAAGAGAGGGGAAGTGACGCGGGAGGGGCGGGGCTAGTTAGTTGATGTCGGAGCACGAATAAAGAAAGACGTTTGCAGCACCGCTCTGTGTCGGCCTGTTATTGCCGCGACTTGCGCTCGCTCCCTTACCCCGGCCTGGGGATACCACATCGTTGCCACTGTAATTACTTGGTTTCCACTCTGAGGGATCACCTTTCCTTGGTGCGCCGCAGAACATAAATACAGAGCCGCAGTGCTCTGAACAACGTCTTTATTCTTCCAACATCTAGAACTTACTGCCCTGCTCCCACCCCACATCCTGTCATTACCCCCCCACCCACGCCTCCCCATCCCACTCCCATGCCCCAGAAACCGAATGTCAACATGACACTTGCTTGAGCCAGTCCTGCCCAAGAGGCGGAGTGTGGGAGTTGGGGGGGCCCCGAGTCTCTGTCCCTTTTCAATGCACTTGACTAAATGTAGGAATTGCCATTTCGTCTTGCCCCAGACCCATATTCCCGTTTTGTGCTGCACTAGTTCACCTACCAGAAGTCCTTGCAATAGAGACCCAACTATACAACTCATCAGTAGGAGAGATGACAGCGAGCGGGGAAGGAGAGGAGTGCTGTGCAAGTCAAACCAGCAATCCCTACGCTCCATTCAGCACAGGCACAAACTTTGAAAATGACTATAATTGTAGCGAGCCGCCATTACAGAGTGCCCCAGAACCAGTGGACAAAAAGGGGGCGGGCTTAAAGCCCATTTTATGTTCTCTCAATCCTGTAATCCGGCTCATAGGAAAAGCAAAGGCAGCCATTTGCCTGTGGATTTCAGCTGACATAGAGGACTAATCAAGGTGGAAGGGAGTGGATGAGAGTGGCAGAATGCATACAGCGGTGTTGGTTGTCCGAGTGAGGTTATGGAAGGAGAAGGCGGAATAAGAGACCAGGCAGAGGAAGGATGATGCAGTGGAGCGTGGAGGCAATTTAGAAAGTACAGTGTAAAGTGAGGTATTGGTTGATTAGAGAAAGTGGCACTTGGGTGTGTGCGCGTAAGGCAAGTGAGTAAAACTAAGGGAGAGTGTACGGGGTGTAAATAAGAGTGGGTGGGAAAGGTGACTGCGAGTGAAAGAGGGTTGGATGTGGACTGTAGTAGGAGGACAGGGTGGAGTAGTGGAGAGGGGAGTGGGCAGTAGTGGAGAGGAGAGTGGAGTAGCAGTGGAGAGGAGAATGGAGTATTTGTGGGGTGAGAGGTGTAGAGAGAGTGCTAGAAAGTGGATTGGAGTGTAAATGTGAGAAGAGAGAGAACCTCAGAGGGAGAGGAGAGGGAGAGACAATGGTAGGAAGAATAGGGAGTAGAGTAGGAGCAAAGGAAGAGAGACAGAGAGAAGATCAGGATGAAGCGTGCCAGGGCTTGAGAGGGAATGCAAAGTGGAACCTGTGTAATTGGAAGGCACCTATCCCATTTTTTAAGAGCATTGTTATTCTAGTGGGACCCCTGGATAGGACAGAGTCCGCTAGATAGGGGAGAACGCTAGATAGAGGGAGTCCGCTAGATAGAGGGAGTCCGCTAGATAGGGGGAGTCCGCTAGATGGGGGAGCCCACTAGATAGGGGGAGTCCGCTAGATAGGGTGAGCCTGCTAGATAGGGGAAGTCCGCTATATAGGGGGACTCCGCTACACAGGTGGAGTCCGCTATATAGGTGGAGTCCGCTAGATAGGGGGAGTCCGCTAGGTAGAGAGAGTCTGCTAGATAGGGGGAGTCTGCTAGATAGGGGAGTCCACTAGATAGGGGGAGTCCGATAGGTAGAGCAAGCCCGCTATATAGGGGTACTCCGCTAGATAGGGGGCGTCAGCTATCTAGAGGGAGTCTGTTAGATGTCTTATAGGCATGTACGCTCCTGGGACCATGCTTTGGGGCCATGAGTTTTGCACATTAGGAGTACAAACAGGGATCGCCCATGAGACTTGAAAAGAGAAGTCCAGGAACAGAAAACGCTTCAGTGTCTTCCATTTCACAGACTGCAATCAGCCCCCCCCCCACCCACACACGCACCCAGATCATTCAATGTTGATGCTCATGTAGTATTTAGCATGTGGACAGTGACCCCCCTCTACCTGGCTCAGTATCTGACTTGGAGTGTCATGGGGTTATAGACCCAAAATCAAAGGCAGATGTCTTTCACGCAGCCAGGGTTCGGGTTTCACCTGCCTTTAAGCAAAGGGATATGTTCATTCCAATTGGAGCTTAATTATTGCCATTACTTGAGCATGTCGAAACATGTTTTCATTGTTAATTCTGTAAATAACTTTAGTATACTGTACATTGTATGTTTACTCTTGAAAGAAATTGCCAAATAAATCTACTAACCTGTTCACTCCTCTAACAAAATAAATTAAGGTATAAAGCTCCACGGGCAGAGGGTTGAGGATTGGTTGCCGTAAGAAAACATTTCTTCCAACCAGATTTTTCAAGACAATGACAACGAAGAATTTCTATCAGGACTTTCCTGCAGTCAAAGGGGCAGATTCTGCATCACATTTTTAGGTCTGGCTAGAAACAGATTTCTCTCGAACAGACCTAAAGCATACACATCTCACATAGACTCTGCTGTCAACCAGCAGATTGAAAAAACATAAAGTCCCTCTGATTGGTCCAGCATCGTTGCCTTATGGATGGAGGTTACTACAATTATGTGTTTCCTTAAACCCAAATAGCGCTGCTGGTGAGGGCGAGCAATGCCAGCAGAGAGGTATTTCATTGCACTGCTCTACTCCATTCTGTTTCTAGACAGG
The DNA here is from genome assembly GCF_040938575.1 of Ambystoma mexicanum. Classification (NCBI taxonomy): domain Eukaryota; kingdom Metazoa; phylum Chordata; class Amphibia; order Caudata; family Ambystomatidae; genus Ambystoma; species Ambystoma mexicanum. The sequence continues at coordinate 691,023,101 of NC_090924.1, read as the reverse complement.
GCCTCGAGTGGGGACGCCGGAAAGGCTGATAAGATCAGGTAAGATCAGGTATGGGGTTCACCGGAGGCGTAGGATGGGTCTAAGGGCGCTTTGTGTCCCATGTGCAGGCAAGGATGATCGACGGTTCCCTCGCATGCATAGCCCCAACTCACCTGCGTGATATGTAAGGAAACAGAGATGGCCATGTCCACACTGCACAGGAACACAAGCAAAGGGCGGGCAGGGATGCGCTCTACACACCTCGAATGTGGATCCAAACTCACTTGCGGGATCTGCAAGGCAACAAATATGTGTCCCCCCCGCACACGAATGCAGTGTACCAACCAATACATGAGTAACCAACTTCGGTTGGGTGACATTGTATGTAAATATGTTCAATGAAAAGTGCTTTGGCGAAAACACTATATAAATAACATATAATTATCCTAAAAAATAACATCAGAAATGTTTTGGACTTGCTGGGTCAAATCAATGAGCTGTAGCTGGATTCCCAAGGCACAGCGAGCAAGATACCCAAATCTGGGCATGGCTGGGACTGCTTGCTAGCTGGAACCTGCTTAGGGTCGATTGTGTTCTCATGCATATGTAAATCCCCTGGCAGTCTGGGTCAGAACCATCACTGTGGCCCAAGGTCAAGACTGATTTGCCTTTGGTGGGTTCCCTTGTAAAGATCCCTTTTTGGTATAACTCCCGACTTCCACATTTGGCCGCGTAATACAGTACCAGGCAAATCAGTGTCTATCACTACAACTTGGCACGTTCAAAATTGGAGAGGTCCATAGAAACAGACTATATATTGGCAGGAGGTTCCATCAAAAATCTAAACAGGACATAAAACAATATGGGCACTAATTTGTGTTGGGAAAGTCCTGGCTCGCTGCCAACCACACATGCATGTGTGGTCTAGTGCGTACGTTTTTGGCTTCTGTAGTTGGCCATATTGTGTGTTCTTGATCATATGATTATCTTCTAGGTTTGCCACTTAACCAATGTCTACTATCCTGGGCAATTTACTCTATGTAGGAAGAATTTAGCAAAGAAGCTTACTTAAGATAAAATGAAACAAGGGCATTTCACTGGGCATTGCCATACGGTACATATCCCTCATCAGCAAACACATGTCACACTTGTAACAAATGCACTACCTCTCTTTCAAAACACAAAATCAAAATAGTACTCACAGAATATTTTTGTATTTATTTATTGGGTTTTGGATTAAAAATAAACCTTTCACACATACATACATGACATACATTTTAGCAAACATTTACAATAAACACAACACAATTCTTCCCAACTAAATAATTCATAGTCAACCTATCCACAAAATTCACATTTCTTGTCAAATCTAACAGATAAATAAATAAAATAGGTAGCTTAAAATGAATAACTACAGTCATTAAAATAGAGTAATGTAGATATATCACTTTACATTTAAAATCTGATTTACAGAAGCTAAAAGTGCAATAATCAAAGAGATTTACTGAGCAAATAATGTTATGCTGGCACACAAAAGGTGTTTAGTATATTAAAATACAGATCCATTGGTTTTGTTTTGAACGGCGCGTGTAACTGATGTACTGGTAGAGTCCACCTCTTTATCTATGTGGTCAGAATGTCTCACAGTGCGCTTTTACTTTCTGATTTTGTAACAATTGTGCAGATTCAGCACCGGAACCAACCAATGGCAGACATCTTGAGAATCACAATGTTTCAAAGGCAGTGCAGGTGACAGTGTCTGAGGCTATAGCATCATCATCATCACCAGAATCAACCTTATACGAACGCAACTGAACTATGATGAAGTCATTTACATACAGAACTGTGCAATCGAGCAGTTTATTTGATATTTGGAGCTGAGAAATTGACAGTTTGTAAGGTTCACAAAAGTGTGGGAGCCCCTCTACCGAGAAGGAACGTGATTCAAATAACCTGTTCAATGGGATGTTTCCGACCCAGGAGAGTCTACAGCCACGTTTTAGCCACCGTACCCTTCGTAGAGGTGAAATATTATTCTGTAGCCACCCACAAGGGCAGTCCATCTGGCGCTGGCATAGTTGATCCCATGCTAGTCTCCATTTTCTTTTTAAAACACCCGTTTTACCTTGTTTTCAACATTCATTTTCAACACCCCTTATTCCTAAAATCAGGGAGTCAGTAAACAATTACATACTCTTATGCTTGATAATGTCTTAACTTCCAAGAGGCAACCAGACATCTCCATACACTGCCTTATTGTACTCACACACAGAAGTCCTTGGTCCACACAAGCAACTAGTGAATAAAATGTGAAAGCACGAAATGCATCGTTAGCACACAGTTAATATGTCAACAAATTAGACCATCACAGACTAGTCAGCACTGGTAAGCATGTGTCATGAATCGGCGATATCGACCCTTCTGGTCTGCCTGGTCCCTCAGTCAATAACTACTACTCTGTTCACCTTCAACATGGCCGACGCCATGTTTTCGGTGCGGTCTAGTCTTCTGTGTGGATCACATGCTCCCTTGAAAACAGGACACACCCCCGCGCCTCCGCGCGTCTCAATGCTTTGCTTGCCTGTGCCTCGCCCGGCAAGTTGTGTTCTAGTACCTAGCCCCCTTTTCTACGCGAATCCTGGTAACCTGCCATCCTTCCTTCCTGGTCCCCATTTCCTATTCCTTTAGCGTCCTCTATTCGGAACCTAGTTACCCTGTCTTCCTTATCCTGGTTCCGTCCCGGACCCTTCCTGGACCATTGAACGTCTCCCGAGCCCGTCACCGCCGGGACCGGGAGTCACGGACCTGCACGCTCACTGAAGCCCAGCAGACTGGATTCAGAGGACTCTAGAGCTTACCTTTATAAGGCATGCTCCTCCAGGAAAAAGAAACCCGCAAACTCCAAGAAGAAATCCACAAGTAGCAAACAGGTGAGTCACAAATCCGAGGACTCGGATTCTGACAGTTTGAGATGCCAACAGACTACAACTGTTTTCGCCATGGAGGCAGCTGTTCAAGACCTAATGAGAGGTATGCAGGAACTCACTACTGAAGTGCAGAACCTTAAGGCTGAAAATGCTGCCTTAAAACAGCTTGTTGTATCCAGGGACTCAGCATATCAGGAAAGTGCATCGGTGGGAGGCATTGTGGACAAGTATAATGGGAATCCAAAGACCCTGCGTTCCTTCCTGGTCTCTTGCTTGGTTCATTTCACCTTTACCCCATACTACTTCTCTACCCCCAGAGCCAAGGTGGGGTTCATGTTCTCTCATCTATCCGGCAACGCACTGGCCTGGGCTACTCCTTAGTCTCCGCTGGGCATTTGGTACTTGACAATTATGATAAATTCATTTCTGCCCTCAAGGCCATGTTCGACCGCCCCGAACAGGTGTATTCCCCCCAGGAAAAATTGTTAGAATTCCGGCAGGGAAATCAGGATATGTTGACATTTGTTACCTGTTTCAAACAATTGGCTAAGGATGCTAACTGGACCCCATAAGCCTGTTTTACCTTGTTCAGACTCAGATTAAGCAAAGAAGTCAAGGATGAATTAGCCAGAGTAGCCCGTCTGGCCTCCTATCAGGCCCTCTTAGATCTGTCCTTGCAGATAGATCTTAGGATACAAGAGAGCAAGGCAGAGAAAAAGAAGATATGGAACCTGCCACCCAAACCTCTGCCTGAATATAACAGTCCCGGGGAACAAGAAACCTCAATCCAAGGTCAATCTGAGCCTGAACCCATGCAGCTTGGGTCCTTGAGAGGCCCCATCTCTACCCAGGAAAGAACAAGAAGGATCAATAGCGGTCTTTGCATGTACTGTGCATTGGATAAACATTTAGTGCGTAATTGCCCGATATCCTTTTCACAACGCCCGGGAAACGCCAGCTCCCGATCCTGAATGGAGCCCAGTTTCGGGAAAAGGAATCCTGCTCCGACATTTCACCTTCACAAGACTTTCCTTTAAGCATTACCTTAGTGCTACTCCAAGTGAACCTTTCAATACACGCCAAAGAAATACACTCTATTCTACCCCTGGTGGATTGCGGTGACATGGGTCTTTTTTTGGAAGACGAATGGGCACAGAGAGATCATATTCCCCGAGAAGCCAAGGAAGTCTTCCAGGCAGTGGAAGGAATCGACGGAAAACCCTTATCCATCAGTCCCATAACGCAACAAACTTCTGAGCTTAAGCTCTCCATCCACAATCACCAAAAAATATTGCGTTTTGACATAATCAGAGCAGCTCACTATGCCATAGTGCTTGGCATGCCATGGTTGCGGAAAAATAATCCGTATATCAATTGGGCAGCTGGATCCTTGTTCTTGGGTTCTGAGTTCTGTCTCACTCATTGTCTATCTGGGGAAGCCAAACAGTCCGCCAAAGTGAAGCTTCCTCAACCACAACACCTCACGTCTCTGCCATCACCTAGGGACCCGAGGTGTACCGTCAATTTTCAGATGTATTTTCTTCTGCCATTGTTCAATCACTCCCTCCTCATTGTCCTGAATATTGTGCAATTGACAGAAAAGAGAATGCAGTTATTCCATTTGGAAGGATGTTTATTCTGTCAGAACCTGAGAAAGTTGCCTTGCACGAGTATCTAGACACCAACCTCTCCAACTGAACCATTCGTCCATCCAAGTCCCCAACCAGACCATCTCTATTTTTTGACCTAAAAAGAATACTAAGGAACTCCGTCGATGCCTGGACTACCAGGGTTTGAATAAATGTACCATGAAAGACAGATACCCCTTGCCACTCATTTCGGACATCCTGGAGGCCCAACGTGGAGCCGTGATCTTCACTAAGCTGGATTTAAGAGGGCCTTACCATCTGATTTGCATTAAGGAGGGCGACGAATGGAAGACGGCTTTCGGACCCCCTTTGGTCACTATATCTGGTGATGCCATTCGGCTTAGCAAATGCTCCTGCCGTATTCCACCGCTTCATGGACCAGGTTTTTTCTGACATGTTGTTTCTTTTCGTCATCGTCTACTTAGATGATATCTTGATTTATTCACATGACCCGGCCTTGCATCAGAAACACTTCTCTATGGTCCTAAAACGATTACGCGAACACCATCTGTTGGCCAAACCCGAGAAGTGTATTTTCCACGTATCCACAGTCAAATACTTAGGGTTTATATTAAGTCCTCAAGTGGTAGCCATGAATCCCTCTAAAGTGGAAGCAATCCTTTCTTGGCTGACCCCAACCACATTGAAACAGGTGCAGTCATTCTTAGGGCTTGCTAATTTCTACAGGAAATTCATCCCTTCATTCTCAGCTATTGTTCAACCCATTGTCCATCTGCTAAAGAAAGATACTCTCTTCCAATGGACTGCCAGCCAAGAAACTGCCTTTCAGAAACTGAAACATCTGTTTATTAGTGAACCCATCCTGGCCCAACCGGACACTACCAAACCTTTCCTGGTAGAAACTGATGCTTCCGAACATGCTATAGGGGCAGTCCTTAAGCAAGCAACCAAAGACGGACTGGAACACCCAATTGCTTATTTGTTGCGAACATTACAACCTAGCGAAACTCATTACTCAGTCCTGGAGAAAGAAATACTCGCCATCAGACAAGCCTTCACAGATTGGCATCACCTCCTTTTGGCGCAAGATATCCGGTCGTTGTCAGGACCGATCATCAGAATCTCCAGGTTTCATAGGCCATGCAATGCCGAAACAGTCACCAAGCAAGATGGGCCTTCTTTTTTGCCCGATATCAATTCAGCATTCAACCCGTTCCTGGTCCATCCAATGTAATAGCAGATGCTCTCTCCCGAAGATCGGATTACATGAAAGAGGATGTACCACTCCTTCCAAAGATGTTTCCCGACAAGGTGTTCATAGCACAGACTAACTCGCTCTTAGAAATGATACGTGAAGAGACTGCAACATCGGACATTTGGAAGGAGTATGTTACAGACAATCACTGGACTCTCTCTGTTAAGGATGGATACCTCTTTAAGGACAAGTGCTTGGTTGTTCCTATCCAGAAGGTTCAATCCAAGATTATGAGTCTCTGTCATGACACGTTTCATTTCGGGCACAGTGGCATCACGGCCACTTATCAGACAATCAGTAGAAACTTCTGGTGGCCTCAGATGTGCTCTGAAATATGCGCCTATATACAAGCCTGTTCAGTCTGCAACCAGCAAGATCGACAACAGGAAGCCAGTAGGTTTGCTTCATCAACCTGAATTACCATCTCGACCCAGGGAAATCATTGCCACAGATTTTATTGTGGACCTTCCTCCTTCCAGAGGATTTACCACCATAATGGTCACAAAAGACCTCTTTTCCCATATGGCTCATTTTACCCCTCTAACCAAACTACCTTCAGCGCCCGAGATGGCTGGGATCTTTGTCACTCACATATTCCGGTTGCATGGACTGCCCTCCAAAGTCATCTCTGATCGCGGACCACAATATATTTTCAGGTTCTGGAAGCATCTTTGTCGACAACTGGGTATTCAACGTGCATTGACATCAGGTTACCATCCACAAACAAATGGAATTACTGAAAGAGTAAAGCAAACCCTGGAACAGTATATAAGTTGTTTTGCATCTAAGGTATTACCCACACTCTTACCACCACCCATGTTGACTCCTTCAATAGACGCTTGGATTGCTCAACTAATCTCCATTCACAAACAAGTTAAGGAACACCTAGAAAAGGCCAGGATGGACATAATGGAAAGGTTATGGTCCACAAGAAAGGTCATGGGAACCAAGTGACAATATTCATGCACCTCGATTGGTGAAAAGGTTCCACCAGAATTTCCCAGACAAACCGGGACCAGTGAGGAGAACAGCCCTAGGAGGGGTCTTGTGGGGGAGGGCTGTCACGATGCCTGCCCCCAGACATCCGGAACAGTTCCATCTGTCCAGGGAACAGACACCCAACAAGACACAGGAATTCCCAAAACCCTGCTATATGGGTTCAGTCTAGGCGCCATAGGCGCCAGGCTCATATTGCCAACTTTACACTATGCAGGTCATCCTGCAAAGAACTCATATACAGGCCATCATGAGGCCATGAAGGGACTACTTTCCTTTAGGAACTATTTTGCTGCTTCGGTGTGGTACTGGAACTTCTTACCTGGGAACTACTTTTTTGATGCTATTTAAACCACGCCCGAAGAGCAGCACACGCTTCGCGTTATTTTGCATTTTAGCAGCGTAACGCTCACTGTGTCTGCAGTCCAGCATCCAGTCTACAGCCACACCCGTCTTGTGTCCGGAGCCGATCCTAGAGAAAAGGAAAGAAGAAGAGAAGGTTAGAACAAGGAGATTTACATTTGGTCATCATCTTTTCCTGGAGCAGCCGCACCTGTGGATAAAGGAAAAAGACATTAAATAAACCGCGTTGCATTGCCAGCTGCAGCGCCGCGCCATACTCACCTGTCTTTGGAGCATCTCCACGACCCGGCGCAGCACCCGTTGAATCGCCGCCCGAAACATCAGCATCTGAAAAGACAAGAACAAACAAAAGGTGAGCGGGGTTCCGCCAAAGACATTCTTTTACTTACCGCAAGATACTTACTCTGAATTTTACCGCTCGAGGCAGCGCTGGTCACCAGCCTACATTAGTCATTTTCGGCAAGGCGCTGCACCTGCAAACAAGATAGAGAACTATTGGTTAATTACATTTGGAACAATATTACTTGCTAGACAGTGCTTGGTACAAACTGACACTTACCTAAGCGCTACCTTCATCCATCAAAGCGAACTCACTCCTTGGATCACGCTGCAAGGGAAAAGGTATGAAAGGAGCAAGAGTGAATTAACAGACATTTAAACTCTAAAAGAACTATACATTCGGTTTACACACTACTTACCTCGGAGTCATTGTTGTCTGGAACTCTGCCAAATACCTTCGGATCAGTGAAGTAACTGAACTTCTACGCGGCCTTGCACTTCACGCAAGATGGAGAGTTCATCCTTCCAAACAATAAGGTGAGACTTTATGAAGGGGAATACTGGACGTTTTCAGGGAAAATAGTGTTAGTGTAACCTCTCTACCACGGTTGGCTAATCCCCCTTTACTGCTTTTAGGAAAATATTCTTGCGGGCCAGGCAGACAAAACTGAGTGGGCAAGTGCAGTCGATCATCACTTCGCTACAAGTCACACTGGTGGAGACTGCAGCAGTGCAGCTTCGTTCGACGCTCCTGTGGAATCCAGGTGAGCGTAACACATAAAAAGGTTTGCGGATACCAAAAGGCGTCCCGGGCCTCCTTACACTGTCGGAGATAAAGTTTGGCTCTCATCACATTATCTACCCAGACATCTGAGGCCCAACAAGTTGGCTCCTCGCTTCTACGGACCCTTTACAGTAATAGAGATTATCAATCCAGTCGCCTTTCGACTCCAATTACCCGCCACTTGAAAAAAGATCCACCCTGTTTTTCATACTTCACTGCTAAAACCCTTCCACCAGTCAACCAAGTCAAGTCATTGACCTCCTCTACTTCTTGTTGATAGCCAAATCGAGTTCGAAGTGTCCCGGATCTGCGATTCCAGATACAGAAGAGGTTGTCTCCAATATTTGGTGGAATGGAAGGGCTATCCTCCTAGCGAACGAACTTGGGAACCAGTCTCCAATATGAATGCACCACGCCTACTGCACCGTTTTCATCGGGCTCATCCATGCAAGCCGGTTGGACTGGAGTTTAGGAGGAGGCATGCTGTCATGAATCAGCGATATCGACCCTTCTGGTCTGCCTGGTCCCTCAGTCAATAACTACTACTCAGTTCACCTTCAAAATGGCCAACGCCATGTTCGGTGCGGTCTAGTCTTCTGTGTGGATCACATGCTCCCTTGAAAATAGACACGCCCCCGCACCTATGTGCGTCTCAATGCTTTGCTTGCCTGTGCCTCGCCCGGAAAGTTGTGTTCTAGTACCTAGCCCCCTTTTCTACGCGAATCCTGGTAATCTGCCATCCTTCCTTCCTGGTCCCCCTTTTCTATTCCTTTAGCATCCTCTATTCAGAACCTAGTTAGTCTGTCTTACTTATCCTGGTTCCGTCCCAGACCCTTCCTGGAACATTGAACGTCTCCTGAGCCCGGCACCGCCGCAACCGGGAGTCACTGACCTGCACGCTCACCGAAGCCCAGCAGACTAGATTCAGAGGACTCTAGAGCTTACCTTTATAAGGCACACTCGTCCAGGAAAAAGAAACCCGCGAACTTCAAGAAGAAATCCACAAGAAGCAAACAGGTGAGTCACGAATCCGAGGACTCGGATTCTGACAGCATGTAGGTTTATGTGCTGGAGGTATTCACTGTGGAGTATAAACAGGATGAGGGGCTTTGGAATGGCAATGGCTCCTTCCCAGTGAGCTGCGACTTCACAGAGAAGGGGGGCATTAGCGCTCTCCATTTAACATTAGTGTCTGCCCCAGCCCAATAATAAAAGACTTGAAAGAAAAAAACCTTGTGAATGACCTGTGGCCCGGCTATGACTTCAGCATCACATTATGTAAAAGCCCTTGATAGGTGTCACTCTGCTATACTAAAACACAACCCTTTAGTTGTGATTTCGGATTTTACACTTCAAAAAAACACAATTTTGTGTGGCTTTAAGGACGAGGATGCACACAGCCGTTTAAGTGTCGCCACTGAGGCAGTCCAGCACAGACATGCTAGGCAAATCTCATTTCAACAAGAGTACCATCAGCAACCCCAGACACATGTTTCGGCCATGTTGGGCTTCATCAGTGAGGTGAAGCTGAGCCTCTCTAGGGCAAAATGAGCTAGGGGTCCACGGCTGGATTTCCCTTAGTAACTTAAGGTAAAACCCCAAAATGTACAAGAGGTGTAGGAGACCCTCTACCAAGAAGGAACATGGTTCAAATAACCTGTTCTATGGGATGTATTCCACTCAGAGGGTCCACAATACAGCTTAAGCTCACTGTCAGAGGAGAGATATCCATTGGCATATCAGTCTGCTCCCACCCACAAGGCAGAACGGCTTCTCCCAGACAGTCTCTCAGGGGACATCATACTGCCATCTTTATTCCAGAATCTCTTAATGCAGTTCAGGATCACACAACCAATGGACAGTGAGAATTACATCACATCAGGACTTATTGAGCTGAGTGCTTAGCCCCTTTAGTCCCAGGCTGCCATGTTTATCTATTTCCTGGTCAGTAAAATAGAAAACCGCATTCTGAGCCCACAAAAGGATATTGGGGCTACACTAACACTGTGAACATGATCTCACATAAATTACAGCTTTATTTACTTTCACATTGTTAACGTACCAGGTGCAAGGAGTTGCCTCGAACTCGGGGCAATATGGCAGGAAAATAAACAAGTAAGTTGAGTGAGAGTTTCTTCAGAAAAAGCCAGGCTCTCAACTCTTTTTGGCTTTGGTAAATTTTTGTGGCACAACCCACAAATTTGCCAAAACAATAGTTACAAAAGAGAGGGAAATGGGGTTCTGAACACAGAATATCAGGTTGGCATAGCAACCAGTCATGCCACGGAATGAAATGGCGAACTCACTTTTCTGAACTCCTCTGCTGTATTACCCAATGAGGAGCTCCCTACCCAGATTTGCTGCAATCAGCAGCTTTGTAAGAAGCAAGTTGCCCGCGCTCCCATTTCCCAACTGTGTAGTAGTTTGCCTTTTTTTTAGACTATTTTGGCTATTTCATGTATAATTGGACAAATTTGGTTTACTTCGGGCAGCAGGACTCAGAATGCCCCTTCGGCTCACAAGGTATAAGAAAACAGACTTCTTTTCACACACAACTGTTTCTTGAGGCGGGCAAAGGGGGCAGCCAGCGCATTCAGGGCCGGTCTTACACCAGATTGCATCCTAGGCAGGAAGCAGCGTTAGCGCCCCCACCCTCAAAAATGACAACCAAAAACTGGTATGTTACGACTGTTGTAAATAAGGTGCTTGATAAAGGACTAGATGGAAATACCGACCATAGAGTACTGCCCCCCTAGTGACCCTGAACTACACACCCCAGGGTGCTCTTCCCCTCTCATGTCTGTGCATTACCAACCTTAGTGTTCTGCCCCCTTAGCAACCCTGCACTACACACCTTAGGGTGCCCTTCCCCTCTCATGTCCGTGCATTTCCAACCATAGCGCTCTGCCCCAAGAAACCCTGCACTACACACCTTAGGGTGCCCTTCCCCTCTCATGTCTATGCATTACCAACCTTAGCGCTCTGCCCCCTTAGCAAGTCTAGGTTGACACCTTACGGTGCTATTCCCCTCTCATTGATATTACCAACCTTAGCGCGCTGCCCCCTCACAAGCCCTGCACTACACACCCTACGGTGCTCTTCCCCTCTCATGTCTGCGTTACCAACCTTAGGGTGCTGCCCTCTTAGCATCCCTGCACTACAAACCTTAGTGTTAGGTTCCCCTCTCACAACCATGCACTAAATCCTAGGGTGCTGGCCCCGACCCACAATCTCTGCACTAGAAACTTAGGATGCCACAAACAAACAATTGTCAGTGTGCTGCAATTCCTATTTGCACCCCTGTACTACAACCCATAGGGTTTCACTCTTCCACTGTGTGCTCGAGACCCGGTCACTGCTGCTTCCCTGCCCAAGACCACTGTGGTTTCTCATAGTTATGGTGGTATCTCTATCTCCCCAAAACCCTCATGTGCGATTTACACTAAAACTAGTTAAAACAAATATTGGGCCTCATTACAACCCAGGCGTTAAGCGGTTATCGGCGCCGTCAAAGGTGTCGGCGCCGTTAAACCCTTAACGCCTGATTACGAGGTCCCTTTGCGGGTTGCACTTTAACACCTGCTTTTAGCAGGCGTTAAAAAACCAACCTGCAAAGGGACCTAGGAGCTAATTAGCGCCTTCCCCATTCCCATTGAGCCCTATGGGGCAAAAATGGGAATGGGGAAGGGCCATGGCGGCATGGGGAATTACCGCCCCGCCAACCTTCGGAATGGGGTGGTAATTCCCCATTCCGCCATTGGCGGACACCGGCATGGACCATGGTGCTAATAGCACCATGGTCCTCCGCCTGGGTCATAATGAGGCCCATTGTATTCAATAATAACGCACGCAAAATTGTTTAAAATAGAATAAAAATATTGCAGTACAATATAAGCTCCTGATCCTAATTCCAGTCCTGGTGTATGTGAGTGCAAAGTGAACACACGTTCTGCAGTATACATGCAACACATGTAGTACTTCGTCGTCCATTCCTTGCCTCCTTACAAAGGCTGGCATTGGGTGGCATATTTCACTGGCCCGATTTATCAAGATGCCAATTTGATGTTTGCTTTCACTAAGTTATTTTGATCGATGTGCCGCTATTGCGTATCAGCTACCATACAAGGCGCTATTTTTCAGAAGCTGCTGTTGATGCACAGCTCCAGGGTGCTGCCATTTTAAAGTTTCAGCCTTATGTACAAAACCCTGGGGTGTTGGTATATAATGCGCTTCCCTGCTCACGTCGCCTTGAACGAGCAGTGAAGTATGTCCCAGGAGCGCTGAGCCACCCACCATCCTCTTCAGACTCCCATTGCACTGCTCAGATCGCCTGGAGTCCCCTGCTGTCACCATGGGCGTAGGACATGGGGGGTCAAATCCCCCCCACAATTTTAAGTGGGGGGGATATAATGGCCTTTATCCCCCCCAGAATATTTAAGATGAATATGTAAGTGTTTTGAATGCACCGTGTTAAAATTTGCAGCGTGTAATTATACTTCTGCAGGCTGCAGCCGTTGGCGTGCAAAAGTACAAGCTCTGCAGACTGCAGGTTTGAAGATACATCCCTGAACATTACCAGGCCATGTGAAAGCCAGGCAAAGGGGCCCTCGCAGCCTTTAATGTCATTACTAGGATCCTCATACAGGATCCATATAAGGTGCTGAAAATTGAAAAAGTGAGCATTGCCTGTTCAGCCTAGCGCCAGGGTTTGGGTCTCAGGGCGCTACTGCATAGCACACTTTGCCTTAGTCCAGTTTTGCCTTACTCCGGTATTGTATACCCTGTGCCCATCAAATGATGGGCCCTTCCTCCTACTGTCATACAAGGCAACTCAATACGTCTGCATCACATGTCAGAAGCCACCAGATCCTCTGTGAGTTGCCCATCCAGTCCCAGTTTTCATCTGCATTCTGGGACTTGTGGTTTTGCTTTTCCCATTTTGAATAAGAGACTGCAATCCCATATTGCAAAGAGCTATACCCTCACAATGCCATGAACATCTACGAAATGTTCTGAAGTGTATAGCCCCTTGCCCCCCCGTTGATTTCCCTCCTTCCCTAAAAATGTTATCCCATCACTGACCTCAGCACTCTGTGCAGAAAAGCAATGCAAGCCAAGGGGACGTATCCTAGTGAAAGGACGCCCAGCACTTCTGTTTCCTGATTTAAAATGCTTTGGAAGACCCCAGAAGTTAATCAAATGCAAATGCCTGCATGTGTGCCAAAAGTAACCTGAAACATATTTGCAGGCTCATACTTTAAATGTGGCCTAGTGTAGGAGGAACGATTATTCACTACAACTCTAGGTGGATTGCCTACCCAGATCTCTGTATACACGTCTATGGCCCCCAGCCCCCTTTAACACCTGCACCCAACAACCTGTCATGTAAATTCCCAGAGTCGCATAAGGGAGACAATGCTGAGCACGGGGGTGCATGTGGGGGTTTGAAGCTTCCATGTTAGGGCCTGGTCAGCAGGGGGTGCATGTGGGGGGCTGAAGCTACCATGTTAGGGCCTTGTCGGCGGGGGGTGCATGTGGGGGGCTGAAGCTTCAATGTTAGGGCCTGGTCAGTGGGGGGTTCATGTGGTGGATTGAAGCTTTCATGTTAGGGCCTGGTTGGCAGGGGGTGCATGTGAGTGGCTGTAGCTTCCATGTTAGAGCCTGGTTGGTGGGGGGTGCATGTGGGGGGCTCAAGCTTCCATATTAGGGCCTGGTCAGCAGGGGGTGCATTTGGGGGGCTCAAGCTTCGTTAGGGACTGGTCAGCGGGGAGTGCATGTTTGGGGGGCTCAAGCTTCCATGTTAGGGCCTGGTCGGCTGGGGGTGCATGTAGGGGGGGCTCAAGGCTCAAGCTTCCATGTTAGGGCCTGGTCGATGGGGGGTGCATGTGGGGGGCTGAAGCTTCCATGTAAGGGCTTGGTTGGCGGGGGATGCATGTGGGTGGCTGAAGCTTCCATGTTAGAGCCTGGTTGGTGGGGGGTGCATGTGGGGGGCTCAAGCTTCCATGTTAGTGCCAGGTTAGCAGGGGGTGCATTTGGGGGGGCTCAAGCTTTGTTAGGGACTGGTCAGCGGGGAGTGCATGTGGGGGGCTCAAGCTTTCATGTTAGGGCCTGGTCGGCGGGGTTTGCATGTGGGGAGGCTCAAGTTTCCATGTTAGGGCCTGGTCGACTGACCTGCAGAAAATGACGTCATGTTATAACGCATAACTATATAATTGGGCGCGTTTTGTTGGTGGGCAGTTTGATTGTCCTACCATTCCATTATAAATGCACAGCTCTAGCTTAGTAGGAAGTAAGCCACTTTTCCTAAATGAATGGAAGCAGAGTCAGGGAAGCAGAGCAAATGCACCCTGTAGTTGGCGAACAGTGCCAGCAAACGAGAGAAGGCGCAAACTCTGAAGAGGCAGCCGTGTCTCACATATATGGCAATAGCCAGATGTCTACGTAATTAGGGGCTGCACAGTGCTTAAAAATGTATTTTAAGCACTAATGTAAATTAACTGCACACGTTTTGGGAGCTTTGTTATGAATGTAATACCGAAGCATCTTCTGACGAGTAAAGAGGAAACCACATGGCCAACATCACAGGCATCCCCCAAAAGGAGTTCCATGTTAGTGGCCCCAACCTTTAAAGCAGGAGTGCACAACTTGTTTAGCTCGGGCTGAAGGTTTGACCCTCCCACCGTGGTTAGCACGCGTTCCTGATGATAGAAATTACAGGTGACCAAGTGGCAGCCAGTGGGGGAAGGAGAGGTTGTGGATGGGTAGGGGGAAGTAGGGAAACCGGGAAGAGGGTTAGGGGAACAAAATTCGATAGGTAGAGGGATGTTAGGTGAAAAAACACACCTTGATACTCTGCATACCCACCTAGCAACCTGCCCTCACCTAATAGATACCAAACCTGCCTGAAAAAAATAGCCTACTGCCTTCCTAAATCACTACAAACATACATTCCTCTGACCCCCTTGTACCTGAACATTAGAAACAAAGCATTGGACCTGTAACACCCCCTTAATGGGAGTTGAGGTAGCAAAATGCACATGGCAACATAATGATGGCAACATAATGAAACAAAACAGCAGGGACCTTCTCCCCTCATGATTGACAAAACTCATGGAAAGGGCCCAAGGGTTCCGCGTGAGCGGCTGGGGGAAGAAGGGTACAGAGTAAGTGGGAACATGGTGCAACTTATGGCAAGGGCTTGAGGCTGGTACAAGTTAATGGCCAAGTGGGTAAAACGGGAAAAACAAGGTGGTCCCCCAGGGGCAGCATAAGGGCCTTTCAACCATTTCATTTAAAAGGGGCCTCAAACTTCCAGATTACATTGACCGTCCATTTTGCCAGTCAGCACCTACAACATGGCAATATATTCCTTTCTATATTGCATTCGTTCTGGTGCTTACAATACAATGTGCGCTTTGCTGGAGACCTTCTGAGCCGTCACTTCCCTAAGGCCCACCATGGGGACTTACTCATACACAATAGCAAAGTCCACAAGGTGCCCCCTGTCCCCCCGAGATTTTACGTGTCTCCTACGCCCCTGGCTGCCACTACACTCACCACAGCAGACAGTGATGTTGGATGACACAACTTCAGCGAGCACTGTGCTCCTCACTTAACACTTTCCAACACCGACAGGTGCATGCCCTGTAAACTCTGTGTATTCATCAAAGCAACAGCTCCAGAGAGAGGAGTCTATCAATGAAAGGTGGGAGTAGGTACTAGGGACTGTGCGCCTGTTCATGTGGAGAGGCATCTGCACAGGGAAGGGGTAATAATGGGCAGCATTTTAATTTATAAATAATACGCTTCATGCAAACAAAAGTTTTCTATTTTCAAATCAGTGCACGTGGATTGTGCAAGATCTTCAAAATTAATATAAACAAATGATTTGTAATTGCCTCTGATGGTCAAATACCTAAAGGAGATATTCAATAGAGATGTCAAACTCCGCATTTATCTCTTTCTTCCTCTCCCTCTCTGGATATCTTTGTCCTGTATGTCTATTTGTCTACGTGTCTGTCTCTCATACTTTTCTAACCATCTAAATTGCCAAACGTCTATTCCATCATCCATCCAACTAACCTCTGACCACCCATCCACCAGCACCCCAACACATCCATAATTCTACTTATCTGTCTCATTGTCTATCTTTCAATTATTCTGTAGTGGTGTAAACATTGTCAGTGAGGAATCAAAAATTGCATTGTTAGCTTTAAAGTAACTTGTAAAGCAGCAGATTTATTTTGAAGAGACAAGATAAACAGCAATCAAGAGAAACATGAACTCTATCGGATTAGGAAACTCAGTTGCAGCTTCTTAACTGCAGTAATTAATACAGGTCTGGTGTAGACTGATTTGCAAAAGAAGGCCGGATAGCTGAGAGGTAACGTGCTTGTCTTGGAAACTAGACAACGCATAACAACATAGATTTGATTCCAGGGTTTGTGCTCAGAAACCGGAAGCGCGTTATAAAAGAAATAACCAAAAATAAAAGAACCATTGTAATACTAGATATACATGACAAAATAATGGCAACATATTAAAAAAAACTGCAAATAAGGCACGGCGATGTTGGTAAAAATTAGGTAGAGAAAACAAATTGGGCCCTGCAGCTAAAACAAATATGGAGAAAGATACCCATTCAACAATAACAAGTACGTGAGCATGGTGCAAATAGTAAGTAGCCTGACCCACAAGCTCCTAGGTGCCAATTTGCGCCGTGGATAGCTTGATTAAGAAAGGGAGCACAGGCCTGTCCAATAACCGCATCGTAAAATGTCTTGCCAATTATAACGGTTAACACTGTTATGCCAATCTTGGCAGTGGCAGCCGGCACAAGGGTGGCTTATGGGATCTGGGCTCCTCCTGGCTGGACACCTGCCTACATCCTGCCTGGCTGGGCCTTGATCCCGATTCCTCTGACAATTCAGTGCCAACTGACACAGGGTCACAGCAGGGGAGACTGCCAACCCAATCAACCCCCTGTGTCACACTGCAGCACATTGCTGAAGGAGGGCCCCTGGGGACTGGCGCCACCCGGGGAAGTGAATGCAACACATGTTGCTGTTTGCTGCCTGAGGCTGCTTAGTGCTAGCATTATAAAAATGAACGTGCTGCGGTGCCTGGCTTTGCAGGTGCACCACGAGCACGAAATTGGAATGCAGAGACTCATATCATATGTATGCTTGCATGCGCTCAGTCAGACTGAGTCTTGCGCAGTAAAATGATGAATTAATAAAAATGTACACAAGTGACCACAAACAGTATGGTTATTTGTTCACTAACTTGTGCAGCCATCCATCTTGCGCGCATCTCCCGACAAGGGAATAATAATCGCTGCCTCAGTGCCCCGGTGGTCCAATGCTTTTCTTGTAAGGGCCCCTTCACCCCAGGGATCAGGCCATCCTCTGCCTTGAACCCAATGAAGGTCTGACAAACAACCGGCTCCCTCCCGCCAGCATTGCTCCGTGCAGTTTCCATGCACTCCATGATAAACTGAGGCGGTTTAGTACAGTTTATTTACACACCCAGAAGACTTGGAGTGGCTGGGCTTTCATCAAGCCAGCTCCTCTTTACTGCGGCGCGGCTCCACTTGCAGTCGAGTTGGCTGTTGAGCTGCATCATGAATTGAAACTCCTTCCTCTGAGAACGACACACGTCTGATTTCCTACTTTTTTGCAAATGTTAATTAATTCTGATTCCCTAAATGCTGAAAAGGTTATGTTCTCTACCCTCACACCTCTATAGTGCCAATATTTTCTAAGTATGCCATTTTGTTGGCAAAACCGATAATATTTTATCTGTTTTCGGAGACGCACACCACAGACCTACCCTCAGTGATTGGCCTGGACTATTTCGTGGATGTCATGCAACACATTTTATTAGTGTCAGTGCATAGAGAACTTTAAGGTGGTCCCAAAATGCCCTTTATTTTGAAAAGGGGAAGACCTTAAGCAAAACGCTGCGTAAACTGGACTGTTTGCACTAGCCTAACATGCATGTTCCAGGGATGTACTTCCAAGCCTGGTGAATATGGAATGTAGTGCAATAATTAATACACAGGTGTTCCAGGGCCAATGCCCCCCCCTTCATGAGATACTGGACGGACTCGGACTGCTGGTGCAGCGCCTCCTAGAGGCTAACACGTCAGCCGCCTGGCGCCTGCCTGACACAAAGACTGGCCCTGAGCACAGTTGCCCGTGGGGGCGCAGCGACAACAACTGATGCCTTTACCTCCTTTGGCCGACATTCAGTTGCACTCATGATGTGAGTCTGCACTCTGCCCTCACGTCTGCCAGCCTGCCACCACCACTTTCCGGGGCTTCGTGCTTGGATACATGAAAGGGGCAAAAATGGCAAGCTGTCCTCATACCGGCTACCTTTGAGGATCGTGCTGCAGCAGTCTGAACAAAGCGACCCCGAACAGATTGCCTCCCGGCTCACTGCTGTTATGTTGAGGGCGGCCACCCGTGCCTCGGGTGGCCCACACGCACTCACAGCAGGCATGCACACGCATACACCAACAGAGACACGGGAGGCGCTGTTGCTTGTTACGCGTCCCGGCGGCAACTGCCGTGGTACGCAGTTTATTTAACCTGCACATGCACAAACTAACTGGGATGTCACATCCCTTTTTTTCTTTAACGACAAACAGTATAACACTCAGGGTGCGCAGGCTCCCCTGAACTTGTAAACATGAACCCGTTGTCTCACCAAACTGGAACGGCCTGTCTTGCAATAGGCTCAGTCCCCTGAGTCCAGGACGTAGTCCTTGTGACGAACCGGTGGCTTGCGGTCCCGGCGGACGGGATACCGGGGCGTGACCGTCGGCAGGGGGCGGTCACCGTCTCCAGCGGGAGTGCTCTCGCTCGATGGCACGTCCTCTTGCGCTCTGGGGCTCCTTTCCGGACTTAATGTCTCACCCGGGGTCTGGGCTTCATCCGGCGTGTCTACTTTCTTGAAGAAGGACCGGTTGCGGGTGACGCTGCCACGCTCACATGCTGCCGTCACCATTGTCCCTTTCACATGCGTTACCTTCCAGGGGCGAGGTTCAAAAGGTAGAGACAATTTGCCTTCCGGGAGCCGGTTCCGAACCAGCACCGAATCTCCAACTTGCATTTCCGTTTCTCGCAAACCCCTCCTCTCACTTTGCTTCTTGTTGCGCAACACCCGTTCTTCTTGAACCTTCCCATCATCAATGACCCCGGGCCCTCGGCCCTCCACTTCCGGTAACATTCCCCTCGGGCACCGCCCAAACAGCGCCTCGGCGGGAGCAACCCCCGTGGACTGATGGGGCGTTGCTCGATATTCTCGCAGGAATTCCACAAGCTTCGTCAGCAGGTCTTCACCCCCACTGGCTGAAATCCTTAGTACCTTGTTGAGCATCCGCATCATTCTTTCGGCCTCTCCATTAGCTCGTGGCCATAGTGGAGACACCCGGCGGTGATGTATCCCTCTTTCTTGGAGGATTTGGGCAAACTGGCTGCCAGTGAATGGGGGTCCATTGTCTGAACACAGTATGTCCGGGAAGCCATGCGTTGCAAATATTTTGTCCAACGCTCTGGTGGTGAACTCCGTTGCAGTCGACTCCACCACCTCTACCTCAGGGTATCTCGACCACTGGTCGACGGCCACCAGGAAGTACATGCCTCGACCAGTCGAGCCAAAATCCACGTGAACAGTCCCCCATGGCTTTGTGCTGCGCTCCATCGAGCATATTGGTGGGGCCTTGTCTCCTGGGGTTGCCGCTTGGCAGGACAGGCATCTTCTCACGAAATTTTTAACCTCACCCTCCAGACCTTGGGCCTTAACGTCGCCTTGGTCTTGACGACCCCTTGATGACCAATGTGCGCCAGTTCCAACAGCCGTTTCCTTAGCGCCTGTGGTATAACAATTTGTCGCCCTCTGAGGAGTAGTCCATCATCAGAGATGGATAGCTCGTCTCTAACTCACCAGAGCGCTTGCAGGTCCCTCCGTGCCTCCTCGTGGCGCCGTGAGTTATTGCACAGCACTTCCCTCCAATCTCCGCTCTTCACCGCGGCTTTGATAATGCCAAAGACCTCATCGTTGGAGGACTCCGTCGCTATTGCCAGTCTCGAGAGAGCCATTGGCAGTGCTCCTTCCACTACTTGACAGAGCAAACAACTCCCGCCAATATGGGCAATAGCGGCTTGTGGTCTGTCACCACCACGACAGGCTTGCCCAAGATGTAAAGTCGGAAATGGCGACAGCCCCAAAGGATGGCCAGGGCCTCCCTCTCAATTTGCGAGTACCTCATTTCGGTACTGGAAAGGGCTTTACTCGCGTATGCAATTGGCCGCATGTCCCCCTTTCGTCAGGCTGTAGCAACACTGCCCCCACCCCTACAGGGCTAGCATCCACTACAATCTCGGACTCCACCGATGGATTGAAGTACGCCATCATGTCTTCATCGGACAGGGCATTTTTGAGAGCTTGAAATGCCTCTTGTTCTCGGGCTTCCCACTTCCATACAGCATCATTTCGCGTCAGTGCCCCGAGTGGTTCCGCCAGCGAAACCAAACTCTTAATGAATCGGTCGCAGTACGTCACCATACCCAGGAAACTCCTTACCTCCGTGGGGGACTGTGGTGCGGCGGCTTCCCGAATGTCTCTGATCTTTGCCGGGTCAGGCGACATGCCAGCGGCGTGAAAGATGAATCCAAAAAATCCAATTCGGTCTTTAAAGAACTCGCACTTTTGACGGTGTAGAGTGAGGCCCAGATCGTGCAGTGTCTTTAGTGTGTCCTCAAGCCTTTTCATATGTTCAGCTTCAGAGTTGGCGAACACCAAAATATCGTCACTCATGTTCAACACACCTTTTAGGCATGCCAAAGCTCCCCTGATGGTGTTTTGGAACACCTCGGCGGCCGACGAAATGCCAAAACTCAGGCGTTTCAATTGGTAGAGACCCTCGTGCGTCGTAAATGTGGTGATGAATCTCGAGTCCGAGTGGAGCTCAAGCTGGTGATAGCCCGCCCGCAGATCCAATTTAGAGAACACTTTTGCTCCCTACGATGTCATCCAGGGTTGGCGTCAAGTGTCTTTCCCTTTTGATTGCGGCATTAGGGAGGCGCATATCTACGCAGATTCTCACCGCGCCAGGCTGTTTCGGCTTGGGCGCGACCACTATTGGTGACACCCAGGGCGTAGGCCCTTCCAGCCTCTCAATGATGTCCATGTTGACAAGCAACCGCAGCTCCTCCTCCACCTTCTCTCTTAGGTGGAATGGGATCCGCCTATGCTTCAGGGCTGTTGGCCTAATTGAATCGTCAATGTGCAGATGCACAGGGGGCGCCTTCAACTTTCCGACCCCTTCGAAAATGCCCCCAAACTTGACAAGCAAAGATTCAATGTCCGTCAGATAAACCTCATATGCAAAATGAACCAGGTTCAGTGCTTCAGATGCTGCACAGCTGAGTAACGAATGGGGACTCACATCCGTGACAAAAAATCTTGCCTTAATCGTTTTTCCTCCCTTGGATACGGGAGTTATGAACACTCCCTTGATTGGCAGCAGAGTTTCCCCGCCGAACGTGAATATTTTCGCCGCTGACCTGTCCAGTGTGGGAGGACCTGGAATTTTCTGATAGTGTTCTTCCGCCAGTACACAGAGCGAGGCCCCGGTGTCAATTAGCACTTGTGTCGGTACTCCTTGTATGTCCACTACAAATTTGGGCTGTCTCTTTCTCTTGACTCCAGATGCAATGTTTGAAAAGAAGAACATTTCGTCCTCGTCTTCCTCTTCCTCCTCGGCCAACTGTAGTCTTTGCATTTCCTGCTCCAGGGCCGCAATACTCCGTTGTCTTCTTGACCCGCTCCCCCGAACTCTAGCCGGGCCTCTCGGTACAGAGACAGGAGCAGGGGCACGACACATTCTCGCATAGTGTCCCTGTCCATTGCACCGGCCACACGATCTTGATTTTACCGGACACTCCTCCGAATGAGGCAAATCATACCCACAGTCTTGACAAATCAAATTAGACCCATGTGGTGTTTGAGTCCCTTCCCTTCTCTGGCCCCACTTGTCTTTCGATCTGGCTCGCTTGCTGATGGCAAACGCATCCTCAGATGCGCCCGGTCGCACTGCTGCGTCCATCTTGGCACCTCTCGCTTCCGCCAGCTCATATGTTCTGCCACTGTCTAGTATTTGTTGTAGAGTCCACCCTGGCTCTCTCAGTATTTGTCTCCCTAGTTTCCCGGATCTACACCCTTGGATAACCTGATTACGTATCATCAACTCCTCATTGTCCCATCGACACGTGGTGGCCATCAGCCGCAGTCTAGCACAAAATCGATCCAGGGATTCCTCTTCCTTCTGTTTTTCCCCGCAGAACAGGAATCTTTCGTAATCAACATTGGAAAGTGGTATGAAGTGATTCTCCAATGCAGCCTTGACGGCATCATATGTGCCTACTTGCAGGTTAAGAGATTCATATATGCAAATGACGTCCAGACCTGCGGAATATAACAGGGTCGCCCTTTTTGTATCATCGTCAGTTATCCCTGGTGCTGTGAAATACATATCAAGTTTCTTGATCCATAGCAACCACTTTGGACCTAATTTCGACGGGGGACCTGATACATCAAATTCTTGCATTGGTAGCAACGACCCCTGCTGTGCTCTCGTCACTACTGCCACAGTTCCTCCTTCACCATCACTTTCTGCCATGTTCACAGGTCGCACAAGCACCTCTTAATGTCTCAGAGGCCGCAAACCTGACTGGGATGGATTTCACACGTACCTCAGATTGCTGCTTGCTAATCCACCACCTTGTCGTGTCTTCCAGCACTCCTCCACAGGGTGTCTGTGTTGAAAAAAAGTCGTCCTCCGGGCTCTGGGGCGACCAAAAGTTCCAAAAATTACTTGGTTGCACTTAAACAGCAGCGCACGAGCACCTTTTCAGGCCGCTACTGCTGTGTGCTTGCCTCTCGACATTACCGGAATGTTCGCGCCGGGTCCGTGCTTCCGTCCGACGTAGCGTCGCTGATTTTTTTTTTTCTCTGCTGTGTAGATGGGGCGAGCGCTACGGCAGTATCCCGCCTCGTCGCCAGTTGTTATGTTGAGGGCGGCCACCCGTGCCTCGGGTGGCCCACACGCACTCACAGCAGGCATGCACACGCATACACCAACAGAGACACGGGACGCGCTGTTGCTTTGTTACGCGTCCCCGGTGCCGTGGTACGCAGTTTATTTAACCTGCGCATGCGCGGGTCCCGAAACGAGGCTGGCGCATGCGCGCACAAACTAACTGCCAGTGAATCCTCCAGTCCTCTGGCTCCTGTATGGATCGGTGTGGAGAACGCTGTCAGCAGCACCACCACAGCAGCCAGTAACACCATCCCACACTGCAGCAACCCTCTTTGGCCGCCTTCTACCTGTCTTGCTGCATCCAGTGCAAGCTGCACTTGGTAAACAGCAGCCGTCCTGCCCGCATTAGGTAGGTAAAAGAAACATGCTCGCTATCCCTCTGTCTGTAAATACCCATGGGTTCGAGGAGAGGGGGGCAACTAGGCAAACATTTCAGAGGGGGGCTAACTCTTCAAATGTTGGGAAAGTGGCAAACCTACTTGTGTGGGGTCATCTAACTTTTTGGTTTTGGAGCTTTCTGGCATAAGCCACAAATATCGCCAAAATCATTATTACTGTAAAAGATAAAGGAGAAGGGCAGTTCGGGAGCAGTCTATGGCGCCGGCATAGCAACTTGCCGACGCTTGGTGATGAAATGACCAAAGCACCAGCTGGGTCTTGGTTTTTTTTCCATTTGCTTCTGCCATTTATGCTTTAATGAGTTCCTCCCACGTGTCTGTATGACTTTCTTTGGAACTGCAGAGTGATCTGAAAGGAGACTGAGGCAGGCCTCCATTTTCTTTACATTTTCCCAATCTGCACAAAGATGTACTTTGCTGGAGCCGAGAGACGGCAATGCTAAAGCATTTACTGTCTCTTTGCTCGCCACATATAAAGTGTTGGCGGAGGCGTGGCAGAGGGCCAGTAGAAGCAAACACTGAAGCTGCTCCGGAAAGGTCCCGTAGTCACCGGGCATCGAGTGCAAGCCAATCAGGGGGGCTGCTGTGCATACTACGTGCACCGGAGCAGCCTAGAGGAGACGAGCTGTGCATCATCCAAATTGGAGTGGCTCACACACTACACAGAGGGGCTATTTGTTTCGCCTGCACCTTAGAACGGGCTCACAGACCCAGGCACGGCAGCTAGTATGCCCAATAAAATGCATCTGGGTTTTCGGAAGAGTTGCCGGCCTAACAAGGTCCAGGCCCAGCCGGGTGCGGTTGCTAGCTTGCAGTGATGTGTCATTTGAATGCCTCTTGGTTGCGCAGTACGCTCAGCGAAGTTTAGGAGTAGGAATTACCAGCAGAGGCAATGCGGGAAAGGTGTCAGCGCAGCAGTGGTCCCGAGCGGACAGAAGAGGAGGAGTGGGAGGTGCAGGAAGGAAGAAAACAGCAAACGAAGAA
Organism: Ambystoma mexicanum; assembly: GCF_040938575.1. Lineage (NCBI taxonomy): Eukaryota > Metazoa > Chordata > Amphibia > Caudata > Ambystomatidae > Ambystoma > Ambystoma mexicanum. The sequence continues at coordinate 690,998,417 of NC_090924.1, read as the reverse complement.
GTGGGAAAAAGGACCCGAAAGGAAAGCTTGCACAGGCAGGGGAGCCGACTTATGAATTTCCAGGGGGGGGCCCAAATACAGGAAGTGACATCACTGGCAATTATAGGACCGCACATTTGCATGTAGTCGCCAACTTGGTGCAATGGCGCGGGGTGGAGGCGCGCACAGCGCAGAACAGTGGAAACATTGGCTAGCATGTACTGCATATACTAAAGTCAAGTAGGAAGGAGATTTAAGCCTTTGAGTTGCATTCCAGTAGGCCATCACTGCCCCTACTCCACTGCTCTATAATCATCCAGGTTGTAGTAGCCCTCAAAAGGCAGAGCAACACAACTAGGACGGGAGAACAAAATGCCGCCCCATCCTCTGAGTGTGTCAAACGTCAGAGCAAAGACTGTGCGTGTGCCTCCTAGCTTGGAGCACAATCTCACTAATTTGGTGCAAATCTCGCAAGTGGGAGCATGGGAATCCCCTACGTGTGTGTGGGCTGCAGACCCCGGATCACATGCTCACTTCTTCAGTGTGAAACTCTGGCCAAGGCTCTTTGGGCAAGCATTCAGGATGGGTCTCACACCTATAAACAGTGTGATATATTGAATGGGCACCTCACTCGTTCGAGCATAGTATCAACCATTGAACCATCAGGTTCCGCGTCAATATACACCATGGGGACTTCCATTTTGAGGTGTTTGGATTCTTGCTGATTCCCTGGAACATTTATGAGGGGAACAAATGTCACTAGAAATTGAAATTCAAATTGATATTTCATTTCTATTGCGCTCGTCCAGAGTTTTAGAGTGGCAAAGTGGCTGTGCCAGAGGGAGGCCCCAACCGAAGACAGAGATCTAGCCCCAGCTCATTTCTTTGAAAAACGACTGACCCTGAGGGAGTTAGAGGTAAAGGAGTGAAGAGCTCGAGAGGGGAGGTATTTGCAGAGGGATAGCTGAAGGTATTTTGGATCCAGGCCCCAGAAAGAAGGAAACACCTTTTTGATCTGCAATGCTCCCTGTTTCTCACACCCACACATGGGGGCCCGGTTTACATGCACATGTGGCAAACACTGCATGCCCTTTGAATCGCAGAGTTACCCATGTGTATGCCATTATGTGCATCGGCCCCATTCTGGATCATTCTGCATCTTGTGGGCTTGGTGTGGGCTGTCCTTCTCGTTTAACCGACAAAGCACTTTGAAACCACTCTCCGTCTGTTATCGTTTAGGGTGACCCCACGTCCAGCAGCATTTCAGGGGGTTTCCATTGACTTTCACACAGTCCCATAGTCATCTTCCTCTGGAGCCAACGGCAGTGAAATGGCATCTTCCTCAATATTGCCATATTCACATACAGTCCCGATTCTGGGCCATTAGCCCCTTTGACACATATGTACAAAGTGTCCTCCCCGCCCACATTTGAGACACTCTAGTTTGTATGCTGGTCATTTATGCTCCTCATTTGTGTGCCTTCCTACCCACAGCATCCAAGCTTTGGCCTATATTTGTTTTTTGTGTCTCTTGATACAACTTGTTAGGTTTATTCTTATCTCTTTCAGTTTAGTTGTCTGGTTAGTTGTCTGGTCTTCCTGTTTTTTTTTTTTTAGTAATGCCACTTCTTGACTCACTAGTTGAGACCTCTTCATTGCGCCCTATTAGCACCATTCGGACCTCAGTATCAGTCTTTTTATTTCTTTAAACTATTTTTATACATTTGCTTCCAATTTTGTGTGCCTGTGAAATGCAAATAGAGCCTCTTCGATTAGGATTCTTTGTCCTGCATAGCTTTTGTTGAATGTTGTTATCTGCAGCACACATCATTAGTTGATCCCGGAGCTATGTATCAGACATTAGCGCCGGGGACAGGGGTCGCAGCCAATCAGGTTCTGCGGATCGCGGGCTGAAACCTCTGATCTCAGCCTGCACACCACAGAACCCGTCGGCGGCCTCCCCGCCCTGTAGCGTCACCTTCGCCCCCTAATGTTCTTTTGTTTAACGATTTCCGAATCCCTCTCCCCTGCCGCATTTACCTAAGTGTTGCGGCGGTGAGCGTCACCGCCTCTTGCATTTCCAGGCCACCATTGTAATGGAAGAGGGTCTCCATCTGGAGCCCGCCTTCCATTACCATGGCGGCCAACTTAGCAAAGGATTTTCATTCATTGAAGGGACGCGCGTGGCTTCCCGTTCAATGCATGAACATCTTTTTTTGTAACACCCTGGGTTGCTGCTTTGGTAACCTGGGGTTCTAATGGCGTTAGCACCCCGTTCCAAGGCCTGGAACTGAGAGTAACGTCCCGGTGCCCTCGTTATAGGCCCTCGCTTTGCTCTGGCCCATAACTTGGTCTGCTGGGCCATACCCCCCCATTCCAGCCATTGGAGTGGGTCCTAACGCCATATTGCAAGTGGCTACAAGTCCTCTAAGTGCAGCAATATAATTATCCATATTTCCCTTTTCTTTGTTTCTATGCGAAAAAATGGTACATATCCAACACCACATTGGTTTTAGTTCAAAAGTGTTCTTTCTGATTCGTCACGGCTGTTTCATGTTTTTATGCCTGTGCTGGCTTTTCCATTTGACTCTTCTTGTCTTGTGGGCTCAAGGAGGATGTGGAAATGTGGATATGCTCTGTTCCAAGGTTGTGGAATAATGCAGCTTCCTTTTGGTCATCATTCCATTTTGTTCCTCCTTCCGCATGCATCTATACTTGGAATGCATCTTGCCATCATTTCCAGGTTACAGGTGGCTCCCTTGAATGCAAAAGAAATGAAGAAACAGAGGCTATATTCTACATGTTTTGGTTGTAGCCTTCTTCCTTGGTTGCGATGGTGTCACAGTCCCTATTGGAATGCAGAGGGAAGTCACTTTTCAGCTATTGACTCATAAAGGGGTGTTAATTCCGTACCCTGGTGAGAGTACATTGTTGCATCACAATTTGTCCTTCTTTCAATTTGACAACATGATGTTCATCACAATCGATGGAACACTTCTTTGCGTGTTCTGGCAAGTCTGTGCTGTGACAAGTCTCCATCGTCCATAGGCCATAATTGCACTGTGTCTCACAGCTGGCATAGAACGCTCTAGCCCCAGTGTTCTGTTCAGTGCTAGCCAAGTTCTCCTTTGAATGTCACAATCCCCTTAGGCTACAGTTTAGTCCAGACTATAATTCCCATGAGCATGTGGTTCCATGCCAGTAGTATTCACCTGCGATTGAAATAATGATATAATGGAAAGGAAAGCAGTGCTTTCACACAGTTATAAAAGGCTTATCAAATATTCTTTCAGAGTAATTTGTTGGCTCCGATTCCTTCTCCAGATGTCGTCCACCCTGCCCAATTTAGGTGGATCCTTTTTGGATTTTAGCCCTGATTAATTCCCACACATGTGGCCGGCAGGGTGCTTGTCTCTCTCCAATCTATGTAGTAAAGTACGCATTAGATGGTTTGAGTTTATCCTGTGGTTTTAATCAAAGTACCCTGCAGTTCTTGATACAACACCCAGCTCACAGGATCGGGCTTAAGAAAGGACTCCTCTTTGAAGAAATACATTCTACCTCGGGAGCTCTGGTGTCACCAAAGCTTCGGAATTCTGTAAGTCTGTGTGGCAAGATCAAGACAGTCTACCATGAATACGGCTGGGCATGGAAAGATTTGGGAAGAAGGTGCAGTTAATGTATTTTCTACTTCAATCAATTCTACACTAGACAATGGTTTTAACAGATTAAAGACTATGGAGAGGTTCAACCCAAACCATGTGTAGCAGATTTGGGTCGATTCTATTGGGGGATCTGCATAGTCCTGACGATTTAAACATATCATTGTCCACAGATTAAGAAAATTCACCTTGCAAAGACTGAAGAGTTATGCCGACCAAGGCCAATGTCAGTAGAACCTGGTGTTCTCTACATAATATAGTCAAAAGCGAAGAATCACTGCTGCCCTATACGCACTAAATTAAGACTATGGTTAGTTGCATGTCACGACTTCCACTGAAATACACTTTTGTAGGTTTTGTCAATTGGACCAAGGTTAAATAGGTCTATTATCTCTTTTTTTTCTTTAACGAAAACGAGGTCTTTCAGGTGAATTTCCATCTTTAAAGAAATCCCACGCCCTGAGAAAGGCCCTCTTTCAATTTGGTGCAGAACGTCTCAGGATGGACGTATCCGAAATGTGGGGCCAGAACAGTGTGTCCACCTGTTCTTGAAAAATGATTAGATCTTTGTTAGTCATCCCTGTGGAGGGATTCAACCCCTGAGTCACAACGAGCCCCCATTTTGTACAGTGAAATTATAATCTTCCTCTTTCAGAAGACTCTCAATAACTTTACATTCTGGACACAGCCCCATGTCTGTCGATGGTCTCCATTTCTCAACATACTCACGTTCAGTGTATGCTAGGTACAACAAGCAGTGGATTGTGTTACTCGTTACTCATTTGATAATACTTGTATTCTGTAGTAGTGTTTAAATCGCTATTGCACCGAGTACAGCGTACTAACCCCTTTTTCTGTGAGCACTGTTCTCTCACTTTGTATGTCACATTGACTGTCACACAGCATGAACTAAAAGAAAATGTTCAATGCTGCATTTTATGTTTTTCCACGTAATGTTTGACGCTTTTGTTTGTTGAGAAAATGGATCAATGCATTGTTTTCTAAAAGACATTATGATACAATAGCAGACATTGATTGAAACCTCTGACTGTTGTTGTGATCATCACAATTGAATGCGTTTAAGGAAGGGGTAGCATCGAGGAGTTACAGGAGAGCCCCTGCCATATGACTGTAATGAAACTATTCTCTGCAACCTATGCAGATACAGAGTGTGTGACGCTCCATCATTTCCTCCACACTGGTCTATAGTCACCAACTTTACTGTGTAGGGTCTGACCACTGGGGATATCATATCAGAGGCCCCTGTGGGGCAGCCAGTAAGTGGTGAGTTGCTGACTATGGAGGAAGCTGGTACTGAATGAAGGCATTTGTTGCTGGGTCCTGAGAAAGTATCCAAACTGACCATCATAATGTGCAGATACGTCAGCAGGCACACGGTCAAAACAGCCACGTCAAGCACTCTGGGAATGTGTTAGTAACTGGTACTACATGAGGACATCCGAAAGTCACTGCATCATTAGGGCGTTAACGCAGGGCCTGTAACTGGAAGTTGTGCATGAAATAAACTGGATCATCTGCATGCAGTTATGGAAAAAACACAATGAATTAACCAGGAATAACCAACTTGAAGGTGTCAAAAACACGCCTACTCGATGGAGTAATAACAATATATCAACAAACAAAGGCTAGCTTTCCTTATACCTAACCAGGGGTTACAAAATCAATTTACAAAATGAGCAAATAAAAACACATTATTTCATACAATACATCACAAGACATATGTTCAACAATACATGACAAAAACTTTGAATCAAACAAGAAGTGTCCAAACACGTAACACCATCGAACAAATGGATTTCCAATGCCCCAAACCTTCAGTAGCAATACACATATGCTATGTGTAAATGTGAAAAATTGAGTAAATACAAAGTTGTAACATCAACCCAAATGCTTGTGTATAGATTAATTATAACAACAACCCTGGTTGGGTATAAGCAAAACTAACCTTTGGTTATGGAAGAAAATCATTACCACATGTGAGAATACTGTTACAAAGGGACGCCATTCTAGAAATACAGTCCATTGGAAATTGCCCACTTATAGGTGACATCCCCTGAAAATGTCTGAAGCAAATGATGTGCGGAGTGATAGCGCTGACACAGAGAGCAATTGCTTTGGTACAGAGGGCAATGGATGCCAGAGAAAACACGAATTCTCTGGACAAGGAGCTAAGTGAGCTTGAGGAGGAGGAGGCCACTAAGGAAGCACCCAGGCTGTTTGCCCACCTCATATGGCATTTCCCACCAAGAAGCTGTCCAACCTCTGGGAGGGCATTCAGCACATTAATAGCAATCAGTTCCTCCAAACGCCTGGAGAGTGCGCTGAAGAGGAGGAATATGCCTCAAGTGGCACATCACCATAAGGAAGGCAATGCCACTGGTGGGGCTGTGTTTCACCACTGGTCCTCTTCCTCTGGGAAGACAAGGCCATCTCTGTCCTAATCATTTCAGACATGGAGGGAAATGGGAGCCAAGGGTGTGGGCCCAGAAATCTACTGAGCCAATGTTGAGCACATAGAGAAGTCATGCATGTTGGGTGTTACCAACTGTTTGGTGATTCCACCAGCATACAGAGTATGGCTCTGTCTACCCTTCAACTATTCTTCCATTTCTCTGCTTTCCTGTGATCCTATGGCTTTACCCCAACAGTCTGTGGGCCAAAGTCCACAAAGTTGTGATCTCTCCCAGTCCTAATACATTGGCTGCCTACCAGCAGTGGCGTATCCTCAAGCTTCTCAGACCCCTTCACAATCATTGGCCCTCTGGACTTGGGAAATACTGGTAACTTTCACTGGACTTCCCTGCTCACCTGCCCTCCTTCCCTCTTCTCCAACCATCCTCCGATGTCTTCCTCCTTCCCCTTAATCCTGCTCTCCACTGTCCACCTCCAATTGCCCCATTCTCCCCCTCTTTACGTCTTCCATTCTCCTGATCTTTCCCTCCTCAAATACCACCCTTTCCATTCTCTTTTCCTCATCCTCAACTCTCTTGATTTTTCCCTCCTTCAACACCTCCCTCTCCTTTCTCTCTCCTCCTTCGTCTGCCTTGTTCTCCCTGCACAACTCCTCGCTTACTCATCTCTACAAACTCCCACGCCCTTGCTTAACTCTTCACCCCTTTTATACCTCTTGCCTGCCAGTAACTGCGGCTTTAATGGGGACCGCAGACACGCCTATTATCATGATCAGCCCGGCCGTTGGAATAGGTGAGGGCTGCATATTTCACCTGCCCCCTACTTCTAGACACTAGTGCCTTCTTTTCTAATTGTCTCCCTGCAGCTCTGAAGCTGAAGGGCCGGGAGGATAGCTCAGGGCCAACGTGTTTGTCTTGGAAGCAAAACAACACAGAGCAACACAGGTTTGAACCTAGCCCCCACACTAAAGAGATTGGTCTCTGGTATTAGATGCATAATAACTGATACACTAATACATTTTGGAGTCAGGCAACAGTTTGACGCCTCTCTGGTGGATGTACTTCTCGCTTCCACTGGGTCCAAGATAGCGTTTGTTCACAATGCATTCTATCCCCCAGTCTTCTCGAAAACACATGTGAATGTGTTCTTGTGGTGCAGAGCATGACGGCTGTTCATTTACCTTCTTTCAGCTAGAAGCCAGGAGATGTGAGGGAGATCTCTGCCCAGGTTCCTTGGAATTATGGCACTTTGTCTCTTTCCACAAGTTTAGGTGGGTATATTTGAATCCATCACATGGTTGGGAATGGGGAAGAGGCCGCGGGGATCCGGCAAGTACCTCCTCTCGGGTTGGCAACACTTAGCAGGTGACCTCCCCAACCTCCGTGGAGCCACTTGCCACACGTCTCAGCCTCATCAATGGTTCTGTGCCAAAGGCAATATCAAAGCCTTGCTAGACATAGGCTTTGAACCACAGTCGTCGACTTTGTGCTCTTTACCAAGACACCAGACGCATATCCTTTGCAGATCTGTGTTCAACATCTTTGAGTCACAGTCCGCACACCTCTTGCAACCCTCCTTCCTGTAGACATTTTTTCAAAGAAGAAACGTACTATGCAATAGAAATTTGAATCGCTGAGGCGAGTCGGACCGTTTAGAAGCACGCAGTGAATGCTGGAAAAAGGAACTGAAACAACAGGCATAGTGTGTGCTATTTATATGAAAGTTGACGTCCTGTCCGAGCGCAGGGATGGAAGCCACTGAGGTACATTGACCGGACAATGAATGGTACCCTCTGCTGTCGAAATGGTTTCCAAACGGCAAGCAGGATATCAGTGATATCAAAGATGAGGAATCCATTGGAGGACACAATCCATTAGAAAATGTGAATATGTCTACAGGGTGTGGCTTGAGGGTGCTGCTATGTCTGTGCTGTGTTGGATCTGAGATAGATCCAGGGTGGGGAATAGCCTGTGGGGGAGTGGGCGGAACGTGCTAATGTATCTGGAAGGAGAGAGTGAGGAGATGTGATTGTGGGGCTGTTGAAAGAGGGTTGAGACATATCTGAGTGGGGATCAGGAGGAGGGAGGGTAATTCCCATCAGGCATGAAGGTGTCATAACATGTATTTGTCAAACATGACGACAGCAGCCAGTTACACTGCTAGGCCTTGAAAGAAATAGCTTACTAATTAGCAGCAAGGTGTGACCCTCAAGAAATGACCTCCAAATAACTGTTTCAAAGCCTCCAGGGTAACTAAAAGCACAAGCTGACTTTCTGCTTCGGACTGGTGAAGTTGCTTTCTCCGTGGCCATTACATCATTCTGGACAGCGAGTGAAGTACATGTCCTTGGAGTACATGGGGCTTACACAATATTGCACGTTAGTAAAGTTGCTTCTAGGACATGTACCAGATTTGTGTGCAATCTACCGTTCATTGATGTGTTCCAATCCCTTCTGTTTCCTTCATGCTGCAGAGATCAAAAGAGTCTTCACATCTTGGACTGGTAGTGTTAGGGAGAATTCTCATAAATGTCTGATTTCCCTTACCTAATGAGTCCCTCAGCAGCTTTGCTGGATTTCTAGGGTTTATTTTGTTTTCACCTAGTAAGAGTGTGAGCCTTTTTCCCACTCTTACATGTGTTTTTGCTGTGAGTGTTTCTACTTTTTGTGTGATCTTGGCCAATGGAGCCTCACCTACTCCATAGCCTATTTTGTCCATGTGTGTTCTACAGCACCTTCAGTGCAGTGACACAGGGTTGTCTTTGAAACTTCCCACTGACTCCATTTTCTGGGGCTGACTACTGTCCCCCAGAAAAGATAAAGTTGCCATTAACTTTATCTTAGTCACTTTTAACCACAGACCCAGTACACCCCATCTTTCATGGAGTATTGGAAAGGGTTAATTGTTATCCCTTTTTGTCTGTGTCTCTTGGAGCATTGTTTCACTCCCTTTACATCAAGACTTGGCTGGTGGCAGTGGTAACTACCCTATTTTTATATCGCAATTATCTTAAATAACCATGATATTGTTTTAGGCTATTATATTAGCCTCAAACATAACCCGCTTGACCATATATATTTTATTACGGTTCTGGCTGGGTTTATTCGACACTTCTTTTTGTAAATGTCTTTCTCGTGTTTTACTCTGCGCGCCAAACAAGGTTTGGTCCCTTTGTTAATCGCCTTTTCGCGGGTTTCTGCACAGAAGCCCTCCTTTAGGCACCTGAGAGTCTCGGTAGGCAGGATGTGAGGAAGAAAGTTTTAGGACCCCTGCCATGGGTTCCCTTGGTAACCCAAGTCATACTCCTGTTTGATTGGCTGGGTGACTGTCCTTGCCAGGACAGCCACCCTGCTGTGTGATTGACAGCCAGGCTGTATGAATGGGGGAAAACTGCATAAAAAGCAGGTCTCTGGGACTGGAAGAGCAGAGTCGCCACTGGAACAAAAGAACCAATGAGGAGCTGATGGAAGAGGACCCCTACAACGACTGAACCGCCCGGAGAAGCCCTGCTGCAGGTCAGAATCTTCATAATCCGACGACAGAGAAGATCCTCCAGGAAACTTCTGGTGGGCCCAACCAGTTCACCGAAACTTCAAGCCAGGACCCCTCCTCTGGTCGAATTTGCTGTACAGAGCTACAGTGGGCCGGATAGCCAGGAAGGTCGGACCCTGCTTCGGTTTTACGGAGCGCACCTTTTATTTGTTGCTTTGTTCTACTGCTGGTTTCTTCCCTGGGTAGTGTAAGACCCTCCAGTCTTCCTACTTCTTGTCAGTCCAACAGTCGCTTCAGGAACCGTGAGCCTGCAGGAACTACCAGGAACGTCTGCCTCACCTACAGCTTCCTCTCCGTTTTAAGGTACTGTGCAAATTCGGTTGTTCGTTCCGTTCAACCGCGGTGAAACTGTTTGAAATCTGTCTCCAACCCGAGGGCTTGTCCTTCTCTTCTCCTTGATCTAATTTTTTTGCCAACCAACCTCGTCCGGAATCCGTGGCACGAACCTCACCGCAAACTAGCCTGAACCGTGTGATCTTGAGCAAAAGACTTTTGACCTAGTGACTTTGGCCCTAAACCTTTTTACCTGATTGTATCATTGTAGTTCCTCTTGTTTAATTGCCCTGAGTACTTACCTGTTGTTGTGGTTCCATTTCTATTAACTTTGTCTTTCCCTCCCTTTTAAATTGCTGGAGTGCCCTCTTGCTCCCACTTCATTTTGTGAGCTTAACTTGTCTGGAACTTATTGGGAGTTGTGTGGTGTATTAAGAGTGTGATTTTTAAAATGCTTAGGATAGTGAAATGTTATACAACTGAAGAGTGAAATAAATATATATTATTTTACTTGAAAACCTTGAGTCAGTGTTTGCCTGAATCATAGTAATTGCTGTCCTTTGTGCAACTATTTTATACAGCTCACTTACTCTTGAGATAGGTCTGGCTGTTCAGCCACTGCTACCACTTTAACTGTGTAGAACAGGCTTGTACCAAAGGTGAATTTGTACTGTCATGTGTAGTCTTAATTGTGTGTGGTGTTCCCAAAGGATACTACATATAATTCTGCCTAACACTGGTGTACAGCGGTGAGGATCAAATATAGTAATTACACTTATAGTGCTGCTATTACCTCAGATCAACTAACCACAAGGCTAACATCACTAAAAAGCAATATTAATCATGCCTGATATGTAAAGCTACAGTCAGGAGACCCTCCTTAGCTACACTGCTGATTATCTAAGAAATCTGTGTAAAGAAAGGAAACTCTCTGCCAAAGGCAAAAAGTCTGAATTGATTGAAAAGTTGTGAAAGAATCCAAGTCTCTGGAGTGGGTCTGAAATGCCCGACTCTCTAGCAAATGTGGAAAGTATTGAGGATGATAATGTATCTGTTACTGATGAGTTGGAAGAGGTAGATGTGTCTCCTAATGTAGGTCTCTCTGCTCCCTTGCCTGCTCAGCAACCTCAACCCTTGTCCACTGGGACCCCCACAGGTCCCCCACAGGTCCTACACTCAGTCCTGAATTCATTGCTCTAGAGAAAATGAGGCTTGAGCTGGAATTTAAACGTGTAAATGCTCAAACTGAACACAAACACAAAGAACTTAAACTCAGAGAAATGGAGTTGAATCATGAACTAGAAATGAAAAGATTGTCTCTTGAAAATGCTTCTCTCCCAGAGTCTTCTAGGTCTTCCAGTCCTAAGAGACCCCGTATGCCTAAAGAAATTGTAGGTATGTATGAGGTTAAGCTTGATATTTTGGATTGGTTGGCAATGTTTGAATATAACCATGGTATTCAACGTCTTACAGGGAATCAATTGATTCCCTGGCTCTTGTCTAGGCTACCCACAGTTGCATCTGATGTTGTGATGGAGTTGGGGGAGCTGGATAGGATGGTTTATGAGTGTGTGAAGCTAGCTTTAATTGCTAGATTTGCGAAAACCCCTTCCCAGTACCTTAAGAGGTTTAAGACCCTCAATAAGCATGATGGGCTACCTGGGTATGTGAGTGTTTGAAAAACTTAGATGGTTGGAATAAGGTTTACAGAGTAAACACTTATGAATAAATGAGAAATCTTGTTATTTTGGAGTCTATTTTTGATGTCTGCTCTCCTGAGCTCAGACAGCACTTGGCTGATTCTAAGGAGATAGATCCAAAGAGGCTAGCTAAGGCTGCTGACTTGTGGGTTGCTAACAGGGCTACTCACGAGGATTCTAGGGCTACTAGGAAAAAGGATGAGGGGAAACAGCAAAGAAAGATAACAAAGAGAATTCTAATACCTCCAGTCCAAAAGAGGGCCACAAACAACAACATAAGGGTAAACCACCAGGGAAACCAAATCAGACTAGTGCACCATCTGGACCCGAACCAGATGGAGGTCAGAACAAACCCCCATTCATCAAGACATTTGGAAAATGTTATCCCAGCAAAGAAAGAAAGATATATGACGGAGTGGGAAAAGGATATGGGCTGGGAAATTGCAGTAGAGAGTTGGGAGCAAATTTGGACCAGACTACATAAAAGCTCGCAATGTGTCACGAACAAAGAAGGAGGCTATAAGCTGTGCTTCAGATACTACATCACCCCCACACAAATCAATAAAGCCAACCCGGATTTTCCCGCCTCATGCTGGCGAGGCTGCCAATCCCCCGGCTCCCTCTACCACTTAGTATGGACATGCCCAAAGGCAGAAATTTATTGGAAAGAGGTGCTGAAATACATAAAGGAAATAACCGGCCTCTCAATTCCATGGGACCCAGGCATCGTCCTTCTGGGCGAAACCGGCGATGGAACATTCCCAATCTCAGGCCATATCGCCCGCCTCTGCAACCATCTACTACTGGCCGCGAAGATCGCAATGGCTCGCCTATGGAAAGACAAAGGTGGCCCCTCAATTGCCCTATGGTGGGCCAAATGCTGGGAGATCGCAGTAGCGGAAAAAATCACTGCAATACGCTCTGACTCCTTACTTAGAACCCTTAACATATGGGACCCCTTCCTTGACTATGCGGCCAAATACCCAACCCTCACTAGAAGACCGCCTCTCAACAGATGGCTCCAATGCAGTCCCCTCTACTGATCCCTGACCGGTCCTCGAACACTCCAGAGCAGAGGGGAATAATCACCCAGATCTCCCCCGCCCAACCGCCGCATTCAGGATCCACCCAATCTCTCCTCCACCCTACAACTCGAAATAGACTATAAAAGCTCTAATTAACGCTCATATTGACCTGTACTGCGTTGTTGCATGTAATGTCCTACCTTGTAAAAATCAATAAAATGTTGTTGGAAAAAAAAAAATATAGCACAGCAATAAGACCTACCTGAAAGACTCAAGGCGGGCCGGCATCAGTCAAGTAACTCGATCGCAAACGCCCACCAAGCACAACGCGCCCCTGCCAAGAAGGCAGGACGGAGTACACACCTGCATTAAAAACAAGGTGAGGAGAGGTCCAGTGAGGCCGCGGGTATACGGGGTGGTGGGAGACCGTTTACCCCAGTTGCCCAGTCTTGAACATTGCCTACCTGTATTCCAGGCAGAACCCTCGAGCTGGTCACACCTGGGAACCGCAGAGAAGGATACCTGAGACCCAACTGCTGGGTGGCAACCCCGTGGAACCAGGTGAGCGTAACAGCAACCAAACGCCTCACCAAGTTAGCTGGAGGCCCTGGACAATGCTTCCCCAGTTACCAGCTCTCATCCAGTGTAATGATGTGACTGTCAAAATACCTGTTAGTGTTCAGAGTGAAGTGTCTGGGAGAGTCCTGTTGGGTAATGACCTGAAAACTCTTGGAGTTGTGTCAAGCACCTCCATGCCTCCCACTAAGAGGAAACAGGAGCTCACTAGGTCTGCAAGGGAGAGAACCTTGAGAGGCTCTCCAGAGGTGTTGATAGAGGAAACTATCACTCCCACTCCACAGGAGTTGCTCACTGCTATTTCTAGGAAAACAGAGGCAAAGGGGAAACCCAAGACCTACAGTAAAAAGACAGACAGCACCCCTGTGCTACCAACAAGGACATCAGTGAGATTGTTCAAAATCCCCCCTGTGATTCCTACACCTGCTGAGGCAGAGTGTGAGGTGCAACTTTGTGTGGTTGAGCCAGTATCTAAAGAGTCAGATCAGGAAGAAGACACTGGGCCTCATTACACGGTAGGCGGTGAGCCATGGCGCTATTAGCGCCATGGCTCATGCCGGTAAAATACCGGCACCGCCTTGGCCGGAAAGGTGATTTACCGCCCCATTCCAAGGTTGGAGGGGCGGTAAATCCCCTTTCCGCCATTGCCCTTCCCCATTCCCATTTCTGCCCCATAGGGCTCTATGGAAATGGGGAAGGCGCTAATTACGGCACCGCAATTTTGCGGTGCCGTAATTAGCTCCGAGGTCCCTTAGCGGGTTGGATTTTAACGCCTGCAAGAAGCAGGCGTTAAATCCTCCAACCCGCAAAGGGACCTCGTAGTACGGCGGTAAGGGTTAACGGTCACCGTTGCCATTAACGGTGACCGTTAACCCTTACCGCCGTCCGTGTAATGAGGCCCACTGTCTTAGTTGGATATCTTGACCCTGTTGACCATCCTAAACTGCAGTCTGTACTGGCAGAAGGTGGACCTAACAGGGCAGACTTCAGTAAAGGACAGAGAGAGTGTCCTACTCTTGAAGGTCTTGGACAACAGGCTGCTAACCAACTTGATGGGCAAGAAGTTGTGAAGCACAGGTTAAACTGGGAAGATGGCCTCTTCTACAGTGAACCAACTGAGTCTATCCCTGGGGACTGCAAAATAATTGTAGTGCCCCTTGCCAACAGACTCCAGTTCCTACAGTTAGCCCATGAGATACCTTTGGCTGGTCACTTGGGTTTCAAGACAACCAAGGAAAGGCTCTCTTTCTACTTCTACTGGCCTAAGATGGGTTCAGAAGTTGACAAATTCTGTAGGAGCTGTCACACTTGCCAAACCTCTGGCAAGAGTGGAGCCAAGAATGTGGGACCCCTGGTGCCTCTCCCAGTGGTGGGAGTTCCTTTTTAGAGGGTGGGCATTGACATTGTCGGTCCCCTTGACCCTCCCACGTCATCAGGGAACAGGTTTATCCTGGTTGCAGTAGACCATGCTACAAGATACCCAGAAGCCATACCTATGGGAACTGTTACAGCTCAGGCTGTGGCTAAGGCTCTACTTGGTATTTTTACCAGAGTAGGGTTTCCTAAGGAAGTGATTTCCGACAGGGGATGAAACTTTATGTCCCACTACATGCAAGCCATGTCGAAAAACGGTGGTGTCACTTACAAGTTCTCTACAGTCTACCATCCCCAAACAAATGGACTGGTAGAGAGGTTTAATCGAACTATGAAGAGCATGATAGGTGCTTTAAAAGAACCCCTTAAGAAAAAGTGGGACCTTCTACTGCCATGCCTTGTCTTTACATATACAGAAGTACCTCAGGAGGGAGTTGGTTACAGTCCCTTTGAACTTCTCTATGGCCATCCAGTCAGAGGTCCATTGGCCCTAATCAAGAAGGGGTTGGAGAGTGCTCCTACCCCAAGCCAGTCAGAGTGGCTGACTATGTGATAGGTCTCCAGAGGACAATGTCACACATGATGGCAGAAGCAAGTGATAACTTAAAAGCAGGTCAGGCTCTGGTCAAACATTGGCATGACCAGAAGGCCAGCATGGTGGAGTTTTCTCAAGACCAGCTTGATTAGTTATGGTGCCAACAAGGCAGAGGGCCTTGCAGGACAAATGGATAGGACCTTTCAAGGTTGTGGGCAAACTTGGAGAGGTGAACTATTTGGTGGACCTAGGCATACCTAAGGAGGCTCCCAGAGTCTTTCACACCAACTGTTTAAAGGCTTATGTCTCTAGACCAGAAGTAGGAGCTTTGCTTCTAGCTTCAGCTCAAGAGGAAGAGGAGAGTGAACCTCTATCTGACCTCCCCAGAGGCCAACCTTTAGATGAAAAAATTAAAGGAGTTAATCTCTCTTCTCAGCTGACTCTGAACAACAGGAGAGGTGCAAAGTTCTGTTGAATCAGGTTGCCTCCCTGTTTTCACTATCACCAGGCTTGACCCCTTGGGGTCAGTGTGATACGCTCACTGGTGACTGTTTACCTGTAAAATGCAGAGGTTACAGAATGTCAGAACATGTGAGATCCCACATCAAAGGAGAGGTCAACAAGATGCTTGATCTCGGGGTTATAGAGCCATATAAAAGTCCATGGTCTAGTCCAGTTATTCTAGTACCAAAGGCAGGATCCAAGGAGTTGAGATTCTGTGTGGACTATAGAGCTCTAAATGCAGTCACTAAGACTGATGCCCATCCTTTGCCAAGGACAGATGAACTGGTGGATAGACGTGGTTCAGCCAAGTACCTCAGTACATTTGACCTAACCTCATGCTATTGGCAAATAGCACTGACTGACCATGCCAAGGAGAAAACTGCATTCTCCACCTCAGCAGGCCTCTACCAATTTAGGGTTATGCCTTGTGGACTAAAGAATGCACCTGCTACATTTCAAAGGATGGTTAATCAAGTTCTGAATGGGATGGAGGACTTCTGCATGGCATACTAGGATGACATTGCAGTGTTCAACCCTACATGGAAAGAACATATTGATCACCTAGGCTATGTTTTGCAGGCTCTTGAGCAGGCCCATCTGACCATAAAGGCAAGCAAATGTCAAATTGGTCAGAGTAAAGTAGTCTACCTTGGTCATGAGGTAGGAGGAGGTGAAATAAGGCCATTGCCCAGCAAAGTACAAGCTGTGCACATCTGGGCCACCCCTGCTACTCAAACCCAAGTGGGAGCTTTCCTAGGTCTCACTGGGTACTACAGGAATTTCATAGAGAACTATGGGTCCATAGCTTCTCCCTAGAATGTGATCTTCTCTCAAAAATTCCCTTAAAAGGTTAAATGGAATGAGGAGTGCACTCAAGCCTTTGAAAACCTGAAGAAAGCCCTTTGTCAAGCTCCAGTCCTAAGAGCTCCTGATTATCACCAACCCTTCACTGTGCAGACAGATGCCTCCAATATAGATGTAGGTGCAGTCCTTGGTCAACTGGATGAGAAAGGTAGGGAGCACCCCATTTGCTTCATCAGTATGAAACTGAAGAAACCAGAAAGAAGGTGGGCAACCATAGAGAGTGAATGTTTATCCATTGTGTGGGCTCTGAAGAGGTTTAGACCAGACTTGTATGGATCTACCTTTGTGATTCAGACAGACCACCCACCCTTGAGATGGTTAATGCAAATGAAAGGGGGTAAACAAAAACTTCTAAGATGGTCAATCTGCCTGCAAGGGTTTGATTTCACCATTGAGCACAGAGCAGGATGTCACCACCAAAATGCTGATGTCTCTCTATGATGTTTTTAACTGACTAGAGGTAGAGATTCATCCTGGAGTGGATTAAATCATCCCATCCCTTAGTCTGGGGGGGGTGGTGGGGGGTGGAGGGGCGAGTGTTAGGGAGAACTCTCATAAATGGCTGATTTCCATTACCTAATGAGTCCCTCAGCAGCTTTTCTGGATTTCTAGGGTTTATTTTTTTTACCTGGTAAGAGTGTGAGCCTTTTTCCCACTCTTACATGTGTTTCTGCTGTGTGTGTTTCTACTTTTTGTGTGATCTTGGGCAATGGAACCTCACCTACTCCATAGCCTCATTTTTCCATGTGTGTTCCACAGCACCTTCAGTGCAGTGACACAGGATTGTCTTTGAAACTTCCCACTGGCTCCATTTTCTGGGGCTGACTACTGTCACCCAGAAAAGATAAAGTTGCCATTAACTTTGTTAGTCACTTTTAACCACAGACCCAGTACACCCCATTTTACATGGAGTATTGGAAAGGGTTAATTCTTATCCCGTTTTATCTGTGTCACTTGGAGCATTGTTTCTCTCCCTTTACATCAAGATGTGGCTGGTGGCAGTGCTCACTACCCTATTTTTATTTTTTATACGGAGGTTATTTTAAATAACCATGTTATTGTTTTAGGCTATTATATTAGCCTCAAACATAAACCCGCTTGACGAATATATATTTTATTATGGTTCGGGCTGGGTTTATTTGCCATTTCTTTTTGTAAATGTCTTTCTCGTGTTTTACTCTGCGCGCCAAACGAGGTTTGGTCCCTTTGTTCGCCGTCTTTTCGCGGGCTTCTGCACAGAAGCCCTCCTTAAGGCGCCTGAAAGTCTGGGTATGTGGACAAAAAGGGGCTGCTCGGGACAGGGGAGGACTGAAAGGGCTATAGTAACACTGTAACTGGGGGGTAGTCCTACCCTATAGACCTTGAATACTTACAAATTAATCTAAATGCAAGTCTTGGTTAAACCCTTGTGAAAACACATCTAAATAGGACATTCAGCTTTTTTCCCATTGGCAAGCTACTTGTGAAAACACATAGACATTCCAATGTAGTTATACAGCTATTTATTATTTAGCTGATACACTAATTTCAATGTTGTACACAGTTGTGCAATGAAAGAGACAACAGTATGTTCATTTCAAGGCATGATGAATGCACTCAAACATATGAAAAACAACTCATAAGGCAATCAGAGCATCATGAAAGCAAATTGAATGAACACAGAGTAATAACTGATTCAGTAAATTGGAGACCAAGATTGAGGATCTCCTGTGCCCGGCTAGAATATGACCCCATGTTTGGTCTACGTCTAGATGTTATGTTAGAAATATAAGTGCAGACATTGTTGTAGGCCCAGGGGGATGTGGGCAGAGTTGCTGCAGACGTTTCGGCTAGGAAGATGAAAGCCTTCTTCTAGGGCCATGAGAGTCAGGTCACTCTGTGTAAAGGGAAGGTAAAAAGAATGGCAGAGTAGTGTTAAAAAAGCAGCTAGGTGCTTGCAAGGGTAAGAAGTAAGTATATACACTTGAGGACAAATCCTGTTGGGTTCCAGAAACCAAAACAACTCACCTAAATCCGGGAGCACCATATAGTGCTCGTTGGTGCGGAGTGGCAGCATGGCGGGTGGTGACGTGAAGGGCCAAAAAGGGACTGCAGGCTAATCAGTAGACAGAGCCTGGTGGTGGAAGGGAGCCCCAGTGGGGGCAGGGTCCTCCGGACTGTCTTACAGTTTTAGAGCAGTAGCTGAGGGCTTGACCCATAAACAGATGAAAAGTCATGATCAATGCTAAAGAGTGCCCAAATTGCCAAATATGCAATAATAGAGGTATTATAGTCAAAGATGTGAAGGAAATCGACATTACCTTAGTGCCAAAATGTGGTTGTCAAGGAACAGAAGTAAGGACCAATGGTAGGCACTCGATGGGGGGACCTTCCGGATGAGTGAAGGAGGGTAGTGGATCGTGAGCAATCTGTTACATGAGAGAAGGGAAGCCAAGATAAACATTCTATCTAGGTATGTAGGGGAAAATTCTATACAGGTATTTGCAAGGCAGCCAAGCCTCTTTTTGGGTATGGACTGGAAAGAGGCAGCAAAGTTACCTGTAGGGTAATGGTCCTTCGGGTAGAGGCAAGCGTCCTCTGGCAGAGCTGGTGCTGTCTCTGCCAAGGAGCTGCGTCTATGCACAGAAATGGTCGAGCATCGTGCGCGCGCATGCACTCAGGGGTAGTGTCCCTGCGTGGGATGCATGCGCGCGGTTATGGTGTCGCACAAGATGTGCACGCATGTGCCCTGGGGAAGTGTCACTATCCCGGGCACATGCGTGCGTGGTTTGATCTGTGCGGACCCGCCGTCATGTCCTGTGTGCAGCAATCGGGCCACTAGTGCCAAATGGTGTGTGCTGCTGGTGTACCTGAGCGTGTTGACTAGACTGCCGGGAGTGCGAAAACCCATGATGTGGGGCAACAAGCATAGGAGTTAAAAGTGTAAGTCTCCCGAGCAGACCCTTTTTGTCCACATATTGTGATATAGTGATTGCTGTAATAGGGGCATAGAAATAAATTATTGTGTTTCTGTGTAGGTTTTCACTTGCCTTCCAAATTACCTTTGGATATTGACATCCTTCACCTTCTCTAGTTCCAGATCCATTCCCCTCACCTAACATGCTACACTCCACTCAACAGCAAGAGCAGTTCTCTCTACACCATGGAGCAGATCTTTAGTTTTTCGGAAGTAGAAATAAATGACATTATACAAGGCCCAACTATGTTCAAAATGGAAGGAGCGCAACAACATCTAGCATCCACAGCAACAGGAGAAGATCTTTTGAGTCTCAAAAAGAGATGTTTCAGAACAGAAGTTCATGGGCATTTTCTTAGAGAATACCTCAGAGTCAACATGATTCCCCTTGGACTCACAGTACGGAATGAACCGGCTCTCTTCCTAGATGACCAAGAATACCTGCAAGGGTTTAGTAAGATTGCCACCAAATGCAGCCGCGACCTAATGGCCTTGACCATCATCACCGCACAGAGGATCCATTCCAACATCCTTAAATATCTCAAAGTTGAGGAAACACAATTTTTCGATGATGATGCCTTAACTAGTGCATGGGAAAAAATGAACGGAATTGATAAATCACTGGACACGTTTATCCCTATCTTGCCGCAGACTACAAGGAAACAAAAGACAAAGAAAGGATGGCGAGACAAGGGGGTACTTCTAGAAACAGGCGTAGATGTGTCTCTTTTTCAGACACCACCAGCTCAGACTTTTCCATGGACGATCAACCTCTACCCAGATGCAGACAAACGAACTTTGGCCAATTCCCATTGTTTCAACAACCACCCATGATGCCTTTTTTAGGCCAAGGGGGTCCCAGAGGAGGGTACTGGGGCCCACCCCAACAACCCCAATACCCCTTCTACAATTACCCCCAGTGGGGACAGCCGAACAGACGGTGCAGAAACAACTGGAGGCGATAACAATAACCCCAATGTTCAATCTATCAGGGACCCCACTTACTAAAGATGAAACATCATCATTGGCCAAGGGACTTTCATTCGTTCCCACTAACAATACTGATTTGGACCTTGAACTATCCAACTTCTTCAAAACAATCAGAAGGAAGATCTACTTTCTTGACAAAGACCTTCCACCACAACCCGAAGACACAGGCCTTAGGCCCAAATCAGACTTTTTCCCAAGAGATTCTGAAACACCTGCTACAATCTTGTCCTTTGAAAAGTGCATTCGGCAAGAGATCCTTAAACTCCAGTCCACACCAGAACAGCATAGACAGAACCTAACCTCAGGAGAAAGGAAAGCTCTCAAAACCCTAGGGGACAATAAATCTCTGGTGATCAAACCAGCCGACAAAGGCAGAGGGATTGTGGTACAAAATGCCACCCAATACCACAAAATAGTGATGAGCCTGCTTAATGAAGAGGGGAATTATAAAAAACTCAAGAAAGACCCCACATTGGAGATTAAAACCCAAATCCAAGAAGTCACCAAATACGTGCTAGAACGGGATTGTGTCACTGACAAAAAGGAAGCCTTTCTGAATACTTCAGAAGGAAGAACCAGGCACTATATGCTCTCCCAAAAATACACAAGAACAGTATACTACCCCCGGCTAGACCCATAGTCTCAGGCTGCGGCTCCATTTTGGAACCCATTGGGAAATCTATTGACCATTTCCTTAAACCTCTAAGCCAGCGCATGCGCACCTATCTACGAGACACTATGGACACTATTTCCAAATTTGAAAATCAGCCATTCAACCCATTGGAAGACCTTCTTGTCACTCTTGACATCAAGAGCGTATACACCAGCACCAGGCAGTGGAATGTATAAGAAGCCACCTTACCCAGCACATGACACAAAGAAGGGTTCCCATCAACTTTATAGTTGAATTGCTTGAAATAGCACTGACCAACAACTTCTTTGTGTTCAACGACATATTTTACCTGCAAACATGCGGGACAGCAATGGGCGCGGTCTACTCACCCAGCATGGCCATTATGTTCATGGCGGAATATGAATTGGCACACGTACTTAATACTTCCAATTCGTTCCTTGACTCTGTCACCTTATGGTTCAGATACATCGATGATATCATCTTCCTTTGGAAAGGAGACAGCTTGACCCTGGACCAGTTTTTTGATTGGCTCAACACATGTAACCGGGAAATCCAATTCACCATCAGCAAAAGCCATCTGAAAATCAATTTTCTGGATCTCACAATTGCACCCAATGATAATAAACTTGAATGCACCATTTAACGCAGACAGGAACACGGTGCTTCATTACAGTAGTCACCATCCCAAAGGCTTACGGGACAACCTCCCCTATGGGCAGTTCCTCAGGATACACCGTAACTGTACCCAGCTTGAAGAATTCAAGAAGCACTCTAGCACTCTACAGCTTAAACTGGCATCCAAGGGATACCCCAAAAGACTCATCAAAAACACTCAAAGAAGAGCCTGTTTGCTTAACAAGAGGTTTTCCCTAGGTGTCAATCAACAGAACAACACAGCAGATAACATCATCACATGTGTCTCTACTTTTGGTCCGACCACTTCCAAACTTAAGTCACTCATTAGGAAGTTCTGCCGATTAGTCCAACTGAGCCTCCGAACCCAGACCCAAAATGGCACTAAAGAGACCCAAAAACCTCAAAGATCTTCTGACCAACACCAGAACTAGCAAAGACACTGCACGTTCTACTTTATGGAACATGAGGGAGATCAGCGGACATCGTCCCTGTGGACAATGCACAGCATGCAGACAAACACGCAAAATCAACTAATTCGCTATTGACGGCAAAGAGTGGCAACTACGCCACTTTTCCAATTGCAAATCAGCTAATGTCATCTATGTGATACAATTCCCCTGCAGACTACGATACGTAGGGCAAACCTCCAGACCCATTCACAAACGTATTGGGGAGCACAGATCTAGGATACGATGTAAAAACTCCACCGCTCCCCTGGTCAACCATTTCAATGAGTTCCAACATGGCCCTGACTCTTTCTCCTGGTGGATCATCGACAAAGTTCAAGACACGGTCAATACTGCCAATTCACTGAACTTCAAGGAAGCATGGTGGATGTTTAAACTCAAATCCACCACGAAAGGCCTCAACGAGGCCCAACCTGGTCAATTCGGCATCTAGCTTTCCCTGACTGGTCCAACCTTTGCCTTAGCGCAGCTTTGACTGTCCTTGGCTCGAGGACTGGGCCACACTAACCGAACGGAAGCCAGTCTTGCTCCATCTGCAAGATCTACACACCTACAGACTCTGGGTGCTGCACGTCTTCCATTTATTTCTTCCAGCTGACTCCAACTTCAGCTCTACATGCATCCAGCTGGCCATATTCCCATGGCCAACGGTTAGACTCAGCATTATTTGCTGCATCCTCATGTACCTATGACCTGCAGCACCCTGTGCCCTGGTTCTGCTAGACATTTAAAATGCGTGGCAACACCTTATGGCAACTTACAACTCATATGCATCTAGTTGTCTTTTGTATCCTTGACCCCCTAGGGTTCACTTAGTGACACCAATGATTCCTCATTCACATGGTACCTATATCTCCTAGGAACACGAATGGAGTGTCATGTACTTATCTAAACGTGTAAACGCACCTTTGTATACCTATTGCAATTTTATAAAAATGAGATTTATGTTTTTCCTGACTTAGATTATCACATTAGCCACTTTACATTGTGATAGTAGGTTGTATTCACTGTTGGGCTCTCAAAGCAGGACCTACACTCTTAACTCCCACGCTAGTTGCCCCACAGAGAGTGGATTCGCACTTATTTCCCTGCACTCTAGGGGTGACTCAGTGACATCGTCGTTTCCTCAGTCACATGGAAGCTATGTCCTCTAGGAACAGGATTTGAGTACCATGTACTTAACTAAACGTGATATGCACTTTTGTAGACCTGTTGTAATTTCACGCAAAAAACAATTATGGTTTTCCTTACTAAGATTATCACATGAGCCTGTTCACAGTGTTGTAGTAGGATGGATTCACCATGGGTATCTCTAAGCAGGACTTACACTTTTAACTCCTATGCTTGTTGCCCCACATCATGGGTTTTCACAGTTATCTCCCTGCAGTCTAGTCAACACGCTCAGGTACACCAGCAGCACACACTATCGGTACACACAGATCAAACCACGCACGCATGTGCCCAGGATAATGACACTTCCCCTGGGCACATGCGTGCGCATCTTGTGTGACACCATACCCGCGCGCATTCGTCCCACGCAGGGGCACTACACCTGAGCGCATGCGCGTGCACGATGCTCGACCATTTCTGTGCATAGACGCAGCTCCTTGGCAGAGACGGCACCAGCTCTGCCGGAGGACGCTTGCCTCTACCCGAAGCACCATTACTCTACAGGTAACTTTGCTGCCTCTTTCCAGTCCGTCCCCAAAAATAGGCTTGGCTGCCTTGCAGATACCTATATAGAATTTTCCCCTACATACCTAGATAGAATGTTTATCTTGGCTTCCTGTCTCTCATGTAACAGGGTGCTCACGCACCACTACTCTCATCCACTCATCCGGAAGGTCCCCCCATCGAGTGCCTACCATTGGTCCTTACTTCTGTTCCTTGCCAACTACATTTTGGCACCAAGGTAATGTCGATTTCCTTCACATCTTTGACTATAATACCTCTATTATTGCATAATTAGCAATTTGGGCACTCTTTAGCATTGATCATGACTTTTCATCTGTTTAGGGGTCAAGCCCTCAGCTACTGCTCTAAAACTGTGAGACAGTCCGGAGGACCCCGCCCCCACTGGGGCTCCCTTCCACCACCAGGCTCTGTCTACCGATTAGCCTGCAGTCCCTTTTTGGCCCTTCACGTCACCACCCGCCATGCTGCCACTCCGCACCAACGAGCACTATATGGTGCTCCCAGCTTTAGGTGAGTTGTTTTGGTTTCTGGAACCCAACAGGATTTGTCCTCAAGTGTATATACTTACTTCTTACCTTTGCAAGCACCTAGCTGCTTTTTTAACACTACTCTGCCATTCTTTTTACCTTCCCTTTACACAGAGTGACCTGACTCTCATGGCCCTAGAAGAAGGCTTTCATCTTCCTAGCCGAAACGTCTGCAGCAACTCTGCCCACATCCCCCTGGGCCTACAACAATGTCTGCACCTATATTTCTAACATAACATCTAGACGTAGACCAAACACAGGGTCATATTCTATCCGGGCACAGGAATCCTCAATCTTGGTCACCAATTTACTAAATCAGTTATTACCCTGTGTTGATTAAATTTGCTTTCATGATGCTCTGATTGTTTTATGAGTTGTTTTTCATATGTTTGAGTGCGTTCATCATGCCTTGAAATGAACATACTGTTGTTTCTTACATTGCACAACTGTGTACAACATTGATTGTTTTCTAAAAAAAGAAAAGAAAAAATTAGTGTATCAGCTATATAATAAAAAGCTGTATAACTACATTTGAATATCTATGTGTTTTCACAAGTAGCTTGCCAATGGGACAAAAGCTGAAAGTCCCATTTAGATGTGTTTTCACAAGGGTTTAAACAAGACTTGCATTTAAATTATTTTGCAAGTATTCAAAGTCTATAGGGTAGGACTACCCCCTAACCCCCAGTTAGAGACAGCCACCCTGCTGTGTGATGACAGCCAGGCTGTATGAATGGGGGTAAAACTGCATAAAAAGCAGGTCTCTGGGACTGGAAGAGCAGAGTCGCCAATGGAATGAAATAACAAATGAGGAGCTGATGGAAGAGAACCCCTACAATGACTGAACCGCCCGGTGAAGCCCTGCTGCAGGTCCGAATCTTCAGAATCCGACGACAGAGAAGATCCTCCAGGAAACTTCTTCCCTTGAGCTGGTGGGACCAACCAGTTCGCCCAAACATCAAGCCAGGGCCCCTCCTCTGGTTGAATTCGCTGTACAGAGCTACAGTGGGCCGGATAGCCAGGAAGGTCGGACCCTGCTTGGGTATTAAGGAGCGCACCTTTTATTTGTTGCTTTGCTCTGCTGCTGATTTCTTCCCTGGGTAGGACCCTCCAGTCTTCCTACTTCTTGTCAGTCCAACAGTCGCTTCAGGAACCGTGAGCCTGCAGGGACTACCAGGAACGTCCACCTCAGCTACAGCTTCTTCTCTGTTTTAAGGTACTGTGCAAATCCGGTTGTTCGTTCCGTTCAACCGCGGGGAAAGTGTTTGAAATCTTTCTCCAACCAGAGGGCTTATCCTTCTCTTCTCTTTCAACTAACTTTTCTGCCAACCAACCTCGTCCGGAATCCGTGGCATGAACTTTACTGCGAACTACCCTGAACCATGTGATCTTGAGCAAAAGACTTTTGACCTAGTGACTTTGGCCCTAAGCCTTTTTACCTGGTTCTATCATTGTAGTTCCTCTTGTTCAATTGCCCTGAGTACTTACCTGTTGGTGTAGTTCCATTTCTATTAACTTTGTCTTTCCCTCCCTTTTAAATTGCTGGAGTGCCATTTTGCTCCCACTTCATTTTGTCAGCTTAATTTGTCTGGAACTTATTGGGAGTTGTGTGGTGTATTAAAAGTGTGATTTTTAAACTGCTTAGAATAGTGAAATGTTATACAACTGAAGAGTGAAATAAATGTATATTCTTTTACTTGAAAACCTTGAGTCAGTGTTTGCCTGAATCATAGTAATTGCTGTCCTTTGTGTAACTATTTGGTACTGCTCAATTACTCTCGAGATAAGTTTGGCTGCTCGGCCACTGCTACCACTTTAACTGTGTAGAACAGGCTTGTACCAAAGGTGAAATTGTACTGTCACTGTAGTCTTAATTGAGTGTGGTGTTCCCAAAGGGTACTGCATATAATTCAGCCTATCAGGTAGTAGATTAAAAAATGTGATTAGTCCTTTCCTGCTTCAAAACAGCGAATAACTACGACAGTGTCCTTGCAATGAGATCTGCTGCCAGAAATATAAAAAATATGCACTGTGGCGCATGTTTCTTTATCTTTTATAATTGAGACTGTTTTCTCTCTTCTATCAGAAAGTTACCCAATATCCTGCAAATGGGTTGATATATTCACTGTTGATGAATTTAATGAAGATTTCCAGGATTGCAAGCAAATAATATTTCCTCTGACCTAATCAAATCTGATGGTCTTTATTGATAATACCATATAAAAAAAACCCTACCTGCACCCATTATTGCTAATCTACGAACAATTGAACATCAAAGCACATCCTCTACCTACGCATCAATATTACGAACCCTGCCTGCATGTCATTAGTGCTACACCCCCCAAAAGTCAATATTGCTAATCCCGGACTCAAGATGTTGCAGGGCTGGGATGGATCATCAGGGAGAGGTTGGTTTCTCCCCTGTTACTGCCTATTGGGCTCGGCTGGTGAGACTGCATGACATGGAGCAGCTGGTCCAAGGTCAGGTGGTGGTGTTTGGGGGCATCCAAAACACTGGATGGGAAGGAAGTTGTGCATTCAGAGGGCAGGGCTGTCATACTTCTGAGTCAGGATCAGGGGGCCACATGGGGGATGCCTCATGGGATCTCACTCCTCTCTGGGACCATGGCCAGACAGGAGCAGGCCCTCACTGCCAAAACCGCTTCCTTAACACCTTCCACCCCCGCTGAGGGCACTGACCCCAGATTGCCCGGGCTGCTGGTCTTTCACCCACCACCGCACTGGGCAGTGGACAACCAGGGGTGGAGGCAGTGAGGGGCATACAATCGGAGAAGGCGGCACAGACACAATGGGTGCTCTTCACTGATGCTCAGGTTTCTGGGGAGTCTGAGGGTGCTACATCTGCTCTTCCATGCATCTCTGAGCAGGCTGCTGTTCCACTGTCTTCTGCTGGGAATCTGGTTAGCGAGGGCGGACTATGCAGTGTCTGAAGTTGCCAGTGTCGTCAACGGCAGTGGTTGAGCTCTACAGCTGTGGCACTGCTGCTGGGTGTAAGGCGCCATGCTAAATGGACTGTGAGTCCCGGGGGTGAGGTGTGGGTTATGCAGTATTGGAGTTTGGTGGTATTGATGACAGCAGTGATGGAGGTCAAGAGCTGTGGCACCATTGCAGGATAGCAGTACATGTGGACATTATTCTCTGCTCAGCAAAGTGTGGGTTCTGGGCTGCACAGATCCTATTTCCTGGATGGACCACTGATCCCGACCATATTGCAGCCGACATGGATAGCAAGTTAAGAATAAGGCTTCCGGTTTCATGGTATTTATTTTTCTGCCATTTCCGTCTGTCCATATTTATTGTTGTGCCTTTTTTCTATATTTATCCACATTTATTTATTGTCATATAAAAAGATAATTCGCAACCAGTATTTTTCTGCATTTTTTCTAATTAAAAAATGCATTCATTAAAGCACACATGCAGCAATATACGGAAGAAACGCTAACAACATCGACAGATCTTCCATAACAACAAACGGCTGCTCCCGTGACAGCTGCTGCCTTCAGATATATGCTGTCAGCAATTTGAAGAACTTGTGTACAACTTTGCTGCCAATCTGCAATGTGATTGGCCTGCAATGTATTAGTATCATCATAGAGAACCAAGACAGAAAGACCTGTTTTTCTGTTTTTTTTCTCCATTTTTATAAATGAATACAGACAGAAAGCAGATTAATTTCCGTCTGTATTTATGTGTAAAAACGGAAAACTGGAAGCCTTGACTAGCTTGCCCTCCAGCTCTGGGTGTTTAGAAGCTTTCATGGGCATAGCATTATTTCTCTTTCTTTGTCCGTTGATTATCTTGGCTCTGTATGGTTTTTAATCGCCCGAGTGGGACCCTGTTACCCTGCCGCCGAATAAACACAACTCCTGCAGCACTTGCCAGCGGTGGCTCTCGTACAGCATCAATGCTGTTCCAATAGATATGACGCTGCATGGGGCGGGGATGCAGCACAGACTCACACACAGGGGCGTTGCTAGGGGGGGGCTAAGGGGGCTATAGCCCCTGATCTTTTGGTTGTAGCCCCGGATAGAATCTCAGGAGCTACAGCCAAAAGACTAGCTAGCCCCCAGTCCCAACAGTTCAGACATCAGCTTAGCCCCGGGTCTTTTCCAGACCTAGCAACTCCCCTGCTCACACACATGTTGTTTGCAGGGTGATAGCAGTCAAAGGAAGGATGGTCTCGTGGGCTTATGTCCCCCACTGTCCCTGCTTGCATCACGGGTTGACATTGGATTTGGGGTGCGCTAGCGTGAAGTTCCACTCTGATGGATAGGCTGCTATGTTTGTTTTAAAGCCCAGTTGCGTTCTCTCAACCTTTCCGCCATGGACGCTCACCTCCTTCCTCATTCCTAACATTTCTTATACGTTGTAATAGGAGTTTTGTTGGCGCTCTGGCGCTTCAATAGGCCAAATGCCCTCTCATTTGTGGAATGAGTCCTGACATGGCCTTTATTATACCGGTGTAGGCATCATCAGCCTGGAATGGGGTCATCCAGAGTCACATGCAAAATGCAGGATTGGGATTACGTGAGGGGGGTACACCGCCATGTGTTGCAATACTACGACGACGTCTGTCAGGTGTTAATTGGGGTGTGAACTTTGACTGTGAATGGCATCTCTGTGCACATGCTTTCCTGTTCACGCACCAGTGGATACCAGCGGGGCTTCATTTGTTAGAGGGAGGCTATTTCTGAGCCACCGCACTTATTGCTGAGTCCAGCTTGATTATGGTGGGGTGTTTTGGCAACTTCATGATTTTAGCTGGCAGTCAGTCATAGTAATATAACAACAACAGTGCAAGGTTCGCAATTGCTGGGAGCTATTTAGCTCCTACCTCTGCCCTGGGAGAGCCTGGTTACCTTGAAAACAACAGCTGCCAGGAACTACGTTTGGCTCCCCAGGCCAAGTGGTGCCAGACAAACATGCATATGTGACATTAACTTTGAGTGTTTTCAAATATGAATCAAGAACTAGGACACATCTAGGACACATGTAAACATAATGGATCATGTATAATAGACAAAAAGTTCAAATGTGCATCTAATGTGGAAGTTAAATTTGTGGCATGCTGTGTACCCGCCCCTGGTTACCGTGATGTAGGTGCATTTAACATTTTGAAGTGAGATGGATTTAATCACAGGAGTTGTGAGGGTTCCAAGCAACACAATTGGCCACTAAATGTATCAGACAAGCTCGACAGTGGGCTTGTGCTGCTTTTTGGTAATTCCTCTTCACGAAAAATTGTAAGCACAATACAAGTAGTGTATACTTTAATTGGGCTAATGAGTACCATTAAGTGGCTGAAGACTCTCAGAATATTAATAATTATAATGGCCATCTATATAGCACGTATTGAAACCAGTCAGGAACCGGTGAACGCTGACCCAGCCCTGCCAGTGTTTGGGCCTGTGCCCTGCCCTGTAGATTACACACATATCTGTAGAGCAAACGTGAACTCAACCTATTGAGCCATCTTAGAAAATAAAATAAAAACAAGAGTTGATGAACATCGTGTCACGCAGTAAGAAGCCAATAAGCAGGAGCCTGGCACCGTCTTTCGATAAAATATGTTACAGCACCGAGACAATGAATAGCGCGTCACTCCGGGTCCTGTAAGAAGGGGGGCCCGGGGGAACGCAAAGCATTTCCCCCGGGGGTGATTTTTGGCGCTGTACAGGCCAGCGAGCTGGCCTGCGCATAGAGCGCCCGCTGGGGTATTTAAGGGGGCAGGGAAGGTTCTGGAGCAGGTGAAGGTTAGGACTTGCGTTTGTCAGCAGTCCAGGCCGCCTGCTCCCGAGCATTCCCTGAGTTGGGCCTGCTTAGGGGTTTTTGTTTGAGGTGAGGAGAAGCGTAGCGAGAGGGTTGGGCAGGTAGTTAGCATTTGTTGTAATATAAAAAAAAAAGTTGTTTGGTCGGAGGTACCGTAAATAAGGTACCTCCTCTTACCTTTGGACGGGTCTGCGCCTTGGGTTTGCCCACTGTTGGGTAGCTTTCTGTGAGGACCGGGGGTTTAGCAGGTCCCAGGGGCTGTGTTTCCTTCCATTCGGGTGCGGCACCTTTTCTTCGTGACACAGGGGGATTTTGAGTGGGCGTGGGTGGTGAGGTCAGCTGGTGTCGGGCATTATCGGTAGTGAGAGTTTAGGGTTCGGCAGAGCGCTGCAGCCGGTGTCCCGCGGGCCTGCCCCCGCTCTCTGTAGGGTGCCGGTGGAACAGCAGGACAGGTCCTCGCTCGGTTTGAGTGCAGTGCCTTTCCGCAAGCATTAGGGGGCGGTGCTCCGTTTAAAGGGACAGTTCAGTTATAATCATTGCGGCAAACTAAGTTAGTTTCCGCTTTAAGTTTCATAAGCAGTGCATGCTTAGTATCTCCTGGGGGTAGTGCAATCGGCCCCCTTTTTTACAGCACGTGTTAAATTAAGGAAGTGCCCATATCAACAAAAAAAAATATATATATATAGGAGTTTATATTTAAACTAAGCAAGGTTTTCCAATTTAGTAAATGTTATATTTTTTAACAATATCTGGTTTCTTCGAGTGCTCCTGCAGGGAGCAGCTGGTTCTTGTTGGCAGGGAGCTATCTTCCTATTACAGTTGGTATCTTTTCCATTGGGTATGTGTTGTGGCTCGGGGGTTTAGTATTTAGGAGCAGTGCAGCAAAGCGCAATTCTTTGTAACCTGCTTATTATTGCGGGGGCAACAGGTGGGCCAGGGAGCCAAGAGGAAGGCATTGGTGGATGCCAAGGCCCTGAGGGAAGGATTGGAGATCATCAGTAGGGCATCCAAAGCCCAGCTTGAGGGAGCAGTGGGAGAGGTTATGGCAAAGGGGAGGACATTGTAGGAAGGCCACAGCAGAGAGCAGCGGCTGACGGGGCCCTCGCGGCAGTGGTGGCTTGTAGCCAGCTGCAGGAAGAGGAGAGGTTTGGGAATCCAGGGGCAGGAAGATGAGGAGGGCGATTGACAGGAGAGCGTCTGGGGGGGGGGAGAGTTCAGTTGGGAGAAGGGTTAGAAAGGGGTTTGGGGGACAATGAACAGGTGGATGAAGGGGAAGTTAGGTGTGTTCAGAAAGGTGTAGGTCGGGTGGGGCACGAAGGTGGAGGTGATGGGGTTCAGAGAGTGGCAACAGGGCAGAGGGGCAAGGGTGGGAAATACCTGCAGAAGAGTGCAGGTGGGAGGAGGAGAGAGCAGTCCCCATCAATTAGTGTTGTTAGGGAGGGGCGCGGAACGGCGCCCCAGGATAGGAGGATTTCGTGCGGCGGGCACAGAGCAGCCCCTGCAGTTGCAGAGGATGAATATGGACGTGTTTTGGAATGGCCCCTCCTTGAACGTCGCGAGAATAGTCTAGAAGGCACAGCACGGCCCCTAGCGAGGAAGACCACAGGGTGGAGGAGAGGACACCTCGCCCGAGAGAAGAGGACCAGGAAGGGGTTTCTGCGGCCCTGCCGAGAAGACGCCAAAGAAGTGGTGAGGCCGATGCCCGAGCTCACAAGAGGAGGATCTACATCGCAGCAGCAATGGTATTTCATGGGTAATGATGAAGCGATGGAAGAATATGTGGGGCAGTGGGAGGATGAAGGAGACAGGGAGGTAAGGAGGAGGGGGAGGGCGAGAAGGGGCCTTAGGTGGGTTTGTGAAAGACAGGAGAAAGGGGTTTGGGGGGCAAGAGGTCAGAGGAATAACTGGCTGGGTGAGACTGCTGACATGTTTTGTCCTCGCAGCAGGAGCCCATTAAGGAAGGAGACGAGAAGCGTCAGAGTGGAGGCCAGGCCGCAGACGGGCGATGGCAGGGCAGAAAGAGGTGAGCAGGAAGGGGACTGGGCAACTGCATGGCAGAGGGGGGACACGAGAACGGGGGCAATAAGGGAAGGGTCAGGATTGCAAGGGCTGAGGAGAGAGATTGGTGTACAGGCTATTGGAGCCTTGGTTGGAGAAAGGGAAAATTGCTCGGTGGAGGTGCAGACAGACAAGGTGATTGAGCCATTGGCGCTCGAGGTACAGGTTTCAAAAGAAAAAGAGGTAGAGGTGTAGGGCAAGGAGACAAAGCTACCATACATGGGCATCACGAAACCGTTTGGAGCACTTTTGATGACAACAACTAAGGATAAGATACAGGCAGGGGAATTTGTGGATGTGTTTAAGTTGCTTCATAGGGACGTGAGAGCAAAAGAGGGTTCTAAGGAGGAGGAGAGGGAGCTGGCCTCGCGCCCAAGGGTACCAGTGACGATCGAAAATTGGACATCATCATTTATTATCTACGCAAGTGTCTACTGTGAGAAATTTCCAGAGATGTGTGGCTCCGCTAAAATACATGGATGTGATTAGAAAGGCATTTACAAGTTTTGGGGGCTTCGCGTGGGTGCGTTATGACAAGGAGTTTAGAGCAAGGTTGGCGGAGGACAGTCAGGCGGTTTGGGGGGAAAAAGATATGGATCTCTGGTTGCAATGGATGGCGCTGACGAGCACAGAGTAAATACGGAGAGACTGACGGAGGTTAAGAGGATATTGCAGCTTCGAGCGTACAATAGTAGCTCCGGTTCGCAGGAGGGGCAGGAGACAGGGCACAGGATAGGGCAGAAATTGAGTATGCACAGCGCGGGAGGAACTTGGCCCATTTGAACTTTGGTGAACCTGGGTGAAAGGAAGAGAGGTGACTGCATGGACGTGGGTGCGGGAGCGCCCCTGGTGCAGCAGGGGGAAGTGATGAGATGGGACTGCATGGACAGGGGTGCACTAGGGCCCCTGGTGCAGGTGGGAAACATGGGATAATGGACGCAAGGAGCTGGAGGAGTAAGTTATATGGAGTGGACTGCATGGACGGGGCGCAGGATTGGCCCCTGGTGCAGTGGTGGAGAGGAGTAATGAGGAAAAGGGCCTGCATGGACAGGGGTGCACGTGGACCCCCGGTGCAGGGTGGGCAACACAGTGCCATAGTAGGAAGGTGAGGGAGGGTGGGGGTGTGGGGGTAAGGTTGAGCAGGATAGTAATAGGATAGAGGAGAAAGGGGGTCTAAGTGGGAGTAGGTGCATTGTTTGAAGGATGAGTGTTTAAGGTGCAATGTATAGGGGGACAGGTAGGAGAGGATCGGGGGTGTTTCCGTAGAGGGAATAAGGAGATGGCCAGGTGAGGATGGGTTGCCTGAGGAAGGTGTTAGTAGCAGTGGGGGAAAGGTGGAGGAGTGTGGAACTCATTGATTTAGGATGGGTAAGGCCTCTGAAGGTAGCTGGTTGGGCTTATCAGTTGATAAGGTAAAGACTTTAGGACGGTGGAGGGCTGAGAAGTACGAAGGGTATATTAGGGTTTGAGTAAAGGGGCTGTTTGAAATATGGTCATGGGTCTAGGGGAGGGCGGAATGTAGTGGGGTGGTCGTGACTGGAAAGTGACATTGTAATTTCTTTTACAGATGCTGCACGGAGGTCGGGGGAGATGCCGCAGATTTGGTTTGTGCGCCACTCTATTGTTAAGTGGGCAGGGAAGGAGGCGGAGGGATGGGTTTTTGTCAAGCTGTTGGGGTGCAGCTACAAAGTGGCTCTGGTAATGTGGTCAGATTTAGGGGGGCTTTGCTGGGATCAGCTGCTGCCTAGGTTGGCGGGCAGGGCTGAAGAAGTGCTGTGGGTCTCCAGAGGGGGCTATTATTGATGCAGGGGAGAACGACATAGTAAGAGACATGGGCATGCTCTGCTGAGAAAATGAAAAGGGATTTGATATGGGTCTGGGAAATGTGACCCAAAGCAATTGTAGTTTGAACTAAGCTGTTGCCGCGGAGAGTGGAGGGGAGCGAGAAGTGAGGGAGCAATAGAGCAGGCACGGAAGGGAATAATTAGAGAAATTTGGTGCATTGGCGGCGGTGAAGGTTTTGGCCCACAAATAAATAGTGTAGGAGATTCAAGATTTTCAGGGAGGATGGCGTTCACCTGTCAATTTACGGGAACAGTTATTACCTGTCGGAGTTGACGTTGCAGGTGCAAGAGTTAATAAGGGGTTTGAAAGAGAAGGATGTGGTAGGGGTGAGGCAGAAAGAACACCTCGGTGGAGGGTTTTTCTGTTGCCGGGGGCATGGCCCCTTTAGATGTGGGGGGAGTGAAGCACAATGGGGGAATAGCGCGGGAAAGGATGGGGGTGGTGCTGTTTGCACAAACGGGCTACCCCGGGGGAACAGGTATTGAAGATGGAGGGGCATGGCCCCGGGGAGAAAGCGGGACGTCTTGAGAAGACTGTAAGGAGACGGTAGGGACAAAGGGATAGGTAGGGGGGAACTGGAACGAATTAATTATTTATTTGTTGTGGGAAATGAAAGTGTTGAATTATTAAATTGGTTGTTAAAACATTTTGTTAATCTGCAATGCCAGGGAGCCAGGTCAGCGGTTATTTGTGAGTTTTGGCCTGTCACATTAAAGCGACCTTTTCCACTACAAGCAAGTCTGGGTGTTTTGTGCATTAAGCCAAAAGAGATTCTGGTTGTCGGTCAGTAGACGCAGCTCTTACCTTCGTCACTCCCTCCTCATTGGCCTCCACCTTCCGGCGGAGCTGCATGAGCTGCCACATCTCCTGCACGGGCTGCTTTCGGTCCTGGCTCTGCTCCAGCAGGCTGGTGGAGGTGGGCAATTCGTTGAGTCGCTGCAGCTGCGTCTCCAGGCTGGACATCCGCTCCTGCAGCCCGTGGAAGGGGGACATGGAGCCGTCTCTGGTGCCTCTGGTGGTGGCCTCGATCGGAGAGGGACTGATAAAGCCATGCTCTTCCTTGGGGATCTCCTGCCGGATTTCGCCCGCGTGGAGGTGCTCCAGTAGACCGTGCAGTAGGCAGTGCAGCGCGTTGAAGTTCACTGCACCCACCTCCGGGGAGCCTATGGCCAGGTTCACCAGCTCCTTGAAGGACACTGAGACGCTCATGGTTGCTGCCTTTGGAGTCTGGGTGGGGTGAGACTCACTTGGGATGGGGCAGGGTCAAGGCGCTGGTGCAATTTGTAGTCAAAGCAATACCAGGTCAATAAGGTGTTTTCATTCTCCGATTCTTAATGAGTGAGGGTGACAGTGCAGCTTCGAGCATTACTGTCTGGCTCCAGAAGCGGGTGCAGCCGGGCTACTTCCGGTCTGACATCAGGAGTTGCACTGGAACTGCATGGACAGGCGCTGGTGTGAACTCCTGGATGTGCAGTGAGGTCAGGAGTGCGTACTCGTTATGTTAATGTTAAAGTAGAGATGGGAGGTGTAGGTTGCAGGCTCGGTCAACCTTCAAAGGGGGGAATGGGTCGTGGTTTTCGTGTTGAACTCCTGTGGTGCTTCAGTCAACCACGAGGTGCTGGGGTGAATCCTGGAGTACTGGGCTAAAGCCAAAGCAACAAGTGTGGGCGCTGGGTGAGTTCCGAAGCTCAGGGGGTTTCCAGAGATGCTGGAAGGAGAGCAGCGGTCCCAGAGTGAGTATTGAGGTGCAGTGATTCCTGGGGTGCTGTACTGGTGTCAATCCTGGTGAACTGGCGTGAGGGAACCAGTGCCACTTGAAGTCCTGTTGTTTGTCCTGAGATAGCGGGAAAAGTCCAAACTCGCGGAATCTTGCCGGGATTTCTGAGGTCCTGGAGTGAGTCCAGTAGGAGCGGCTTGAGTCTTGGGGGGTGCCTGAGTGAGTCCCGGGATGCTGGTCTGTGCGCAGGTGTTCTGGGCAAGCCCTGCTGTTATGTTGTGAGTCCTGAGGTGCAGGGAGAGGTTAAGGACGTGTCCCGAATCTGCTAGGATGAGTTTCGGGCGCCCTGAGGGGTGTGTTCAGGACAGCTGTAGTTGATTCCTGAGGTAATAGCGCGTTTCCCCGGGAAATGTAAAGTGCTACAGACAGGCTCGTTCCCTGCCGTGAGTCTTGGCCCGACTGCCGCCGCTACCACGCCTGCACGAGTGGGAAAGTTTCTGTCCGTTGCCTGGACACCGGGAACTCCTGCACAGGCCGTCAGAGCACGGAGCACTTGTGCAATGTTTCTCCTGGTTACAGGGAGCCGGCTCTGCGCAGGACCTGCTCACAGGCTCTACGGGCCGGGCTGGACTGCTTCGACAGTGCCCGCCCTTTGGGCACCGTCAATCCCGGCCAGAGCAGGGGCCGCAGGGGTGTCGTGTTACACACAGACTGAAGATGACAGTCGGGCTTTGTCCGAGCAACAATGGGGCAGGTCACAGAAGAGCGGGGTTCCTGGGCCAGACTGCAGAGCCCTGTCATAGAAACACAAGCACAGGCGTGACAGCTGTGAAGAGCCCCCGCAGTGGCAATAGCGCACATTTAAACAACTACACACATTGATTGTGATACATCTACACGATTTCAAATTATAAACTGAAATAAAATAAAGTTGTTCACGTAAAAAATCCACACGTGCAGACGGCTATTCAAATTAACATAGCTTGAAATCTTTGTTTCGTTTATGTGGGCGATTTCAAACACAATTTACTTGGTAAGCGACTAACAAATGCATAATACATAAAATATATAAATAGGCGCATACATTACAATTGTTTCCCAAGATACTTGCCATTATATAGATATTAACCAATGAAACAAATCATATCAACGAAATGTAACATTCAGACGGGTACTTGTTCAGTGTGGCATGGTAGCAGGCGGCCAGGGCTATACCAGGGGTTATATCCGCACTTTATCTCCGAGGGATATGTTAGGCAGAAACCTGTGCAGTTCCCTCTGGGACCACTGCAAAAGATTTAAGACTACAGGTGTGTGGCAGTAAACCCAATTGGTAGCAGTCTGTACCACACAGATTCACTTGGTAGCTGTGGCTGAGCAGTCAGACGTCCCTCAAGAAGAGTTAGGCAGTATACAGAGTATTCACAATAGGTCAAGAGAACACAGTAGAACAAGTAAACGCTGACCAGGGCTTGGTGTAAAGGAGATATAATTATTTATTTAAAACCACATCTAGAAAAACACACAGGCACTAATAGTAAGCAATTCAAAAACACGGTCACTAAAAGATATACACTCCCTTAAAAGAATATTAGACAAGTCTTAAGTAAAGCCCCACTTATTTTCAGACAGCGGTGAGCGCTTAACGTAGATGGCACTCTAATAATTCGTTTTTTAAAAAGGGAGAGAAAAGCAGAGAATAAATTGAAACAGATCCCAACACTTTTACAAGAACATGACAAGAGAGGAAGGCAAAGTAAAACCGTGAATTCAGAGTCAGTAAGCCGGATCCGCTTTAAGAGGATCGAAACGAAATGTGTCCAAGGTCACACGGTTGTAGTGCACAAAAGTCTTGTAAAGGTTCAAAAAAGGAGTTGGACCAAAGAAAGGGACCAGTTAGAGGGTCAAGGCGGCCAGCCCAGTCCAGAAGGTTAAGGGGTTATTATTACCTTGTAGCAATCTTTAGAAAGGGAGGCCTGGCGCACAAGGTACTTTAAGTGGTGAGAATACTCCAGCGGGGGCAGTTGTTCCTGGCAGCTGATGCAAGTCGGTGCTTCGTCCGGGGGAAGAGAGGATCTCGTCGTGGAGGAAGACAGGAGTCCGTTGCACTGCCAGGGAAGAAACCAGCCGTAGAGTTTCTCAGGTACAAGGAGCGGTCTGTTGATGCCGGGGTGCTTGGCACGGGCAGTTTGACCACAAACCGGTCTGGGGTGCGAAGAAAGAAGGGAAAACTGGTTGTGCCCACCAGTCAGGGGAAGAAGCCTCTCCAGCCGGGAGATCTTCTCTGTCGTCGGGAAGTGGTGAGTCGGTTCCGCAGGGCTCCACCGGTGGTGTCGTCGTGGTAGGTTGGCTCAGCTTCTCCCTCGTCGGATTCTCAGGTCCTGTGGCGACTTCTGAAGTTCCAGTCCCCAAAGCCCTGCTTTTATGCAGCATACCCCCATTCACCCAGCCTAGCTGTCAATCAAACATGCTAAGTGGTGAGCCGGCCGGCTCACCACTTGGGCCAATCACACAAGAGTGCGACTTGAGTTACCAAGGTAACTCAGTCTAGGGTGCCTAAACCCCCTCCCACACCCCCTGTGGTACCCAGACAGAGTGGCACCACTTTTGGAGGCTTCTGTGGAGAAGCCCGCCAAAAAGTGGAACAAAGGGCTCGACTTGGGTTGGAGTCACAGAAGAGAACACAGACGCCATTTTAGAATCGAGTCCTGGAAAAAAATACCAACCGGCGAATTAATATTAATTAAATAAACCGGTGGTATATTCGAGGCTATGAGAATTAAATAATTAAAGTTGGTAGCCTCGAACAATGGAAAAATCCCATAGGAAAATATTTGCTGTCGAATATAAAAAGTAGTTTCCACTGCCACCAGACAAAACTCGATCAGGGAGGACAAAGACGTGCCCCCTCGACTAACAGACCCCGGGGCAATCGAATTTCCCCGACCAGTACGTCCACAATATGATGGTTTGTACTGGTTTCTGTTAATAATTTGGGACTAGTAAAGCCAATGGTGGCTTTACATGCCCTGGGAGACAGTAGTCAGTCCCAGGGTATGGAGTCTATGGAGGGGTGTCACTATGACACCCCTGTGTTACTGCACGGAGGGTGCTGTGTAACACACATAAGAAAAACACATGAGACCCTATGGAGTAAAGGACCCCATAGCCCATAAAACACATTAACTGTCAAAGGAACACCATAAATCATGTCCAAGAGTGGGAGAAAAAGAGTCTCACTCTTGGCAGGAGAAAAAAACAAACTCCAGAAATCCAGCAAAGCTGCTGGGGGACTCACTAGGTTAGGAAATTCAGCCTGAAGAGAGAATTCTCCCTAACACTCACCCCCCCAGATTAAGGGACAGGAGGATTTAATCCACTCCTGGATGAATCTCATACCTCTAGTCGATGACATACATCCTAGAGAGACCATCAGCATTTTGATGGTGACACCCTGACCTGTGCTCAATGGTGAAATCAAACCCTTGCAGGCAGATTGACCATCTCAATAGTTTTAGGTTTTCCCCTTTCATTTGCATTAACCATCTCAAGGGTTGGTGGTCAGTCTGAATGACAAAAGTAGAACCATACAAGTATGGCCTAAACTACTTCAGAGCCCACACAAAAGCAAAACACTCTCGTTCAATTGTTGCCCACCTTGTTTCAGGATCCTTCAGTTTTCTACTGATGAAGCAAATGGGGTGCTCCCTACCTTTCCCATCCAGTTGACTGAGGACTGCACCTATTCCTACATTTGAAGCATCTGTTTGCACAATGAAAGTTTGGTGATAGTCAGGAGCTCTGAGTACTGGGGCTTGGCAAAGAGCCTTTTTCAGGGTTTCAAAGGCCTGATTTCATTCCTCATTCCACCTAACCTTTTTAGGGAATTTAGTAGAGGAGATGACATTCAGTGGAGAAGCTATGGACCCATAGTTCTCAATGAAATTCCTGTAATACCCAGTGAGACCTAAGAAGGCTCTCACCTGGGTCTGAGTAGTAGGTGTTGTCCAATTTTGCACAGCTTCAATCTTACTGGGCAAAGGCCTTATTTCTCCACCTCCTACCTCATGTCCAAGGTAGGCCACTTTACTCTGTCCAATCTGGCATTTACTTGCCTTTATGGTCAGATTGGCCTTTCCAAGAGCCTGCAAAACATATCTCAGGTGGTCCACATGTTCTTCCCAGGAATTGCTGAACACTGCTATGTCATCCAAGTATGCCATGCAGAAGTCCTCCATCCCATTCAGAACCTGGTTTACAATCCTTTGAAACGTAGCAGGTGCATTTTTCAATCCAAAAGGCATAACCTTAAACTGGTATAAGCCAACTGGGGTAGAAAATGCAGTTTTCTCCTTGGCATGGTCTGTCAGGGCTATTTGCCAATAGCCTGACGTCAAGTCAAATGTGCTGAGGAAC
Source organism: Ambystoma mexicanum (assembly GCF_040938575.1). Classification (NCBI taxonomy): domain Eukaryota; kingdom Metazoa; phylum Chordata; class Amphibia; order Caudata; family Ambystomatidae; genus Ambystoma; species Ambystoma mexicanum. The sequence continues at coordinate 690,958,209 of NC_090924.1, read as the reverse complement.
TTGGCTGCACCAAGTCTATCCACCAACTCATCTGTCCTTGGCAAAGGGTGGGTGGGCATCAGTCTTAGTGACTGCATTAAGAGCTCTGTAATCCACACAGAATCTAAGTTCTTTAGATCCTGCCTTTGGTACTAACACAACTGGGCTAGACCATGGACTAGTAGAGGGCTCTATTACCCCGAGATCAAGCATCTTGTTGACCTCACCTTTGATGTGGGTTCTTACATTTTCTGACATTCGATATCCTCTGCTTTTGACTGGCAGACAGTCACCAGTGAGTATGTCATGCTGTCCCCAAGGGGTCAAGCCTGGTGAAAGTGAGAACAGAGAGGCAAACTGATTTAACATAGATTTGCACTCTTCCTGTTGCTCAGGTGTCAGATTTGAAGAGAGATTTACTCCTTCAATCTTTTCGTCTAAAGGTAAGCCTCTGAGGAGATCAGGAAGAGCTTCACTCTCTTCTTCTTCCTCTGATGATGCTAGAAGCAAAGCTCCTACATCAGGTCTGGAGACATACGCTTTTAGTCTGTTGGTGTGGAAGACTGTTGGAGCCTCCTTGGGGTTGCCCAAGTCCACAGATAGTTGACCTCTCCAAGTTTACCCACAACTTTGAAGGGTCCCATCCATTTGTCTTGCAAGGCCCTCTGCCTTGTTGGAATCATAACGAGAACTAGCTGGTCCTGAGTAAACTCGACCATGTTAGCCTTTTGGTCATGCCAGTGCTTGACCAATGCTTGTCCAGCTTTCAAGTTATCACTTGCTTCTGCCATCATTTGTGACATTCTCCTTCGGAGACCTATCACATAGTCAGTCACTCTGACTGGCTTGGGGGAAGGAGCACTCTCAAACCCCTCCTTGATCAGGGCCAATGGACCTCTGACCGGATGACCATAAAGATGTTCAAAGGGAGAATAACCTACTCCCTCCTGAGGGACTTCTATATAAGTAAAGAGAGGCATGGCAGTAGAAGGTCCCACTTTCTTTTAAGGGGGTCCTCTAAAGCACCTATCATGCTCTTCATGGTTCTGTGAACCTTTCAACCAATCCATTTGTCTGAGGGTGGTATGCGGTTGAGAACTTGTAAGTAACTCCGCAGGTTTTCCACATGGCCTTCATGTAGTGGGACATAAATTTGACCCCCTGTCAGAGATTACTTCCTTAGGAAACCCAACCTTGGTAAAAATACCAAGGAGGGCCTTAGCCACAGCCGGAGCTGTAACAGTCCTCATAGGAATTGCCTCAGAGTATCTAGTAGCATGGTCTACTACAACAAGTATAAACCTGTTGCCTGACGAAGTTGGAGGATCAAGGGGACAAACAATGTCAATCCCTACTCTCTCAAATGGGACTACCACTACAGGGAGAGGCACTAAAGGTGCCACATTCTTGGAGCCAGCCTTACCAGAAGTCTGGCAGGTGTGGCAGCTCCTGCAGTATTTATCTACCTCAGCCCCCATTTTTGGCCAATAAAAGTAGAGTGAGAGCCTTTCCTTAGTCTTCTTGAAACTCAAGTAACCAGCCAAAGGAATCTCATGGGCTAATTGCAAGAACTGTGGTCTGTTCTCTTGGGGTACTACAAGTCGTTTGTTGTCCCCAGGTGCAGACTCGGTTGGTTCACTGTAGAAGAGGCCATCTTCCCAGTGTAACCTATATTTCCCAGGCTCTTGCCCTTCAGCCTGAGCATCTGCCTGGTGGCGAAGACCTTCCAGAGTTGGACATTCTCTCTGTCCCTTACTGAAGTCTGCCCTGTTGGGTCCACCTTCTGCCAGTAAAGACTGCAGCTCAGGATGGTCAACAGGATCCAGATCTCCAACGAGTTCCTGGCCTTCCACTAGCTCTTCTTCAGAGTCTAGTTCAACCACACAGGGTTGTACCTCCCTCTCAGCCTCAGCTGGAGGGGGAGTTACTGGTGTAACTTTGGACAACCTAGGGGAAGTCCTTGTTGGCTGCACTGGATTGCTGGCTGTGAGGTTCTTTTTAGAAGTTTTAGGTTTCCCTTTTTCTTCTAGTTTCTTAGAGACAGCAGCTGACATCTCCAGTGGAGCAGGAGTGATCTCTTTCTTCATCATCTCCTTGGGAGTACCTCTCTTGGTTCTTTCCCTTGCAGGTCTGGTGAGCTCCTGTAACCTTTTACTAGGAGGTCTGGGGGTGTGTGACACTACTCCAAGAGTTTTCAAGTCATTACCCAGCAGAACCCTTCCTGGCACCTCACTTTGTATGCTGACAGGTATCTTCACAGTCATGTCATTACACTGGATGAGAACTGGTAATTGGGGAAGCATCTGCACAGGCCCTCCAGCTAACTTGGTGAGGCGTTTGGGTGCCTTAGCAACATCCTCAGCCTGAAAAAAAGATTTGTCCACCACAGTTATGCTGGCCCCAGTGTCCCTAATGGCAGGAGTCTCCTGACCATTCACCTGGACATTGTCCTTATAATACTCTTTAGTATTATCTGGGATAGAATTATAGACATCTAAATTCTGTTGTTCCCACAGACCCAGAGACACTAAAGAAACACTGGCTGAGACTCCAATGGGTTCATCAGCCAGTAATAGAAAGTGTACACTTGCCATTTGTACTTCCTCCTCTGGAGCGAAGACTAAGGAGACAAGCTGGACCCCTGAAGGTTTACCCTTACACCTGGGATCTCCTTTCACATGGTCAGTAGAGCCACAAACAAAGCATTTACCAAATGCTTTCTGGAATGGTGGCTTGTTCTGACCTCCATCTGGTTTGGCACCAGGAGGTACACTAGCCTGATTTGGTTTCCCTGGTGGCTTACCCTTTTGGTTCTGTTTGGGGCCCTCTTTGGAATTGGAATTATTAGAATTCTCTTTGAAGTCCTTTTTTGACTGTTTTCCCTCATCCTTTTTCTGAGTAGCCCCAGAATCCTTGTGAGTGGCCCTGTTAGCAATCCACAAGTCAGCAGCCTTAGCTAACTTCCTGGAATCTAATTCCGTTGAATCAGCCAAGTGCTGTATGAGCTCAGGAGAGCAGGCATCATAAATTGACTCCAACATTACAATATTCTTCATTCCTTCATAAGTGTTAACTCTGTAACCCTTAATCCATCCCTCTAAGTTTTTCAAACTTTCACTCACCCAGGTAGCCCAAGGGGTACCATCATGCTTTTTGAGGGTCCTAAACCTCTTAAGGTACTGGGAAGGGGTCTTCCCAAATCTAGCTATCAAAGCTAGTTTCACACATTCATAATCCTTCTTATCCACCTCCCCCAACTCTAGGCTCCCCCCTGCAACAGAGGGAGCCTAGAGAACAACCAGGGAAACTCATTCCCTGTGATGTCCTGGAGCCCATGATTATACTCAAACATTTTCAGCCAATCCAACACATCCAATCTAGGTTCATACATACCCACTAATTCCTTAGGCATCCAGGGTCTTTGGGGACTGGAACTCCTAGAAGAACCAGAGGAGAGAGAAGCATTTTCCACAAACAACTTTTTCATTTCTAATTCATGATTAAGCTCTATTTCTCTGAGTCTTAACTCAGCTTGCTTCTGCTTATCCTGGGCATTCATTCTTCTGAACTCTAGCTCTTGGTTTCTTTCAGATTGAGCAATAAAACGTTTGTACTCTAATTCAAGCTTCATTATTTCAAGTTCAAAATAAGCAGGGTTACATGTAGGACCTGGTATAGGCCCAGGAGGTACAGTAGGTAAGGCAGACAGAGGCTCAGAGTGGCTAACTTCATTAGGTTCACTTTCCTCTTCTGACTCATTATCAAGACTTTGATTCAGATCAATACCATCACTGTTTTCTAAATTTGCTGGGGGGGTAGATTCCTCTGTACCACCCAGACTTTGGTTTTCTAACAATCTTTCTATAAGTTCCATTTTCTTGCCCTTCTCAGAGAGATTCTTATGTCTACACAACACTTTTAAGCAATCAGCAGTTTTAGCAGACAATGATTCTAGGGTATAACTCTCCATAGCAGACATAGTTAGAAAATCAGCTTTTTAGTGCTAAGCTCTGTGGTTAGTTGTACTAAAGTGTTCAACAAGCACTCTAAAGTGTATACCCAATACAAATCCCACCGCTGTACACCAGTGTTAGGCAGAAACCTGTGCAGTTCCCTCTGGGACCACTGCAAAAGATTTAAGACTACAGGTGTTTGGTAGTAAACCCACTTGGTAGCAGTCTGTACCACACAGATTCACTTGGTAGCTGTGGCTGAGCAGTCAGACTTCCCTCAAGAAGAGTTAGGCAGTATACAGAGTATTCACAATAGGTCAAGAGAACACAGTAGAACAAGTAAACGCTGACCAGGGCTTGGTGTAAAAGAGATATAATTATTTATTTAAAACCACATCTAGAAAACCACACAGGCACTAATAGTAAGCAATTCAAAAACACGGTCACTAAAAGATATACACTCCCTTAAAAGAATATTAGAAAAGTCTTAAGTAAAGCCCCACTTATTTTCAGACAGCGGTGAGCGCTTAACGTAGATGGCACTCTAATAATTCGTTTTTAAAAAGGGAGAGAAAAGCAGAGAATAAATTGAAACAGATCCCAACACTTTTACAAGAACATGACAAGAGAGGAAGGCAAAGTAAAACCGTGAATTCAGAGTCAGTAGGCCGGATCCGCTTTAAGAGGATCGAAACAAAATGTGTCCAAGGTCACACGGTTGTAGTGCACAAAAGTCTTGTAAAGGTTCAAAAAAGGAGTTGGACAAAAGAAAGGGACCAGTTAGAGGGTCAAGGCGCCCAGCCCAGTCCAGAAGGTTAAGGGGTGATTATTACCTTGTAGCAATCTTTAGAAAGGGAGGCCTGGCGGACACGATACCTTAAGTGGTGAGAATACTCCAGCGGGGGCAGTTGTTCCTGGCAGCGGATGCAAGTCGGTGCTTCGTCCGGGGGAAGAGAGGATCTCGTCGTGGAGGAAGACAGGTGTCCGTTGCACTGCCAGGAAATAAACCAGCCGCGGAGTTTCTCAGGTACAAGGAGCGGTCCGTTGATTCACGGTTCAGTGGTGAGTGGCTATCCGGCCGCCGGGGTGCTTGGCACGGGCAGTTCGACCACAAACCGGTCTGGGGTGCGAAGAAAGAAGGTAAAACTGGTTGTGCCCACCAGTCAGGGGAAGAAGCCTCTCCAGCCGGGAGATCTTCTCTGTCGTCGGGAAGTGATGAGTCGGTTCCGCAGGGCTCCACCGGTGGTGTCGTCGTGGTAGGTCGGCTCAGCTTCTCCCTTGTCGGATTCTCAGGTCCTGTGGCGACTTCTGAAGTTCCAGTCCCTAAAGCCCTGCTTTTAGGCAGCATACCCCCATTCACCCAGCCTAGCTGTCAATCAAACATGCTAAGTGGTGAGCCGGCCGGCTCACCACTTGGGCCAATCACACAAGAGTGCGACTTGAGTTACCAAGGTAACTCAGTCCAGGGTGCCTAAACGCCCTCCCACACCCCCTGTGGTACCCAGACAGAGTGGCACCACTTTTGGAGGCTTCTGTGGAGAAGCCCGCCAAAAAGTGGAACAAAGGGCTCGACTTGGGTTGGAGGCACAGAAGAGAACACAAACGCCATTTTAGAATAGAGTCCTGGCAAAAAATACCAACCGGCGAATTAATATTAATTAAATAAACCGGCGCTATGTTCGAGGCTATGAGAATTAAATAATTAAAGTTGGTAGCCTCGAACAATGGGAAAATCCCATAGAAAAATATTTGCGGTCGAATATAAAAAGTAGTTTCCACTGCCACCAGCCAAAACTCGATCAGGGGGGACGGAGACGTGCCCCCTCGACTAACAGACCCCGGGGCAATCGAATTGCCCTGACCAGTACGTCCACAATATGATGGTTTGTACTGGTTTATGTTAATAATTTGGGACTAGCAAAGCCAATGGTGACTTTACATGCCCTGGAAGACAGTAGTCATTCCCAGGGTATGGAGTCTATGGTGGGGTGTCACTATGACACCCCTGTGTTACTGCACGGAGGGTGCTGTGTAACACACATAAGAAAAACACATGAGACCCTATGGAGTAAAGGACCCCATAGCCCATAAAACACATTAACAGTCAAAGGAACACCATAAATCATGTCCAAGAGTGGGAGAAAAAGAGTCTCACTCTTGGCAGGAGAAAAAAACAAACTCCAGAAATCCAGCAAAGCTGCTGGGGGACTCACTAGGTTAGGAAATTCAGCCTAAAGAGAGAATTCTCCCTAACAGGATACAACCAGGATTGTGTGGCTTGGGTGTACTGTGGTGGAGGGAGGGGGGGCGGACGGACGAGGTGTCTGTCCACCTGAACTTTGGTGCCACTGACTGAAGATTGTTCCATATTATGCAGCATAGCTGCCAAATGACCTGCGACTTGCTGCACAAGTGTCAGAAAACACACAATCAGGGCAGGCTGAGGGAAAGGGTCATCAAAGTGATGATTATTTGGAAAGGCAGCCTTTCTTCAGCTTACAACAGCTTTAATGAGTTCAGCTTCTGTAAACAGTCACAAGGATTTAACTTCTTGTGACCCCCACAGCCTATGGGCTATCTGTGTGGCTGCCCAGGGCCTCGCACTCCTAGGGCCCTTCCAGCCCCACGCACCTCCAAACTGGGAATAGGACGCTGCTGTTCATGGTCCCAGCAAACCGGCATTAGGGCAGTTCTCTTCAAATGTTTTAATCCTGGGCCTCCCTGACCAAATTGTTTGTAAGTCCCAAATGACGTGAATTATTGCACAATGGCAAATGATGGCCCAATGGCAGTGCAGGGGCACACACTTACTAAATGTTGGCATTGTTCTGCACTATACCAGGGCTCCCTGCACCCCACTGCCACTCGCACAGTCTCAGGGCTCCCTCCACCTTGCTCCCCCCGCACAGGCCTAGGGCTCCCTCCACGCTGCTCCCTCGCACAGTCCCATGGCCAACTTCACTCCCTGAACAGTATCAGGACTACCTCCACCCGCTCCCCCTGCACAGTGATAGGGGTCCCTCCATCCCGCTCCAACCCGCACAGTCGCAAGAATCCTGCACCCCACTCCCCTGCACAGTACCAGGGTTCCCCTGCTTCTAGCACATTCACAGGGCTTCCCCACCTGACTCCCAGCACAGTCCGAGGGTTTCCCACACCCCAGTCCCTGGTAACCCCCCCACAGGGCTCCCCACCCCACTCTCAACACAGTACTTGGGCTCCCACCACCCCTTCCCCTGCACAGTCCCAGGGCTCCCACTCCTGCATAGGAGCAAGCTCCCGTCCCTCCTTACCTGGCGCCACATTTGGTCCCTACACCTTGCCCGCTCTGCATTCCTCTGCTGCAGATGGAAACAAACACACCGGGATGCACATTCTCTGGAACAGGACAGAGAGTGTGCTTCCAAGGTGTTTACTTCCTGGGTCCCAATAAAATGAGGGGGGACCCCGGGACGGGCCCATACACTTGTACATACAGCCCTGACCCAACCCGGAACCTAGAAACTGTAAAACAATTATAATAAGGTCTGGTTGTATATGAGGAATGGCAGTGTGGAAAAACCCTGAGAGGTAATAATTTATTCCGCTCATAGGGCTTAGAAAAGTGTAATTGAACCTCTTTAGTTATTTACATGGCACTAATGGCTATTTTTGTATTGTTTTTTTTTGCAGTGTAAGTTTTGGAAGCGCTTGAAAGACAGAAGAGTAGCCACTGCACTTTGGTATACACATTTTGGTACCAGGAAAAGCATTCCACAATTCAAGAGTTGATTCTCCTGAGGAATGTTCACCAATCACAGGATTTATGAACAGAAACATGATGAGCTAAGGCCACTGATATTACGCAGTGCCATTCTGAACAATTGTATTCAAGTGTGATTTGTCATGTGGTCACACTAAGAATTGTCTCTTTAGTTGTGTTTTGTCTTTGTATAGGTAACTTTTGGCAACTGACAGTCCCATTCTGTATAGTCATAGGCACATCAGCACTTTATAGGCTGCTATATCTTTGCACTTTATTTGTGTTACATATGTTTGATTAAAAATGGATGTGATGTATTATGTTTTTAGAGTGTATTTACTATTTTTGATGAAAAGTTTCATATTTATTATTTTGTTATTGTGTCGTTTTAGATTAGTTAGATCGGGCTGCTCATTTCTCCACACTGCCATTCTCCATATACGACCTGACCATATTATAATTGTTTTACTACTTCCTGGGTCAGTCGTACCCACTGATCCTAAGCCTGGCCCTCGTCACACTTTTATTTTCAGGGTGTGGGGCTGCGTGTTAAAGGAAGCGTCACATGAGCGCTGCGTACCTGATCTTCCTGGTGATTGACGTGAAGAAGTAGCCAGTCTGTCACCAAACGCTGAAGCGATGTTCTAGCAAAGGGGGCACCAACCCAACATCCTCCTGGTTAATTTAAACAGGTAGGGGCTCCCAACGCCACAGGACTGCACTTCCCTGATTGGCGTGGCGTCAGGACAGTGCAAGCACTGGCAGGGATGGCCACACAATGTCAGTAGGCTTGATCCAATAGAATTACAAGGATTCACAAAGGTGCAGAGCGCTGGTCTCAGGAGGCGGGCAGAGAAATTAAAAGAGGCAGCGAACCCCTGGTAACAGAAAAACAGGGCAAATTAGAGCCCAATATATCTAATGGACACAAGGAGGCTGAGTACCTGGGAAGGAGGTCAGAGAGCAAAAATTGGGATCCCAGACAGGAAGCAGCAAACCAAGGAGAACCCAAAACTCGGAACTGCACCCCATGGACCAACCAGGAGGCCAGGCAGAGAACCCAGGACAGGCAACCCAACCAGTTGACCAGACTGTCAACAAGAAGGCAGCACCACAGAGGGTAAAAGGCAGGAAATGGCTCAACAGAAGGACCAAGGAACAGAGAGGAGTTCTGAGCGGGAACGTGGTCATGGAACAGACCGTGTTGAGATTCAATGCGCCGTTGAAGGCGGGGCCCTGAAAAGGGTCCAGGACCCAAATGAGGCTTGTCCCACAAGCCCGCGATTTGTCACAGGGCCAGGCGGACAGCACATGCCCAGAAGTTCAGACACGGACGTCCGTGCATGTGCGGCAAGCAATCAGGCTGCACCCAGGATGCTGTTGACTGGAACTGAACGCACTCACAAAACGCACCATCAAGAATAAGTCCTCCATGTCGGGGTCCGCTGGACCCAGTAACCCCACCTCCCTACCCAGGTGAGTGGCTTGACACTGTGCCCCCTGGGAATTGGGCCACCAGTTTGAAGACCAATTAATTAGGGCCATATAAATCCCTTAACACGCCATTTAAAAGAGAGGCTCTTTATCAGCTGTGAATGGCAGCAACACCTCTAATTTAGCATTAACGTTCGGGTGTTAAGAGCTCATGGGAACTTTTGCACTTGAATCTCCCACACCCCCCCCCTGCTGCCACCTGGAAATCTGCATCTTCTGTCAAGATACTTAAATGGAGTCACGAAATAGCCCCTGTGCCCATCCATTTTTAAACGAATTAATGATGTTATGGACAAAAAGGGTTTTATTTTCCTTTTTGGAACTTCACATGTTCTTTATATTGAGCATAATTACAAGCTGCAGGTTGTTTTTAAGAACGGAATTATAAGTGTTACATGACTTGGCTAATCGCTTGCATAATTCTATTCCAAAAGGGGAATTTGAAGTTACAGTCAGACTCTTTTTTGCATAATGAATTTCTACAATCCTTTATACATTTCATGATTATTCAGTTTATAATATACACTTTTCAAAAAAAGCCATACCGACAGTTTAATAGACTGTACATGTTGCTCCATGTATAATATTAGTGACTAATCATATGCACTTCACAGACTTCTCCTGTACTGTAACGCTCAGGGATGTTCTGTATAGACCTACGGGGATGGCAAAACATATGCTAACTCTATCTCAATACCAGAGGTTTTTTATTATGCGTGACGTTTTTACTACTGTCAGCGGAGCATAATATAAGCTTTCCCAAATGTAAACAAACTTTTCTTACTCCAAAAAGAAATATAAAATATATAAAACCATATCCCAATCCAACATGGCGGCCTAGGTCATGCCATCATAACACCCACTGAAATTACATGAGAACGTATGTAACAGTCCTGCAGCTTAACTTCATCCTCTCCTTTGCTGTTCACGCCATCAAACTAAGTACCGTTCATTGTATGCACTAAACTAGTGTGATGTGGATTGTTACTAATATTTGTTCGCTCTTTCGTTCCCCCTCACTCTGACGGGAAAGCAAAATGAATACACGGCACTGCCTGCTTGTGCGTTGCTGGCGAGTGCATTTACTTTTACACAGTTCAATATCTGTTCGCTTTTTCGTTCCCCCTTACTCTGACAGGAGAGGAAAATTAATACACGGCACTGCCCGCTTGTGGATTGCTGGCGAGTGCGTTTACTTTTACACAGTTCAACATTTGTTTGCTCTTTCTTTCCCCCGCACTCTGACAGGAAAGGAAAAAGAATACATGGCACTACCTGCTTGCTCGCTGCTGGCGAATGCGTTTACTTTTACACAGTTCAATATTTGTTCGCTCCTCTCTCTCACTGTCCACCTCCTACCTCTGCGGCAAAGCAACACCTCCAGTCACTCGGGAACGGCACCCGGCTCTAGCAGAGCAGCATCAGCAGAATGGCGCCTCCTCTCGAACTTGATCCCTCGCCTCCAGTCAAGCCCA